>NC_064851.1:47941633-48541633 GCF_024139225.1 Suncus etruscus
CAGACTTGGCCAGTCCAGCTTCCATGATTCAAGAGAAACAGATGTCAGTGAATTTTCAAATATGAAGATCCTGGTTCTTCCCTAATGGAAGTAGGATTATGGAGTATTAGCCTCAGGGGCCAGAAACCCATTGGATGAAAGAAAATGTGTTAAGTCACAATCCCTCCTTGATCCGAGCATTGTTCAGCTGTAAGTCCTAAGATGGGTTTGTTAGTTTCATTGCACACTGATGTGGTCCTAAACAAGTTGAGAAAAAGAAATGATGGTGATGTGTTTATACTTTATAAATATAGACATAGTGTTGCTAGCCTTGCCTTCCTGGCAGGCACAGATGAAGATCTGCTAGCCCATTCCTGGATCTAGCAGGAGGTAGAGGTGGAGGTAGCTAGAGTTAGAGGATCAGGCAAAGAATCTAGTCTGCAGTGAAATCTGTGCATGACAGCAGGCTTTCAGGGATGAGAAGCAATGAGGACTTATGGGTCTGTACACTTAATTTTTATTTGTAAACAATTCTGTGAACACATATGCAAGATGGTTGCTGTTCAGAGGTTCTGGCTAGCAGCCACCTACCCTTTGGGTCTAGTATACAGCATTTGGAAAACAACTTGATTGGAACAGGCAGTGGACTTTGCTGATGCCAGAACATCATTATCTTTTAAATTCAAGCCTTTCTTTGCTTCTTGAGAAGGGAGCAATGTTTGTTTTAAAGAATTTGTGGTAGGAGTTACACCACTTAGGAGTAGGATTTATTTCAGTACCCTGAGTGTACCTGCATTTATCTCAGTAGGATTTATCTCAGTACCCTGTAGAAGGAAATCTTTCCTGACTGAGTTTTAAGGCTGAGAAAAACAAATGGAACAAACCACATAAAACCACCCATGCTGGCCTATTTTATTTGTTCCATTTAGCTCTAGTGGAAAGAATTCTTTCCCTATTTATTTATTATCTCCCACTAGACATGGACTCCATGAGAACAGGGTTCTTGTTAGAATCTTTGGCACCTAAAGCATCACCTACAATACAATTGATCTTTAAAAACACTGTGGAATGAATGCAGATAATTTGAAATGCAAGCTAGGATTTGTCTTTATCAAGTTGGCAAGACCTGATAGAAATGATGATTATGAAGAAATCTGAAATCACAGATTACAGGAAACAAAGACCAAACTCATCATGTTTGGCTACAGAAGAAGCACAAATGTTTGTCAGGAGGCAGAGGGAGAGAAGATAGAACATGTTTTTCACTGTGGTTTTAAAGGAAAGAAATTTTGACAGTAGTGGAGGTGAGTGGGTCCCTAGTTGTTGAGTTTCTGATGACTAAGGCAGAACTGTGCCTGCTATTAATGTGTAATGGACACACAGAGAAGGTGTTGAGTAAAGACTTCAGACTGATTCGTTTCCATATGACAAACATGCAGGTTCTTTTTGCTATCACTGGGAATAAGCTAATTCTGGAAGGGGAAGTTCTTCTCTGGGCTTTGAGAACCCCAGATATCAATACATTATTTAAAAAATCATGATAAGCACAGGATAATCAGCACAGAGTGTGCATTCTTTACATGCACAAAATTTGAAAACTTTTGAGTGAAAATATTGAAGCACATATAAAGACCAAACATACTTTATATAAGTAAATAAAGTGAGGGTCATTATTCCACTTCTCATAGTCTTGAATCTATATGTGCCCTTTGGGTTATTTTAAGATAGAATTTTCATTATGTGCTTGTAATAAACTTAACTGAATAGATAAAATACCTATACAAAGGAAACTACCAAACACTGATTCTAGATATAAAGGGGGACAAAAGAAAATGGAAACATATACCCTGCTCATATATGAAAGGATAAACAGTATTAAAATGATAATACTTCCCAAGTCATTGTACAGATTTAATGCAATCCTAGAAGGATGCCTATGCTATTTTCAAAGAAATAGATAAAAAAAACCCAACCTCCTGACATTTTTATTAAACAATAAACCTCCACAAATAGCTAAAACAATAGCTAAAACAATTCTTGGGGGAAAACAAAAGGTGGGAGGCATCAGTTTCCCCAACTTCAAATTGTACTAAAGAAGCAGTAGTCATGAAAACAGCATAGTAATGGAATAAAGACAGACCCTCAGATAATGGAAAAGGATTGAAAATTAGGGCTGGAGTGCTGGCCCAGCGGTAAGGCGTTTGCCTTGCACGTGGCTGATCTAGGTTGGACCTCGGCTCAATCCCCCGGTGTCCCGTATGGTCCCCCAAGCCAGGCACAATTTCTGAACATAAAGTCAGGAGTAACCCCTGAGTGGCCCAGAAACTAAAACAAAAACAAAGAAAAGGATTGAATATCCTGAGAGGAGCCCACAGGTATCTGATAATTTGTCTTTGATAAAGGTTAAAGAAATATTAAACAAAGCAAGGAAAGCCTCTTCAAAAAGTAGTAGTATTGGGAAAATTGGTCAACTACGCTAAAAAGTGAACACAAACCTCTTTTTAATGCTGTGCACAAAAGTAAGATAATAATGAATTAAATATCTTGATATCAGACTTGAAACCATAAAGGAAATAGAGGAAAATCTAGGCAGAACATTCTGTGATACTGAAGCTAAAGACATATTCAGGGATGAAACACCACTGACCAAGCAAGTGGAAGCAAAGATAAACAAATGGGACTACATTAAACTAAGAAGCTTCTGTACTTTAAAGGAAACAGTGATTAGGATACAAAAATACATGGAATGGGAGAAGCTATACACTCAGTTCCCACTTGATTAGGCAATGGTAGAGCTTAATAAGACACAAATATCTAATCCCAACCAAAGAAAGGAAGAAGAGATGAACAGACATTTCCTCAATAAAGAAGTACAAATGGCCAAAAGCACTTGAAAAAATGTTCTACATCATTAAATATCAGAAAGATGCCAATCAAAACAACAATGAGATACCATTTCACATCCAGAGATTGACACACATACAAAGACCAACATCTAGTGCTGGTACAGATGAAGGGAACAAAGTACTCTCATTCACTGCTGTTGAGAATGTTGACTGGCCCATTCTTTTTGGAACACAATATTGATATTCTTCAACAAAAAAATAGAAATTGAGCTTCAATATGACCCATTCAGACAACTCCTAAGAATATACTCAAGGAGCCCAAAACCACAATGCAGAAAAGCCCTTTGCATTCCCCTGTTATTCACAATAGCCAGAACTTGGAAACAATCTAGGTGCCCAAGAACAGATGACTGGATAAAGAAACAGTACAACATCTACACAATGTAATGTTGTACATGTTATGAAAAATGAATTCATAAAATTTGCTTACATGTGAATGGATATGGAGAGTATTATGCAGATCAAAATGAGTCAGGATGACAGGGAGATAGAATGATTGTACTCATTGTGAAATATTAAAAATTATAGAGTATGGTAATAATATTCAGAGGCAATAGAGACTAAGGCCAGGAAGAGCAGTCCATGGTAGGAAGCTTGCCACAAGTAGTGTGGGACTGTAGTTAGGTCACAAAAGGATCCACTATGACAATGATAGTTGAAAAATGATCACTCTGGACATGAATTAGATGCTGAAAAGATATGCATAATATCCACAAAAACGTTATATCCACAATCCACCAAGTGTTTTCACTTATTATCCATAGGGATTTTATGTGTGGAGGTGGATGAGGAGACACGACCAGGGATAGACTGTAGTTATATACAGTATATGGTTAGCCCTGCTCAATCTCTGGCACCACATGATCCCCCCCACCATTGCTGGCTGCTTACTGGGGAATTACTGCAGGAACTGAGTAGTGGAATAACTGGGCCTGTTAGCCACCAGAGCAATAGTACAGCAGGGAGGTAAATTTCCTTGAATATGGTCAATCTAAGTTTGAGTCTCAGCACCACATATGGTCCTCTGAGCACTACTATGAGTTTCTTTCCTTGAAAGAAGACCCAGAGTACAGCCAGGCGTGGCTTAATCTCCAGGTGTACACCCCAAGTCCCTCCAAAAAAGAAACACTAGTAGGACTTCTCAGGACTCCCTGCATGCAAAAATAAAAAACAATGCATGTGGCTAAGTCATCTAGGAAAACTTATTTAAAAGATTTTATTTTTATGAATCTTTAATATGAGAAAATGTATTTTGACTTCCAGAAAGGTAATAAAACCCCACTTGGCTTGACTCCTGGAGCATCATTTTTTGCTTAAACTTTTGTTCTACAGTTTTGAGAAAAACTGATCCAGAACAGAGTGTGAATGAGGAGTAAAATAAAAAACACATTTGGAGCTGTTTTAAATGAACATTTATATATTTGGGATTTTTCCAGAAAAAATTGGGAACTCTGAAAATTGATGATCTATTTAATACTTTGGGGATAACAATATGCCAAATGTCACAATAATAACATATTTTGCATGACTTGTTTTTATAGAATACCTCTACGTATCTCTTCACAATACAGTTGTTGCACACGGATTTTCATGTCCAAAAATTGGATGATATAATATTTCATCACCTAATTATTACATGGTGTATTAATTATTAATTATAAGGTTCTAGTGGTGTGGATGGTGATGATGCCTTTTTTGGCTTGGCCCGGTGCCTACAGCCTCTTCCACCAGCGGGCCTGTAGAGGTAGGGTGACAGCGAAGAAATGATCCACAGACAGTCAGTTGAAGTTTCAGGAGACATCCAGCTTTATTACAAAGCCCTAATTGCCAGGTGCTTTTTTTTTTTTTTTTTTAAACATGGCCTCTAAGCTAAGCAGCCACTTTCCTGCTGCTTTGCATCCATCAAGTGTCTGATCTCTCTCTTTGCTGCTTCTGCCTCTCCCCTTCCCCCCAGACAACCCCTTAATTAGCAACCATAGACCCCTTCCTAACTGTGGAAGGGTCTCACCATCCAGATGAGATAGGCAGGAAGTTTGGGGAGGGGTAACACAATGTATAATTATGTTGGTCATGATGGGTTTTTGTTTGTTTTGGTTTGGTTTATGGTCACACCAGCAGCGCTCAGGGGTTACTCCTGGCTATCTGCTCAGAAATAGCTCCTGGCAGGCACGGGGTACCATATGGGACACCCGGATTCGAACCAACCACCTTAGGTCCTGGGTCAGCTGCTTGCAAGGCAAACACCACTGTGCTATCTCTCCGGCCCCTGGTCATGATGTTTTAAAGCTAAACAATATGATGGATACACCTCTGTCTTATGTTCTGTACTATGAGCTTAGGATTCTCAACACACATGTATTGTCTGTATAAACTGATTCTTTAAAGGTTACTTGTGCTACTTATACAACAAATGGATGATGAACAGAGATCACCAATTGACACCTGAATAGTAAGCATCATTATCTGGAAGAGTTATGCACATGATTAAAAAAGGGCTAGAATTCATGAAAAGTTATTAGAAGCTACAAAGCAAGAAAATTCAAAAACAGCTGATGTACCTGAAGATAAAACACTGTCAGAGAAACAAAAAATGGAGCACATTTATGTGCTCTATGATTGATGCTCATTAATCTATGATTGATGCTCATTTCTTATAGTTGCATAGTATTCCGTTCTCTCTATGCCTGAATTTCTTTATCCACTCATCTGTCATTGGACTATTGGGTTGTATCCACAATCTAATTCTGGAATGGGTACTGCAATGAGCACAACTGTGCATCTATCTTCTTGAATTAATGGTTTTGGGGTAAGTATCTAGAAGTGGAACTGATGGGTTTTATGGGAGTTACAATTTTTCTTTTTGAAAAAGTGTCCATACTCTTTTACTAGAGACTGAACAGAAAACTTTCTCCCTAACTGTGAGTCTCTCTGAGTCTTCATCAATACTGGTTCTTTCCAGTTTTATTTGATATGTCATTCTCAGCTGAAGTGTGAGGCAATATCTCATTGTTTTGATTTGCTTTTTTTCTGATAGTGATAATGAATGATTCTTTCGCCATTGTATGTCTTCTTTAGAAAATGTCTGTTCATCCTTTCAATTTTTTTCTGGGGATAAACCTGGACTTATGAGGAAGAAATGTTAAATGCATATTTCATATTATATGATTCCAACACTATAATAATTCTGGAAAATGCAAAATATTAGGGAAATTATAAAAGGATATAAAGTAGTTCTTGGGGGAGAGGGAAGAGAATTGACAGAGCACTGTGGATTTCTAGGATAGTGAAAACACTTCATATTTTTATTTCTAAAAATTTTTCCAGCTGTGACTCCTCTGGCCTGTTTTATTTCAGTTGCCATCCAAAGTGTTGTGCAATGGCCTCACTGTACAGTTTTCAACTGTTCCTCTTCCCTGAAATGTACTGGGAACCTATAAGGTGCAATATAATAGTAGGCTGAGAAATTCTGCTCTATGTGTTATTATACATTGGTCCCAAACCATAGACTAGGATCATAAGAGTGGAGTCTAATAAAAAATGATATCTTTATTGGCTAATGATGTGCTAATATGTGTTCATAAACTCTAACAAAAGTGTCATTCTAGTGCAGGGTGCAAATGAGAGGTTAAGTCAAAGGGATGTAAGGCATTTCTCTTCCTTTGAAATTTACTGTGAAACTAAAAAACTTTAGATATAAAAATGAACTAGAAGTAATGGAATCAAGTCCAGACATTATGGAACTATGTGAAAATTACTGAAGTAAAGGAACTGTTATTTGTTGAAGAACTACATATGGCAAGTCCTATTCTGGACATTCTTTCTGGGTTTATTGCTAACTTAATTGTCCTATGATGGGACAGGACCAAATAAGAGCCCATCAACCTGGGGCCGGATAGATAGCAAGGAGATAAGGCATTTGCCTTGCATGCAGAAAGTTAGAGGTTCAAATCCCGGCATCCCATATGGTCTCCCGTGCCTGCCAGTAGCGATTTCTGAGTGTAGAGCCAGGAGTAACCCCTGAGCACTGCCGAGTGTGACCCCAAAACAAACAAAAATCAACACACTTTCTCTCTGGTCCTTGCATCAGCATTTTAATGAATCATAGGGAAATGAATGTATGTTCCTTAGAAATCTGAGACCACATAGTAAATAAAGATATATTTTAAAAAATATCCCTTCAACTCTACAGAGGGTCTTCCCTAGCCAGGCCCTGAAGGAACTCTATCCAGGCACAAAAACACAAAAATTAAGTCTCTGTGGTTCTTGAAGCAATAGTTATCAACAGCTTTTTTTTATTTGAGGTTCTGTGGTTTACATGCCATCAATACTGTTTTTTCATGCTTAATTCCACCACACCCATCACTGGTATATTCAATCCTTTCCCAAGGATCTTATGACCCCTCTCGCCCAAGACCCCCACTCACTTTCTTATGAATCAGTTCACCCACTGATGTCTTTGGACTGTTGTTACTATTTTGTTGTGTTCTTAAGTCCCACTTGTGAGAGATCACTCTATGTCCATCCATTTTCTCCCGCCTGACTTCAATCAGCATAGTTCCATTCATGTTGCTGAAAGTTTTGTTCTTTCTTAGAGCTAGTTAGCGACTATATGAAATATAGTTTATATAGGTCATATATGTGACTATAAGTTATATATAGCTAAGTTTATATATAAACACATGTATAAACATATATATGTGGTAATTATATATTTCTAAATAAAGGTAGTTACTTCAATTTTGTGAAGCTGTTGAGCAGATTTTGAAAATAGAAGAAAACTGCTAAATATATCTGAAATTTAGATAATCTCTGACAGAGACTAATGGTGATACTAAAATCACCATTCTCATAGTATTGATGAATATACTTTTAGGTGTCAGCACAATAAAAACATAGTTAAAAGAAATAGAATATATATATAGAATATATATATATAGAATATATATAGAATATATATATAGAATATATATATATATATATATATATATATATATATGCTCATTCATTCTTGGTTTGGGGGCCATAACTAGAAGTACTCAGAGGTTCTCCTGGCCCTGCACTCAGGAATCACTCCTGGCAGGGACCATGGGGTTGCCGGGAATTGAACTCCTGGATAAGCCATATGCAAGGCAAACTTCTATAGGCCATACTATTTCTCCAGCCTCATTGGGGAGGCTCCATTAGGAACAAAGGCTGTGATAAGACAAGACAACATCCTAGCTATTCTCCTGGAGTAGGGTAGGGTGTAATTTGAGAAAACACAGTAAAAGTAACTTTATAGAGACAAAGTAGGAGGATCACCTGCTCTCTGTCATCAGAAGATCCATACATTCCGCTTAGTGTGTTCCTCTCTCTTGCTCTCTACTCCTATATCCTGAATAAGCTTATCATCACTATTTATTTTATGTCCTTCCTAAATTCTTGTCTGCGAGGGTACATCGCAAGCCTACTAGCTTTGGGTGAAGGGAAGGACTACTTTTCCTGCAAAAACAAAGTCCTCAGTGCTATATGAATTCCACAGCTCCCCAAGAAATGTCTAGTAGAGTTCAAGTTGCTGGTCAGATGTAAATACCCTAGTGCAGTGGTCGGCAACCTGCGGCTGGCGAGCCACATGTGGCTCTTTACACATTTTAATGCGGCTCTCTGTGTGCCGGGAGGCCGCTCCTAGCCTCTGTCTTTGAGACCCTGTGTGGCTATCAAAATAAATTTCAATCGTGGTTTTGGCGAGATTTGGCTCAGTTGAAAAAAAAAAAAGGTTGCCGACCACTGGGCCTAGTGCATAGGTGCACTTGGACGACTCCATGAGTTCTGACTTTCCTAGCACTTACCTTGGTGACAAAGGTGGGTGAAGTAAAAAGTAATCACTCATCTTTTTTTTAAAAATGTATTTAAAGAAAATACATTACATAGTTGACACGATGATCATAATACATTTATTTCAGGAAGAACAAGGGCAAAGTTATTAATAGAAAGAAAAACTAAAGAGATGAAAGAGAAAGAAGAAAAATTTTAGTAGCAAGTATATTTTTGAAAATTATTGAGTCATCGATGAACTCATTAAAGCCCTAGCTGAAGGTTAGTAAGTTTTTTTTTTAAATAATTTTTATTTTTACCACAGTGGATTAAAAATCTTTCACAGTAATATTTTAGGTACATAGTGACATTGAATCAGGGGCATTACCACTGCCAATGTTGTCCTCCCTCTATCCACCCGTTCCCAGCATGCATCCCATATCCCCCTTCTTTGCCCCCTGAGCTGCTAGTATAAGTGGTTCCCTCTGTGTCTAGCATGTTGTAGATTGGGTATTGATTCTGTTGTCATTGACTTTGGATTTGGTGTTTAAGTGAGATCATTTTTTATTCGATGTTCATTTGACTGTTTGGTTTTTGGGACCCTCTATTATTTCTCCTCCAATATTTGAGATAGAACAAGATGGTTTAAGTTATGTGGTTCTTGGTTAGAAGAAAAAAAAGGGGGTGCAAAATCAATCAAGCAAAAAATGGGAGGAATCCTTCTAGAGACTATAAATATCAATTTAAGAGAAGAAAGGGAAAGGAAAAAACATAAGAATACAAAAAAAAAAAGAAAACCCCAATCAAACAAACAAACAAAAAAAACCCCAAAAACACCACAGCAATAAGCACAACAGCAATAAAGACAATGACCAAACAATAACCATAGTCCTGAGATAAAAACAAAACAAAGCACAAAAACAGAAAACCAAAAACAAGCAACAACAATAACAAAAAAAATAATTTGTGTGTGTGTGTTTTTTTTTTGGCATAGGCACAGTAAATATTGGGAAAATTAGAAAGGGAATTCCCATGGCCTAAGAGATACAGGGTTTTTCTGCCCTTGAAGTATGCTGTCATGGGAATAACTACAGGCTCCGTACATGCTCTTATTCTCTCCCCTAGGTTCGTTTGCGATGTCTGGAAACATTTTGCTCAGTCGTGGATGATAAAATCAGGCCTCTGTAATTAGAGATCTTGATTTTTACACAGGTCATAGGATGAAGCCAGGGTAGAGTCTTTCTTTATGGTTCTAGAATTTCTGTTCTATCACTGATGTTTTAATAAGTCTTTTGTAGTTCTTGGTCTTGAGTTTTGCACTGATCCTAGGGCAAAGCCTAGGATAGTCTTTCGTTATGTTTCCAGAAGTTCTGCTCAGTTGCAGTTATCTCAGTCAGGCCTCTGGAATTAGAGATCTTGGTTGTTGCACAGGTTGTAGGCCAAAGCCTAGACTAGAGTCTTTTTTATTGGTCCCAGGATAGGTTCTGCTCAGTCATGGTTGTCACAGTCAGTCTTCTGAAGTTAGCGATCTTACCTTTTGCACAGATCAAAGGATGATGTATCTTCTTATTTCATCTTATCGTTAGGTGATGAGGTAAGATAAAGTTGTTGCCATTTCCTCATTGTCAGGATGTCTTATCAAAACTGGCACTTGTTGGTATCACTTTGGTGATTTTGGTCTTTCTTGTGCTTGGAATTCTTTACCACTTTCCTCCACTGTCCCCTTATGCCTGTAAATTTTCACTAGTACACTAACCTATTTTAAAGTTGTGTTACCCAGCCCACTTATCAGTATAATTTAGGTGGGACTTCTGGCACAGTCAAGACTTATCTCTTCTTGAATTTTTTTTTTTTTTGCAGGCCTCCTCATGAGCATCTTCATGAGCTCGTCATTCTTTTGATTGATGATTCACTCTCTGAATCCCTCATTTGCATTTCTCAAACTTGCGCCACTTTTTTCCCACCTTTCCCTGGGATCATTACATGGTTAGTGCCTATTTCAATCTGTAAGTGTCACTCCACTATCAATACATCCAACACAGCAGGTGAAAAGTAATCACCACAGTTCCCAAGCAGGAAATGGAAGCCAGGCCCTAGAGTTGTCATTTCAGGATTTAATGAAAGAAGCCTGTGTCAACTTCTGATTTTCTTGTTTGATTCCTGGTATTTCAGGAGCCATCCCTGAGGTAGGAATAATCTCTGAGCACTCCTGACTGTGGCCCATTCCTTTCATCCCCAAACAACAACCCTCCTCAGATGACTAGCAAACTACAAGTATGAAGAAGAGTATCTGGAGATTTTGAAGCATTCCACATCAAATGTGAGCTGAACTCTACCTGCTGATCTACTCAGGACAAACATGTCACCTGGCCTCCAGCTGGTGCTGTGGCCATCCTGTCCTTGGAGGAAGGCCAAGCCTTTTTGTAGACGTGTGCTATGATGATAAAGAAATGATCCATTATGGTCTGCTGAGCTCTGAAGGGCTTCTGCTGCTGAGCTGTGTGATCCTCTCTGCCTCAGTTTCTTTCTCTTTAAAACAAGGATCACAATAATACCAACTTCTTGGAAGGATTTCTGGGCAAATGATATGTTTCCTTGAGAAGTTTGACAAATAATGCATAAGAACTCAGTAAATGAGAACTCTGGAGTCCCCCAGAATGTCTGTGGTGCCTCATTTATCTGAAGGCACCAATACAATCCTAGTGGCACTGCCATTGTGGGGCACAGCACAAAGAGATTCAGAATTGAGTTCAGGACTAGAAAGCAGAGACACCCCACACCACCCTCCTCCAGCCAGTTGCCCTCATCCTAGCCTTCTCCAAACTGATCCATTTTAAGGTTTTCAGAAGATGGCATGTGACTCAAGGGATCAGCTACTGGGGGAACTTATTGTTCATTCTGGCAGCTACTGGCCTGCAGCCACTCTTTCTAAAATGCCCATTTATTTCTCTTCTTAAAAGTTTTTCATGCGGGGCCTGAGAGATGGCGCAGCAGCAGGGTGTTTGCCTTGCACGAGGCTGACCTAGAATGGACCGCGGTTCAATCCTCCCTTCCCACGTTCCATATGGTCCCCTAAGCCAGAAGCGATTTCTGAACGTATAGCCAGGCGTAATCCCTGAGCGTCACCAGGTGTGCCCCCCAAAATAAAAGTCTTCCGTGTATGTGTGGTATATAAAATAACTGGATGAGGGAATGCAAGGTTTGAAAGGATGTGTGTGTGTGTGTGTGTGTGTGTGTGTGTGTGTGTGTGTGTGCGCGAGCACGGCGCCTGTATTGGCCTTGGCCACAGAGTATGGGGAAGAGGACAGAGAAGGAAAGAAATGGAGGGGAAAAGAGATAAATAGGAAACACCAAGTACATGGGTGATATAAAGGGTCAGCTACTATCTAAATTACAGAGTCAACAACACTGAAAACTAGAGATTCAAACTTCAACAACCAAACTGAGAAACATGCCTGTCAAGGAGATAATCTGATGGGTGGGAAGGAGCCAGGTAGAAAGTTGACCCTTCAGGATGGTGGGATCCCTGCTTAAACATTGCATATCTAACGTCCAACTATAAGTAACTGCGTACATGTTATTTAATAAAAATTTAAAAATCAAGAGAAAAATATTTATCACTGTATTAAGGAAAAAACAAAGCTCTTCTGCAATCCTGCAGACAAGCCCATCACTTTGAAAAGGCATCTGCCATCTTTAACCTGCCAATCAAGTTCTTTGGGGGCTCACCACTTTCTCACCTGATTTCCCTTGGTTGTCAGTGAAGGAACCAGACATCCAAAGGTTTCAACACCACAAAAAGTGTGCCAAATATATGTCCACAAAAAGCAAAGTTTGAGTGAATTCTGGCCACGTGGGTGGTGGGGTGGTGGGGTGGTGGGGTGCAATTGCCCAGGTCCCTCAGAGCCCCCCCCCCCTTTTTTTTTTGAAAAGAGGAGAGATCGTGTAAAGGAAAACGGGAGTTTTGCAATTAAGGGTGTGTACCAAAGGTTTCTGGGAGGCAAGAGGTATAGAAATGGATTAAGGAGAGGGGAGAGTACTGGATTAGGCTGCACTCATCCGGGTGCGAGGCAGACGCTAACCTGCACTTTGGATTCTTGGCAGGAGGCTTCTGGGAACAAATTCGCTCTTGGTCTCCTTGGGAAGCTGTCCCCAACCCAAGAGATGGGAGGAAGGCGCCAGTTGAAGCTTTCGGCCTGGAGACATCGAGGTCCAGAGCCCAGTGTCGGGGTGTGGCACGGGCTGCAGATGGAGCTTCTGCATGTGGAGTCTAAGAGAAAAGTAGACTTGTGCTTCGAGGCGGAAGCCCTAGGAGTTTGCTTCCAAATTTTCCACCTGCCAGAGGATAATTTGATTAGCTTTATTCGCTTTTCCCCAAAGGCAAAAGCCTCTGCAGGGGATGGCCTTCAAGAAACTTCCAAAGGAAGGCGAAAATGATTATTCTATTTGAAACCATTTCATTGATAAATATGCTGAAGAGTGCAACCAAGGCTTGAGAGGAAGGAAGACTGCCCTTAGGGGCCCGCCCATAGGGCAACTAGCAGCACTTGCTGCAGAGAACCCAGCCTGAGAAAAAACCTGAAGATCCCCCCACCCCCACCCCAGGACGACCCTTTTTCCCTTCTCACTTGGGGGATCACAATGCCTTAGAGGTGAAGAATTCGGATCACATGCCATTGGTTTATAAACCACATAAATTCAACATAAGACATTCAAATAAAAACACTCGTGTTTAGACTGGTGTAAAATAAAAGTAATCTCGCTTTATATTATTGATTAAATCATAGTTTTGTAGTTTGAAGCAAGGTGTTGGTAGATAATGGTCATGAAGACATTACTTTAGATTCACACGCCATATAAAGAGTTACACATGAAGGGTTTGATTTTGAAAAGTTCTAAGTCTGCTATTTTGGCACAGCGCAATATTTAAGATTGATTACTTTTACTTAAGAAGAACACGATATGATACATGATACATGAAAGAGCTGGGGTGTGTCTCAGTATGTAGATCTTCCTGGGTTTTGGTAGTTGGGGCTGAGCATAAGTTAGCTTATGAATATGAATAACTTAGCTTATGATATCTGGGAGAGTGAACTAAGATATTTTAAACTCAAAGGACATTCATGTTGATTTAGTTTAAAGGCTTCATTTTCTCCTTCATATTAGGAAGTGGCTGTATATCAGGGCAAGTTATTTTCTTAAAGTCATATAATTACACATTACAACTTTCAGGTCTCAAAACAAATCTAAAATCTCCACTTCATAACAGAAGTGATACCATAATATATTCTTCAAATATGAATCATATGAATCAAAGTTATCAAAGAAGATAACTACATGATAATATTTACATTTCAGACTTAAAAACTCCTACAACAATAGCTTAATAAAAAAGTATATGTTGACAATATATTGGTTAGTGACAATGTGTTCAGGTTAACACAGGGAAAACAATGTTTGCAAAAAATGGATGGCAGTTCACTGGCATAGTAATTTCATTTATGAATTACTCTTTTATGTTGGTAGTGTTTTCAACCTCATCACTTGAGCTAATTTTTTTCCACAAAAAGTTCTCATTTGATTTCCAAAGAGAAGTCTGTAGTTCCTCTTTTTTTTTAGAAGATGTACTATGGGGCACTTTTTCACACAGAGTCTCTATTACTGCCAAGTCAGTGAGTTGACTGAGACTGTCGTCATTCTGTTCATTCAAGATGTCCCAGAAATCTTTTGATCTCTGTTTTGTTTTTTTCATGGGTCCCGAAAGAATTTTCTTTGGCAGCTGTGTGGAATTGGTTTGGTGACTTTTAAAGAGGTCTTCAAGAACAGAGGTATCACCAAGCAAGTGCTCCACAGAAGTGTTTTCTAACCCTGCATTTTCTATTTTTTTATTTTCTATTTTGAAAAGCTGTTCCTTTCTTGGAACGTCTGTTCTTAAGGCCTGTTGGTGTTTCATGGTCCCTTTAAACTTTCTCTCATAAGCTTCAGTTTTATTACTCGGGGAACAAGATGGTACATTTCTTTTGGAAGCTTGGCTGGCATTCTCACTATCAGTTTTATGGTTAGATTTTTTAACTTCTGCAACATTATAAAGATCTTCTCTCCAAGAACCATTATCTTCGAGCTTTGATTTTCCCTGATAAACTTCTTGCTTGCAAACTGGAGATTTTTTTTTAGCAGAATCTTTGTGTGATATAGTTTTGGATTTTGAAAACTTATCTTTTATAAGAGATTCTTTTTTTACAAACTTATTTCTACCTCTTGCTCCTTCCTCATTGGTAAATTTAGTAACTTTTGAGGCAGAATCCATTAAAAATTCTTTTATCTCCAAATGCTGAGAAGCATGAAAATCTTTCAGCATTTTCTGTCGTTCTTCTGAAGTGGCATTAGCTATACATTCAGCAAATTCCTTTACAGATGATAAGTTAAAAGAAGCCATTTCTTCAAACTGCTTTCTGAAAATATAATGAATAAAACCAGTGGTTATTTTTATTGTATTATATTTTTAAAGAACTCATCACACACAAAACAATGTGCTCCAATTCATTTAGCATATGCTATAATAAAATTGCATTAAAATGTGACCTCTTTATGCTATTAAAAATATTTTAGTTCATGAAATCAGTTTTTCAAGTTATTTCTATTTATACCATCAAGCCTTTCTGGAACATATGGGATTCCAGAAGGCTAGGTAATGGCTTAACACAAGAGCAACCATCTTGCCACCAGACCACCATTTTGCTGTTTGTCTTCCTCAAAACAAATTCCATGAATAACCCTGTAATTGTGACCAGTGATAGACAACCTCCTGAGAAGCATTCATTAAAACTATAACACCAAGTAAACATCAATCAAGACTAAAGAGAGAGTTTTTCTGATTACTAACTAACCTTGAAATTGTAACTATATTCCCCACTATATCATGACAAATGTAACCTGGAATAGATAACTGCTTATCTGTTTGCACATCTGCTATGGGAGTACGTGTTCCACTCTTTAAAAGGCTTGGAAGATCAGGCTTCTGATCAGAGCTATGTAATTTGGGTCTGGGGCCCCATGTAGTTGGCAGCCAGCAAAATTCCTTAAAATTCTTAAACTTTACCTAGGACTCTGAATCTTTTTGTGTGATCCTATAACATCTAGTCTTCTAGTCAGCACATTGAAAGCTAACAAGAGAATCATAATTTCAATAATCTATTTTTATATCCACATTGAATTTAAGTAAGATGAAATAAAATTTTAAAGGACCTTAATAAAGGGGCTGGAGCAATGGTGCAAAGCGCTAGCCTAGGACTGACCGCAGTTTGATACTCTGGCATTCCATATGTTCCCCCAAGTCAGGAACGATTTCTGAGTGCATAGCCAGGAGTAATCCCTGAGCATTACTAGTGTGGCCCAAACCCCACCCCCCAAAAAAAGAACCTTAATATATAGAAAAATGTTCGAAGGCTAAAGTAATTTTTCTTCCTTTTTTCACTCCTACCACAACACAAATACAACAAAAACATTTCAAACAACTTTTTGATAAACCTAAAATAAGAGATGACCCAAATTCCTTCTGCCATTTGCTGTGCCATGCTGACCTATGACCCCATAGTTGTCACCTCTGGGAGAGCTGCTTTTGATCCCATCTAATCTGAATAGTGCACAAAGAAGTTAGGCTGCATGGCTGCTAACAGGATAAATTTTGATTAGAATTCACTTCAGATTTTAATTTGCTTTCCTCATTTTTGACCTTTAAAATAAATGTTCTCAAAAATTATAAAGAAAGTATAAGGCACAGCCAAGGAGTGTTAGTTACTCTGCGAGCAAAATTTAATAAATTCATACATGCACTTAGGAAAATCTAAAAAATCCAAAAGAGTGGTAACAAGTGTATCAAGAGTAGTTAATGCATAAGAAGTAAAATAAAAATTTCTCTTGGGAACTAAGTAGGGAGAGGGGTGAAACATAGCTAAAATCATCATCTCTTTGCTTAAGCTTTTAGAAGTAAAAGTAGAACTGAAAACCTCAGATGGTCCTGAGTCTGGAGACTTGTGTAGACTCTTGATTCTCATCAAGTGGGAAAGTCAGCAAGAAAGTGGTGTCAGCACTTCACTGAGTCAGAGGGACAGGGATAAACTTAGAGATATCCAGACAATAGAGATGAGGATTAGGAAGACCCTGTCCATGGTAGGAAGCTTGCCACAAAGAGCAGAAAGTGCAGTTAGAGTAGAGAAGGGTCTACTATGAAAGAGACATGCATAGCACTCCTTCATTAACTGTAGTGCAAACTACAATGTTGAGAGAGGGAGTGAGAGAGAGAAAGAGAGAGAAATAAAATGTAAAATGGGAGGATGAGTGGGAGGAAGGGGATATCAGAGAGGGTGGGAGGGAAACTGTTGACATTGATGTGGAAATACACATTGGTGAAGGTTGTTTTTTACATTATATGACTGTTAATTATGAACAACTTTATCTGTGAAAAATTACTATAGTATGTTTGTAAATGGTGTTTTGTAAATATCATTCTAACCTAAAACTTACCGTATTTTCTGGCGTATAAGACGACTTTTGAAACAAAAAAAGTCAACCGAAAATCGGGGGTTGTCTTACACGCCGAGTATATCCCGAAAAATGTTTCAATATGCCGCTAAACAAAAATTGTCTGAATATTGCCACAAAACGAATTTTCCAACTCGATCCTGCACCAATCACTGCAAGGCTGCTCGGACCACCTCTCTAACTCAGCCAATCCAAGCAGGCTTTTTATGCATGCATGCAAATTAGACAATGTTCTGGACCTGAATCTACACTGTCAAAAGCCTGCTCAGATTGGCCAGAGTCAGAGAGAAAGTCTATGACAGTATAACCTTTGAACCTTTGCTTGTTGTGATTGGCTCACTGTGGTACATACAGTTGCAGCACAGGAATGTTCTATTTGATATAGCAAATATAGGCCTAAACCTATGTTTTAACTGCAAAATTAGGGGGTCATCTTATATGCCGGAAAATACGGTAATTTTACATATTAATTATTGAATTTCATTTCATGAAGAGTAAGGCACTGTATGTGCTATGTTTGTATCAATGCACAACACTAGTGATAACCAAGACAGTTTTTCAAGAAATGACAGGAGTGTTGATTCTACAATCATGAAATGCTAATTTGCATATAGGAAACTGGAGGATTGGAGGAAGATGGTTGAAAGGGAAAACCTTTGGGATCTAGGTGGAAGGAAGTTGATACTCCGGTGATGGTATGATGTTGTAATGATATATGCGTGAAACTATCAGTTACTGTAGATCACAGTACCTTACTGAAAATTAAAAGAAAAAAAATACCTTATAGCTATCTCATCCAACTCCTGCCCTACCAATTTCTTTACCTAACTTCCAAAGTCTCAATTCTATGTTAGACTCCTTACCCAGGGTCATATACCAATATCATTATCATTCTTTAGAATTCAAACTCCTGAACTAAATTAAATCATCTCATGCTTGAGCTCAATTGCTCCATTACCTTTAAGACAACAAGGCAGCTATTGAATTTGGCTTCATAAAGTTCTCCCTTCACTGACTCAGACTTCCCTATCATCATCAGCCTTTCCAACTCCAGCTTAGGTATAACTGGAGAATTACTTCTTTGAAAATTCTTCAATTCAATTTCTCTGAAAATTTTCTCTGAAATTTTTCTTTCTTTCCATATTGAGTCATTAAATTAACCAAATCACTATTCTGTGTCTGCAGTGTGTCAGCAGAACTGCTCTCAAGTGGGGACCAAAAATCACTTAAGAATTTTCTCTCACTCAGTTTCTTTCTTACTTTATAAAGAATTTGTTTCACAACTACACTTTTGAAATTTCTTTTCCTTTAACATGACTTTAAATCCTAGTTGAGTGGGCCAGAGAGATAGTATAGCAGGTTTGCTATACAAACAGTAGATCTTTAGATCACAGACATCATATGGTCCCCTAAGCCCTGCCAGGTGTGATTCTTGAGCAGAGAGTTTTGAGTTAGCCCTGAACACAGCCAGATGTACCTATTTCCCTAAAAAAAAAAACAAAA
This sequence comes from Suncus etruscus, assembly GCF_024139225.1. Classification (NCBI taxonomy): domain Eukaryota; kingdom Metazoa; phylum Chordata; class Mammalia; order Eulipotyphla; family Soricidae; genus Suncus; species Suncus etruscus. The sequence continues at coordinate 47,960,356 of NC_064851.1, forward strand.
AACAAAAAACAAAAAAACAAAAAAAACAAAAAACTGCTGAGCATATATCATTATATCTGTCTATATCTTCATCCCTGCCCTTTTACTGATTCTATACCAGTGTTTCCCAAGTAGGTGATATTTGGGAGGCTAGGGAGACAGGGTGTTGAAATAATACAAGGAGTGTAATTTTTAAAACAATGGGCCAGTTCACTTTCCCTCAGACCATTGGAGGGCCGAACTATCATTTAAAAGAAAAAACTATTAACAATAGTGGCCCTTAGGCAGTAGTTTGAGGACCCATGACTGAGACTGGGAGGAGGAATTGAGAGACAGAAAAGGGGGGAGTTGGAGAGTACTGCACAAATGCCACACATGCGCACTGTGGGCTCAGTACGGAGTGGGCAGCTAGCAGGGCAGGCCGCTACAGCAAAAACATCCAGTGGGGCGGGGGCCTATAAATGTCCTCGGTGGGCTGCACGTGGCCCGCGGGCCGAAGTTGGAGGAGCTCTGCTCTAGGCAAGGCCAACATGTGGCGGGCATGAAAGATGGTCCCCAGGAAGGAGAAAGTGAAAACTCTTTTTAAGCATTCTCTGGACATGACCTGCAGAAGAGCCCTTACTGGCGCTCAGCAAGAAATGGCCACCCCCCCCGCGGGAGGAATGAGGCGCTTTATCAAGCAGTGCCACTGGCCTCCTGTTCTTCATCTGTCTTAAAACACTGAACAACACACCACTGTCTCCTGGCCTAGGAAGCCCGCCTGCTTCCATGATAAAATATTCCTTTGAACCTAATTGGCAAAGCATGTATGTAAAGTAAGTATCCTGCCCCTACTCCAATAAACAAGCTGTGTCTCTAGGTAGCTGCTCCCAGAGGCTGCACCAGTCCTCCTCCAGCCCCTCACTGCCATTGCCACCCTGGCGAGTTGTGCAACTAGTCAGGAACGAGATGACAACACCAACATATGTAGTAGATGCTCAATCAATATTAAACTAATTAATGCATAACGTTTGTACAGAAATGAAATAATTTTTTGTTTTTGCCAATTTAGGAATTAGTCTTTTCAAAATATCGCGAGTATTTGTACTTTACTTTTTAAAAGGTACAAATTCAGATTTTTCTCTGAAATACTCAAATGACAGCTGTGGTTAGAAATTAAATACTTCTTATTTAATCAAACAGCTATGTTTCAAAAAAAAATCAAACAGCTATATTTCCTTTGAGAATTACTCAAACAATTCAACAGTATTACTGATAACGGACCTGCGGATTCCCTTTGGTGTTTCTCCTATTATGAAGGTAGTTTGCTCAGTATGGTAAATTTCTTTTTTCTTCTGGCAGACAGGATGTAAAAGATAAATGGGAAGTGAAATATTTTCTTCATTTGATTGTTGGTCTTTCTTTATACGTGTCAATGTATCTACTGTTCGTTGTTCTTTATATGTCTGGAAAAAGAAATAAAAGGATTGAAGCAGTCTAAAAGTCTGAAAGAAAGCAAAAATTCCATTTCCTACAAAAGCTTCCTCCTTTCCTTCACCCCTCCTTTGTGCTGAAGATGGAATTAGTACAGGCCAATCCTATACACCAAGCCACACCCTACTCATCCTAATGTCTTAATTTCTTTTTTTTTTATATGTTTGTTTGTTCATTTTGGAGCCACACCTGGAGTGCACAGAGGTTCGTTACTCCTGGTTCTGAGCTCAGAAATCACTCCTGGCAGGCTTGAGGGACCATATGGGATGTCAGGTGTCAGGGATCGAACCCAGGTTTGTCCCGAGTTGGCTGCATGCAAGGCAAAAACACCCTACTGTTGTGCTACCACTCAGGCTCCATATGTCTTAATTTCTTAAAAAAATATATATATATACACAAAATTATTTGCCTAAGGAAATATCTATCCCATGATTCTGACTTTGGTTTTCTTCACTTGAAATTGAACAGAAATTGAACAGAAAAGGAGAAATACTTAAAGGTGAATTTATCCAATAATATTGAGTTAATTACAATTAATTTGAGCAGTGGTATATTTCCTCATAACATAGAAGCAGTCTGTGCGAACTGAAAAAGTAAGGAGTGTCTTTCTTCTTTAATTCACAATGCAGTAAGCCTACAAAGTAAAGTTTGAGGCTAGAGATGTACAGAGGATAAGGTACTTGCCTTGCATGTGGCTAAACCAGATTTGAATCCTGATACTACATGGGTTCTCCCGATCCCTATCTGGTGTCACTGCTGAGCACAGAGCCAAAAGTATGTTCTAAGTACTATTGGGTGTGATCTACCCTCTATAATAGTAAGTGGTAGTGAAGAAGCAGAGAAATTGAAATTCCATATTGCTGGTGGAAATATAAAATGATGCAATTACTTAAAATTTAGAATTTCAAATATACTAGACACAATATGTAAAAATAAATCAAACGGAACCTTTACCTTATGCCATTACAAACATTAACTCGAAGTAGATTTAAGAGCTAAACATTAGAGCAGAATCCATAAAAATAAATGTTTGCAGGAAGCTATCTGGTCTTTCCTTTGGGGGGGTTATTTTTCTTATTAATTAGGTTTTTATTTTAAAATAATTACTTTATTTAAGCACTTTATTTGTGGTTGCAAAACTGTTGAGTTTTAGTCATCTCCTACCACCAATGTCCTCAGTTTCCCTCTCTTCCCCCCTCCCCACAGGGATATCATGCATATCACTTTATCCCCTTTTAGCACCCATTATTTGGGGGGGGGGGCGCACACCAGGCAGTGCTCACTCAGGGTTGCTCCTGGTTCTGCGGTCAGACTCTTAGCTCAAGGGACCATATGGGATGCTGGGAATAGAAACTAGGTCCATCCTGGGTCAGCCGCATGCAAGGCAAATGTCCTACCACTGTGCTACCTCTCCAGCACCGGCACCCTGTTCTTTTTGTTTGTTTGTTTGTTTTTGAGGGGCACACCCATTTGTTGCTCAAGGGTTACTCCTGGCTAAGCGCTCAGAAATTGCCCCTGGCTTGGGGGGGGACCATATGGGATGTCAGGGGATGGAACTACGGTCCTTCCTTGGCTAGCACTTGCAAGGCAGGCACCTTACCTCTAGCGCCACCTCTCCAGCCCCAGCACCCAGTTCTTATCCAGAGTGATTAGTTCCAACTATCATTGTCACAGAGGACTGACCATTCACTACCCTAACTGCATCCACCATAACTACCTACCATAGACTGGTCCTCTTGATCCTTATCTCTATTGTCTCTGGCTATTACCATATTATCTTTTGTTTTTCTTATATCCTATAAATGAGTGAGATTATTTTGTCTATCGTTCTCCTTCTGACTAATTTCACTTGTATAATAATCTCTATAACCATTCATATATAAGTAAATTTCATGACTTTATTTTTCCTAACAGCTGCATAGTATTCCATTGTATAGATGTAACAGTTTCTTTTTTCACTCATCTGTTGTCAGGCACCTGGATTGTTTTCAGATTCTAATTACTGTAAATTGTACTGCAATGAACAGAGAAGTGCAGGGGGCATGAAAAATATTTTTTAAAGGATGCACTCATCCTCCTGATATTTTTAAACTGCTAAAGTGAAAGCAATTCACCACAAGCAGGTAATCTTAGAAAATTAAGACTGACTTGTTATAATGGAAAAGTAAAAAGTTTATTACAAAGACTTTAAATCTTCTCAAATGAATGGAAAACAAATGAAGAAAAACCACAAGAGAAACAGAAAATCAAAACACTATAGGGATTTAAGTTGCCTACTGCCAAAGTTATTCTATTTTTAAAAAATCAATAAAATGTATTAGTCTCTAAGAATCTCAACAACCTAACATCATATCTCTTAATCTGATAGTTATTTTTCTATAAAATTTCATAACCCCTATGTGCAGGATTCTCAAGATAACAAGGCAATAGGTGATTCCATTAAGTAGCCATGTCCAATTGATACTACGGTTTTCATAGAGGAATACAATAATATTTGAGAAGGGCTGGTGAGTGCTTAAGATTCTTTAAGTCAATATCTAGAGTTAATGAGCATTCAATGAGGCCTTATATCTCTAATCTTTTATATAGTTACTTAGAAGGCATTACTTGAAAAGGTTATTTCATTATTTGGGATCTTCTAACTGGTTCAGAGAAAATATTCAAATAAGTTCTACTCATGTATTATGCAATCATAACAGTCCCTAGATAAAAGGGTCAGAATCATTTTTTCCTAATAAGCAAAGATTATTTTAGCCAGCAAGTTCATATGTATATTATTTTATTATTTTTATTTTATTCTATTATCCTTTTTATTTTGTATTTATCCCCCCTCTACTTTGTCTCTCTCCACCCATTCGCCTTTTCCTTATTTATCTATAGTCCCTACCAGTGGCCACTGGTTTCTCTTTTATTGGGTCTATTCATCAGTGTTCTTTCTTTTTTCTTTTTTCTGATTTTTCGGGCCACACCTGTTTAATGCTCAGGGGTTACTCCTGGCTACACACTCAGAAATTGCCCCTGGCTTGGGGGGACCATATGGAACACCGGGGGATCAAACTGTGGTCCTTTCCTTGGCTAGCGCTTGCAAGGCAGACACCTTACCTCTAGTGCCACCTCGCTGGCCTCAGTGTTCTTTCTTTATATCACACATCTAAATAAAATCATTAAATACTTCTAACTTACTTTACTTCACATCATTCTTTCAAACTTCCATTTTGTCAGGAATGGAAAGACTTCATTTAATTTTTTTTAATTTTTTGGCCACACCCAGTGATGCTCAGGGGTTACTCTTGGTTATTTGCTCAGAAATTGCTCCTGACTTCGGGGACCATATGAGACATTGGGGGATTGAACACAGGTGTGTCCTGAGTTAGCAGCGTGCAAGGCAAACACCCTACTGCTGCGCCATCGCTCCGACCCTGACTTCATTTATTTTAATCACTAACTTGTAATTCACTATCTAAATGTATGCATCCTCTTTATCCAAGTATCTATTGATAGGTACTTCAGTCATTTCCTTAGTTTAGATTTTGTAACTTATGCTATAATAAGCATTGGGGTGAATATACTGCTGTGTTAATGCTTTTGTATCATTCTGCTAGATTCCCAAAAGTGGGGTTGCTGGATTATACTGTAGCTCCATCTTTAAAATCTTAGAGGACTCCATTGTATTTTCTAAATAGTTGCACCAATTCACATACCCATTAACCTATAGTTAATGTGTTTGTTTATTTCCTTCCAAATACAAATTTTGACATTTCTTATGACAAATCAGCTAGATATTAAGGAGGTTATACCATATCACATTAAAGGAATGGACCTGAATGCATATGTAGTATTAAATAATAATTAGAACAATAAACATTAATATTTCTTTAAAAAACTGCATGCACTTCCACTAATATGGAGACATACTATGAGAAAAATATACCACAGGTTCTCTTAGCCTCTAAATAGAAAAAACAAGATAAATGTATTATACTTGCAAGTATATATATATATATATATATATATATATACACATATATATATATATGCTTAGAATTAACAGCTCTCCTTTTCTTATTAGGTAAAGATATTCTTCAGAAATGCTATACCATCTTTCTAGATTAATCCTAATTCTAAGAGAAATAAAATATTTTTTACGACAATACTGGTTACATAATTTCATACAAAAATTTTAACTTCTACTAAAATTGCTTTAAAGAATAATTTTCTTCTATAGAAACCATAACATTAACATCCAGTGAGGTAAAATGAAAAAGAAATTATAGAAAAAATGAAAGGACTATGAAAAATCCCATCTAGTAAGTTAATTCTATTACATGGTGAAACCATAAACCTTACTTACTGGACTACTTAATAATCCAGTCATTTGTGAACAATTACTTTTAACCATCATGTCACTCACTATCCTGAAAAGTATGTAAATGGAATGCTGTATTTCTCCGAAAGTATACTGACTGTAAACAGTCATCTCTCCTTGCTGACTCCCAAAAGCTATGTAAACATACTGCAATCAAATCCACTATAGCTCAGAGAAATCCTTTCTTTAAATAATCTACAAAATGCCAATCTAACACAAAGAAAGAGAAGTTCTTACAAACACAGCGTTTTGTATTTACAGTATTCGCAACAAGTGCTTAAACCTGCACTGGTTTTATAAAAGGGACTCTCTCTATGCTCCCCCATCCTGCCTCAGGCTGACTGCATGCTTAGTTCTCTCATTTACACCACACTGCAATAACATAAAGAAGGGTTTACTATTAATCCAGGTTTTACTACAAAGTGGTCCCGTTATTTCTCTGTCAAACACTGGCAAGAGTGCCAAGTGTCTGTCATCCAATTCAGGGGATTAAGTCTTCTTTTATAGTCTGATACTTGTACCAATTTATAAAAATACAGATATAGTTTCTTAGAGTTGGTCACAGTCTATATTTTGGCTTAAACTCAGGCAGTAGTGGTTAACTATGACAGCTGGCAGGAAACTGAGAGGAGAACATATCCTCCCCCTTTCAGTCACAAGTCCCAGTTGCCATAGTGATTAATCCTTAATTGAATGCTGTCTTTGTGAGTTTTTTTTTTCAGAAAACTTTAAGTAAACTTAAGATGAAAACATGCAGCTGAAAATGAGGCACCACATCACAAACAGGTATAGCTAAATTAAGTGACATACTTCCAATATATTAAAAGAATGAATTAACTCCAATAAAGGTATATTCAATTCCTACAAACGCTAACAATTCTTTTGGTCTGAGCTTTTAAAATACAAATCACAAGTTTTGCCCACTTATTACACATCTCAACTTTTTAAAATAAGGTATCATCTGAAATGGTTGGAACTTTGAGAGTTTGTATTAGTAAGGACACAGGTATAATTAATTGCAAATGTCTTTAGGATAGGTTTTTTTTTTTTTAAACATCAATATATTATCTTCTAAAATGGTAATTAATTTATAAAAGCATAAGATATAAGTAATGAAGAAACAAAAAAGACATCTTAAGCCGCCTAATAAGTAACTGATCAGAAATGCAGATTTATTGATCTGTCAATTAAATGATCAATAATTATATCAAGAGTACTCAGAACAGCAGGATTTCATAAAAAAAAAACAAACTGTGATGCTTGCTATTTCTCTTTTGTAAACTTTGCCATTTGTACTATATTCCTTTCAATTCTGTACAAGTCTCACAGACATAACCCTAATATTCTTTGGTAAGAAAAATTCTTGGAAATTATGACTACTGTTTCATGTAAGAGCACATACAAAAAAGTGGGATTTGTGCTGTTTTCTTCAAAAATGAAGCAACATATCTAAATCTAGTTGCAGATACACAGAGACCACACACACATACACACACACACACACACAGACCACACACATGCACTGGCACACACAATGCACACACACAATCTTTTCAGACAAGTAGAGGTCTCTAATGAAACTTTGATGACAGACATGTAGCACTTAGAAGAATTCTGAACCAAAAAGATTCTGGATGTGAGCTCCAGATGAAAGATGTATCAGAGGTGGGAGTCTGGGGAGTTCAGTAAGTAAGAGCATTAGAGATACTGTCTTTGAGTACGGCAAGTCTTTTGTCTTCATATCACTTCACTTCCTTTCACCTTCACATATTCTCTTTTCCATAACCATAAAAAATTGTTTTTCAGAACTGCAAATCAGTATGTCACTCGGCACCATACTGCTAGCAGTACAGCTTCTCAGTGAGTGACAGGAAGATCTGCCACGAGGCGATGGCATCTCAGTGATTTACTCATCAAAGGTGCTGAATGAAGTAATATTGACCTGACACGATAAAATCAGTGGTTATAAGCAAAAATTTCTTAGAAATTCTAGGAGCTTTGAAATATCATTAATATCTTATGTAGGTAAAATATTAACGTCTCCAGAAACTTGTAATTCAACCATTTTATAAACATACAGTAGAATGACACTGTACCATTCCTTATCTCTGACATTACTGGGGTAGTTTTCAGAAGAAAATTAAATGGAGAATTAAATACATATATAGGAATTATATATATATATAATATCAATATTATATATAGAGAGAAACAATAAAAAAGGATTGGTATGATGGTAGAATGATGTTTTTCTCATTTAAATGTCTTTCAGCAACTCAAGAGATAACATGAATTGGAAGCAGTTACATTAATCAATGAATATGCACAGAAAATAAATCTATCAGAGCCAGAGCGATAGTGCAGCAGTAGGGTGTTTGCCTTGCACACGGCTAACCCAGGACGGACCTGTGTTCGATCCCTGACGTCCCATATGGTCCCCCAACACCAAGAGCGATTTCTGAGCACATAGCCAGGAGTAACTCCTGAGCATCACTGGATGTGGTCCAAAAACCAAAAAAAAAAAAATCAACTTAAAAAAGTTACAAGTAACTTTAAATCTAATATAGACTACTCTAAAGTAAATAAATATAACTTATGAAACACTAAATTGCTTTCTATTTTTCATATGCAAAAAGTTCAAAGCAAAAAAAGTAGTCTGCCACAAATAGTTTTGCTCCTGAAAAGTACAAAAGAGGTTAGGACTCTCAAACAATGCTCAAGAGAGTCACTAAAAGGAGTCACAATGCTCAGGTGTCACTCCTGGTATAATTAGGCCAAAAGCATGTAGGCACAAAGACAAGTAAGGTCACAATGCCAGTGAACAGGGTCTCCAGGAACACCTGCATTGATGTGAGTGGTGAGCATAGTCTTAGATGTCAGACCCAGGCTGATGCTTTCCATGTGTCCCTAAACCTGTGCTGTTCATCACCTTACATATTGTTTGAGAACAACAGTGCTCAGGACTTACTCTGATTCTATGCTCAGAAATCACTCCTACTGGGCCAGGGAAACATATGCAGTGCTGAGGAGCAGATCCAGGTCAGGTGTACGCAAGGTAAGTGCTTTATTGGCTGCATCAGCTACCTCTACACTATTTCTTAAAGAATGTACAAAGCTCAGGTTTGCTAACACCGTTTTTATTTATAATAAGATATGCTTGCATACAAATGTTTCCATATTACTTTTCCTTCTGACGTACTCTATGGAGGAGTTAAGAGATATCAGTACTATTCTGTGGCAGTAGTAGTAGAAAGACCCTTTCATTAAATACTTGCTTGATTTTGGGCACTGCTCAGAGCATTTTATAAGTATTACTGTGTCCTCATACACCTTTCTGAGGTAAGAAATTAAATGATTTAGATTTTAAATACTCATTAATTGACTTTCTAATGATCTCTCAGAGTTGTGGTAAAGCTAGCTTTAAAATTTCTCTGCATCTGGAAGAATACACTTCAGTAAATGGATAATGAAGTTCATCATGTATATTCTTTTTCCTTAAGTTTTAATTAAATTAGGAGGGGAAAAACATGAGGTATGTCCCAGGTTGTACTTTTCTTTTAAATACGGTCATTTTTATTATTAGATGTTTAGTTTTTATTATTCAATGTTTTATTATTTCATTATTAGATGTTTCTTTTATTGATGATAAGTTTACAATTCTGTTTCTCAGAGATTTTTGAATAGAGGTAATAGATTATACCTTTGGATAAATTAAAGAAAGGGGACCAGAGAGAAAGCAAGTGTGTTAAGGTGCATACCTGTGCATCAGAGATAGGCCTGGGGACTTATGAGCAGTACTGGGTATGACTCTGGGGGCCTCAAACACCATATGGTTCTACTCTGCCCCCTCTCCCCCCAGCCTACACATTCAAACAAATGGACTCCCTGGCAAGAAAATCAGTGAGAAGGGTTCTCTGAGAATGCAGCTTGGGTCCAAACTCCCAACACAAAGACACAGACATAACCCAGCCCAAATTTGAAAGACTGAATCTTAATGTTGGAATTTGAGTATCACTCAGATAAAACTACTTATACAGACTATGTATGACCTGCGGCTTTGGTGGCATGGGAATGGGCTTTTGCTGAGTAGTGCTAAAATTCATCTGAGTATTTCACCCCTACCATCATTTAGTCATCCAAAAAAATTTTTTTTTCTTTATAAGAATCGAGTTGGTTTCTGTGTGATGGGAGAGAATTCAGAAACTCCAAGTAAACACCACAATTTATTTCCTGAAATGTGAAAAAAATGAAATAATCATTATGAAGAGAAAAAGATTTCTGATGACATTATACTGTCAAGGTAAAAAATGTTGGGGCTAAAAGGATGAAAAATTTATCAGTACAGCTAAAAGAAGGCTAAAGAAATATTCCTAGAAAGAGCTAATTTAAAGCAAAGTAGGGGGGGGGGCAAAAAAAAAAAAAGAAAAAGAAAGAAAAGTACATTTCAAGAATTTCCATTTTGGTAACTTTCCTTAGAAATATTACAAAGGGGGGCCGTAAAGATAGCATGGAGGTAAAGTGTTTGCCTTGCATGCAGAAGGCTGGTGGTTCGAATCCCGGCATCCTATATGGTCCCCCAAGTCTGTCAGGAGCGATTTCTGAGCATAGAGCCAGGAGTAACCCCTGAGCGCTGCCGGCTGTGACTCAAAAACAAAAAAAAACAAAAAAAAAAAACAAAACAAAAAAAAAGAAATATTACAAAGGGACATTTTATTGGTTCTATATCAAGAGGCTATTCTCAGGTTTCTTTTGTATGCAATTATACAACTGTAAATTTCTTCTCTGATATATTTTTAATATACTAATAATCAGTATTATTAGATTACTTCATCAGCATCTATTCCAGCAGCTTACAAAGTGATCTAATATTTTAAATTAAAATTGATTGAAAATAGCATGGCTTTAAGGGGATGTAGTTTGAAAAACTAACAAAAACTGTCTGCCTAAAATAAAATAAATCATTTTTCTACATGAGTAATTTTAAAGGCAAAAAGCTCAATATTTATTACTTTTGACATTATATTCTCCTATAATACACATTCTGCATGAAGTTATTGTATCATCTTCACATTAGATTAAAAATTTGGAAGGGAAGCTCCAAGATCATATACGTTATTTTTGTACAGCAATAGTTTTGGTTCTTATCTAATAGCAGAAGTTCCTCAGATTCCTCATTTCTTGCAGAATTTTAAGGGAAATATTAAGCAATTCAACATTAGTAGATATTTAAAATACAGCTTTGTGTGTGTGTGTGTGTGTGTGTGTGTGTGTGTGTGTGTGTGTGTCACACCTGGCAGTGCTTTAGGAATTACTCCAGCAGGTATTCAAGGATGCAAAAGATTAAACCTGGGTCAGTCATCTGCAAGCCAAATGGCTTACCTCCTGTACTGTCACTCCAGCCCTATAGATCTATCTTTTAATTCAAAACATCTTCGGTAACTACAGTGCTCCAAATGGGTGTCACATAGTTTTATTAACTTTTTTAAAAATGAAGAATTGGAGCAATAGCTCAATGGTAGGGTATTTGCCTTGCATGCAGCCAACATGGGATGGACCCTGTTTCTATCCCAGATATCCTATATGGTACCCCACGCCTGCCAGGAGCAATTTCTGAGTGCAGAGCTAGGAGTAACCCTTGAGTGCCACCAGGTATGGCTCAACACCCTCCCCCCCCCGAAATAAAAGAACCTAGGAGACTTCTATCAAGTAACTTCCATAAAATGAACTGAAAATTAAAGATATTACCTTATATTGTTCTTACCTTAGAAGTGCCAACAGCTATATTAGCAGGAAGCTGAGAAAATTGCTTCAATTCAAATACATCACGAGCAGCCCAATGACTCATGTGATTTTCAGCTTTGCTTGATCCAATTACATTCTGGTTTGAGTGAATGTAAGCCACTTCCTGAACGCCATCTAGGAGGGAGATAACTGCTGTTTATTATGTGATATACAGTTACGAAGCAATAGGGAAGATGTATAGTGGGTAGGGCGCTTTAACTTGCATGTGGCTGACCTGTGTTCAATTCTCAGCATCCCATATGGTCCACATAACCCTGACAGATGTGATCTCTGAGCACAGTAAGCAGTAACCCCTGAGCACTGCTGAGTGGGACCCAGAAAAACAAAAACAGAATGAAACAAAGAAGCAATGTGGGAGCCAGAGAGTTTAAAGGGCTGAAATGTATTTTGCACATAAGGATCTGAATTTGATCTTTAGCACAACACGGTCCTTTGTACCCCAAAATGATCCTTGAGCATCATGTTGAGAGTAGCACAAGCTACTCTCAATATACCAAGCGGATATGGCACAACAGCCTTCCCAGCAGTGTACTTCATGTATACTGAAACAGCTGCCTTTAAAAAAAAGTGCTATTTTGATGGCAATACTCCCCAAGGCATTATACAGATTTAATGCGATCCCTCTAAAGATACCCATGACATTCTTCAAAGAAGTGGATCAGGCACTTTTGAAATTCGTTTGGAACAATAAACACCCTAGAATAGCTAAAGCTATCATTGGGAAAAAGAATATGGGAGGAATTACTTTCCCCAACTTCAAACTTTACTACAAAGCAATAGTTATCAAAACAGCATGGTATTGGAATAAGGACAGGTCCTCAGATCAGTGGAATAGGCTTGAATACTCAGAAAATGTTCCCCAGACATACAATCACCTAATTTTTGATAAAGGAGCAAGAAATCCTAAATGGAGCAGGGAAAGCCTCTTCAACAAGTGGTGTTGGCACAACTGGCTAGCCACTTGCAAAAAATTGAACTTAGACCCCAGCTAACATCATGTATGAAGGTAAAATCCAAATGGATTAAAGACCTCGATATCAGACCCAAAACCATAAGATATATAGAACAACACATAGGCAAAACACTCCAGGACATTGAGACTACAGGCATATTCAAGGAGGAAACTGCACTCTCCAAGCAAGTGAAAGCAGAGATTAACAGACGGGAATATATTAAGCTGAGAAGCTTCTGCACCTCAAAGGAAATAGTGCCCAGGATACAAGAGCCACCCACTGAGTGGGAGAAACTATTCACCCAATACCCATCAGATAAGGGGCTAATCTCCAAAATATACAAGGCACTGACAGAACTTTACAAGAAAAAAACATCTAATCCCATCAAAAAATGGGGAGAAGAAATGAACAGACACTTTGACAAAGAAGAAATACAAATGGCCAAAAGACACATGAAAAAATGCTCCACATCACTAATCATCAGGGAGATGCAAATCAAAACAACTATGAGGTACCACCTCACACCACAGAGAATGGCACACATCACTAAGAATGAGAATAAGCAGTGTTGGTGGGGATGTGGAGAGAAAGGAACTCTTATCCACTGCTGGTGGGAATGCCGTCTAGTTCAACCTTTATGGAAAGCGATATGGAGATTCCTCCAAAAACTGGAAATCGAGCTCCCATATGATCCAGCTATACCACTCCTAGGAATATACCCTAGGAACACAAAAATACAATACAAAAACCCCTTCCTTACACCTATATTCATTGCAGCACTATTTACCATAGCAAGACTCTGAAAACAACCAAGATGCCCTTCAACAGACGAATGGCTAAAGAAACTGTGGTACATATACACAATGGAATATTATGCAGCTGTCAGGAGAGATGAAGTCATGAAATTTTCCTATACATGGATGTACACGGAATCTATTATGCTGAGTGAAATAAGTCAGAGAGAGAGAGAGAGAGAGAGAGAGAGAAATGCAGAATAGTCTCACTCATCTATGGGTTTTAAGAAACATGAAAGACATTCTTGCAATAATAATTTTCAGACACAAAAGAGAAAAGAGCTGGAAGTTCCAGCTCACCTCAGGAAGCTCACCACAAAGAGTGATGAGTTTAGTTAGAGAAATAACTACATTTTGAACTGTCCTAATAATGAGAATGTATGAGGGAAATGGAAAGCCTGTTTAGAGTACAGGCGGGGGTCAGGTGGGGAGGAGGGAGATTTGGGACATTGGTGATGGGAATGTTGCACTGGTGATGGGTGGTGTTCTTTACATGACTGAAATCCAAACACAATCATGTATGTAATCAAGGTGTTTAAATAAAATATAAAAAAGTGCTATTTTGAATTTCCCAGCAGGAGATTCAATGTATACGTTAATATCACAATATTAGAACATACACAAAGAGTTCAATATGTTGGCATGTGTCAAAGGATTCCAAACCTAATGGCAATGCTCCCCTCATTTACTTCTTTACAATATGACCTGATAATACCTGGAAATCAACACTCTTTAGGGGAACAAACACGCTACTGCCCAAGGCACCTTGCACACACCACCTTGTACCTTAGGTAGCTACTGCCCCTTGGATCCTCCTAATAACAGTGCCCAGGGCTATACTACAAGAGGAGAAACACTGGCAGAGATTAATATGAACTGAGATGAGGTAACAATTTTTAGATTGAAATCTGAAATGAGGTTTTGCCCATGAGAAAAGTCTTGGCAGAGAGTCATCCTAATAATGTAAATTTGATGTCATAACTGATTTAAAAATATCTACTGTGGGAGCAAAAAGGAAATACAGGGGTAATCTAGGCACTCAAGTTTGATTCCAAACACTACATGGTTCTCTAGCACTGACAGGGGTGATCACTGAGCGGAAATCCTGAGCACCATCAGTTGTGGCTCCAAAACCAAAAATACAAAATGGAATTAAAAAAATTTTTCCTTTAAGGATCAGTGCTAGCTTCATCTTAATTAGAGTGAAAGAGCAGGAACCTGGGGATTCTGACCAGGGATGACTTTGTTTACTTTTTACTATTATATTTTGTCTTTTTTGGGGGGTACATATGCCCAGGGAAAAGATGAAAGCTTTTAAGAAAATGAAAAGACAAAACCATAAAGGTTTTATACAAAAGTATTAAAAACATTAACATTTTTTAAAAGAATTGCTTTGCTTCTAAGCACCTAATATTACCCTTCAAATTGTGGTTATAAAAGCAAAAGATAGGACTGTTGTTTATAAAAGCCTCCTTCAAACAGTTTTGACAGTGAAACTATTATGATCTTCAATATGGTCCAGAATGTCTTTCAGTGAGACATGCCAATCATATAAAAACCAGAATACTGTCAAAAAGAACACTTAAAGATCAGCTAAGATAAAATTCTTCTTATATTTCAAAATACCTGGTTGTAAGTATGAAAGCATTTTAAAACTTTCAAAAGGAATCTTCCAGTAGAAAAAATATTCAAATCCTTTGAATTTTGTAAGTCAGATTATACAAAGCAGCATTAGTTTCATACATGACCTATTGCACAATTTAAAAGGGCAACAAAAAATTTAGCTGATTTTTTAGAAAAGTTTATGCAATAATTTATCACACCTCAAATCTAAAATCAGAAGACAGGCTGGATTGATCAATAGCACAGTGTGTAAGGCACTTGTCATGCAAGTAACTGACACAGGTTTGACCCCTTGCACACTACATTGTCCACAGAACCTCAACACGAGTGATTCTTGGGGGGTAGTTAGGAGTAAGCCGTCAGCACTACTGGCCCAAAAAACAAACCAACCAAAAACTCTAGACGACAACCAAAGGATAATAAAGTATTTTATACCAACAGGACCAAAAAAATGTTAACTTTTTTTTTGTTTGGGGGGCAGCTCTCAAATGGTGCTGAGGGGGCCCAAATACACCTCTAGCAATATTCAGGTACCCCAGCTGGTAATGCCAGGCCACTCCTGGCAATAGTCAGATACCCAGGTGACTCAATGCTAGGACTCGAGGATGCAGTGCCATTTGGCTCTGTTGGGCCACCCTGTGTTCAGGGGTCTTTAGGGTAACATATGGCCACTCCATGTGATTGTCTGATGCCCTGCAATGCTGGGCACTAAAGCCAGCTCAGGCTCTAGTTCTAGTACTATTCCATGAGTCCACATCAACAAAACAAACAAAATTACCCAGGAACTATACAAGAGTGTGCAATCTGTAACTAAGTCAAATACAAAGATCAAAATTTCTATATCAAAATATTCTTGCTTATATTTCAGTCCCTTCATGTGCTTTTTGTAATGAGTCATTTTTATAAGCAATGCTTAACACAGCATTATAGAGAGATTCTCAGCAGATGGCATAGCAAGGAAGTAATCTTTCAGTTTCCCTCAGACTTCCTTCATGAAAACAAGATAGAAAAGCCAAAGTCACTAGGAATGCCTGAACCAACTTGGATGACAAATATCCCTCTGGGCCCTCAGGAAGGTGATAGTAATCCACTAATAATTACACATGTGGCTTGAGAACAGAATCTTTGTGACAGAAGAAGGAAGCAACAGAATAGTATTGGAAAGACATAGTGCAAGAGAGTCTGGAATAGTCAGCAGAATTCACTGATGTTATAATGGGACAGTTTGTGATGAGGAACTGAATCTGGAGGGTTCTTTGATCTCCAGTACTAGGTGGGTATAGGGATAGCCAATAAGGCCTGAAGCTCACAGCAGGTGAGAATGCCTCACACTCCCCTCAAAGCTTGTGCCCATAGCAGGGCCAAATAAAAAGGGAACACTGGAGAGTGTCACAACAAGCAGGATCTAAAGTCTAAAAATAAAAATAGTAAGAATATAAAGTGAGGAAATTAAAAAAAAAAAAAAGAGCAGAGCAAGAAGAGGAGCAGAGTCAGGAACCCCAGCAAACTTTAAAGTACTACAATAGAATATGAAATAGTTCTCAAATCTGTACTCCAAAGTTTCAAGGGAACTATTTCCATAAATATGAGCAATTTCATAAAGAATATTAGAAAGTAACTAGCAACAAAATAGATTCATAAAATGAAAATATGCCAGAAAGATATACTTACTAAACAGACTTATTTTTATAATAAAGCAAACAACTTAAAAAGATGATTTAAAAAATACAGGAACCAACAACATAACTCAGATTTAAATGAAAATTCAGGTAGACTTAGAAATCAACACAATACTTTGTGCTTTTTTTTTTTTTTTTTTGCAGCACATATACTAGAAGTGGAATGATACAGAAACTAGCATGGCAATGGTAACATACAAATTTGTGAAAGTTCTTTTAAAAATAAGAAATGAGGGGCCAGTGAGGTCGCGCTAGAGGTAAGGTGTCTGCCTTACAAGCGCTAGCCAAGGAAGGACCGCATTTTGATCCCCCAGCTTCCCAATCAGTCCCCCCAAGCCAGGGGCAATTTCTGAGCACTTAGCCAGGAGTAACCCCTGAGCATCAAATGGGTGTGGCCCAAAAAAAGATAAAAAAAAAAAAAGAAGAAGAAATGAAGGCTAATCTAGAAGAGGCCAAGGGGGGGGGGAACAGATAATGCTTTAAGAAAAACAGGATATTTTAAAGTAAAAAATAAATAGAAAAGGAAATAGGATTTGAGAGAATGTGACAAAAACTTGAGTCTCTGAATAAAAAAGCCAAAGTAAAGAAATAAAATAAGTAATTAAAAACACTATTATAAGAAAACATAAAAAATTAGAATCAATTTGTTATACAAACAAAAGATTAAAACCAATCCTGGTAAATAAAGGAAGTAAGCATGTTCTTCTCGTAAGAACTGTATATTTGGGTAAACAGGAGTAAATGAAAGGAAATGGCTCCTGACATATGCATTCTAAACCACAAAATGAAAAAAAAAAAAATGGAAGCAAAAAAGCCTATGCTATACTGAATGTTGTTATAAGCACTGAGAACTTATGAAATAGTACCAGGGTCTAACAGAAATTCTCAAAATTGTTTGACCTGACACCCCTCTCTCAATCTCCCTTCCAAAAGTTAAATTGTTCAGCATTATAACTCTCCCCACAATCTACCTTCTTTATCACAAGGAACCCCACCACCTGGATAGAGTGGAGAGGGCCCAAGGAGTGCTATATATCACCCACTTTGTAAAGCACTAATAGATTGACCAAGAACATAGAGAGAGAAAGAAAAGAAATTACATTTGTGCTTCCCAAAAAACTGCCCCATAACAGTGAATCTGAAGTTTAATACAATCTCATGTTAAATAGCAAAAAGAATACAAAGATGCGAATTTTGAGAACTGAATTATATGGCTCTAACTCTTCAACAGAACTGTCATGAAAGGGATGGTAAAGAAATCAAGTGAATAGATTTCTTTTTTAAACAGATAAACTGTAGAATCCAGGGTTTTTTTTATGTATTTGTGTGATAATACCATAAATTAGTATAGAAGTTGTGCCTTTTGAGAAACAAAAGGAGGGGGTCTTCAGAAAGAGAAAGTCCTATAGCTTTTCCCTAGTCCTTCGACCCACTCACCTCCTGATCTGTTTGAGTAATTGAAAAATAGAAGTGATTGCACAAAACAAGTATAAAAGAAAAAGTTTTCAGAATTTTTGTAGTTACCTAAAAGTTTGTCCATTGATTCACATATTTGTTCTTGATTAGAAACTGTCTTATTTGAAATTTTCAGTGATTTCCTTGGTAGGAAAGTGGTCTTTTTCTTAGGGGTGGACAATTTTGAAGAAAAACTCATTCTTTCTTTTACAGTTTTTGGTCTTTGGCTCTGTTCAGAGAAATTAATATAGCTGGCAGATGAATCATCTGAAGACTGATAATCATCGATATCCTGAGAGCTACAACATTCACTTGTACACTCTGGGTTTGTTTTCTTTACTTTCAGCTCTCTTTTATTTTCTTGGTTTCTCTTAAACTTCAAAGCACGAGTACTTCTTTGCTTTCTTACTCTGGACTTGGGGGAAATTTCAATGTCATCGGATTCATCACTAATATCACTGGTGCTTTTTCTTTTCAGAAGAGGTTTCAAGGGCATGTTCTCTGGATTTAACTGCATTGAAATTAGTCCATTTCCTCTGACATTAGTGTTTCTATCATCACCACTATTTCTTATTTTTACAGAATTTTCTGTTTCAGAATCTTCAGAGCTGTCCATGAGTGGCTTTAACTTTTGATTATTTGTAGGTAATTTTCCAATAGTATACTGTGTGGGAAAAATAACATCACTTTCATCTGATTCTATGGCATCTTGTAGGTCAGCTGTATTTTTAAATTTCTTTTTACCATCAGACTCAAAAGAAGCATTCTGTTCTAGTATTTTCTCATTTTTTAATAAAATACATTTCTCAGGTGGGCTTAGGACAGCACCAAAGTTCTGATGTTTTAAAGTTCCAAGAGAGTCAGGATTTTCTTGACAATTAATATCACTGGTTATAGACTGTTCATCAGAACTTTCATCAAGAGAGACATTATTTCCCCCATTGTCCTTAACTGTTTTACATTGTACTTCAAATAACTTAGAAAAACCACACTGGAGTAAGGTAGGTTGGCCAGGAGGACCCAGAGCTTTACTTGAATTAAATGATTTGTTTGCAATAGTCTTTATTCTTGAGTTTCCCTCTGATTCATCCTCACTAAAATCACTAAGGAGATCAAAAGATTCTTTGCCCAGTAGTTCTGTGGGCTCCGCTGCACTTCTGTGTTCTTCACAGTTCAGTTCTTGAGGCTACATAAGAAGCAATGACAGAAACATTACAACCAATCAAGATAATATATCAAATCTGTCAAGAAGAGAATGAAGGGGGCCGGAGCGGTGAGGCAGTGTGACTGACCCAGGACAGACCGCGGTTCGATTCCCCAGCGTCCCATATGGTCCCCCAAGCAAGGGGCGACTTCTGAGCGCAAAGCCAGGAGTAACCCTTGAGTGTCACTGGGTGTGGCCCAAAAACAAAAAAAAAAGAGAATGAAGTTTGGGCATATTATATACATCATTTGGTAATTTCTGAAAGTATTAAAAATAACAATGGATTCAATATTATAGTTTAGTCACTATATTTTTCATTTTTAATTGAAGAACTTTCATAAACATAACTTAAAATGAGAATGCTGTTATCAAATTATGAGTATGAGAAAAACAGAGGAAATGATTGGAGACCAATTCTGGTCTCAAAAGTAAAAACTGCAAACTGTTTATTTGCAGTCTAAGAGATGCTTCTAATATTGCTTTATGACTGAACCAAGTTTGTAGAAAAGAACAAAGGCTTCACAATAGAAAATAAATTATTAAAAATAAGATCAAATACGAATCTTGATCATGAGAAATATTGAAGACATTTAACAATAACATTTGTTACAAATTTAAATAAACATTTAATTTTTTCACACCAGAACTAAATATATCAGTCTTCAAATTAATGTTTTTGTATGGAGATACCAAAAGTAAAGAATATATACATATACTACCCAGTATTACATTACATTAATTAGGATGTTAAGAGGGAGGGATACTGGGGTCCTTGGATAAGGTAGATGAGTATACTGGTGATAAGCGTGAGGCTGTAATTACATACATGAGAAGCCATTATCAACAGAACTGTAAATTATAGAAACTTAATCTATAAAAAACTAATTAAAATTGATGCTTTATTAGTAAAAGAATGAGAAAGTATTATCTAGTAATACGTTTGACAATAATTGATTTTTTGTATATTTCTATAAACTTAGAAAAATATTCATCATATATTCCTCATATTGGACAGGTATATATTATAGTTAAATACTTAGAAAAATGTAAAAATAACAAAAAATATCTTCTGTACATATTATTATTAGTGGCTATCTTTTTTGGGGAGACATACCTGGTGGTACTGAAGGTTTACTCCTAGCTTTATGCTTGGGGATCACTCCTGACAAAGTTCAAAAAATCATATGCAAGGTCAGCAATCAAACCTGGATTGTCTTTGTGCATGGCAATTTACTTAACCTCTGATACGTACTCTCTCTCTGGTTCAAAAAAAATTTTTTTAAAGACCTCTGATGACAACATAGACTTTGTGCTAGAATGAACTAAAAACTATAAGACTAAGAACTCAAATAAAACTCTGCTTGAGGTGTTGGAGTGATAACAGAGCAGTGGTAGGGCATTTGCCTTACAAGATGCTGACTTGGAACAAACCCAGGTTCAATCCCTGGCATCCCATATGATCCCCTGAGTATGCCAGGAGCAATTTCTGAGCACAGAGCCAGGAGTTAACCCTAAGTGCTGCCAGGTGTGGCCCCCACCCCCACAAAAAAAATAGTCTGCTTGATTGAGAATATTATTAGATTTAATATTAAACATATATGGCTATTTTTCCCAAATTTTGCTTAATAAAGTTATTTATGTTGGATCAGTCATCTAACACATTTAATTCTGGATTTACTGTCTTGTATAGTTAAAATTCCAGTGTAGATAGCAATGCCTAAGAATCTCTCCTGAGTTTGTTCTTATGATATCAAATGTGAAATGAATCTAAATTCATTTTACTGCAGGACTGTGTCCTTAACTTTAATAAACTATTTTTAATTGTTGCAACATTGATTTACATGAGCATAAATATTTGTGTTTTAGGGGTTCCCCACCAAGATACTCATGACTGTCTGCCACAGAACACAGGACACTTTCCAGCTCTTCTTCCCACACACTTGGTCATCTCAGTTCTGTTGGCAGTGTCTAAGGTTTTGTTTTTATTGGATATTGTCTAGTCCCTTGATCATTTCTTAATATCCATCCACATATGAATGAAATAAAAGACTTTCATGTTGGAAAGAGAAAGGGGAAAAAAAAAGTGAAAAAGGTCACAATACGTGTTTCCTAGAAGTTCTGGGCTCTGTATAAGAAAGTTGCTTACCACTTCCAGTCTCTGTGCTCCAGGTTCTTCTTTCAACCACATAGTGGCTGTCATGACACCTGCTTCCACTTGGCCTTCTCTCTATTTAGAAAGCAAATGTAGAATACAGGGCAAAAATAGTCAGATAAAGAGTAATAATGTTCTATAAAAGGAAGAAAAACTTTGTTCAGCTTGCTTTTCACTCCCTAGATGCTACTTTTCATCTATTTATCAAGGAATTCATATAGCTTCCAGAGCCTCCATATGTCCACAAAATTCTTAGGTGGAAAAGTTGTACAGCAAAAATGTGATGAGCACATACAATACTCTTAATACTCTTGAGTTAAGGTTTATTCTTTTCAGATAGGAAGCTATCTAATTTGCAGCAAACTCCATTAAAAGCTCTAAAAGGAGGAGAGTGAAAAATAATTCATTTGCTCAATAATCATATCTACCAGTATCAAGCCTGTGTAAAAATTATGTAAGAAGCAAGACTTCAAATTCCATAAATAATCTTGAGACTAGGAATTTGATATTCTAGTTTGCATATTGACTTATTCCTCTGATGAGGCAAGTATCGAAAATGAAAAGGTCCATCTTAATATTAAACTAAAACTCACAGAAAAGATTACCATTATTTAAGACTTGCTACACTATTTAGGAAAGCCTGCTCTTAACATTTCTGCTAATCACTTGGCAGAAATATCAATGAACTAGATACTAGAAAATGAAATTCTCCTTCAAAAGGATATGAATAATTTGTTTTTCAATTTTATTTGTTGACGAGACAAGGCTTTGTCTCTGTCTTAACACTGCCATTACCCAGACATGTCTAGAGACACGGTTCTAGACACCAGAAATCCAAGCCAATAGATGAGAATATACCCTGCAGATTATTATTCAAAGAAGAGTCTCTTTCCTAGTGCTATTTCAATCTCTTTAGTAGACACTGTCTGTAGTAGTAGCAACACAGGAAGTTAAAGCTGTGAAAACATCTGTAATAAGGAAATGGCAACGTCAGTATTCTTGTCCTCAAGTCAAACACTTTAGAGTCCTTCTTGGTGCTTCACTTTTTCTCATACTCTCTAACTTAACTCAACAAATCTTGCCATTGCTGCAAGAATAATACATTTAGGATCCAGATATCTGGCATGCCACCCACCATTATCATAATGCTGGAAAGCACTATCATCTCGTGGCTGGATTATTGCTGTATCTACACTAGCTTCTTACTCTTTTACAGTTCCAATTTTACTATATAATACACAATCATCTAGACAATATGATGAGCTCTTTCACTCTTTTATACCTGTGGACTGGCATCTGTCCTGCATACCAGTTTACAGACCAGCAATCAGACCCAAACAGATAGCCCAGTGGTACTGAACCTTTCTATACCTGTATATTGGAATTTCTGAGCACTGGTATAGCCTAAACTGTGTCTTTTGTCTCAATGTTCTTGCTTAACCTCGTTTCTTATTATTTTAAATGTAAGGCATTTAAAAAAATCACCAACACTGTATTTCAAGTTTCCTGAGGAAGAAAACCATTCTTAAAACAATATCAAAAAGGTCAATTTCACACCTCCAAAATGTCCCTCGTAAGACAAGACCCTTGGGATCTTAATTTGAAGAGATTCTTGATACCAAAAAGTTCTCCTTGATGTTCTTTTGACCCTTGAACTGCTTCAAAATAACGCTTGGCATTTTCACTTCCAACCACCGCACAGTGAAGTTGCTAAAATAGAAAAATACATGATACATTTAAAGTGTTTGCTCTAATAATGGCATACCCTGCATAGACACATGTTTACTGGAAAAGGCAGAAGAATCTCCTTAAGGAGAAAACTTCATTTTAATTTCTTGGGAAGATGTTACCTTTACAGTGACAGTTACCCTTTACAGTGACAACAATATAATAATATGGCTAGTTTTGTTAAAGAGATCTTACATTTAAAAATGTTAAGATTTCTAGAGACAGGTGGGGATAGCAGAGTGGGGGATGGTACACTAAAGTCAATTCAAAATGAAAGACCTTGATACAAATGCATTGCAAAAACATAGGTAGGGCTCTCTTAAGATCTTGACCTCAGCCTTCAATGATAATATCCCACTGGCAAAGATAACCAAAAACAAAACAAAACAAAAAACAACAACAACAACAAAAACAAATGGGTTTATGTCAAACTAAAAGCTTCTGCACTAAGAAGAAAATAAAGCCAAAAACAAGACACTTTGCTGAAAGAAAAAACTCACAAATTATACATCAAAGGGCTAATTCTGTGATATACAAAATATGTTCAAAGCCCAACAGAGTTGCAAACAACTTCATAAAAAATGGGGATATGGGACCGGAGTAATAACATAGTGTATAGGGCATTTGTATTGGATGTGGTTGGTCAGGTTTATCTCTGGCATTCCATATGGTCCCCTGAGCCCACCAGGAGTAATTCCTGAGAATAGAGCCAGGAGTAAACCCCCCTCAACACTGCTAGGTGTGGCCTAAAAAAAAGAAAAAATTGGGGCCCAGGAGATTAAAATCTCCTTTAATCTCCTTAAATTAAAATCTCCTTAAAGAAAACATAAAGATGTTCAACAGAATTTATTAAATAAATGTTCACCTTAAGTAATTATCAGGGAAATACAAAACATACACAGATACACACACAAAAAAACAATGAGATATCATGTCACACCAGTGAGAATGGCTATATATCAAACAGTCCAAAAATAAGTGCTGGTGAAATTGTTACATGGCTTAGCCTCTTTGGCAAACAGTTTCAGGACCTTTAAAAAGATTATTAAAATGGGGGGCCAGAGTGGTGGCGCAAGCAGTAAGGCATCTGCCTTGCCCACGTTAACCTAGGATGGAACATGGTTCGATTCCCCCACATTCCATATGGTCCCCCAAGCCAGGAGCGATTTCTGAGCACATAGCCAGGAGTAACCCCTGAGCATCGCCGGATTTGGGTGTGGCCCCAAAACCAAAAGAAAAATGACTAGAATGGGACCAGAGTGATAGTACAGTGGGTATAGTGCTTGTCTTACATGCAGCCGACCTGGGTTCCATCCCAAACACTCAATATAGTTCTTTCAGGCTCACCAGAAGTGAACCCTGAGTACAGAGCCAGAGTAAGCCCTGAGCACTGCCAGGTTTGCCCCAATCGCCGAAATCAAATCACATAAAACAAAAAGTTTCAAATGATCTACCAATTTCATTCCTTGGCATCTACCCTAAGAATATGAGAGTATTTATTAAAAGACATCTAAATTAATTAGAACACTACTTACAATAGCTAAGTTTTGACAACCTAAGTTGCCCAACAACAGATGTGAAACTGTGTGGTTCTCTCTCTCTCTCTTACTCCTCTCTCCTCTCTCTTCTCCTCTCTTTCTGTCTCTCTCTCCTCTCTCGCTCCCTTGCTCGCTCTCTCTTGCTCGCTCTCTCTCTCTCTCTCTCTCTCTCTCTCTCTCTCTCTCTCTCTCTCTCTCTCTCTTCTCTCCAGATTTACTCAGACATGAGCAGTTTACTGCAGTTTGGATGGAACTGAGGAAATAATGCTAAGTAAAATGAATCACAAAGAAAAGGACAAGTACCTGGTAGATAATTTTGCTCATATGCTCACTATAAAGAAAAACATACAATCCCCAATGGAAACTAACTCTGAGAGCAAGAGAACCTGAGGATACCACAAAAACAAAGAAAGTGGATATGTTGGAGAGGTGTAGAGAATTATGAATAACAGCAGAGGATTTTGTACTCTAGTGATGGGCATGATGTAGCAGTACTACAAATATGAAATATATGTACTATTGTAAAAACAATATTAAAGTTAAGTCAGAATGATTTATTTACAACAATGCAATGATAGTACTATTAAACTTACATTATAATGGTAGAATATAAATTTTATGTTTATCATACTTAAAAAATATACATAAAGTTTTAAAAACACATAGTTTTGCTAAAGAAACCTACAAATATTCATGAGATGATAATTTGTAATTTTATGTTCTTGCAATGTTTTTGTCAAATTTTGGTATCAACAGTCTTATTTTTCTAAAGTATGCTTTGTGACTTAGGCTTTCTCTAGAGACATTCTGGATTCTTTCTCTAGTAGTCTGTTTTTGTTTCCAGTAACCTCAGTTAACACTGACAAAATATTAATTAAAAGTATGTTTTTTTTTTTAGTATCTATGTTAGTTCCCACAGCTCCTTAACAAAGTAAAAGAAATTCAGTGCTATAAAATAATGGAAATTAATTCTCTTGCTACTCTGGAGGCAAGAATTTGAAATTAATCTTATTGGACTGAAAATCTGCTTGTAGGTCTGCCCCTTTCTCCTCAGACTCAAGGTGAGAATTCATTCCTTGCCTCTTCCAGTTTCTTTAAGCTGTCCAGCATTCCTTAGCTGTGACCATTTCCCCCACATCTTTGTCTTCTTGGTTGTCTGGCTTCCCTTCTCCTGTCTCATAATTCTTCTGCCATTTTATAAAGATACTTGTACTGTAGGGACAAGTCAAAAATACAGCTTAGTCTCACCTCACATCTACAAGAATCCATTTTCCCATGTGAACTGAAATGCATAAATTACAGAGATTAGGATCTAATGGTTTAAAAGGTTATTTTCATAATTTTGATTATTTTAAACTTTTCAATAATTACTTGTTGAATATTCATCTTTACTATTTTACATATAATGTAATATTTGTAATGACTACTGAAAAGGTATATGATTTAAGTATTTAATTTTCTAAACAATGATAAAGGGATTTTTCGATTTCATTAAAAAAATTAAAGCTATCTTCCTTCTCTAAGTATTTCTACTTATTATTTGAGATTATTATTACCAATTATCAGTTAAAAACAGAATCCTTTGCTAGTTGCAATTTGACATAATTTGAGCCATATTCTGGATAAGCCTCCCTCAGTGATACTACAAATACAGTTACCTCAAAGATATGGCCTTTTTTTAAAAACATTAAAATACCAGGATTTGCGGTATTGTCAATTATCAATTTCATACATATATAATCCCAACACCATACATCTTTGCCAGAGAGTTTACTTCCTTTCATCACTATTCAAAGGTCCTCTCCCAGCCAGACCCCCCAAAGATAAGTTCTACAGACAAATATCCAGTTCTGAAGATGTTGACCATTTCCTATTCCTTTATTGTTGTTGTTTTTTAATCACACACATAAGAATGATATTCTTGTTCTTTAAAATTTATTTGGACATGGTGAAAACTACATACATAGAGATGAATTAAGCTAAGCGCCTAAAATTCCACAAAACTGTAAATCAATAAGCTGATAAGATATTTCTCAAAAACCAACTTTACATAGGTATATAAATCGAATGTCTTAATATTATGCACAAAACTGCTAATATATTTTGAAATTTATGTAAATTTTCCTTAATAGCCCACATTTAAAAAATTTTAAAAGTAACTATTTCATGCAAAGCTTAAAAAATAATCCTCATCTTTTATTATTTCATAGTCACATCAATGAACAAAAAAGGAAATATATAGCTATAGTAATGGGATTGAAAAAAATTACTGTAGTTAACAAAAAAACTCTGTAGTTCGCAAAAAACTCTTATTACTAGTCTGAGATAATTAAGAACTTCTCTTAATTTGAAAAAAATAACATCATATTTTCCCCCAAAATGGGTTAAAGATACCTGAGAAAAATAATAATACTGCTACACCAAAAAAAAAAAAAAAAAGGATAAAATATTTCTTATGTGGATAAATGTTTTAAGTAAAAGAAAAATCCCCAGAAAATAACTGTAAATTTTGAAAAAAAAAATAGCATAAACTTAAATTAGTTTATTCTTAGGCTTGGTAGATTTGATCTTAAATAGATATCAAATGAATATAAAACTAGGATGTAATCCAACTTTAGCATTTCATAGAAGGGGATCCTAGAGCAGCAGTATTCAACTACCCATGTTGGTTTTTATTCCAGTGGAATGTCAGGTTCCAGGTACTTTCAAGGCTAAAGAACACTGTTCTCAAGTGTTCTTATATGATCTTATTAAATTTCAGACTCTGATTAAAGATAAAGTTTTAGACAAATGATTCTTAGTTTTTAAACAAAGGAAAACATATTTACCTGCTTGTATACTTGTCGTAAGTACATGATTTCCTCCACAGTTCCCAAGGATATCAGCCTAAGCACTTTGACATCCCTGCACTGCCCAATTCTATATGCTCTGCAACAAACAAACAAACAAAAAAAATTTAGTTGAATAGCTAGAGATAGTACAGTAATGCACTTGCCTTGCGTGTGGCCAAGCCAAGTTTGATACCAAACACCTACTACTGTCATCATAGGTGTGTCAGGAATGATCCCTGTGCACATATAAGTATAGTCTAACACTCCTCTCCCCCAATAAAATGAAACTACTTTGGTTTCAGGCATTATCTTTTAGACAAAATAATGACATTATTAAAACACAAATTAAATTTTTTTTGGTTTTGTTTTTTCGTTTTGTTTGGTCACACCCGGCAGCGCTCAGGGGTTCCTCCTGGCTTTATGCTCAGAAACCACTCCTGGCAGGCTCAGAGGACCATATGGGATGCCAGGATTCAAACCAACATCTTTCTGCATGCAAAGCAAATGCCCTACCTCCATGCTATCTCTCCGGACCCACAAATTAATTTTTAAAAGCTATTTCTTATACTATCTTAAGAGATGTTATTTAATATCTTAATATTTTATATCTTAAGAGATGTTATTTAATAGGACAAAACCAAAGCTCTTTATTTGGAGAAATAGGAAAGAAAGTATAGAAAATATATTTTCTATATACATATATACAGTTTTAGTTCTTTTATGAATATCGGTCAGTTTTCCAAAATTTTTCCTGAGATTAAGTTTTTAGGAGCAGTCTCAGGTTCTGAATGGACAATATTCCAAATGATTCAATGACACAACAGATCAGAATTAAAATTTTGGCAGTAATTCATATGCAATAGAATACTATTATTATTTCAGAAACAGATTAAATTTCAAAGAATAAGAGTGCTTTTTATGCATGTTTTTCATGGTGTTTATTCTGGTTTTATTTCTTTTACCTGGTTTCCACACCGGTCCTTTTCTTCCAACTACTGGTTTTATTAAAATGGCTCATAACTCTTTATTTTCCATGCCTAATTACAAACAAGGGACTAAAAGTATCCTATAGAAAAGCTTGTCTGAGTTTCACACAAGTCACTTCTTTATAACCTTTGAGAAGATGAAAGAAAACCCTGGATTGCGATCCTCTACCAACACTGCTTCTAGAAACCCTTTGTCAGATTTAAAACTTGCTTATGAGCTTCATGAAATGAAATCAGCTTTAAACAAGAAGTACCTGCAAGGTCAATTCCTTCATATATTGAACAAGAGATAAAACTGCTGTGAGAAGCAACACACTAATTTTCCAGTAGAATGCACTTTAGTACTAGGGATGTGACTCAGTAGGTGGTTTTGTACCGGGTCTTAAATCCTAAGCACCATGAGGGGCAACTTCAAGATACTGCACTAGGGTTGGGGGGGAGTAGGATAGTTTTCCGTTTAGCACCTGAGAACTGCATGGTATAACTTCCAAACCAATGAACATGAACAACAAATGAAAAAAAGAATGCTTTTACAATTTAAAAAAAAATTTTTAAACTCAATTAATTTTGGGTTTGGGCCACACCCTGCGGTGTTCAGGGGCTACTCCTGGCTCTGCACTCAGAAATTTGCTCCTGGAAGGCTTGGGGGACCACATGGGTTTCTGGGAATTGAACCAGGGCCCTCCTAGGTCAGCCATATGCAAGGCAAATGCCTACCATGCCCTACCACTGTGCTATCTTTACGGCCCTTTGCCCGTAGGCAAAAAAAAAAAAAAAACGAAGGCATTCCCCAATTTACTGTTCCTTTTCCACCTGCATAGGTACTTTTGTCTCATACTGAACTGAACCCTCCCCATCCTGGCTGGTAAATAGACAAGTTTTGGTTTTTGGCTTGGCACACAGAGACCATAAGGAGAGACTCTGACTGGACTCCATGGTTCTCTCCTGACTGGCTTGGTATATTAATTCTTTGTGGTTACCCTACTTCAGATCTGTCCATTTGGGGTTGGAAATATGGTACGTAGGATGATTTTACAGCCCTGACTCAAGAGTCACACCTAGCGATGCTTGGGGGATCAACCATGTTGGGTGCTGGGGACTGAACATGGGTCAGCTACATGTAAAGTGCGTGCTTTACTCATTGTACTATCTCTCTACTCCCCCTTTTTTGGCTTGTGTGGCCAGAGTTGGTAGTACTTTGGGGCTACTTCAGTGCTTAGGGGTTGTCCCCAATGATTCTCAGGGGGACAAGCACTGCTAAGAATTGGCTCTGGAATTCAACTAAGCAAATTTCACTATGCAAACATGCAACCCATCCTTTGAGCTGTCTCCCCAGGTCTATATTATAGTATTTTTTACTGCTAGTTTCTTGAACATACAGTCTGTCTTCTATCATCTAGAATTGACTCGATACCTGTGCATTCTATAAATCTTTTCTATTTTCCTGCTAAAAATACTTTTAGATTAAATATATCTACAGTCCACTTAATTTTTTTTCTGTTTTTGGTTTTTTGGTCACCTCCCCCATACACACACACTGGCACTCAGGGGTTACTTCTGGTCCTGCACACAGAAATCACTCCTGGCAAACTTGAGGGACTATATGAGATGTGCTCGGGATTGATCATGGGTTGGCCATCTGCAAGGCAAATGCCCTGCCCATTGTGTTATCGCTTTGGCCCCTACTTAAAATTTTCCAAGTATCACACCTGTCAATAGCTTGAAGATCGTTGGCTGGATTCCAAGTAGGATCAAATAATACAACAACATTAGCACCAATAAAGTTGAGACCTAGACCACCAGCCCTGGAGAAAACAAAAAGAACACATAAAAGTATTTTTTAAAAGCTGCTCTAAGATTCAACTGTACCATAATGCTATAATCAAAACAACATGGCATTGCAAAGGGATGGTTAAACTATAAGTTAATTACCTATGTAACATTCTTCTACCTCTCTGGCATATTCCTTTAAAAAAAAATGGCCACTGATGGAGCCAGAAAATTGTACAGTGGGTAGGGCAACTGCCTTGCACACAGCCAACCCAAATTAGATCCCCAACATCTCATACTGTCTCTTGAGCCTGCAAGGAGTGACCCTAAATGCAGAGACAGGAGTAAATCCTGAGCACCATCAGCCGGCTGAGGCCCAAAAACAAAAACAAAAACAATCAAAAAAATTGGTCACTTTCCATGATGGTATGTTTCAAGGATGGAGAAGCCCTGAATCTCTTAGGCCACGGGAATTCCCATTCTCCCCCAATGCTTACTGTGCCTATAAAAAAAAAAAAAGTGGAGGGAATGCCAAACCCTGCCACCCCAGCACCCCTTCTTTTTCTTGTTTTGTTTTGATTTGTTAGTTTTTTATTTTATTTTCCTTCTCTCTTTTCTTCCACTTTTCTCTTCCCCTTTCACTCCTGTGATTATTTGGTGATTTTTTTTTTCTTTTCTTATTAACCGGGTGCATTTTTTTCTTTTTCTCTTTCTTTTTTTTTTTTTTTTGGTAGTTGCTACCAAATTTTTTCTTCCTTTTTTTCTTATCCTTTTTATCTCAAACGACAACAGAATAGATAATCTACAATGAGCTGTAAAGTGGAGACCAGTTACACTAGTACTCTGGGGGGAAAAAGGAAGGAGATATGGAATACATTTTGGGAACCGGGTGGAGGGAGGACAACACTGGTGGTGGGAATGCCCCTCATTCATTGTTACTATGTACCATAAATAATTCTGTGAAGAAAAAAAAAATAAAATAAAAAAAAAATTGGTCACTAAAGTTCACTGTAAAGTTCATATACATAGACTAGATAGATATTTTTTATTTTTAGATATTCAAATAATACTTCTGTAAGATCTTCAAGAATTATTTTTTAAAACTGTTAGAATATTCCAGGTAAGTATATCTCAGCTAAACTGTATATTTGCCTGGTTGAAATAAGAAAGAGAAAGAGGAAAAAGTCCACAGGAAAGAAAAGAGCCCTTTCGGGATCCTGGAGCCCAGAATGAAAACAACTGCCACAAAATGATCCTCTGAGACTAGTGCAATAGTACAGAGGGAAAGGCATTTGCTTTGCACATGGCAAAGACCTGGATTCATTCTCTGGCACCCTATATCGACCTCCAAACCTGCCAGGAGTGAACTCTAAGTGCAGAGCAAGGAATAAGCTGAGTACAGCTATGTGAGAGCCAAAATCAAAAACAAAAACTCTCAACTAATCATTAACTTAACCATTGAGTTAAATCTGTAATACAAGCTACAAAACATAAGATGCTACTACAGAAAATTTCTAACAGGGCACATCCATATTTTTCAACTGCTATCTTTATAAATCCAGATACATAAAGGCAATTCAATGCTAAGGGAACTGAGAAAATGTTTAAGCAAAATTCAAGATTCTTTCAGTCATGAAAGCATTTTTGCTGATATTTTTTTAATTTTTCTAAACAAATCAAACAAAATATTAGAGACATAGCCATTAAAAATTAATCCAATGATGGGGCCGGTGAGGTGGTGCTAGAGGCAAGGTGTCTGCCTTGCAAGTGCTAGCCAAGGAAGGACTGCAGTTCAATCCCCTGGTGGCCCACATGGTCCTCCCAAGCCAGGGGCAATTTCTGAGTGTTTAGCCAGGAAGTAACCCCTGAGCATCAAATGGGTGTGGCCCCCAAAAAAACCTAAAAAAACAATTAATCCAATAATAGTAAAAATTATACTAACTCTAATAGCAGTTAGATAAAAATCATGTATTTTCCTACATTGTGGAGACTAGGCAGACATTCACTTCTTCTGTACTGTTGAATTCTTTCACAATCTTGATCCTTTCCTCTGATTTGGTTCTTCCATCAAGTCGACGGTAATCAAGCCCAGCTGCAATACAATACTGCTCCAGCACATCAAGTAACTAGGAAGGAAAGGCAGAGATGAGCAAAATGAATTTAAGGTATAGGAATTTTCATACCATTATAGTGATAGGATCAGCAAGAATAAATGATTGCAGTTAATTTCTTTCTAGTGATTTTCTGTCTTTTGACACACCTTGAAACTGGTTTTAAATATAGTAAGATTTTTTTTTTCAAAGAATCAATCCTTTAAGAAAAAGTCAGTCTTTATTTTAATTAAAATGAAAGTATTGGCCAGAAATTTATGTAATTATATGTGTATGTAAATATTTTAGGGGATTATTATGTTACTGACCCTACCCTTATCGGTGATTGTGCCCTACCCTAGGTGTGATCTGGCATTCTGCCCCCACCCTAGGGCGGTACCTGATTCTACTTCCACCAGTGGGTGGTATCTGATTCCACCATTGGGTGGTACCTGATTCTGGGGGATAAAAACAAGGGTCTGTGGAAGGCGAGAGGCTTTTTGCTGGAACTAAGGCTGAGACCTTGGACTTCAGTCTTGTCCACTGAATAAAGGTAATATTTCCACAAGCCTGATTGTCTGCGAGCTGTTTACCTGCCGTTTCACCTCAGAACCGTCAGCTAGACAGGGTGGCAGATGCGTGCTCCGAGCTGGAGGTGAAAGACCTCATCCTCCATCCCTCCATCAGTCAACCTCTTCAGGGGCTGACTTGCAACAATTATATTTTAATACTTTTGCCATATTTTACATTCTGACTATCTTAAAGAACATTTTAATTATTAATTTAACCAACAGAAAATTTGTATGACAGTAACCATGCTACAAAAAAGATCTGAGAGTAGGTTTTGAAAGTTACCCTTCTTCCATTTTGTATTTTAAGTGGGAAACAAAAATCAGGGTGAGATCCTTGGGCTGTGTGCTTCCAGAATTAGCGCTTAACCAAACACTAATATACTTGAAATAAAACTCACCTTGGTGGAAAAAGAAAAAAGAAGAACTTTATCTCTGTTTTTCCTGCAATGACTTAGAAGCTGCTGAAGAACCTAGAAATATACAACTGAACATCAGTGAGTCAAATACAACCACAAGCAAACTTCAAATATACAACTATTACTCCTGGTTCTGTGCTCAAGGACTGTTCTTAGTAGGAGCTAGGGAACCATACAAAAACCAGGGGATTGAATTTGGCTCTGTGTAAGGCAAGCACCCTACCTACTGCACTATATTCCAAGCCCCCATTTGATAATGTTTTTTATATATTCTTTTGTGTGTATCACCTGAAAAAAGAAAACTTACCTTCATTTTTCCACTGTATTTTGGGTCAGAAAGTGTTTCAAAGGCTGCATCTTTGCTTTTCTGCACAAAATCTGGGAATCTAGAAAACACTTTATCACATATCCGTTTGATAAGCGTTTCCTTAAGGAAAACAATAAGAAGAGATTTTAACACATTTAAACCTGTATATATTTTGAAATTGATTGTGAAAAATAATTTAAAAGAAATATATTACTTTGGAAGTTTGCCATCTCTAATGTCATCTGTCATTTAGAAAATATTGAGGTGATAGTTATCATGGAATGGTTCTATAATTAAAAGATAATTACCTTTTTTTTTTGATTTTTGGGTCACACCCAGCTGTGCTCAGGGGTTACTCCTGACTCTGTGCTCAGAAATCGCCCCTGGCAGGCTCCAGGGACCATATGGGATGCTGGGATTCTAACCACCATCCATCCTGTGTTGGTTACGTGTAAGGCAAATGCTTTACCGCTGTGCTGTCGCTCTGGCCAAGATAATTACTTTTTTAAAAAATCCTAAAACATGGGGCCGGGCGGTGGCGCAAGAGGTAAGGTGCCTGCCTTGCCTGCGCTAGCCTTGGACGGACCGCGGTTCGATCCCCCGGTGTCCCATATGGTCCCCCAAGCCAGGAGCAACTTCTGAGTGCATAGCCAGGAGTAACCCCTGAGCGTCAACGGGTGTGGCCCAAAAACCAAAAAAAAAAAAAAAAAAAAAAAAAATCCTAAAACAACAAAATACTCCCTAATGTATTTTATTCTTATTTTAAGATAATTATTTTTTTAAAAAAAATTCTAAAACAAGAACAAAATACTCCCTAATGAAAGAATAGTAACAACTTAGATTTTAAAATTACTTTTAAACAGCATTAAGATTATAAACACAAAATGTAAATTTACTGAAGAAGGTCATTAAAAGGGCCTTGATGTTGTGTTCTGAAATAAGACTAAAAAAAAAGTTTTGTAAAAAAAAAAAAAAAAGTTTTGTTCAACCTTAGTAAGACATTCAAAAAGGTTAATTCAAATAAAATGAACATTATCAAAGGCATAAAAAAGTGATTATTTTAATATAACCTAACATTTCTGTTAGATTAAAAATTTAAGTTCATATATTTTTGTGACCCAAATGAAGCAAGACAGTTTCCTCTGAAATTTCATATAAAAATCATATAAAAATGGGCTAAAAGTTAAAAAGGCTACAAAGTATTTCTCCCTAATACATAAGAGAAGGAAAAAACCAGCCGAACCTGCTGTCTGGAAGCACTAGCAACCTGCAGTAATGCAACATGGTTTGCCACCTTCTGCAGGACTGTGAGGTAACTGAAATATAAGGTCTTTATTTCTTCCCCATTTGAATTGGTCTGAAATCAGAAAAAAAAATACAAATGATAAAAGCAAGCAAAATTCATGTGGTTATTTGACCCCTCCTTCATGTCAAAAACACATGACAATAATTTTTATTATGACTACTATTGGCATCATAAATTCTGAGAAAATGATGATTACTGTTCCTACTTATATGCATGAATCACTACCAGGGAATTGTACTTCTGGCAATTCATACTTTAGTGATGTTTTTATTAAAAGGGGAAGAACGTCCACTAGAAAGAATTTCCTCAGGATATACATAGATAAATAAGCTACTTCTTAAGAGGTTCCTGGTAAAATTCTAAGGCAACAATAGCAAAGTTACAGAGGCTATTTACTCTGTTCTTTCATCTACAACACAAGATTTCCAAGGTACCTAAACTATTACAAAGGAGTGAAGAGGTAAGAACCAACAAAATTAATAAAATGGTATGAATATTATCTGGACAAATATTTATTTGGGTATCGTCTTTATATCTGAATATGTGACAGAAAACTTGATAATTATAAAATAAGTGGGAAAAGAATTTGTGTGTGTGTGTGTGTGGTTTTTGGATCACACCCGGAAGTGCTCAGGTGTTACTCCTGGCTCCATGCTCAGAAATTGCTCCTGGTAGGCACAGGGGACCATATGGTATGCCGGGATTCAAACCAATGACCTTCTGCATGAAAGGCAAATGCATTACCTCCATGCTATCTCTCCGGCCCAGAAAAAGAATTTTAAATAAAGGTTAAAATTGGTTTTTAAGAGTGCAATTACTTTCTAAATACTTTTACTGTGCTGAAACAGTTTCTACTAATTAACATCTTAATGCCATATCTCATATTAGAATAATTATAATTATATGCTATCAAAGAATTTAGTGTTAAGAAATAATCAAAAACTCCCTGAAAATAAATTAGAATTTCAAGCTGAAAGTAGGAAACTTCTTTCTAAATGTTGAAGACAGAAAATAGAAACTACCTTTAAAAATTAGGTTTTTTATAAAGGTATTTATGTAGTATATTCTGTTGGTTACTATTTGCTAATATAAAAATATTTTTGAAAATGATTATTGATGGATGGCTTCTAAATTTAAAGACTTAGAACTTAAAAACTGCTGAGGAAATGCATTTTACCAGCACTAGAATAAAGTACTACATGATCAAAAGTAAGAGAGTAAAGATGCAATACTTGCCTTATAACAACAGTTTCGCCTTTTCCGGCCACTACTACACGTACAAGGTTCAGATGATTTAAGTATCAGAGTTACATCTTCCGTGTCTAGCACTGCCTGATAGACAGCTTTCTGAAAATCTGTCAGAGAGCAATACACCATCTGCAAAGACAGCAGTAATAATCACAATGCACATAAGACTTCATATATTTGAAGAGTGGAACCACTTTTACAAAGGTGTCTTTTAGGCGTAGCATCACAGTCAGTTCTCCTATATTCCTTACCACTATCCTACTCTAAACTATACAAATAACAACTTCATTTTCAAATAAATCCTTTCTTTTTAATTAAAGAGAATCCAAGTCTAAGAAAAATAATTATGTGACTTACTTTTGTACTTCTCAGTGTACTGTGAATTTTTCATGTTTTCATATTAACCCATCATATAAATAGGTGAGAATAAGTAAAATGTATAGCCCAAAGGGGGGAAATGATAAGGATAAGATGAAAGAATTTTTTCCTTGAATATCTAGAAAT
Source organism: Suncus etruscus (assembly GCF_024139225.1). NCBI lineage: Eukaryota > Metazoa > Chordata > Mammalia > Eulipotyphla > Soricidae > Suncus > Suncus etruscus. Next base: position 47,997,132 of record NC_064851.1, read on the forward strand.
AGTTTTCATTAAAAGATAGTTTTCATTGATTTAGATTAATATGAAGTATATTTAAAAAAACCACATATAGTATGAGAATAATACCCAAAGAAATAGAAACAAAGGCTAGGTGGAATGGTCCATGACAGGAAGCTTGCCACAAAGAACAGGGAAGTAGGGCCCGGAGAGATAGCACAGTGGTGTTTGCCTTGCAAGCAGCCGATCCAGGACCAAAGGTGATTGGTTCGAATCCCGGTGTCCCATATGGTCCCCCGGGCCTGCCAGGAGCTATTTCTGAGCAGACAGCCAGGAGTCACCCCTGAGCACCGCCGGGTGTGACCCAAAAACCAAAAAAAAGAACAGGGAAGTATAGTTGGGGAATGATAGTTAAAAATGATCCCTTTGGACAAGAATGGGTGCTGAAAGAAGGAAAAGTGATATACCCTTTCAATAACAGTATTGCAAATCACAATGCTTAATAGGGGAGAGAGAGGGAGATCGAGAGAGGGTGGGGAAAAAAGAGAGAGCAAGTGATAGAGAACAGTGACTGTCATAGAGGGCAGACTAGGGTGTGGAGCAGGAGGAAAACAGGATTCTGGTGGCAAGAAGTGTACACTGGTAGAAGGATGTTAGAACACTGAAACTCAACCATCAACAGCTTTATATCTCTGTGTCTCTCACATTGATTCAATAAAGAACTGATTTGTATTTTAAATTTTTAATATAAAATAATATTTTATCAGAAAATGTTTATTCTTCAAGAAGAATGAATACTAACACTTGAGAAATTAGGAATTAATTTATTTTAATTTCTTATTAATGAAAACAAGAAAAAGTATTTTCAATTGATATTTTGCCAAATTTAACACAGATTGATTAAAATTTTGTCTTTATTTAAGCGCCATTGTGGGCGGGTGCACGCCATGATTACAAGCATGTTTGTAGTTGGGTTTCAGTCATAAACAGAATACCTCCTTTCACCAATGCAACATTCCCACCACCAATGGCTTCCATCTCTCACCCCTGCATTTATTGGAGGCAAGCATTCTACTTCTCTCATTCTTTAAAATTGTCATGCTAGCTGTTAGTGTAGTTATTTCCCTAACAGCATTCACCACTCTTTGTGGTGAGCTTCAAATTGTGAGGTGGTCCTTCCAGTCTTTCCAGCTCTTAACTCTATTGTCTCTGGGATTATTACAATAATGTCTTTAATTTTTCTTAAAACCCATAGATGAGACTATTCTGTGTCTATCTTTCTCCCTCTGACTTATTTCACTCAACATAATAGATTCCATATACATTCATGAATAGGAAAATTTCATGGCTTCATCTCTCCTGACGGCTGCAAAATAATCCATTGTGTATATGTACCACAGTTTCTTTAGATATTCATCTGTTGAAATACATGTAAAAGCAACAAGTTGCTATTTTGTGCAAGGAAAGAAGAAAATATATAGAATACTGCACTAAATTACAGGTGATACATTTGCCTTAGGTTTCTGAAGCATATATTTACACTGGAAAATTCTCATAGATATGTAATTGGGACCAGAAAACTAAAAATAACTTTTACTATGACTTTAACAAATGAAAATTCTCATAGATATGTAATTAGTACCAGAAAACTAAAAATAACTTTTAACATGGCTTTAACAAATGAGAGGGGAAAAGCCACTATAAATATGTGTACATGTTATTGAAAATAAGAAATATGTGCATTCAAGCAAATAAAGGGATATCTATAGAAAATACTAGATTTTGTATATGTGTACATGGACTATTTTATCTACCTTGACACTAGTTTATACAACTAAGGTCATAAAGGGATTGAGAAGAGAGGTCAAGGACAGGGACATGAAGTCTTGCATGCAAGAGAACCCAAGTTTTAATCCTTGGTACAGCGTGTCATCATTTTCCAAACTCTTTTAACACAGCATTAGTGTGTGCATTAGAGTGTAGACCTAGACATCTCAAGCACTGCTGAATCTGGGCTGTGTTGCTTCCTTGCACTGAACCATATGGCCCAGCTGGCTAAACCATCACTGAGAGAGGCTTTTAGAAGGTCTGCTCCACCCCTTAAAAGAAACTAAGACAGAGTATTGAAGATGGTCAATTAGTAAAATATGGAGAGATTGTGAAATATATTTTCTGCAGTCACTAATATGTAATTTACTGATAACTGACACATTATATTTACTTATGTATATAAATATAATGAAACAATTAACAGCAGTAAAATGATCAACACATCATCACCTCACTTGATTACAAATTTCTTTGTGGTGAGACTATTCAAGTTCTACTTTCATTGGAGCTTTCAAACATATAAATAATAGGGGCCAGAGCAATAGCACAGCAGGTAGGGCAGCTTGTACATGGCCAACCCATGTTCTATCCCCAGCACCCACATGGTCCCCTGAGCCCACCAGGAGTAATCCCTGAGCACTGCCAAGTGTGGCCCAATTCCCCCAAAGTAAATAAACAATAGGGCTGATAATAGTCTGTGTTATACATTAAATCCCTGGCAATTACTGTGTAAGTCTTCAGCAAGCATCACTCCATTTTCCTTACCCTCAATTACTGGCAATCACAATTCGACTCCTTGTTTTTATGACTTGGTGTCTTTTTGAAAGATTCTACATATAAGTGAGAACATACTTCATTGAAAAATAAAGACATCAAAAATAATTTTTTTAAATAGGAGTGTAAAGTAAATCAACAATAACCCAACAGGTTAGTTAAGTTAGTAAGGGACTTGAGTTCAATTTAATGTTCTGAACATTTTTTATGTAGTGTTTTCCCACACCAAAAAGTAAAATTCAGTATTCATAAAATACCATAGAAACTAGATTATAACTTAAAAATAAAAATTTAAAGCTATAAAATGACAAAAAATGAACAACTGATTCAAATTCAGTACTCACCCGATCCTCCTTTTTAGGCAACTGCTCTCTAATGAGTGTCTTGGTTCTCCTGAGAAACCAGCCAGCCATCTTTTTGGCAAGATTTTGCATGGCCTTTCGGCCTGTAGCTAATTCTCTTTTTGTTGCTGTATGTTTCTGACCATGTTCTACTGGATCAGAAAACTGCTTCTTGAAATATGTTCTGCTACCTAAGAGTCCTGGCACAGCCCTTTAATAAAGGCAGAAAAATAATGTATATAATAATAATTATTATTATAATAACAACAACAATATATGTATAAATATATTGATTTTTGGTTTTGGGGTCACTCCTGGCTGCACTCAGGAGTTACTTCTGGTTCTGCATTCAGAAGTCACTCCTGGCAGGCTCGGGGGACCTTATGGGAATGCTGGGATTCAAACCAGGTCCGTCCTGTGTTGGCTGTGTGCAAGGTAAATGCCTTACAGCTGCACTATTGCTCCGGCCCTATGTTGAGTTTATAAAATTATCTAAAAATAAAAATTAAATTAGTTTTTTTCTAAAAGCTATACTGTCACTTATTAATGACAATAATACAGCCAAGAAAATAAAATGTTCTTACAACTTCAGTAAATAAACATAATTAGATGGAATTTTTAACCCAAACAAGATATATACTTCAAGAACCAGAAGTATTATATAAAAATAGGTTTTCATGGGGCCAGAGCGGTGGCGCAAGTGGTAGGGTGTTTTCGCCTCGCACGTGCTGACCTAGGACAAACCATAGTTCGATCCCCTGCCATTTCATATGGTTCCCCAAGCCAGGAGCGATTTCTGAGTGCAGAGCCAGGAGTAACTCCTGAGCATCACCGGGTGTGGCCCCCCAAAAAAAACAAAAAACAAAAATAGGTTTTCATGCAACTATCTACTCTGTATATTATGGGATCAAGTGCTTCTATAAACAAACTGTATTATTTTTAAAGTACATTTTTTATTTAGGCACTGTAATTTACAAAGTTGCCAATAATGGTTTCAATAATGTCAATAATCATTCCAATAATGATAATGTTTCATCACTAATTCCACACTACTCTTAACTTCTCTCTACCAATGAACTAGCTTCCTTCCCTTAATGTCCCCCTTACTGCCACACAGTCCACTTTACCTTAATAGGAACATTTAAAGTCTAATAATTTATAGTTTGCTTACAGTAGTGCAATCTCAGTGGTTTACATGTATAAATACATCTGACCTTTATACCACCAATGTGTCCAAAGCCTCCAATCTTTGCTTCTGTTTGGCCTCCAGTCCACTTCTTCCATCTTCCCTGTCCTTTTCTCTGAATCCCTAAAACTTTCATTTCTGTAGTTTAAGGTCAAGGGTTTGTCCATCTTTTGATACCTTCCATTCCCTTGACTTTCGTTTTATTATTTTAGGGCTCTACCCCTTTTTTGTTTTTGTTCTTATTTCTAGCTCTGAGCTCTGAAATCATTCCTAGTGAGCTTGGGGACCTTATGTGCTGTCAAAGATGAAATCTAGGTCAGCTGCCTGCAAAGCCAGTGCCCTACCCACTATATAATGTCCCCTTTTTAGTATTTGAACCCACTCTAGCAGTGAAGGGCTATTCCATTCTGTGCTCAAGAGCTGATCCTGATGGTACTTGGAGGGGTCATATGTTTTTGAAATCGAAGCCAGGCCATCTGCATGCAAATCAAGCATCCAAACAACTCTTTCCCATCATTTTAAATAACTAGCTTTCTAGAAATAACTAGTAAACAAGCTAATATTAAGTTAAAATATTATACAATTTTCCAAAACTTATATAAAAAATTTCACTTACCAATCCATTACACACCACAGTTCTTTCATATTGTTCTGAAGAATGGTTCCAGTAAGACCAATACGAACTTTACATTTTAAAGCTTTCAAAACTTCTGTCACTCTGGCTTTAGGATTCTTGATTCTATGAGCTTCATCCACAATGACAGCAGACCATTCCAAACTACAATGTGAGAAGAAGAAAAAAAAAAGGAGAAAACAAATACAAAATAAGATTTAAAACTTGCAATGTTAAATCAGAATTTTAAAAAACAGTAAAATTTTTATCAAAAAAATTGTATGAAGTGTGGCATGATAGCACAATAGGAAGAATATTTGCCTGCATGTAGCTGACCTGAGTTCAATTCCTGGCATCATATATGGCCCTACCAGGAGTGATTTCTGAGGTCAGAGCCAGTAGTAACTTCTGAGCACTGCCCCAAAACAAACAAAACAAAAAATGAAAAAAAAAAATTGTGATAAGCTCTGAGAAAAACTAAAATTCATTGTTACTTAAGCAGTCCCTTGGTCAATTCAATGAAAGTAAGACAGCCTCATGATAAAATGATTGATATTACAGATGCTGCAGGCAATCAATGAAGTTCTAAAACATCAGAATAAACAGAAAGCCCAACAATGAAGTAATTTTGAAATTTAACTGTGTCAACACCCCCATTCTCCAGAGAGAAGAGATTAGGAATGCAGTTAATTGACTATGTCTTTAAAAATCACAAATTGAGGGCCCGAAGAGAAAGCACAGTGGTGTTTGCCTTGCAAGCAGCCGATCCAGGACCAAAGGTGGTAGGTTCGAATCCCGGTGTCCCATATGGTCCCCCGTGCCTGCCAGGAGTTATTTCTGAGCAGACAGCCAGGAGTAACCCCTGAGCAATGCCAAGTGTGGCACAAAAACAAAAACAAAAAAAACTGAATTTATTGATAATTACAAAGCTATAGAATAAACTTTTCTTTCCCAAGTGCACATGGATCAGAAAAAATGGGGTTTAGAGAGATTCCAAACTGGTGTGAATACATCTATATACCAGAAGGGATACAATCCAACCCAAATTCCTGCACTAAAGATTCTGCTTTGTTTGTTTGTTTGTTTGTTTGTTTTTTAGTTTTTGGCTTTTGGGACACACCCGCTGACACCCAGGGGTTATGCCTGGCTATGCGCTCAGAAATCACTCCTGGAAACCATATGGGACTCCGGGATCCAGCTGAGGTCCGTCCTGGATCAGCCATGTGAAAGGCAAACACCCTACCGCTGCACCATTGTTCCAGCCCCAAGATTCTGCTATACTTTATCCTAGTATCACCTCTTCATCAGGCTCTCTGTACTTTTATCACTTTCTAATTAGCTTGCTAACATATTTCCCTGAATTCTGAGAACTATTCCAGCAGAAAAACATATCCAAAGACAGTTCTAAGAAACCACTGACTTATCACTAAGTTGTGGGACCTGAGGACTGGATACTTGTAATTGGAAGAAGACATGAGTGGATGGCAGTAGTTTCCTTGGACTGAACCTTAACCACCTGTGATTTGTTATGCTCTACATCTTTAAAATAGCCAGCTTTTCCAGTGTACATAAACCAGAGGTATAAAACTAATATTCAAAAACCTGATGAGCAAAAGATAAAGGACAAATACCTCTGGGGGCTAGAGGTTCAAAACCAAGACTCAGGCTTATGGACTCATGAATTTACAGATAATGCCATTTTTCTTAAATCAAAAATATCTAATTGAACAAATCTTAAGTAGTATGTTTGCACTCAGTCTGGATCTCATCTTTTACAAATTCAGTAGATTCTTACAAAATGCTTATATGGGGGCCGGCGTGGTGGCGCTAGAGGTAAGGTGTCTGCCTTGCCAGCGCTAGAACAGGATGGACTGTGGTTTGATCCCGGGTGTTCCATATGGTCCCCCAAGCCAGGAGCGACTTCTGAGCACATAGCCAGGAGTAACCCCTGAGCATTACTGGGTGTGGCCCAAAAACCAAAAAAAAAAAAGCTTATATGATCACTTTAAAAGTAATTTTAGAAATCTGCAAAACACACCTCATGGGCACTCTACTATCCCAATAAACAAAATTATCAAAGAATCTTTAAGAACTTTTAATGATGTTCTTCTGGCTTAGCTCACCAGTGCTATCTGTCAGCCATTACTTTTTATACACTAGGCTGCAATCATAATGAATTTACTTCTCTGCTTCTTTCAGAGTACCTTTATCTGAAGGCTCTGTAAATACCATTCATTCTGTCTTCTTGGATTACTCTCCTTAACAGTTAATCAATTCATGGTAATTTTTTTTACCATGTCAATTATTACTCAAATTCTAAGTCAATAGTACTGGGAAGTTCCCTGATAACTTTATTTTGCACACAAGCTCCTCATGTACTCCCACATTTCATCCTCCGATTCATATTATAATATTAACATGACTATGTTCACTTGCCTCTCAAATCCCCAATAAAATATAGGTAGCATAAATTAATGTCTCTTTTTGAGTACCTACAGACCTGGAATGGTATTTGTCTCTCCACATTTATAATAGACCCCAAATTAAAATCATTCATGATATTCATATGCAAACTACAGACACTTTAAAAATCATCTTACATAGATTTAGAATAAGTTTTATTATTCTTTAAAAAGTATTTTTAGAGAAGTACAGAAATAACAGTCATAAGGAACTGTGAAAAAATGATGCAGGATTTTCCTTCTTAAGAAAAAAACACTGAGGCCGGAGAGATAGCATGGAGGTAAGGCATTTGCCTTGCATGCAGAAGGACAGTGGTTCGAATCCCAGCTTCCCATATGGTCCCCTGAGCCTGCCAGGAGTGATTTCGGAGTGTAGAGCCAGGAATAACCCCTGAGTGCTGCCGGGTGTGACCCAAAAACCAAAAAACCAAAAAAACAAAATCAAAAACATTAATCATTATCAACTACTTTAATAATTCTGAATGAAATAAATCTAGCTAATAAACATGAAGACCTTTAAAATTACAATATATACATATGTAAATTTACATAAAGCACCAATACCTGTTAAGTTCATCCAGACATAACCGCAGTGTTTCATAAGTTGTTAGGGCAATTTCACATTTCCTCTGCTTTATTCGAATCAATTCATGATCTTTTTTGTTACCATGTAAAATAACAACTCTGAAATATCCCCAGGTGTCCAATTCATCTTTCCAATTATAGAGGACAGAAAGAGGAGCAACTATTAAGAACATCTAAAAAGAAAATAATAATTCTGATGTACTTTTTAATTAAATTAAATTACTTTAAATTAATAGAGATCTCCAATAACAGGCAGTAAGAATAACTACAACTGGCAACTAGATCTGTTTTTAAAAGACCATTAACAATATACTTACAAAAGTGGATCAACTCCAGCTACTCAACTGCAGCAGTGGTGAACCAATACCAAGAAAAAAAAATTATACAGAAAATATACAATCACTATGATAAAAAAAGAAAAAGGGGAGAGAATTACCATTAAGGTAAGTAAAAGTAATTCATATAAAAGGAGAATGAAACAAAAAGAAAAGAAACAACAATGTAAATTGGTACATCCCCTGTAGAAAATATATGATTTGAACCAACCAAAATGATCCTGAGTACCAGTGGGTCTGAACAACATCACTCTGCCAAGTAAAAGCACTTGAGCTGTCTGAGCACTGGGTACTACTAAGATGTATTCTGGGTATATTCCCAGGCTCCTAGCCACTGCTGGGTAGTCCACCCCCAAATTGAAATTTTTTTTAATCTTTATTTAAACACCATGATTACAAACATGACTGTAGTTGGGTTTTGGTCACAAAAAGAACACCCCCCCCCCATCATCAGTGCAGCATTCCCACCATCAATTCACCCCATAGCCTTCCAACTACACCTTGCTTGTATTCGACATGGACATTCTACTTTACTTACTCATTAACATTGTCATGGCAGTTGTTAGTGTTCTAAATGCATCTCCCTGACATTTCCCCAAAGAAGAAATACAGATGACCAAAGGCACATAAAAAAATGCTCCACATCACTAATCATCAGGGAGATGCAAGTCAAAACAACAATGATACTTGCTCTTTCAATAAAGTAAATTAATATTGTTTTAAATGGTAGGCTGGGGACTGAAAAGGGGCAGAGTTGAGCAAACCTGGGAACACTGGTGGAAGAGGTTGTTTTATGTCACATTAACTACTGACAAGACTTAGACTGGATCAATGTTGATTTATGAATCTGTTATATCCATATGGTATTCTTTGGTTTGCATCTTCAAGTGGGCAGATGTCTGTAAAATTTTGGGACCTGTGCTCCCATAATATATATGCCCAGGGCATACATTTAATGCTGTTGTTTAAGAGTAGTTGTCATGTGACCATATGGCAAACAGTCACACAGTTTTAGGTTTTTGGGTAACTAGCCACACACAAAATTTCTAGGTGCTACACTGAAACTCCTTACAATTCTCCTAAGCAAAACCAAGCAGAGACAGGGTGTTGGTGCCATGGTAGGTGGAAAGAGCTGGGTTGCTGTCTTCCAATACCTGGGGAAAGTGTTTAGATTATTTCCTGCAGCGACCTTGCTCCAGACCCACTTTCCCTGGATGGAAATATGGTAGTTGGGTCTATTACAACTAGCACTTGAATAGGGACATTGAAAAGTGTCCTGAGGGCCCGGAGAGATAGCACAGCGGCGTTTGCCTTGCAAGCAGCTGATCCAGGACCAAAGGTGATTGGTTCGAATCCCGGTGTCCCATATGGTCCCCCGTGCCTGCCAGGAGCTATTTCTGAGCAGACAGCCAGGAGTAACCCCTGAGCACTGCCGGGTGTGTGGCCCAAAAACCAAAAAAAAAAAAAGAAAAGAAAAGAAAAGTGTCCTGAGAATACCCTGCAGTGGTCGGCAAGCCGCGAGCCGCATGTGGCTCTTTACACTTTTTTATGCGGCTCTTCTGTGTGCCAGGCCGCCGCTCCAGGAGCACTGACAGAGACTAGGAACAGAGTCCTGACTCCTGGAGCAGCTGCCAGGCACACAGAAGAGCCACATTAAAAAGTATAAAGAGCCGTATGTGGCTCACGAGCCACGGCTTGCCGACCTAAGAATGTGAGTAAAATGATCCTTTCATGGGTCAGTATTCCTAAATTCCATCCTATACCCCAGCCTGGCAACTTGGAAGGTACAGAACAAATTTATTTCATGTTACTTTGTCCAACAAAGCTTAAAGGATTAGCAAATATAATTTTGAGAAAATAAACGAGAGAACAATTTGTGATTATTGATTTGCTATGTCCTTGTTGGAAAATTTATCTTGGGTTTTTGTTTATGTTTTGTTGTTATTTATTTTAACTACACCCACTATTCTCAGGGGTTACTTCTGGCCCTGCACTCAGAAATCACTCCTGACAGACTCAGAGGACCATATAAAATGCCAGATATTGAACCCGGGTTGGCCATGCAAGGCAAACCCCAACCCACTTTGCTATTGCTCTGGCACCCATTTGTCATAATTCATTTCCAGTTATCCTACCTTCTTTGCTGTAGAAGACAGTTCCTTTTTCATACTTCTTAATAAAAACTCTGGCATGTTATTTTCAATATCTTCACGAGTTCCCTTTTTGTGTAAAACTGCAGCCAAAAATGAAATGACCTGGAGAAAAAGAGAAATACCGTATTTTCCGGCGTATAAGACAACGGGGCATATAAGACGACCTCCTAATTTTACAGTTAAAACATGGGTTTAAGCCTATATTCGCTGTATAAGACAGAACATTCCTGTGCTGCAACTGTATGTACCACAAGTGAGCTAATCACAACAAGCAAATGTTCAAAGTTTATACTGCAATAGACTTCCTCTCTGACTCTGGCCAATCTGAGCAGGCTATTTACAGTGTAGATTCAGGTACAGAACATTGTCTAATTTGCACGCATAAAAAGCCTGCTTGGATTGGCTGAGTTAGAGGCGGTCCAAGCAGCCTTGCAATGATTGGCGCAGGATCGAGTTGGAAAATTCGTTTCGTGGCAATATCCAGACGATTTTTGTTTAGCAGCTCTGGGGACCATATGGGGTGCCAGGATTCGAACCACCATCCTTCTGCATGCAAGTCAAACACCCTATCTCCATGCTATCTCTCCAGCCCCCACATTCTTATGCTTTTATCCATAGTAACTATCACTTCATATTTTTTACTAGAATAAACTGTACATTTGTATAATAAATTAATTTCCTTTACTGGTAATGCTTATAAAGTTGTGGAACTCTTTTTATTTAGTATATAGCTATATATATATATATATATATATAGCTATAGAATTAAATATAGAATTACCTATATACTCAAGTATAAGCTGAGTTTTTCTGGCACAAAATTTCAGGAAAAACTTGGCACAAATTTTGTGCTGGAAAAACCCAAACTTGACTTATACTCGGGTCATACAGGTTATTTGATTGGTGCACAAGTACGGAATCAATTGCACATAGTCTCTAGTCAACTTCTGCTGTTTGTTAAAGGGGTGGTGCTTCAGCTCACTCCACAAGTTGCGGCAGAGCTGAACAGGCAGGTGGCTGAATTGAACTGGATGCCACTAAACTATTTAACCCACAATATTTTGCACTTTGTATGAGACCAACAGCAGTGATGATATCTGCAAACTCAGTGATGATGACAATATCTATGCTGATACCCTCACATCAGATACAGCTAAAGCTCTGTTTGGACATACAGATGATGAGGAAGAGGAATCCAGTTTTGAATAGCTTACAGTTTTTTCTGTAACAATAAATATTGAAAAACATTTAACCTACTGATTCCTCATTTGTTGTAATTGTTTTGGGTATATATTTTTATTTTTAAATTTACCAGTGGCTGTTGTATTTTCCACCTTGGCTTAAACTCGAGTCACTGTTTTCCCAGTTTTAGGGTAAAATTAGGGGGGGTGAGTTTATACTCAAGTATATAAGTATAAATATTAAGTTAGATTATTATCAAAATGCATAAAATTGTGAGTAAGTTACTCTCCAAATCTCAATTGAGAAATAGATATTAAGGAAATATAACCTTACATAATAAAGAGCATAAAATATTTAATAAAATTGAACTTTAGTTCAAATTTCAGCATTAGTTTTTAACAGCTATGTATACTTGAACCAGTTAACCTATTTATTAAAAATTATGAAAGTAGCCAAAAAAATTTAATCAGAAATATTTGGGAGATGAAGGATGAAGATTTAAGTGGTCATATAAGGGCCAGAAAGATAGCACAGAAGGTAGAGTGCTTGCCTTGCCTTGCATGCAGCAGACCTGGATTCAATCTACAGCATACCCATATAGTCCCTCAAGCTCACCAGGAGAGATTTGTGAGTACAGGGCCAGGAGTAACCCCTGAGTATCACTGATGTGCCCCCCCAAAGAGCCCAAAATGATAATTTCTTTAGAGAAATAGATTACATTTTAATTATTCTAGAAAAAGTCTTTAACATGGACATAGAAACTATAATTTAAATCATACATGTTAGAAGAGTATTAGTAGTCCAGAATTCTTTGAAAAAATAGTATAAATATATTAATAACTTATTTTAGAAACCAATCATTATGTTCTAGGATCCATTAAGAACATCAAACCCAAGAAAGAAAATTATAAATTCCTAAGTGGGTAGATACTTTATAGTATAAACTTTAACACTTAAGACAAAAAAAATAATAAAACTTTAAAGCAGTCAGAGAAAGTAATCTGTACAATCTGGGGGAAGTAATCTGTACAATTAACTTCATGTTTAAGGCAACAATTAAGCAAATAACTGACACTGTACAAAAATAATAGAACACTTTCTCCAGGGCTCCATAAGAAAGCTATTCCTATTCACCTGACACCCTATGGCCACAGAGAAGGAACTCAGACTATTTCATATTCTTCTGTCCCAAGTCAAAGACATAAATGCTTGGATGGAAGACACTTTGAGAGAAGTAATACTTTGTTTTGTCTTGTTTGTACTGTACTGATAACAATGGGCAGGTCTGCAGATCTCCAGTGACATAATAAATAATTATTAAAAAAAATTATAGGGGCTGGCGAGGTGGTGCTAGAGGTAAGATGTCTGCCTTGCAAGTGCTAGCCAAGAAAGGCCCGCCATTCGATCCCCCGGCATCCCATATGGTCCCCCCCAAGCCAGGGGCAATTTCTGAGTGCTTAGCCAGGAGTAACCCCTGAGCATCAAATGGGTGTGGCATGAAAAACCAAAAAAAAAACAAACAAAACAACAACAACAACAAAAACAAAACAAAGCAAAAAAAAACATTATAACTGAATCTGTTAATATGTCTAAGATTATATACAATACTTAATTTGTCAAATTCCATTAAAAATACATATGGGGGCCCAGAATGATAGCATAGCAGAGAAGGACATTTACCTTGCATGGGGCCTACCAGGCTTTAATTTCTCAGCATATCATATGGCCCACCAAGCCATCCAAGAGTGATTTCTGAACACAGAACCAGGAGTGTGGTCCCAAAACAAAACCAAAAAAAAAAAAAACCCAAACAAACAAACAAACAAAAACAAAAAACATATGGGACTAGAAAGATAGTGCAATGGATAGAACGCTTGCCTTCCATGAAGCTGACCCAGGCTCAATTCCCTGCATTCTACACTGTCTGTCAAGCACAATCAGGAATAATTCCTACATGCAGAGCCAGGAGTAACCCTAACCACCACCATATAAGTGACCCCGAAACAAACAAACAAAAATTTCATTAAAAATACAGATAAAATATTTAAGAATCTCATTTTTGGGTGATTTCACTGAAAGCAACTAACTTTATAATTTATGAAAAGTATGGCATTGCATTCTGGAATTGCGACATCCCATCCTGGAATGTAGAATTCCTTCCTCTCATTTCATGGTGCTCTCTTCGGTCTCTGGAGAAGCCTAAGTTCTCTTGAGTGTCTTTTGTCTTCCTTTAAATGAAATTTCTTTACTTCATATATGTGTGTATAATTAACTATATGAGACGTACTTAATTCACTCTCACAGAATCTTTGTATCCTGGTTAGTTTACACTAACTCCCATAAATACATAAGAGATTAATCCACAAATTTATCCACAAATCCCAAAAAGTGGAAATAAAAATAAAATGATTTTTAGCTGACATGGGAATGGATAACTAAAAGCACTGACATGCCTTTAGCTAATTATATTAAGGTAATGTTTGCAGTAATGTGCCACATAAAAATACGGAAAGGGGGACTGTGAAGAATTACTGAGGTAGATTTAGAGACAGGATTATAAGTAGCATTTATCACTTCCTTCATTTCTGTTGAATAGGCCACAACTCCAAGAAGGCAAAGGCAAAGGATAGTGTTGGTAGAGACCTCACCTTCTCTATTCTACATATCAGTACAATAAAACATCCCAAAATATTCATTCTTAGGTCAATGACATATTTTAAAAAAGAATCATAAAATTAACTTTTGAAGTGTTTTAATACAGAATAGGTCTAAAATTATATTTAGACATGAGAAGAGCAACAGTAAACACTTAGATCAGTCATCTCTAGAATAGTAAAAGACCCAAAACCACATTATCTGTAATAAAATGCCTCTCTGGGATAGCTTTCTGTTTTCATAGGCATTCCTTTCTAAATTCTTGTCAAGCAAACATTTATAAGCCATCTTTCTTCAATTAACTCATGATATACAGAGTAAATCAGAGAAAGAAAAATAGTGTGACAAAACTCATAGATACATCATAAACAAATCCCATATACATCAAAGGCAGCAAACATTGTATAATTCTTAGAGGACAAAAGAAGGCTATGTTCTTTATATTTTTAAATATTCCTGAGAACTAAAAAGGAATGATCACATTCAGCCAAGAGTGAACACTGATAGTTAGAATTGATCACTCTGGACAAGAACTGGGTGCTGAAAGGGAAAAAAGTGACATGTATGGTACCCCTTCATTAATAATAGTGCAAACCAAACTGTCACAAAAGGAAAGACAGCAAGAGACAAAGAGAGGGGCCAGAGTGATAGCACAGAAGTAGGACGCTTGCCTTGCATAAGGCTGACCCAGGAAGGACGTGGGTTCAATCCCTGGTGTCCCATAATGTCCCCCAAGCCAGGAGCAATTTCTAAGTGCATAGCAGAAATAACGCTTGGGCATTATTGAGTATGATCCCAAAACCAAAGTGAGAGAAAGAGTTAGACACAGAGAGAGAGAGAGAGAGAGAGAGAGAGAGAGAGAGAGAGAGAGAGAGAGAGAGAAAGAGAGAGAGAGAGAGAGAGAGAGAGAGAAAGAGAAAGAGAAAGAGAAAGAGAAAGAGAAAGAGAAAGAGAAAGAGAAAGAGAAAGAGAAAGAGAGAAAGAGAGACTGAAACAGAGACAGAGTGAGACAGAGACAGAGAAAACTAAAATGCCCGTCAGAGGCAGGTGGGGGAGGTGGGTAGGATGGAAACAAGGGACATTGGTAGTAGAAAATGTGCACTGTAATACAGATCAAAGTGTCTAAAAGAATTAAAAAAATCAGGGGAGGGAGAGAGAGAGAAATAGAAGAAAAATAGTTCTTATAACTAGTATTTATCACTTCCTTCATGTCTGTTGAATAGGCCACAACTCCAAGAAGGCAAAGGCAAGGGAGGATAAGTGAGAAACTAGGGACATTGGTGGTGAGAAAAATATGCACTGGCTAGGCTTGTTGTACATTTGACTGTAACTTAATCATGAACAACTTCATCTGTGTGGGGGAAAAACTGTACATATTATGAACAAACTTATAACCATGGTGTTTAAATTAAAAATAGAAGTATGATCACTTAGTGCATAACCATAAGTAAACCCTGAATTGTTTGGATGTTGCCCAAAAGCCAAATATTAAAAAAAGTACATAAATAAAATCATAAAGATCCTGGGCCAGAGTAATAGCACAGCAGTAAGGCATTTGCCTTACACGTGGCCAAAATAGGACGGACCTCAGTTCAAATCCAGTATCCCATATGGTCCCCAGAGCCTGCCAGTACCAACTTTCTGAGCACAGAACCAGAAATAACCCCTAAGCGCCACCGGGTATGACCCAAAAACCAAAAAAAATAAATAAAATCTAAAAAGTCCTTAGGATGATTTATTGTTTCTACTTTAAGATTTGTAGGTAGCCCTGAAAGTTAGACTCTCATACTAGATTCATATTCTTTCTTCATGAATAATAAGCAATAATATTAATTTTTTATTACTATAGTCCTAAGCAACATTTTTAAACTGACTTTTGTCTAAAGAACTTGTATATTTAAGCAAAACTTTGAATCTACAGAAATATATAGTGTGTATGTATATGTGTGTGCATATATATAGATATATATAATGGCAATAATAATGTTAGGAAGCCATAATTAACCAGTAAGCTTATTCTATAGACTGAATTGCTATACTTTGAAAAATTATAACCTTCAGCAATGATATCTTTGATAATTAAACATCCAGTAACACAGAAATAATGATTTAAACAGAATCTTTAGGAATGCTGAGATAAGTCAATGGGCTAGAACATATGCTTTGGATGTAAGAGGCCAGGTTCAATCCCTCACACAATTTGGCTCCTGTAAGTACCACCATGAGTGACCTCCCCAAGGAGTCAAGAGTAGATATAGCACAAGTGGGCGTGTTCCAAAAGACATTAATTAAGTGATCCTTTAGAGTACACAAAATTATATTTTAGGTGATCAAAAAAGATTCTAAAACTGAGTTTACAAAGCATATAGGTAAAAATGTAATTTTTATTAAGACTTTAAGAGAACATTTTACCAATTCAAAGAACATATCTTTGTTATACCTAAACCTTTCAAACACTATACTAGAGCTGTGACTTTAATTTAAAAAGGGAGAAACGATGTCCTAATTGATTTCATTTGAATCAGTCTCAAATTGGGTATGTTCTCAAAAGCAAATCTAACAACAAACAAAGGATAAAATAACACCCACATGGTGGAGGCTATCTGGTTATCACAGATAGACATACTACTTTTCTCACCTCTTAAAACAGAATGCTGATTCTTAAACTACATATATTTTTATTGTGTTTTTAACTTATTAAATTTAGATGTAGGGCTCACACCTTGAGGGGCTCAGGGTTTACTCCTTACTGTGAGCTGAGGGATTACTCCTGGAAAGATCAAAGAACCAAATGAGTGTTGAGTACTAAGCCAGAGGTGACGATGTACAAGGCAAGTATCTGTAAAATATCTTAGTCCAAAGTTACTATGTAGAGAGTCTAGACCAGGCCCATGCTATATGCATAATAAATGTCAACCAACTTACTGAATCAATGCAGTTTATTAAAAACTAAATAAATGTCTGAAAGATGAAAGTAGTATAGGCTAGGGAGTAAAAATTAGTACAAGAATAGAAATTAAATCAATTATTAGCCCATGTCTGTTTCTTTGTTTTGTTTGTTTTTTGCCACATCTGATGACACTCAGGGGTTACTCCTGGCTATGTGCTTAGAAATAGCTCCTGTCTTGGGGAACCATATGAGACGCTGGGGGATCAAACCGAGGTCCGTCCTGGGCAGCCGTGTACAAGGCAAATGCCCTGTCACTGTGCTATTGCTTCAGGCCCTCTGTATTTTAGTTGCAATGGACTACTACACTGACTACTTACAACACTGATCTTTTCTAATTTTTAAAACTTTCTAAAATTTTAATTTTTAAACACTCAATACTATATATATTCACAAGACCCTCTTTTAACTAAGCTTCACTGAACAAATATCAAATTAACCAGTTTTCCATCTCCTCTAAGCAAAGGTTCTCAAGCAGATAAAATTGTTGATTGTAGTTATATTAGATAATTATTATATAAATGCATTTTAAAAAGTATTTTCAAACCACCAATTGAGAATTCTGAAAATACTAGAAATTTTTTATAAAAATGTTTAATTTTGCATTCAGATTCTCCATCTTCCAATTTTTAAGTCCAATTAAAGCCAAATACTATTAATAAAATATAAATTATGGATCATTTTATTTATAAAAATATAAATGGTGATTGACTAAATCTTCATTCTAGTATTGTAATTTCTAGGGTACCTGTAAACTGTACACTGTCAATTTCTGCAATTTATTACATGCCAGTTTTATCTGAAAAATGTATTATCTCAAAAAATACATAATCACATACTTTACTGCTAAAATTAAAAAATTCAGGATTTGTTTGGGAGTGAGAGAACAATGGTGGAGCTCATGGCTCACTGTTGGCTTTGCACTCAGGGACCAAATGGGATATCTGGGTTAGTTTTGTGCAAAGCAGTCTTTAGACTATCTCTCCAGCCTCTAACCTGAAAAAAAAATTTTTTTGTAAGACTATGGAGCAATCATAAATCTTACTATTCATTAATAGGCAACTCGAACACTTCAGACCCACCAATCAGTGGACAGATTAAACAAACAGAATTATCAATAAGGAACAACTTCCCTCAATAAGTATTTCTGGGGGCTGAAGCAACAGCACAGCAGGTAGGGCATTTTCCTTGCAAGCAGCCTACCTGGGGCTCATCCCTGGCACTCCATATGACCTCCCAAATACTGTCAGGAATGGCCCTTGATCACAGAACCAGACGAAAGCTCTAAGCACCACCAGATGTCCCAAACAACCCCCACAAAACAAACAAACAAAAAAATAACAACAACAAAAATCCCACAAGGATTTCTAACCAAGTAGCCTTGACATTTGTAGGTCAACAAAGTCATAAAAACTCAAATCACATAAAGTATCTTTTTTGTATCACAATCAAAAAATCAGCCATAAAGAGAAACTAGAAATAAGTTAATTTTGGGAGACAAAACAACAATCTACTGAATGACTATTGGGTCATTAAAGAAATCAAAGGAAAAATTTTAATTTTCTCAAAACAAAATAAAAACATGAGCTGCAGAATACATGAAACACACCAAAAATAGTAGTAAGAGGGAAGTTCACAGGAATATCGGCTTATATCCAGAAACAGAAAGCTCAAACACTGTATACAGCCTAAGAAAAAAAAATAAAACCTAAAATTAGTTGTCAGAAGGATTGACATAAATAAAACAGAAATAGAAAAGACAATATCTCAATGATTCATAGAGCTGATGCTTGAAAAAAATAAGATAGACAAAGAAAAACCCTAGAACTAGGATTAGAAATTAAAAGGAAATAATTACAACAAATAATCAAAGGAAAACAAAACATCTCCAGAAACTATCATAAATAACTTTTATAAACGCAAAGTTAGAGAAGCTAGAAGAAACAGATCAAGCTTTAGCGCATAAATCTCCCAAAATTTAAGAAACATAAAATCTTGAGACCAATTAAAAGCAAGGACACTGAAATAATTAAAATCTTCTCTTAAAACAATAGTCTGAGTCCAAATGATTACTATCAAGCCTGTAGAGACAACCTATATATAACATGATAATAATAGAGATGGCTACATATATTATAAAATGATAAATATTAAAATATAATTGTGAAGTAATTAAAATAGTACCTGTACCGTTTTTCCCAGTCCCATATCATCACCAAGAATACATCCTCTTCCTTGGATGAAGTGTCCATAAAGAAACTGGGCTCCTTCTCTTTGGTAATCTCTCAGATACCTATTAATAGTAAAAGGAATAGTGTCTCCATCTTCAGATAACTGAAAGGCAACAGCAGATGAAGGAAATTTTTTATCTGGGAAATAAGGCTTTTCCAAATCTTCATCATCAAATATGAAGTTCCTGGAGTAGTCTTTAACAGGTTTTACTTCTTGAAGTCTTTTAAGAGGTACTTCCCTCTCTTGAAAATCTGAATAAAAGATGACTGCAAATGACTTTCCATGTTCATCCACTGTAACAGACTTTATGGTTGCTTCACAAAGATTTTCATTATCTGGAGAAGGTGCAAGACATCTTTCTCCTGGATACCATATAACTGTAATAACAGAAAAAAATAAATTAAGCTTATAAAGTATCACAGCATCTCATTTTTCCTCTGCTGTATGGGAAAATGATTTCATATCAATGTTTTCCCTAAATAACTGAATGATAAATTATAATTTGTGTATTTCCCAAAATACATCATCAGATACCTCCCTAAATAATTAGTAGAAAAGGTACATAATTTATTGTCAATGGTTCTTACCTGGCTCTGTCATAATCTATTTTTAATAAGAATTGTTGATTCTGATTCGTGATTATGTACCATGGGCGTTTGGTTTATTACTTTGTTGTAATATTAAATCCAAAAGATGATTCTGGTGTACAGCTAGGGTTGAGAACCATTGATCATTAAACATCACTTATAACTAGTGAACATAATGTAAGCAAATTCATGATATGGTAATAAGAAAGCTTTGGTAATGAGTACGTTAAAACACTTAGAAAGTAATACTTTATGACTTGTCTGTATTTTTATCTCCATTATCCAAAGACAGTTGTTTCTACTCACATCCAATATTGCTGCTTTTAAACTACACTTATATATATATATATATATATATACACTTATATATATATATATATAAAACAAATCAAGGAAACCTCCACATCAACTATAGAGATGTGTGCCAACTTGCTCACAACTTATTCCCTTCTAGATTTTATAGAGCTAAGACTCAAGGAAGATGAATTACGAGCTCTTTAAGCTATGATGTTATTCTTTCACCTCTCTGTGAATTTATGTGAAGTTGTGCTTAACTGTACAGATTGTTTTTACAAATTAAAGCAATGGTAGCTTTCATTATTTTATTCAAAAAATAAAATACTATCAATGGGGAAGGGAGAATGTCTGACTCAGTACAGTTAAGGGTATCAAATGTAAGAAATTCAAATAATTTTACAAATGGAATTCTTTATAAGAATTCCAGGAGAATATGTCTATAACTATAAAAATACTAGTATTCATTCTCTCACTCATTTCTTATTAAGATCAAATTCCACAGATTGTTTGCTAGACTTTTCTCAAGGCCTTCAAGTTATGCTTTTGAATTTATTAAAACTCATTGTATGAACTGTTTCAAAAAGTAAAATGGCATCAATTGTTCCAAAAAATAAAGCCATTATTCCCACTAACATTGTTGAAATTATGTTAACTAATATTAGTAGTATATAAAGAAAAATTTGTTTTCTGGTTATACACTTTAACAAACTACCAAGAACTGTTAATAATATCCTAAAATAATTTTACCATGCAATTAAACTCTTGATCCACTATACAGTACTAGGTAGGTCACTGGGATCTAATCCTAATGATACTAAATTCACCATTATAAGAAATTGTTAGTACATTTTTGTATCATGTGACTTATTTTCTACTCAGCAAATGTCTCCTAAATTTTAAAGACTTAATTTGTTATGATTCAACATGATTCCATTTTAATTATTCACCAAACCTGTACCGTACAATGGATAGAAAATGAAGTTAATTGTAAAAATGAGTGATTAAGCCTTGCTCAAACTAGCTTTTCTGAATTTCACTAAATGTCATCTAACTTTCTAAGACAGAAAACATCTAGGCGGCTCCTAGTTTTCTTTATATATTACTTTCTACATCCATACCTCTGAATGCACCCAAAAAAAGGTATCATTTTCTTTCATGCTCCTATCTCTCTAATGCAATTATTGACAATTTTTTCTATAGCATCATATTTTGGCTTTTCGTTGTTTTAGATTTTAGTCTATGCTGTCCTTGACCCTTGTCACACAAATCCAATCAATAATTAACAAATTGAAAATTGTAAAATATAAGACATTAGGGCTGAGCATGTGACTTAAATTCTTAGTACATAGGTCTTTCTTTTAAGAGGTCTAGGTTCCACCCCTGCTACCTAAAGTGTCCTCAGAGTTCATAAGTGATAGCCTAGGGAACCCCCAAGTACCATAGGGTTTGGCCCCTGCCACTACCATTATAGCCCAACAATTTCATAAAGTTTAATCACAAATACACACACACACACACACACACACACACACACACACACACACACACCTAACTTCTGGATAAATCCTCAGCTTAAAGTCTTGTTAAGTATTCAGTGCACCAAAAATATATAAATAAATAAATAAAACAAAATCAACTCCAAACTACTCTGATCTAAAAAGAATCACTATAATTTATCTCCTACTTAATCCTGCAATCTGATGCCCATTTTTGACAATTAAAACATGCTGAGCAAGTCTTCTCAGAGTTTAGAGTTTTAGAGTATCTTATTAATCTCTATCTCAAATAAGTACCATTAGCATTTATGTCAGAGATAATTGCTATGTTTTTCAGTTGTTAACCATCTGTCCTCTCTCATTACCAAGAAATTTCCTTTCCAAAGATGTGCCTGTATTCAAAATTTTATCCCCAAAACCAGCAAACAGTAAGCACTCAGCAAACATGTTGAATTAAAAACTCTTACAGATCTTTACTCAACATCTACTAAGAAAGTTTTTAAATCACACAAACATGAAACGTAGTAAGTGCTTTAGAAGAACAGTTCTCTGAGAAATTTTACTTAGAAGAAGGCCAAGAAGAGTTTCTGATGATACAGCAAGTGCAAAAATCTTAAGGAATTTGTATTATTTCTAGAACTCTACTTGGTTCCTGAGTTTAGGTATTTTCTAAAACTAAAGAGATTCATTGAAGTTTGAAGGAGGGCTGTACAGAAAACACTAGGAGATGAAGGTGACAGGGAGGATAAAATTCTGAATTGGTGCATCTCGAACGTCCTTTTCTACCTTCTCCTCTATGTCCTATTACTATTTAACTGTGTTCATGACAAGGACCACGAACTTCTCCAGTATCAGGTCCTGAGCTTTCAGTTCCTTCCACAACACATTATATACAAGTTCTCTACAATTTGTGGTTCATTGCTATATAACGAGCACCTAGAATAAAATGTGATGCTCAAATCCTTGTAGGGCTGATTTGTTTTAACACAGAGCCAATATATGTAGTTGTAAGCATGGGGAGGGGGGCACTGCATTAAATGTAGTAGCACACGTATTCCTCACAGGCACCTTTTCCTTGTCGTTTTTCAACCACTGTGCTGTGACACACTAGTGTGCCGTGAGATATTGTCTGGTGTGCCGTGGGGAAAATTCCAATTTCATCTGTAACATGCGGCTTTGGCTCACAAATAGACCAATCATTAGATTAGTTCATAATAAAGTAATCATAAAATAATTTCTTTGTATTTGATTCCTATTAAAAAAATTACTTTATATATTGTCAATATAGGCATAGAGTTAATTTTTTTAACCTTTTCTAATGGTGATGTGCCTCGTGATTTTTTTTTTCATGGAAAGTGTGCCTTTGCACAAAAAGGTTGTATAAAAAAAAAACTGAGTTAGAGCACCTGTTCCTTCTTGCAACAGTAAAACGGAAAGCTAGAGCAGCCTTAGGTTTTTGGACTACATCCAAAGATGCTCAAAGGTTACTCCTGGCTCTGCGCTCATTCCTGGGGGGTGGGTGGGTGGGGGACCATATGGGATGTTGGAGATAAAACCCCGGTGGACCATGTGCAGGGCAAACTCCTTAATCGCTATGCTAGCACTCCACGGCGTCCTGGCCCTAGGAACGCTGCTTGCACGTCCACTATCAGCTCTGCTCAACAGCTTCAGCTCAGCGTCTCCCTAGCCTGAAGCCGAAAGTCTCTGCAGCGGGCCACTACGAATATATCCACCATCACGCCCCTTAGAGTGCTCTGATAAACGGAGTCCCTATGCAGCTCTGACACTCATCTCACAACACCCTACTCCAAGGAAACCAGCCAGCTGCACAACCCCGGGCACAGCAATAAGTTCAAGTCCGAGAACACCACCACCAAGACACCTAGGAACTCGGAACAACTGAACACCCCAAGCGGGAATGCAGCGCGCTCTGCGTTGTGCTTTCTGTGTCCTGCTCCGTGATGGGAGACCAGCGATGCCTGCGGCGTGGGGCCATCTTGGGACAGCCCTGCAAACATGCACGGGATCGGGGGGCCACTTGCACCGTCACACGCGTGCTTTACACGGGGAAGAACCGAAGGCTGTGTGTCACGGCTGGGAAGCCAGCCCAGGAGCCCAACTTGCTGCGACACCGCCTGAAATAGCACCGATAGATGCCACACGGGGAGGACCCGTGAGACCCAAGGACCCGGATGCCGGGTGGCGCCGCGCAGGCTCAAGGCCTATAGTACCTTTGCCTGCGGTTTCGGCGCGAGGCTCCGCGGCACAAGGGTCCATCGGGCCAGGGCGTGGGACCCGGCAAACTCGGGGTACTGGGCGCCCGAGAAGTGGACGAGGGCAGCAGGGTGGAGGCGGCGGCCCTAAGGAGCTCGGCCAATACCTCCTCCCACCGCTCGCCGAGCATCCCTTCCTCGGGAGCCTGAGGCCGGCTGGGTTCCCGAAAGAGAGCTGCCACCCGGGACGCCAGCTCACAAGGGGGATACCCGACCACAGCGCAGTACTAAGTCTCGCGAGAACGGGATTCCGAACCGCTAAGGAAATCTCGCGAGAGCAAAATACAGGCTGAGAACCTGGAGGCCGCTCCTCCTTTAGTCACGCGATACTTGAAGTTTCGCGAGAGGGGAGACTCATTATTTTTCCTGCCGCAGACCTGGCTAGCTGTTTTGGTAGTACAGTAGTATCCTGGAGGCAGATAACTGTAGTAATGTGCTTAGGTTGCTTCTGAGCCCAGTCAAATCCCAGGACCGCAGATGACTATGAGCAACGCTGGTTGCAACCCTGGGCGCCCAGAAGCACCTTTGCTGGGGTTCTTTCCCATTGGAGCAACCCCACATGCTCGTGGGTTTCCTGGGAGAAGGGAAGGCATTAAAAAAAAAAAGAGGTTCTCTTTATTATTATTATTATTATTATTATTATTGTTATTATTATTATTTTGGGTTTGGGGCCACACCCGTTGAGTTCAGGGGTTACTCCTGGCTATGCGCTCAGAAATTGCTCCTAGCTTGGGGTGGGGGTCCATATGGGACGCCCCGGGATCGAGCCCAGGTCCGTCCTAGGTTAGCGCGTGCAAGGCAGAGACGCATTACCTCTTGCACCACCACTCCGACCCTCGAGGTCCTCTTTTCAAAAAAAAAAAATGTGATTTTTGCAGATGTCGCAGGCGGTGTCCTGGCGATCCCCAGAATGGAGACCTAGTCTTAGAACAAAGTCTTAAGTTCCGACGGTACCAGGACACTGGAAAGGCGAACAAGCCCTCCCTGACCAAGTGAGTCATGCTCTAAAATACAGCCAGTAATAAATAACGCTGTTGTGCAAAACCAGCAACTGGCACCATCATAGAAGTTAAAAGAGTTCCATGAGAATTTGCAGTGGTGTTCTATGCAGCGTCTAAGGTCACCACTGACTTGTAGAATCAAGTATGAGAAAAACTTTCAGGCTATTTCTGTCATCTGCAAGGATACAGGTCACGCTTAGTGTGGGTATGTCACTCACATGGAAATTGCACTCTCCCAGACTTCGTGAGCTAATTAATCCTAAAAATAGTTCCTGTCCATGCTCATGCTGCGACTGCATACTGCAGAACATTTTATGCTATTCAGTTAGCCTGAATGGACCTTTATGAATTACCTGTGGCTACTGTAATCAGTTACCCACAGGTAAATAGTTTTAACAGTGGGAAGAAACATGTCTCCATATGTAGGTATCATTGGGCTAGAAAGATATCAGTATTATTTTCAGGACACTTTACAGGAAAACATTTATTTGCTTTCAGATTTCTACGTCTTCAACTAATAGACCTCTTCCTCTTAAAAGCCAGAGATATCCTCTCTCTTTGCTCCTTCTATGGTTATATCCTGTCCATTGCAACTGAGTAAGGTTCTTAGGTTTGTGAGGGCTTACATAATAACATTAGGCCCATCTGAAGAGTCAATGTAATCTACAAGTTTCCAAGTCTGCCTCTTCATTACATCAGAATTCCTTTGCCTTGTAGAGTCATAGGTTCCAAGGATTAGGATATAAATAGGCTCAGGAACCATTATTCTGCATAATATGGAGGATAATAATGGAGGATAATAATAATGATGAGGAAAACAATGTTACTCTTTGCAATGGATATCCTTTAACAAACACTGAAAATTAACAGTATAATCTACAGCCCAGAGCAATAGTATGATAGGGAGGGCGGTTACATTGCTTGAGGCTTACTTATGTTAAATTCTCAACCCCAGATAGGTTCTCCCTAAGTTCAGCCAGGTGTGATTCCCTGAGTGCAGAGCCAGGAATAAGCTCCCCAATAAAGCATTAATGTAATATTAACCTTATATTAATCTAACATAATATTAATTCCAGGCCTGAATACTTACACACAATCCATAACCTCTATGGTCTTGAGCAAGCCAGAAGTGATCCCTGAGCACAGTGGGTGTGGTCCAAAGCAAAAATAAAATTAAAGAAATACTAACCTCATCCACTGTGTGGAAATAGCTACTCACTAAAAAAAAAAAAAAAACAAAAACAAAAAAAAAAACAGGCTTAAGTCATTTAACTTCTTCAATATTCTATCTATGAGGGGGGGGGAGGCTAATAATAATCTTTATAAAAAGCTTAAAAATAAGTTAAGCACATAAAACAGCGCCTGATAAAATAAGAGATCTTTGTTGCTTTTACTATTATACTTTTTGTTTGTTTTGTGGCCACAATCAGCAGTGCTCAGGACTCATGATTTTGTGCTCAAGAATCCTCGCAGGGCTCAGGGGTAACATATGGGGTGTCAGGGACTGAACCCAGGTCAATGGCATGCAAGACAAGTACCTTTACTATCTCTGGCCCACTTTTTTTTTTTTTGGTTTGGGAGCCACACCTGGCAGTGCTCTGGGTTACTCCTGGCTCTGTGCTCAGAAATCATTCCATGCAGGCTCATGGGACCATATGGGATGCAGGAATCAAACCTGGGTTCATCTGGGATCAGCCACATACAAGGCTAACACCCTGTTGCCATGTTATTACTTTGGCCCCATTTGGCCCTACTTTTTCCTGTGTATTCATTCACTATGATTCACAAGGTTGTTAACAGAGTTTCAGTCATTCAGCATTCTATCTCCAAAACCATTACCAGTATCTCTCTACCAATGACTCAAGGTTTCCTCTCTCTGCCCATACATTTCCTTGGCAAATTTTTAATTAATTTACATATTATAGTTTGGGATATACTTATACAACATACTACTATTGATTATTATGGTCTTTTATGTACATTGTTACTTCCCTCTATATCACCAAAATATCCACTGTTCTTGACCAATACTTTTCTGCTATCACCAATCCACCTTTTCATTCTCTCCCTTTTACCATTCTCTCCTCTTTCCTTACCATTCTAATTTCTGTAATTCTGAGTCATCATTTGGTACCTTGCATTCCCTTCTTTTATTACTCCATAAGTCAAATAAGTAAAAAAAAGTAAAAATAAGTAAAAGCATCTAATATTTATCCTTTAATCTCAAAATTACTGCACTTCACATGATACTGTTTATCTAGTTCCCTCTAGATAAGTTGCAGTAACTTTCATAATATATTATAGCTGCATGCTCTTTCTATAGTTATCATTAAATACAACCACTTGAAAGTTTCAGTTCTGCATAGCCATTTCTTCAGTCTCGTAAGTTGGCTAATAGCTGGCAGTATATACCTTATTACTTATTTGAATTGTAGATTAGTATCCAAATAACAATAGATAATATACCATTTATGTACAGATGACTAAAAAGGGCAAGTAAAAATGCTCATAATAGTTACTTTATTTTAATGTATATTCTGATGTTTGAAATTTAAAAATGTATGGAAATGAGAAATGATTAAATATATATTAGTTTTATTATTCACATTTCTAAAATCAATGGTAATAGAGTAATTTTCAGTAAGCTTACATTTCTTAATCTACAACTTCTAGGAAAATTTGAATTTTTACCTTGCTGAAATAAATAATTGTTTAATATTTTAATAACAATTTTTCTTGAGGATCACTGATTTAAGATGGTTATCTGTAAGAGCTGATTTCTATATGGTTGACAATTCATAAGCTACTTTTCATTTAAATAAAAAAGTTTATGTGATTTAAGGAATACTCATCTACCATAAAGTATTGTTCTGACATAACCCCTATAACCTATATCCTTTATTTTCCCCATTTTTGATTGGTTTTTACTTGATCTCAATGTATATGATGGATATGATCCATTGTAAAGCAAAAATGAACCTAAGAATATGTCCTAGTGAGATATATGCTTCACAAAGTAAGATTATTTTCAAACATGTTTTTCCCAACAGAAAGAAATTGCAGGAATGGAGGGATTCCAAGTGTTCAGGTACCAATTTCAGCTGTGCTTGACCCGACTGTGGAGCTCTGACCGTTCAATGCTTGGGCTTGGCAATGTGTTACTTGTGAACCACCAGGGCTATAACTAGCAATGCTAACAGGGAGGGGAACCATGTGGTGCATGGCAAAGAGAAACTAAATGCCTTGTAAAATATTTTGGAATTCCTGAAGTTAATTCAAATGATGTTGTACACTAGTCATGCAAAATAATTGGCAAAGAGGAGATCTAGTACAAACAAATCTATTGAAACTACAAAATAAAGGAGGACAAACAGAATTCTGTACCTAAACTAAAAGTATAATCCTCAGAGAACATGTGTGCAAGTATTAAAACTAATGGTGCCCATACCTTATAGAGTATTGAGGACAAGTATGTAAACTCACACATTTTTAAAAACAAAAATGTGTGAGCAACATAGCCAATGTGAAACCCCCAGTCATCCTAACATTAATACTAACAACAGAGAAAATAGGGAAACAAAAAAAAAAAAAATAAGCCATTTAATTCTCATCATGAGGGCTCCATCTCAACATAATTTGGCCTCACTTTTTAATACCACAACACTAACATTGGAATTTCAACTTATGTGTTTTAAAAGGATACAAATGTTCAGACCATATTAATATGAAATCTAACATAGAAAGTTGAGAATTTTAGCTATTTGTACAAGGAAGTAAAGAATGAGGTAAAAGACATGTTAGGGCAAGGTACATCTGCAGGCATTGTGCAGCAGTGTAATGGACATAATGTTGAATCATACTATTTAAATGGTTGAGGTGGAATTGATTTTTTGTGTGTTTGTTACAATTACAAAGAATCAGCAAAAAAATAGGTTAATAAAAGGACAGTTTGAGATAAGCATAGCAGGGCAACGATATTAATTAGTGGCAGATTAATGTTAGGAGTCTGAGTCTACAGCACCTTGAAATTTCTCCAAAGTCGGTTTTGCTTTATTTATGAAGGGACCACACAATATTATTCAGGACTTATTCCTGCCTCTATGCTCAGGAATCACTCCTGGTGGGGCTCAGGGAGATGGGAGAGATACAATATGGTACTGAAAATTGAACCTGAGTTAGCTATATACAAGACAAACACCTTAGCCACTGTACTATTTCTCCAGCCCACGGACTAATTAGATATTGGGATTTGAAGTAATTTTAATGACCCCTAGAAACAGTCTATAATTTAAAAATAGTTTAATACTTTAGAAAATGTTAGTTGATTTACCAAAAATTTTAAATAAAATTTTAAAAATTTTTAAATATTTACCAAAAATTTTAAATATATTTTCAGAGTTAATTCCTAAAATAATCAAGTGTAAAATAATTATTCTTGATTTTCATCCCATATTATAACTATATAAAAATATTCACAGAAGATGATTTTTGTCTTAAATACAGTGTCTTTAAATTTATTTGTGTAAGAATTTATATTTCATGTCAGATAAGTCAAAAATTTCTTCAATCAAAAGCTAGGAATTGCAGGTTGGAATAAAGTGAATAAAATAGTCATTCCAAAAATTGAAGAGGAAATTGAAAACTAGCTTACTACAACTATGCCACTGATTTCATGAAGTTATTTGTCCATCCCATATACAAAACTGCTAACAGGCTTGTAGGAACAGAAGACATAGTTTTAAGTTCCTACAAGGCCCCAAGTTAAAAAGATTTTCATTTGGGGCCGGGCGGTGGCGCTCGAGGTAAGGTGCCTGCCTTACCTGCGCTAGCCTAGGAGACGGACCGCGGTTCGATCCCCCGGCGTCCCATATGGTCCCCCAAGCCAGGAGCGACTTCTGAGCGCATAGCCAGGAGTAACCCCTGAGCGTCACCGGGTGTGGCCCAAAAACCAAAAAAAAAAAAAAAAAGATTTTCATTTGAAGTTATAAAATATAAATCTAGGGCCCAGAGAGATAGCACAGCAGTGCTTGCCTTGCAAGCAGCCGATCCAGAACGTAATGTGGTTGGTTCGAATCCCGGTGTCCCATATGGTCCCCCGTGCCTGCCAGGAGCTATTTCTGAGCAGACAGCCAGGAGTAACCCCTGAGCACCGCCAGGTGTGACCCAAAAACAAAAAACAAACAAACAAACAAACAATATATATATATAAATCTAACACTCTCACTAAAAGAGTAAGCTAGAAGAAAAATTTAAAAATTAAAAAATTTTTTACCTGTTTTAGCATCACCTCTTTTAATAAAGGGGTACATGAGAATGAATTTCCTCTGACATTTAGTAACCACAACCATAACCTCAAATGGACTTAAAACTTGAGTTCACATGATCTGCCTGATGAAGTTAAACCCAAGCCAATGTAAACACAAAGTTTATTGCCAGGTTAATTACATCCAGATTCCTTAAAAGAAGTACAACCTCTCTGAAGGAAGAAAATTGTTAAAGATTCCAAAATTCCTGGAGATAGAGCCCTAGAAAGCAATCTATGGTCCCTAAACTTCAAAATGCATGAAACAAGAGACAATAGGAGAAAGAGGCAACAGAACAATATAGCTAATTATTTCAGTTATGAGAACTGTTAGATAATTAACTATATAATAAATATATTTATTTATATTTTAAAAATAAAATTGAAAATATGAGAAATAAAAATATATTGTCAGAGTTCATTCCTGACATCACTTATGGCCCCCTGAGCACCTTTAGTGATCCTTGAGCACAGGGTCAGGAGTACGCTCTGAGCACAACCTCTTTCCACAACTAAAGGGGCTGTGTATGAGAGTATTCCAATAAAACTATTTTGAAAGCAAATCTAAATGTACAAAAATGAACATTTTAATTACTAAAATTAAAAACCAAGTTTAGGGGCTGGAGCGATAGTGCATCTGTAGGGCTTTTGACTCACATGGGGCCGACCCAGGACAGACCTCGGTTCGATCCCAGCATCCCATATGGTCCCCAAGCCAGGAGCAATTTCTGAGTGCATAGCCAAGAGTAACCCCTGAACATCACCAGGCATGGCTCCAAAACAAATACAAACAAGAAAACTAAGTTAAGCAGTATATTAAACTCATCATCATAATTTATGAATTGAGAGATTTAAAGAAATGATCCATAGTAGGGTAGTTAACTATAAAGAATGGTTATAATAAATAGATATTAAAATTGAATTTCCAAATGTACAAAATGAAGTAAAAGTTTCATAACAAATAGCTGACTTCTCATGTTCAACAAACAATGTAGGGTGAATCATAAAGAAAACATTTAGGAGACTGGAGTGAGAGTGAAGTGGTTAGGGCATTTGTCTTACATCCTGGTTCAATCTTCAACACAATATGGTCTCTGGAACCCCATCAGGAGTGAGAGATTCCTGAGTGCAGAGCCAGGAGTAATTGCTGAGTACTGCCAGGTATGACCCATCCCCAAGGAAATAAAAGATATAAAGAGAAAGATAAATATGTATCTGTAGACATATTGAAATAATACAAAAGAAATAAAGAATTTTTCAAAACATTACATATTTAGAATAATCAGCAATTTTCTGATAGTATAATAGTTAAAATAAAACCAGAAGTCAATGGAATATTGATTTTAATGTGAAAGACAAAGTAGTCAATCTTAATTTTATAGTCAGATAAATGAATGCAACAGAAGAATATTTCCAAACAAAACCAATGCACCAATAAACTCACTTCAAGCCCTTTAAAAAATTGAATAATTTTCATAAGGGCTACCCTCAAAAGATTACTTCCTATTTTGCTTGACTTAAGGGTTTCTGTCCTATACCATTAGCTGCTTTCCTTACCGCAATGCAACTTCCTAAGCACTAATGAAAACCTGTGGCTCCTAGCTCAGCACATGAAGAGGCATTCTGAATGTGCCAATGAAGTTTTACAAGCAACTTGTATTTAATACCCATCTGGAAAAACAGTACAGTTGGGTGCTTGCCTGCACAAAATATTGTCCCATTAGCCCCATCAGGAGTGATGCATGAGAGCAGAGCTAGAAGTAAGCCCTGAACTCTACTCAATACCTCATAGCAACAAAACAAAATAAAAATTTATTGAATAGATATTTTCTAATAAAAGGTATTCTCTGATTAAATAAAAACAACTTAATATCAATAAGTTAACTAAACTAAAATTAATATACCAAGTGACACACATTTTATGTATATCACTTAAAAGATAAACACAGATCCCTGAGCACAGCTGGATGTGGCCCAAAATCAAACAACAACAAAAAACAACACTGAAATTAAAACAAGATAAATATAAAAAGATATGATGAATTTTATTTTCTCAGGGACAGTGTAATGCAGTATTAGGTTATGCATTCACCCCTATTAGTAAAAGTATTGTAAATCACAGTGCCCACAAAATAAAAATGTTAAATAAAAGATATAATTAATAATAGTCATAAAATAGAATGACTCAGAATATTAGTATTAGAAATATAATACAAACAGCCTTAAGAATAAAGAAGTTATTTGTATAAATGATAAAAGGCATAGTTTTTCAGAAGTTAAACTGTTTCTCAACTTACTATCTATACTTGTCTCAGATCTTAAAACATTCAGAATTTCAAAGAGTAATTTGATAAGTTACTTGATAAGTGTGTGATAACACACAAGCATGGTGTGATCTTTTAATATTCTTATTTATTTTTGGGGGGGCCACACCCAGTGGTGCTCAGGGGTTACTTCTGGCTCTGCGCTCAGAAATCCTGAGCAGTTTAGGTGATCATATGGGATGCCGGGGATTGAACATGGGTTCGTCTGGGGTTGGCCACATGCAAGGTAAACACCCTACCATTGTGCTATCTCTCCAGTCCCTATTCTTTACAGAAATAGTCAAAAGAAAATAGGGTCAAGTCACATACTTAACTGTACTGGTCTAATAAGTATAAATAAATCACTACATTCTATTGTTGAAGAATAGACCTCTTTACAAGTTTACAAGAAATATTTATAAAACCTGACCATGAACTATATTAGTAAATCTCAATATTCAAGAAATTTGCTTTGTACTAGTGGATTGTCTAATACATGGTTTGGTTAGAAATTACTATTTTTGATATTTTAAAGGTGATGCACTTGTGAATTTTAAAATGTCTGTAAATATATATTAGATTAAAAAGAGGATAAAAATTAGAAAATAAATATGTAAGAGTTTTTAGGAGCTGTCTTTAGATGTCCTTAAAGAACTAAACTCACATTTTTATATTAATTTATTTAAAGAAAATGCATCACATAGTTGACATAATTGATCATAATACATTTGTTTCAAGATGACCAAAAGCAGGGGCCGGAGAGATAGCATGGAGGTAAGGCGTTTGCCTTTCATGCAGAAGGTCATCAGTTCGAATCCCGGCATCCCATATGGTCCCCGAGCCTGCCAGGAACGATTTCTGAGCATGAAGCCAGGAGTAACCCCTGAGCGCTGCTGGGTGTGACCCAAAAATCAAAAACCAAAAAAAAAAAAAAAAAAAAAAAAAAAGATGACCAAAATCAAAGTTATTAAAAAATAGAAAATTGAAAGGAAAACTAAAGAAATAGAAGAGAAAGGAAAGAAAAAAGTTCAGTAGCAAGTAAACCTTACCTCTGCAGTATTTTGGCATAAGACCAACCCTGAGCGCTGGGTGTGACCCCCCCAAAAAAAATAAAGAACCCTCTCTGGAGTAAGTCAATGCCAGGGCAATGGTAGAGTCTTCCCTGATAAAGGTTTACTTCCTGGTGATATTATAGACAACTGTGGTTGTTTCTGTAGATGATACCCATGGTTCAGGGATGAATAAACAATGCTCATTCTTCTGAGGCCTGAGCCAAGTCATTGTGACAATGTTGAGAATGTAAGGCCCACTGCATTACATTATCTCTATTAGATGAGAACTTGTTTGCATATGTAATATTTTCCCATTTTAATGTGCCTCTGCAAAAAAGGAACAATGCCACAAGATATTACTGGTGCATAAGGGGGCTGAGAAAACAGTCCAACAATCCCCGTAACTTGGTTCTAACATCAACTCTAAACAGAGAGACTTTTCTAACAGATCACACACACACACACACACACACACACACACACAAGACATTGGGGGAATTGTTGCTATATAAGAGGATATTCAATAGGGGTTATAGCTGTGAAGGGAATACATCTAAGATATTCAAAGGAGATATACATGTCACTTTTAAGTCTTTATAAATAGTCTAGAGGGGGGGTGTAAAATTCGGGGCACCACTTTGATCTGTGATTTGGCCTCAGGAGTCTGAAAAATGGCTCCTAGCAGTCCCATATCAGAAAATGTCCTTGAGTGGGGACTTCTCAGAAACTGAGTCTGGTAGCAAGCAAAGGTGCACAGTGAAGGGAGGTGGAGGAAAGGAGGCCAATAAGAGTAGATCAATAGCAACAGAGTTTTGGTTTCTTCTCAGGCTAAGAGTTTATCTTTTTACTTTGGGTGCTGGTTGGCAGCTGGCTTGAGTGGGGATAGTGATCTGCTTTGTGAGGAGCCATGAAATGAGGCTAAAAAGGGTTAAATTCAGGGTAATAGCAGGTGGGGTGAGGGAGTGAAGGACTAGAAATGGGCTTCTAAGGTGGTGAACCAATGGTGGAAGGACAGTATACAATGTAGGCATTCTGTATATTGCAAACACACATTAAACAGACATAGGTATGGTGGACCTGTATCTCATACGCATACATCATCAGACACTAAGGATTAACCCAGGGTTACAGTCGAAAAGCTGGCCCAAATGAAATGGGACAGAATGCTTAAAAAAATAAAATAAGAAAAAGATGACAAGTCTAATATAGAGGTTTTCCATTTTATAGGCCAGTCATGCTTGGTGAGGGTAGACTATCCTGAAGAGAGGCTTTATGAATTAGATTGTATATAGTGACTTTATAAAAAAAAATCATAGTATTCAAGTCTAGAAAGCTAAGTAAAATGGTAATGAACACTAATGTGGAGTCAATACCATGAAATAGACATATGTCACAGAGGGCATTGAATAAATATTGGTATGGTAAACACACAATCTCATGCGCTTTTATCGGCATACACGTACGATAAATCCATGGGTTACAGTTTAAAAACTGACCCAGGTACAGTGAAAAAGGACACCTTTTTAAAAAGAAAAGAGTAAATAAGATATACTAAAATAAAAAGAAAGAAAGAAAGAAAGAAAGAAAGAAAGAAAGAAAGAAAGGAAGGAAGGAAGGAAGGAAGGAAGGAAGGAAGGAAGGAAGGAAGAAGGGAAGAAGAAAGAAAGAAGAAAAGAAGAAAGAAAGAAGAAAGAATGGAAAGGAAAGAAAGAAAGAAAGAAAGAAAGAAAGAAAGAAAGAAAGAAAGAAAGAAAGAAAGAAAGAAAGAAAGAAAGAAAGAAAGAAAGAAAGAAAGAAAGAAAGAAAGAAAGAAAGAAAGAAAGAAAGAAAGAAAAGAAAGCTGGCTAGTCTGGTGTTAACAGTTTTCCATTTTCTAGACAAAACATGGTTAGTGATGGTAAACTTTACTGAAGAAAGGTTTCATGTATTAGATTATGTATATAGAGCACTTTTAAAAAACAATCATAATTTTCAAGTCTAGAAAATGAAGTTATATGATAGTAGGCCTTGTGCATGGAGTTTATACCATGAAATACTGTCCAGTGGATCTTGAGCATATCATTTCCTTTCCTAAAAGCATTCTAAGATTATGAGCCATATGATATCCTTTTAACTATCTAAAGTACTTTATGAGTTCCCCAGCGCGGTTTTGAGAATGGAGATTGATGAGAAAGTTGCCGAGAATTCCCCGATACCCGACCTCTTGTACTGGGTGGGGGTGGGGAAGGCCTGGGGTCCCCTTGAAAGTCTTCTCTGGCACCTACTTCACTGGCCCCAGGGATGACCCTGGAGTCCAGGGGAAGAAAGAGGGAAGGCTATTGGGGGAGCATAGGCTCCATAGCCCCATTTAAGCTTGGTAGAAGGAATTCAGCTTGAAGCCTCTCAGTCCCTTGTGCCAGCAAAAGCCTCTGGGTTCCCAAAACAAAAAAAGATTTAACGTTGCCCACACTCACATTTTTATATAAAATAGTTTTCCATATAAAATTTCCAAAGGAAGCACAGGAGAGATAGTACAGGGGCTAAGACACTTGCCTTACATTTGACTAACCCTGATCAGTCCCTTTGATTCCAAGTACCACATATAATCCCAGAGCACCTTTGGAAGTAATCCCTAAGCTCAACTATGAATATGCTGTTAATTTAATTTACTTCAACTGCACATATGTAGCAGCTACACTGCCATCAGACAGTAGCAGGCAGCTGTGCATATGTGTTAGAAGAACTTACATAAAGCAAGTGAGAACTAGGGTGAAAAAAAATTGTCCTCCCAACACTCAGACTCTGTGCTTCTTACTGCTTCTGATCACAGAATGGCAAACAAAATGGTAATCATTGTTGAACAGCTCCTTTTCCCCTCTGAAGTGACATACAGAAAAATCTTTCTAAAATCTCTTTAATTTCATGCTTCATTTTCACCATTACCTCTTTGGAGAGCTATATAATAATGATCATTTTTAAAGTACTGTATATACTAGTAAAATTAGACAATTACCACACATGCCACAGAAAATCCTCAGAAAAGACATAAGAATACATTAAGTTTATACTTCAGATTGTTCATCAACACTAGTATTCCTTATAGTAATTATAAATCCAGAAAAGAAAAGCACAGTAAAACTAAACTAAAAGCAAATCCTAGAGAAGAGGGTAAATTTGATTTATGGTCACTACAATAGTAGAGCTATATATCTAGTACTCAAATAAAAATCACAAGACTACAAAAGAAATATATTCAAAGGGAAAACAATTTAATAGAGTGTGTCCCTGAAAGGCCTTAAAAATAGCTAGATTAGACAAAGGATTAAAAACTAGAAACAAAAGCAAAATGTAGAAAAATCAAGAAAAGATGTGTAAACAAAGCAAATTTAAATAAAGACACCCACGAACACAATTGCCATGTTCACACTGGGCCAGCTTTATAGAGTCACTTTTATTGAAAATGATGCAAACCAAACTGTGAAAAATTATGACTATACTGGCACTTAGCTAAAAGCTGGCAATATTGGGGGGAGAAGGCAAACTAAGCCCCAGTTCTGCCAAAGACATGCCTGCTGTGTCTATCACCCATAATCACTACTTTGCCTTTGGTCCTACTTCACGAAGACCAAATCCTCTATGATTCTCTGCAGAGATGCCAATCTAACCAAAGTCCAAGTATGCTGGTATTTGGGCTGATATCACCTGGGCTTTTTTTTTTTTTTTGAGTGAGTGAGTGAGTGAGTGAGTGAGTGAGTGAGTGAGTGAGTGAGTGAGTGGAGGAACCCTCCTTCTCACATTCTCCTATTTCCTGGAAACCTGGCAACTGAAAACAGACCCCACAAAAACGGCAGTGTCATTAATAGTGCTTTGAATTCCTAGACAACTTTTTGTGTTTGATGCTGTCTTCCCCTTAGGAACACACCAATTTAGATGCCAATGTGTAGCTAAGGTCACTTAATGTTCAGAGACAAATGAAATAACAGAATGTTCAGCTAATAACAAGAGCTTACTAAACCTTCTCTCATTGGTTCTGGGCATCCATCAAAATGGAAACTCTGAAGATGGAATGAGAAAAATTGGTAAGAGATGAGAAGGGAACCTGATGATTTTAGATAGCCCCGTGGCATAACATGTTAGTGGCTAGTTGAAACGCCCCTTGGCAACAAAGGTAAAAGGAGAGTCCCATTGAAAAGCATGGGAGTAGCTCAGAAGTGTGTCCTTGTTAAGGAGGGGAAAAGCGCAGCAGAGTTCCAGCAAGCTTAGTTAGACATGGCTGAAAGCTGTCACGTTGTGGAGGCTTCATGTTGAGGCATCAGCATCAGCCTTTCTGATGCTCAAGCTAAACCAGACCAATCCTCTGAAATTGCAGGTGTTTGGAGAAGCCAGCTAGCTATCTTTGCTCCACTTTGCTCACCAGGTCATCACTGCACTTGGCCAAACCAGATTAGAGCCTGAGTGCTTAGCCAAATCCATTCAGTTTAGAAGCCTTCCAAAACTTTGGAAACCAGAAAAAGAAAGCTTACACACAGACTCTTGGAACACAAGACAAACACAAGACAAGCTATGATGATAGAGGATTATAAGACCTTTCCAATATAAAGGCAATGTTGGTTCAAATTCTTATCCCCATATGTTGAACAAAAACTCACTTAAAATGGGCCTCACAAAAGCCAAAATTCTCTGATTGCTGCTGTCCAGTTTGCTCATAACTTAAAAAGGGTCAACAGTCAACAGTGGCTTCCAAAAAATCATTGTAAGAGGCGAACCTAAAGGGCTTTTCAATCTCAAACCAGATCTGACCTATTAAATGGAAGTAGCAACTAGTTGTATCCTTACTTGTTTTTTCCATATCTCTTTTCAGGCATATGGCAAATATGAATGAACCCATCTGGCCAAAAAGTTTTACACTAACTTGGTACCAAAAGTCTATCCAAACATCATTGTATTGTACCTAATTATAGCCAGGAACTAACAAAAGAACACCCTTCCCCATAACTATGGAAATAAGCCCACTGGCCATCTGTGACTGGGTACTTGGGACCACAATCTACAGCAGTAACTCATCTTGACTGGACTGTTAGAATACTGTTATAATACCACATCAGCTGCAAGACATCAGAAACAAGCTTAAAGTAGTCAAAGGGCATTGCAACCTTAAATACTCAGCAAAAATAGCCACAGGGAGCAGTCCAATATTGTAACCATGAGCGGTTGGTCATTGCTCAGTCCAGCTGAGTTGAATATAAAGCTGTTATATATTATCAAGATCAATGAAAAAATTAAAACTCTAAGCACTGAAGATATTGCACAGCAGATAGGGCATTTGCCTTGCACTCAACTGAAGCCAGGTTTAATCTCTGAGTCCTCATATATTTCCCATAGGAGGACCTAGAATCACCACCAGAAGTGATTCCTTATGTGTCAGGAGTGATCTTTGAATGTAACAGAGCCAGGTTTAAGTCCTGAGAACCTACATGGCATCAGAACGCACAAAACTTTAAACAAATTTAAATAGGATTGAAAGTGAGGACATAGTGTTCATTTCTAAGAGATAGAAATGTAACAAGGAAACAATTGTATAATAAAAAATACTAGATAAGAAATGAAATCTAAAACATTTTAAAAACAAAGTTTACCAAGATAAAAATCACATAACAATAAAACACGTAAAGATATCCATAACCAAAAGGATCTTGAATCAATAATCAAAACCACTTGAGGAAAGACTCAAATCAATCCATTGCACTGGTGGATTCTATTAATCATGAAAAAATTAAGGCTAATCCTTAATTACTCTTAAGAATTTTTCAACAAAATAAAAAAGAAATACTTTCCTAGCTCATTTTTTAGTTACTTTATTTAAACACCATGGTTACAAGGTTGTTCATAATTGGTTTTTTTCCCCAGATACAAAGTTATTCATGATAGTTTTAGTCATACAATGTAAAAAAATCCTTTACTATTTCTCACTAACAATGTCCTCAGTTTTCCTCCTGCTCTCCTCTTGCCTCTGCTACACAGTCATCTCCTCCTCCTCCTTCTCCTCCTTCTTCTCCTCTTCCTCCCCTTCCTCCTCCTTCTCCTCCTCCTCCTCCCCTTCTGCCTCCTCCTTTTTCTCCTCGTCCTCCTCCTCCTCTTCATCTTCTTTGTCTTCTTTCTCCTCCTTTTCGTCGTCGTCGTCCTCCTCCTCCTATTCGTCCTCCTCCTCCTCCTCCTCCTCCTCCTCCTCCTCCTATTCCTCCTCCTCTCCTCTTCCTCCCCTCCTTCTTCGCCTTCTTTTCTTCATCTTTTCTTCACCTTCTCCTTCACCTTATTTCTCTCTTCTTTCTTTTTCTTTTTTTTTTTCTTTTTGGTTTTTGGGCCACACCCAGTAACGCTCAGGGGTTACTCCTGTCTACGCGCTCAGAAGTTGCTCCTGGCTTGGGGGACCATATGGGACACCCGGGAATCGAACCGCGGTCCGTCCAAGGCTAGCACAGGGAAGGCAGGCACCTTACCTTTAGCGCCACCACCCGGCCCCTTCTTTCTTTTTCTTTATTTTCTCCTTTCTCCACATCCTCCTTTCCCCTATCTTTCTCCACCTCTTCTTCTCCACCCCCTTTTATCTTCTCTCACTCTCACTTTCTTTCTGTTGTGATTTCCTTTTATAGACACAGGTCTGTAGTATTGTTACAGAGGGGTATCATGCCTATCACTTTATCTCCTTTCAGCACCCAGGTTTTGTCCAGAGTGCTCATTTACAAATATAAGTATCATACTGATCCCTTCTCTGCCTTAACTGCACTTCCCTTCTCTTTGTGGCAAGCTTCCTACCATGAACTAGTCTTCCTGGGCCTTATTTCTATTGTCTGTGGATATTATATATATATATATATATATATATATATATATATAATTTATATTTTCCACAAATGAATACAATCATTCTATGCCTATCCCACTCCCTCTAATTCATTTCACTCAAGATAATACTCTCCATATCCATCTAAGTATAAACAAATTTTATGACTTCATTTTCCTAATAGCTGCATAGTATTGCATTGTGAAGATGTACCACAGTTTCTTTAATCCATTCATCTGTTCTTGGGAACTTGAATTGTTTCCAGATTCTGAGATTGTGAATAGTTCTGTGATGAACTACTTTTCTCAATATAGTCAAGATCATTCACAGCAAGCCTGAGGTAATAGGGAAAAACTAAAAGCATTTCCTCTATGATCTGGCACAAGACAGGGTTACTCCCTCTCACCACCTTTATTCAACATAGTAAGGGAAGAACTTGCCATAGCAATTAGGCAAGAAAAAGCTATCAATGGAATCCAGCTAAGGAAGAACTCAAGCCCTCACTGTTTGCAGATAACATGTTACTAGATTTAAAAAAAATCCTAAAGTCTCTACCAGAAAGCTTCTAGAAACAATAGATTTGTATAGTAAAGTGGCAAGCTACAAAATTAACACACAAAAATCTATTGCCTTCTTATATACAAATAATGAAAGAGAAGAAAAAGACATTACAAAAATTACCCAATTCACAATTATGCCTCACAAAATAAAGTACTTTGTAGTCAACTTAAATAGAGTTGAAAGATCTATACAAAGAAAACTTTAAAACACTGCTTCAAGAAATAAAAGAGGACACAAGGAAATGGGAACATATACCCCTGTTCATGAATTGGGAGGATTAACATAATTAAAATGGCAATACTTCTCAAAGCATTGTACAGATTTAATGCAATCCCTCTAAGGATACCCATGACATTTTTCAAAGTGGATCAAATTCTCCTAAAATTCATTTGGGACAATAAATGCCCACAAGTAGCTAAATCAATTGTTGTGAGAAAGAAGATGAGAGGCATTAAGTTTTCCAACTCTAAATTGTATTATAAAGAAATAGTAATTAAAACAGCATAGTATAGAATAAATATAGACCCTCAGATCAGTGAAATAGACTTGACTATTCAAAGACTATTCAAATACAACCAGGAAAACAACCAAATTAGTCTTTGATAAACAGACAATAAATACAAGATGAAGCAAGGAAAGCCTCTTCAACAAGTGGTGTTGGCACAACTGGTTAACCACATACAAAAATGGTGAACTCAGACCTCTCTTTAACACTCTGCACAAAGGTCAAGTAAAACTAGATTAAAGATTTTGACATCAGACCTGAAATCACAAGGTACATAGAGAAAAATGTAGGCAAACACTCCATGATACTGAGACTAAAGGCATATTCAAGGAAGAAATACCATTGTCCAAGGAAGTGGAAGCAGATATTAACAAATGTAACTACATTAAATTGAGACACTTCTGCACTTCAAAGAAAATAGTAACTAGGATACAAAGAATACCAATGGAATGGGAAAAACTTTTCACCCAATATCCATATTATAAAAGGCTAATATCTAAGATATATAAGGTGCTAACAGAACTGAACAGGAAAAAAAATCTTGCCCCATCAAAAAGTAGGGAGAAAAATGAACATTTTCTCAAAGAAGAAATGTAGATAGCCAAAAGGCACATGACAAAATGCTCCACATCAATAACCATCATGGAGATGCAAATCTAAACAACAATAAGGCATCATCTTACACCCAGAGAATGGCACTCATCACAAAGAACAAGAACAACCAGTTCTGGCATGGATGTGGGGAGAAGGATGTGGTGCGAATGCCTTCTAGTCCAACCTATCTGGAAAACATATGAATATTTCTCAAAAAACTGGAAATTGAGCATTCTTATGATCCAGCAATACCACTCCTATGAATATACCCTACAAACACAAAAACATATCACAAAACTTACTGCTGCACCCCTATGATTATCATAGCACTATTTACAATAGCCAGAATCTGGAAGCAACCTAGGTGCCTGACAATAGCTGAGTTGCTAAAGAAACTGTGGTATGTATACATAATGGAATACTATGTAGCCACTAGAAAAAAATGAAGTCATGAATTTTGCTTACATGTGAATGGACATGGAAAGTATTATGTTGAGCAAAATAAGTCAGAGGTAGAGGGATAAACAGAATAACTTCACTTATCACTGGAAATAATAAAAAAAAGAAAAAGAAATAATAGAGATGAAAATCAGGAGGATCATTCCATGGTAGGTAGCTTGGCACTAAGAGCAGAGATTGTAATTAGAGCAGAGAAAGTCTAATATAGAAAGGGCATTTCATGGCACCCTTTCAATGGCAGTAGTACAAACCACAGTGTCACAAAAGAAAAAAGGAGGGAGAGAGAGAAAGAGAAAGAGAAGTAAAATGCTTGCCCCCAAGGCAGCGGGGGAGAGGGTAGTGGTAGGTAAGAGTTCATCAGGGAGGGAGAGAGGGAAACTGTTGATATTGGTGGTTGGAAATGCACACTGGTTATGAAGATTGTTATATTTTGTATGACTGTAATTCAATCGTGAACAACTTTATCTGTTAAAAAAACTGTATTATGAACAACCTTGTAACCATGATGTTTATAAATATGTATAAGCATATATAAATGAGGAATCATGTTAGAAATATAATTAAGAGACTAGTGTTCTTAATTTTCAGAGAAAATACTATGCTTTCTTGTAATTTTTAGATTTTTGAAGTTCTCACTTTCTCATAGCAGAACTTTATAATAAATTATTTCTATTTATTTGCAATTAATATATGGATGCTTATGGCTTACAGCATTGCACAATTTTAAGCTCAATAGAGGCCAGTATGTATTTAATTATTTTTATGGAAACTCAACCTTTATACAAATTTTAGGTAAGAGTCAGAAATTCAGACATACTAATAACAATAACCTAAACAAAAATTGAGTAAATAGTTTACACTTAGCAACATATTACATGAATTTATTAAATTTACCTGAGTTACTGTGTTTCTTACTGAAATTGGATCTTGGCATTTTTGTAATGTATTAAGTACAAAATACTTCTCAGGATTATTTTCACAGACCTGTTAAAAAAAAAAACCAAGAATAGTAAATTAAACTATCTGATAAAAATAAGAATTTAATTATTAAAAACCATTAAGTTGGCAAGAAGTAGTCTTTAGTACTGTGCAATAGTGATTTAAAAATTGCTCCTTTAATATCTGATGTTGACATTTATTTATGTAATGTAATTAGAAATAAATTGCTTATTAATTCAGAGGCTTTTGAAAAAATAATATCATTATATATTTTAAAGTAAGACTATTGTGTTATCTATGTTTTTACTGTGACCTAAATTAATATTAAAGGTTTACAGTTAAACAAATGATGTCAAATAATTTTCATTTTCCTTGTTACTCTATTATAATTAACAATTTTTTTTGTTTCCCTTGTTACTATCTAGTAAATCTTTGTTTTCTCTTTACTTTAAAATACTATTTTGAAATTCTTAACAAGACACCATTTGTTTTCAAATACCCTGGAAGCATGGAGAAGTAAAAAATCATATTCCCTCCACCATCTTTTAAAATTTAGACCATTATGGCAGCCTCACCTTATACTGGAATACCCATAACTATTAATCACTTATCAACTGTTTTTAACCCAAGTCTTCTGAAAACCAATATAAATAATATATGAAGTCTTCAGAGCATTTAGATAGAGAAGCCTGGATATGATAACTTTCTAAATACCTTTCACTGATTTCCTTCTTGCATACAAAAGCTTACCTTTAAGTCAACTGCTTTCAAAGAGGAGTTCAGAGACCTTCAGTGATAACAGCTTTTTAAGAATATTCTTATTCTTCAAAAAGT
Organism: Suncus etruscus; assembly: GCF_024139225.1. Lineage (NCBI taxonomy): Eukaryota > Metazoa > Chordata > Mammalia > Eulipotyphla > Soricidae > Suncus > Suncus etruscus. The sequence continues at coordinate 48,041,405 of NC_064851.1, forward strand.
CTAAATCACAAGTAAACAATTTTTTTCAGGGGCACTTACTAAACAGCTCTTTGAAAAATCCTTACAGCTACAGAAAGTCTTTATCTTCTTCCTTTCTGAGAAGTGGGACTTAGCAGTATGAATGTTCTGATTTCTTGAATATAATTGTTACTATTATAGAGCTGGTTATTTTTATAACTGAGGTTAAAACCACCTGAAGAAAAATGTCTGCACAGCAACCCATTAATTTTACTGGAAGACGGTAAAAGCAGAAGTTGTCAGTCATAGTGAGATTGCTGTCCCCATTGAACAAGTCAACTGACACATACAAGGAACATCTAAATTGGGTTTTACAGAAAATTTTTCTGTTTTTCTCAGTAGTGTAGGGAAAGCAGAAATAGTCATCTAGTGACTAACAGTAGAAATCCATTCCTGTAGACTCAGAACAATTGAGGATGTTTGTGAATGAATTACAAAAGAAGAAAATAAATAGTTTTGGTCTAAAGAGTCATTTACTTCTTATTTCTCTGAACAAAGTTATTTTGTTTGTATTGTTACTACTACAGCAATCCAGGGAATAGAGTTATACCAAGAATTTTAAAAAGTTAGAGAATCACTTTAATTATTAAGTATGATTTTTATAAATTCTCAGTTTGCTAAAGGTTTAAATGTAAGTCCTTAGCAAAATTGTGTATGGGGAAATTTTATAATAATTTCTATGTCATTCATTGTAGGTGTTTTTATTACTCTAACCCTCTCTCCTTCCTCCTTGGGGGAGCTGTGATTGACTGGGTAATCTGCTTAGCAGAAGATATAAAACTGTGTACATTATGGAATAGTATGGATTTAAACATGGTAATGGAAAGGATTACAAAAAGGAGTATCGATGCAAATGAGATCTATGCAAATTAGATAGTAACCTGGAGAAGAGCAAAAAAGTGATTTTTTCCCCTCATTTAGAAACTAAGGTATCTGTGAATTCCAAGAAGGGGATAAAAAGGGAGGAATTTTTAGTACAAACCTGGCAATGTCCAGTCAACAGCCTGCATTAAATATTACATTTTTCTGTATTAAACATACATACCTCATTGGGTATGCATATGTTTATGAGTGTGATTTCTTCCTGTTGTACTTATATCTTGATTAGTACAAAATGTCCATCTTTGTCCCTTATAATTTTTTTAAGTCTAAAGTTTGTGTCATCTGATATTAATATGACCACTCCAGCTTTTCAAGGGAGTTCTTTGCTTGGATGATTATCCTCCAACCTTTGATTTTGTGTGCATGTTTGTTCTGACTATTCAGATGTGTTTCTTATGGACAGAAGAATGTTGGATTCAGCTTTTGATTCATTTTGACACTCTGTGGCTCTTAACTGGTGCATTTATTTCATAGAATTTAATGTCATCTTTATGTATGACTTTGGTGTGCCTCTTGGTCTGTCTTGTTTTAAAGTCGACCTTTCAGTTTTTCTTTTAAGGATGGTTTTGAGTCTGTAAAGTTTCTGAGTTGTTATTTATCCATGAAGCTATGTACTGGTATGCTTCCCTCAAACCTGACATGAGTCTGGCTGGGTGCAGTATTCTAGGCAAACATTCATTTCATTGAATTTTATCACTATATATCCCACCACTGCCTTCTGGCCTTGAGGGTTTCTTGTGATAAGTCTGCTGTAAATCTTAAGGATGCTCCTTTGAACGTAATTTCCCTTTTTGGTCTTGCAGTTTTCAGTATTCTATCTCTATTTGTGGGATCCGTCATGTCTTGGAGTGTTTCAGGTCTCTATTGTCTGGTCTGGTTACATGCAGTCTGGGAGTTTTTCTGCAATGATGTCATTGACTGTTGATTCTTCCTTGGGATTTTCTTCCTGGGTGTCTGGAATGCTAAAGATTCTTATGTTTTTTCTGTTGAGTTTATCAAAGTCTTCTATTTTAATCTGTTCATACTCTGAAGATTTTTTCCATTGTCTGATCACTTGTTTTAAGACTGTTTTTCCAATCTCTTCTGTTGTATGGAGTTGTTATGCATATCATCTTCCAGCTAACTGATTCTGTCCTCAGCCACTGCTACTCCATTGGAAAGACTTTCCTGTGAGGTTTTCATTTCACCTACCAAGTTTTTCAGTCCTGTTGTTTTATTTTGGAATTTTTTTATTTCTATTTTCATATCATCTTGATTCTTATTTATGGTTTGTTCAGCTCGTTTCATGCTTTCTTTGATTTCTATGAGGATCCTCCATATTCTCTAAACTCCTTATCTGAGAGGTTAAATAAATGGTCTGTACTTTTCAGATCATCAGAGCTGCCATCTTCATTCTCTATGTATGGTGGAAGCCTACATTGTTTCCCCCGTTGTCATGCTTGTAATAAGATATTTTCTATGTGTTGTGCTTGGGTTCATTGGTCAGGAGATGTGCACAGCCACAAAGCAAAACAAAGCAGGCTCCGCTAGCTCCACCCTTTTTGGGCAGGATTAGTTCACCTCTGTTGATGTTCCCTGAGGAGCTCTTCTGGGTGAGGTGGCTCACAGATACAGCAGTTGCAATTCAAAATAGCCCCCATGTGAAAACACACACACAGCAGGGATCAGGCTGTACTGTTAGGGGCGGGGTTCAGCTCACCTCTGTTGAAGTGCCATCAGTAGGTTGGGGTGGCTCATGGCCACAGCAGAAGTTCAAAAAAAAAAAATCCCAATTAAATAAATAAAGGTCCTAGAGCAAACCCATTTTGTGCTTTATTTATTTTCTAACAAAACCACTTTTATTTTTTACTTTTTTTTTTTTTTTGGCTTTTGGTTTTTAGGCCACACCCAGTGATGCTCAGGGGTTACTCCTGACTATACACTCAGAAATCACTCCTTGCTTGGGGGCCCATATGGGATGCTGGGGGATCTCGGTAGTTCTAGGCTGGCAAGCACAAGGCAGATGCCTTACGGCTAGCACCACCACTCCAGTCCCACTTATAATTTTTAATCGTTTTTTATTCAAAATACAGAACAAAGCTCAATATGGAAGAAGTAGTCACTTGCTTTCAACTGATAATCTGTACTAAAGGCTTGGTGTTCTACTGCAACCCCTACCTTGTGCATAAAATGTTCACCAAAAAAATGTGTGAATTTCTTTCATCACCTTTAGTTAGTGAAACTACTTCACAGTCCAGTATTTCTTATTCTCTTTTCTGAGAAAAGGTAAATTTGTATTCAGAACTTACAAAGGAATAAACTAACAATTTAAATCATATGATACTGCCAATGACTTTACTTTTCTTGTCTTACAAAATTTCAATGTCTGATGTTTCAACTTACCTACTATACCATCTCATGATTTAAAAAGCTGTGGCTGATGATTTTACATTGGATTCTAACAGGAAGTTTTATGATCCTCTATGGACTTCAAAAATAGTTTTTACACCAAAACCATGTCCGTGAAATGAATTGTGGTTTCTCTCCATCTTTATAATTAACACAGAAAACATAAACATAAAATAACAATTTTTACCAGCTTCTTTTCTTACAACACAACCTCAAACCTTCTACATATTACTTTCATTCTTTACAACCACTCTAACAGAATTCCTTTAACAGAATGGTTTCACTTTAACAGAATTCCTTTCTTTTCCAATAAGCATATCTGTGTCCATTATATTTCTTGCTTAAAATATACATCTACATTCCTTACTGCCACTTCTTATATGTTTAACCTTTTATCATACTGAGCTTGATCTTGATATCTCAAAAAACGTGGAAACAAGTTGCTAAACATTCTTATACCTAGTATAGCAAAATGTTCTCTCTGGTACTTATCAAAGTCTTTTAAGGACTCCTTAAGTAATTATTTAATCAGTTCTATAGATTTCCAATGACTTTTGAATATTTACAATCAATTTGACAAGAAAAGTTTGCTTCATATTGCAAATTAACTTAACATACTCATCTTTAAGAATATTATTGTTGGGGGCAGGAGAGATAGCACAGTGGTGTTTGCCTTGCAAGCAGCCATCCCAGGACCAAAGGTGGTTGGTTCAAATCCCGGTATCCCATATGGTCCCCCATGCCTGCCAGGAGCTATTTCTGAGCAGATAGCCAGGAGTAATCCCTGAGCACTGCCGGGTGTGGTCCAAAAACCAAAAAAAAATTATTTTTAAAAATTAAAATTTTGAAAATACAGATGTTAAGAAATTTAAAATGCTCACTAAGATTACCATAAACAGTAAGAATTTCACACTTGTAGGTCACATTTTCTTAAGACCAATATTAAATTTAATGCCTGGTGACAAGACTGATATGAAATGAATTTACCTTAATAATGAATGCATTGTCAGGAATGGGGCAGACTTAATAACAGTAGTATCTGAAAGAAAAAAACTTAATAATTTAAATCTTTTTTCACATAATTTTCTATTCTTAGAAACCACTAGAGTTAATGGGATTGTTTCTCAATGCTTGAAAGTTAGAGTAGATTTTTTTTCAGACTCTTTTGTGCTGATTCTTAACTTCCTAAACTAAAGAATTCCTGAGAGGCTAAAAACAAGGGGACTTGGACATCCTCTTTCTCAAGATATCCTTAGCCTCTTCTCCTTTGAGTTTTAACTCCTGTAGGTTTGACTTTCCAAACTTTTCCAGTTTCTGATGTCTTAATAGTTCTTACTATCAGGCAGAGCCCTTTTGTCTGGTCTGATTAGCATCAAACTATCCTCCCAGTGGTCTCCAGCCAACTCCCAATGTAGGAAGGGAGCAGAGACTAGTGAAGAATAGCAACAATAACAAACTCACAAAGGAAGCAAGACAGATACATACTCTAGTGTCAATACAGCTTGTGCAGGTCTAAGGATTACTTGTCATTTCAACTTGATCTAAAATTCCAGCATTCCACACAGATAGACAGACAAATTGACAACAAAGGGTGGCTACCACAAATCCATGTATGCTCAGTCAATTGATTTGATATTTCTCTGTTCATCTATGAATGACAGAAGGCAGCTGAGATTGGCCAAGAAGGACAAGACATCTCTTGGACAAAATGAGCCCTGTAGGCTGGTTGAGACTGCCCAGTGTTTACCGATCATCGAACCTACTTCTAGGCTTTCTTAGTGGAGCATAGAAAGAGCTCTTCTGGTACAAAGCCGGTAAATTAAAGTATGGCCAAATTACTGTAAACCCAAGACAGTGAGATATCACACTTTCATATTTCCTGATGTTCCCAACCTTCATTTAAAAAGCATTTAAGATGTTTAGGGAATTAGCTGCTCTGCTGTGTCTCTGAAGCACAGCATCCATCTTGGGCCTTCACTCTGCTTGCTTCAGCTTGGGAACTTTGATCCTCGCTGGCATCCTACTGTGAGGGGTATGCCTTCTGGGGTGAGTCTTCCCTGCCCAGAGACTGTGGAATTAGCAGCTCTGCTGTATCTCTGAAGCATAACATCCATCTTGGGCCTTTGCTCTGCTTGCTTCAGCCTGGGAACTATGATGCTCTCTGGCATCCTTCCCTCAGGGTGTGCCTTTTCCTGAGGTGAGTCCTTCCTGCCCAGAGATGGTGGAATAGGCTACTCTGCTATGTCTCTAAAGTACATTATCTATCTTGGGCCTTCGCTCTGCTTGCTTTGGCCTAGGAATCCTTCCCTGAGGGCGTGACTTCTCCTGAGGTGAGTCATCCCGCCTGCAAAGGGTGGAACCAGAGGAGCATGACTGCTCTGCTTCACTTCATGGCCACACACATCATCTAGCCAATGAATACCCCACCACAACATATAGAAAAACCCACAATTCAAGCATAACAATGGAGAAACAATGCACACCAACACCAGGCATAGAGAATTAAGATGACAACTCTGATGACGTGAAAACGGCCAACCACCTAGTTAGTTTCTCAGATATGGAGTTTAGAGAAGAAATATGGATGATGTCCACAGAACTCAAAGAAACCAGAGATCAAGTTGTGCAGAACACTAATAAGAATCAAGAGAATATGAAGATAGAAATCAGAAAACTTCAAACTAAAATAATAGGTCAAATAACAGGTCTTAAAAACTCAGTAGACAAATTGAAAGACTAAATGGAAAGCCTCTCCAATCGGGTAACAGCAGCTGAAGATAGAATTTGTCAGCTGGAAGATGAGATGCATAACAACTCCAAATAGCAGAAGAGATTAGAAAAAAAGCCTTAAAGCAAATGATCAGACCATAGAAAAATTACTCAAAGAATGTGAACAGATGAAAATAGAAGTCTTTGATAAGCTCAACAGAAACAATTTAAGAATCATTGGAGTCCCAGAGACCTAGGAAGAAAATCTCCAGGAAGAATCAATGGTCAAGAACATCATTACAAAGAAGCTACCAGAGCTAAAGAATACATGCAACCAAATCCTGCATGCCCAAAGAGCACCAGTTAAAAGAGACCTCAGAAAAAACACCCCAAAACACATCTTAGTCACAATGACGAATCCTAGAGATAGGGACAGAATACTGAAAGCAGCAAAGTCAAAAAGGGAAATTACATTAAAGGGAGCATCCTTGAGATTTACAGCAGACCTGTCAAAGAAACACTCAAGACCAGAAGGCAGTGGTGGGATATAGTGACAAAACTCAATGTAATAAATGCTTCACCTAAAATACTACACCAGGCAAAACTTACTTTCAGGTTTGAAGGAAATATACATAGCTTCACAGATAAACAACAGCTCAGAAACTTTATAGACTCAAAACCAGCCTTAAAAGAAAAACTAAAAGGTCTACTTTAAGACAAGACTGACCAATAGACATACCAAACTTCTATACAAAGATGGCACTAAATCCCATGACAATTATCTCCCTCAATGTCAATGGACTAAATGCATCAGTTAAGAGACACAGAGTGGCTAAATGGATCGAAAAACTGAATTCAACCTTCGGCTACCTACAAAAAAACACACCCGAATAGTCAGAACAAACAGACTCAAAATAAAAGATTGGAGGAAAATCATCCAAGCAAACAAGACCCTTAAAAAAGCTGGAGTGGCCATACTAATATCAGATGACACAAACTTTATACTAAGAAAAGTTGTAAGGGACAAAGATGGTCATTTTGTATTAATCAAAGGATATGTACAGCAGGAAGAAATCACTCTCCTAAACATATATGCACCCAATGAGGGACCAGCAAAGTATTTAATACAATTGTTGACAAATCTGAAAAAGGATATCAATAACAACACAATAATTGTGGGAGACATCAACACGGCCCTGACAACACTTGATAGATCAACCAGACTGAAATCCAACAAAAATATACTAGACCTTGAGAACTATCATAACATTGTAAATGAACGAGGGAAGTAGAAAGCTTATCTATGGGGCTGGAGAGATAGTATGGAGGTAAGACATTTGCCTTTCATGCAGATGGACGGAGGTTTGAATCCTGGCATCCCATATGGTTTCCCAAGCCTGCCAGGAGCAATTTCTGAGCATAGAGCCAGGAATAAGCCCTGAGCGCTGCTAGGTATGACCCCAAAACCAAAAAAAAAAAAAAAAAAAGCCTATCTAGAGTACAGGGGTGGGGTGGGGTGGGGTGGAGGAAGATTTGGGACATTGGTGATGGGTATGTTCCACTGGTGAAGGGGGGGTGTTCTTTACATGACTAAAATCCAACTACAATCAGATTTGTAATCAAAGTGTTTAAATAAAGATATTAAAAGAAAAAGTTCATGGGGATCTTCCTCAGCAGTCTCCCGCAGGGATCAGGAAGCCCTTGATTTTTCTTTATTCAGTACATATATACTAATTTCATTGCGGCTTATTGGTGTACAGATTTCTATTGGTGTACAGATCCCTGAATTATATAATGTCCATCTACAGCTCTTATTATTTTTATTGTCATTGTTTTGAAGTTCGTTTTGTCTGGAAAGTATCCTATTTTCTACCCTAAAATTAATTAGTCCTAAATCAAAAGTTTAATTGCACAGATAAAGGTATATTATATAATAGGTAATGGTAGATTTATAATATACCTTCTATAGATTCTGCAATCCCTTTATGACTCCAGATTTTCATTAAACTGTCAGATATAACATAGAAAGTTAATGGTACATTTTTTTTTGCCACAAGGAGACAAATGTCATTATGCTGAGGAATTAACTTTAAACCTTTAATAGCAAATATGCATTTTAATAAAGTTTTAATAAAAACCATGGAAAATTTAATATGTAGTATTGAAACATCAAAATTGTTTGAAAGTTGAAATAATATCTTAAATATTTTATCAGGTATTTTTTATCAAGTAAATTCAATAACTGACTTCCTAAAGCTAGTACTAAAATAGTTCAAATTGTTTTCTTAACATGTACATTTTTCATTTATTAGATTTGAAATACCTAATTTATAAAAACAGCATTAGTTTGTTTAGGCACTGTCACATGTTAACTGTATGTTGAACAAATTTATGTTCACTCAATAGAATTAATTATTTAATCTTCATTTTTACTATATATTATATGTTATAATAAAATTATTGGGATTTCTTCTACTTTGGTTAGGTTCTAAGAAGAAGTGTAAGATAGAGGTCCAAGTTTGCTTTTTGCATGTGGCTGACCAGTTGTCTCAACACCACTAGTTGAAGAGGCTTTGCTTGATCCATTGTGCATTTCTTCCCCCTTTATCAAAAATTAATTGATTATATGTCTGGGAACATTCTCTGAATACTCAAATCTATTTCATTGATGTGAGGGTCTCTCTTTATTCCATTACCATGCTGTTTTAATCACTATCACTATGTAGTACAATTTAAATTTGGAGAAAGTGATGCTTCCCATCTTCTTTTTCCTATGAGCTACTTTAACTTTTAGTGGGTGTTTTATGTTCCAAATGAATTTCAGGAGTTTTTGATACAGTTTTTTAAAAAATGTCATGGGTATCCTTAGAAGAATTTCATTAAATCTGTATAATATTTTGGGGAGTATTGCTATTTTAATGATATTAATTCTCTCAATCCATAAACAGGGTCTATATCTCCATTTTTTCATACTTTATTTTTTAATTTTATTTTATGAAGACAAAGATGCAAAGAAAGAGGACAAGGTGAAGTTACAGTGGGAAGACAATCTCCATTTTTTGGTGTCCTCTTTTATTTCTTGGAGCAGGGTTTTGTAGTTTTCTTTGTATATTTCCTTCACCTCTTTACTGTAGTTGACTCGAAAGAATTTGAATTTCTGTGGCACTAATGGGATTTTTGTTTGTTTGTTTGTTTGTTTTGGTTTTGGTTTTTGGGTCACATCGGCAGTGCTCAGGGGTTATTCCTGGCTCTACACTCAGAAATCGCTCCTGGCAGGCTTGGGGGACCAGATAGGATGCTGGGATTCAAACCAGTATCCTTCTGCATGCAAGGCAAATGCCTTACCTCCATGCTATCTCTCCAGCACCCGGGATTATTTTTTTTAATGTTTATTTCTTCTTTATCATTATTGGTGTATAAGAAGGCCATTGATTTTTGCGTGAAAATTTTGTAGCCTGCTACTTTGCTATATGAATCTATTGTTTCTAAAAGCTTTTTGGTAGAGTCTTTAGAATTTTCTAAATATAGTATCAAATCATATGCAAACAGCGAGAGATTGGCTTCTTCCTTTCCAGTATAGATGCCCTTGATATCTTTTTCTTGTCTAATTGCTATGGAAAGTATTTCCAGTACTATGTTGAGTGGTGAGAGGGGACAATCTTGTACCAGATTTTAGAGGAAAAGTTTTAGTTTATCTCCATTGTGAATAATATTTGCCATTGGCTATTGGCAATGACTTGACTATTCTGAGAAAAATTCCTTACATTCCCATCTTGGTGATAGTTTTTATCATGAATGGGTGTTGGACCTTATCAAATGTTTTATATGCACTGTTGATATGATTGTATGGTTTTTATTTATTTATTTATTTATTTTTTTTGGTTTTTGGGCCACACCCGGTAACGCTCAGGGGTTACTCCTGGCTATGCGCTCAGAAGTTGCTCCTGGCTTGGGGGACCATATGGGACACCGGGGGATCGAACCGCGGTCCGTCCAAGGCTACCGCAGGCAAGGCAGGCGCACCTTACCTTTAGCGCCACCGCCTGGCCCCTGGTTTTTATTTTTTCTTTTGTTGATATGGTATATTATATTGATTGATTTGTGTATGTTAAACTATCCTTGCATCTCTGAAATGAAACTTACTTGGTCATTATTTATGACCTTCTTGATGATGCCTTGGATCCTATTTGCTAAGATATTGTTGAGGGTCTTTGCATCTATGTTTATTGGGGATATTGGTCTGTAAATTTTGTGTTTGTTTTGCACCATCTCTGTCTGGTTTTGGAAGTAGGGTGATGTAAGTTTCATAAAAACTATTTGGTAGTGTTTCTGTTTCTTCAATTTCTTGAAAGAGCCTTAAAATGATTGGTAGTATGTCCTATTGAATGGTTTGAAAGATTTTGTTAGTGAATCCATCTGGAACTGGGCTTTTGTTTTTGGGAAGACTTTTGATTACCATTTAAATTTTCTCAATAGCGATGTGTCTGTTTAGACACCCATCTAACATCATGTACAAAGGTCAAATTAGAAACCTTGATATCAGATTCTGGACCATAAGGTATATAGAATATATTTATTCTATATATAGAGAGAGGAGGTATATATAATATATGTATATATATATGTAAAACACTCCATGCATTGAGATAAAGGCATCTTCAAGAAGGAAATATCACTGTTCAAAAAAGTGGAAGCAGAGATAAACAAATAGCACTATATTAAACTGAGAAGCTTCTGCACCTCAAAGAAAATAGTGACTATAATACAAAGGCACCCACAGATTGGGAGAAACTATTCATATAATACCCATCAGATAAGGAGCTAATATCTAAGATATACAAGGTACTGATAGAACTTACAAGAAAAAATCTAACTCCATCAAAAAGTGAAGAGAATGAACAGACACATCCTCAAGAAAGAAATACACATGGTCGGAAGGCACTTGAAAAATGCCCCACATCACTAATCATCAGGGAGATGCAAATCTAAACAACAATGAGTTACCATCTCATGCCACAGAGACTGGAACACATCACAAAGAACAAGAATAATTAATGCTTATGGGGATGTGGGGAGAAAGGAATTCTCATTCACTGCTAGTGTAATTCGCTGCTGGTGGGAATGCCTTTCTGGAAAACAATATAAAAATTCCTGAAAAAATTCGAAATAGAGCTCTTATATGACCCATCTATACCACTCCTAGGGATCTACCCTAGGAACACAAAAACACAATACAAAATTGCCTTCTGCATGTTCATTGCAGCTCTTTAAATTAGTTAGAATCTAGAAACAACCCAGATGTCCAACAACAGAGAACTGGCTAAAGAATCTGTGGGATACCATGCAGCCATTATAAAATTTTTCTATACATGAATGGACATGAAAACTATTATACTGAGTGCAATAAGTCAGAGGGAGAGAGATAGACACAAAATAGTCTCACTCATCTGTGGGACTGAAGAACAATAAAAGATATTAATGTAATAATATCCAGAGAAAACAGAGATGAGAGCTGGAAGAACTGGACAATATGAAGCTTACCACAAAAAGTGGTGAGTGCAGTTAGAAAAATAACAACACTAACAATTATCATGACAATGGTAGTGAGTGAGAGAAATAGAATACCTGTCTTGAATACATTAGGGAAGAGGGAGGGGGGAGATGGGGTACAGTGGTGGTGGGAATATTGCCCAGAAAAAAGGTATAGTATAAAAATTTATATAGGTCTACATATATGTATGTGTATGATACATCCATTTGCTTAAATTACCTTACATCTTTATTAATTAGTTTATTTTTTAACAACCCAAATATTAGAAAGCCCTATTATGAGTGCTTCCTGAGTGTAGAACCAGGAGTAAGTCCTAAAACACTGCTGGGAATGTCCTAAAAACAAACAAAAATCCAAAGTGGTAGTTAGAGCCTTAGTGCACTTATCAAAGCAGCAAACTCTTTCTAGACATTGACATCATGGTATGTTTCAACATTTTTAAATCCCAGTGAGTTTTAAATTCCTTTCTATCACCAAAAAAGGAGTAGAGAGACAGTAATAATCTAAATCCCCTAAGTATTTCCCCTTGATCCTCAAAGACAGAAGAGTAACATCAAATTAGCTTTCAAATACATTTTTGTAAACTGTTGTATCCTTTTTCAGAAAGAATAATTCATAACATTCACTTTTGAGCAGAAACTTAAATTGTAACAGATGTTCCCTTTTTAAAGAGATTCTTGAATGCATTGACAGACCTTTGGCTAGAGTGATGAATTAATTTGTTTAGGTCAGATTTCATAAATCCTCTAATAATTCTTTCCTCTACACATATTGACTTGATTTTTGAGCTCTACCGCATATGGCTTAAACACTTTGACCTTTATTTCTTCAATCAATTAACATTTATTTTAAGGTTGTACGATGACCAGCTATTGAAGGATCTAGTTGATTAAGAAATAAAGTTCAATTTGTAAGTTAACTAGAGGTGATTATCGAGATAATTCATATAAATTAGTGTGTAAATGAATTATGAGGTGTTTGTCAAATTTGATGTAATTCTTTTTTAGAGCTTTGTTGCAGATAAATTTCTGAGTGCTGCTAGACAACATGGATATGCACATTGTTGCCACATTTAAATATGGCTCATTTAACTTGGATGTATACAAGCTCTTGACGATACAAGTATTCATATTTATAATATGTCGGGCTCTTTTAATGAGATCCAAGTATCAATAAAAATATCAAGTATCATATATCAAGACATATTTTAATACAAAATTCAGCAGTTTAAATTTTATACTTGTATTAGGAGTAATAGCACAGCGGTTTGCCTTGCATGCAGCAGATCCATGACGAACCTGGTCAATCCCCAGCATCCCCTATGGTCTCCCTAGCAAGGAGTGATTTTTGAATGCATAGCCAGGAATAACCCCTGAGTATCATCGGGTGTGGCCCCAAAACAAAACAAAACGAACAAAAAAAACTTTATACTTGTATTAAACTTGAGGTGAAAATTGTTTATCAAGTTTGGTTAAAATCTTTTGAAAAATGAATACAAATGATTTTAAGTGTACTTCCTAGAAAACCTTATTTCTAGAATATAATTAAATGTTATGGGTCTTTGTTTTTATGGGGGTGTTGATTATAACAGTAAATATGAGATTAAGTGAATCACGTAATACACAAGAGTTGTTTTAAGTAAATAATGATTTCTCCTTTATAACTAATACTCAAGTTGTCTAGACTTTCAATGGAACTGTTGCAATTTGACTACAACTTTCCCAGTCTTAGATCAATTCAGTATAAAATAAAGTAAAATACATTATAAAAACCATTGATTCTAGGGACAGAATGATAGTATTGCAGGTAGAGCTCTTGCCTTGCTGGATTCAGTCCCTAGTCCCCCATATGGGCTCCTGAGCTTAGCCAGGATTGAATGCTTGGCATAGTGCCAGAAGTAAAAACTAAGCAATATCAGGTATGATTCAAAAACAAAATCCAAAACAAAACAAAATTTATTCTAAATTTGAGTGTGTATTAGAAGAGTTTAAAAACAGATTACTATGATAATACCAAGTTTCATTTTTTCAACATAGAAAGGACAGTTTTTTTTAACAAGTACTGCTGGGAAAATTTAATACAAGACATTCAAAGAATGTAAAAAGAAGCAGGATCCTTTGCTTTATATATGCTCCTTGACCATATACACAAATTAATTCAAATGGATTAATGATCAACCATAAGAAACTAACTTATAAAAATACTTAAAAAGGAGTTGGAGTGGTGGGTCAGAGGTAAGGATGTTCCTGCATGCATCTGACCTAGGACGGATTGCAGTTCGATCCCCCGGCGTCCCAGATAGTCCCCCAAGCCAGGAGCGATTTCTGTGCACATAGCCAGGAGTAACCCCTGAGTGTCACTGGATGTGACCCAAAATCCAAAAAAAAAAATTAAATGCTTAAAACATGATGGAAAACATCATGATATTTAGCTTAGCAATGATTTACTGCACAAGCTACCAAAATCACAAGAATTAAGAGAAAATTAAATAAATGTGATTTAATGAAAATTAAAACATTTTGTGCATCAAGATGTATTACAAAACACTGTGCATCAAAAGACATTTAAAAGAGTGATAAGCTAATCTACAGAATGGTAGAAATATTTTCAAATCATATACCTCACAAGTATATGATATAAATGCCAAAGAATTTGCATTTATAACAAATTCCAATATGGTAATTATGTTGCTGACCTAGAAGTCAAAACTTTTTTTCAGTTTTTAAAAGTTACTTTTTGGTGGGAGGGGAAAAAATAAAAGTTACTTTTTATTTAATTTCTGTGAGATATAAAGTTACAAAGTTTTCATGATTGAATTTAGTCATACAATGTTGAAGCACTTATCTTTTTACCAGTGTCCACTTCCCTTCCACCAATGTGACCAGTTGCCCTTCTGCCCCCAACAAGACTCTATGGCAGATGTTTTACTTTTTTTTTGTTGTTTGGGCACAATGGTTTTCAGTACTGTTACTGAAAGGGTATCGTGCATATCTCTTTACTGCTTTTCAGTACCACATTCTTGTCCAAAGTAAGCACTTCCCATTATCACTATAACAGTAGTTTCTTCGTTTCTCCTTTCTACGGGGATTCGTTTCCTACAATGTTCCCACAGAAAAGTGTAATAATTCTATGTTCTTCTCCTGACTCATTTCACTCATCATGATATTCTCTATGTCCATCCATGTTTCATGACTTTATTTTTTATTAGTTGCATAGTAGCCCATTAGAAAAGTAGAAAAGTAGCCCATTAAATCAAAATTTCTATATCCATTTATTTGTTTTGGGCACTTTAGTTGTATCCCAATTTTGTCTATGGTGAATAGTGTTGCAATTAATATAGAAGTGGAAATGCCTTTACTGCTTTGTGTTTTGGGGCCATTGAGATATAGTCCCAGGAGTTGAATTTCTATGTCATATGAACCTCAATTTCTAGTTTTTTGAAAAATGTCGATCTTGTTTTTCAAAAATCTGGACTAGTCAGTGAGCTAAATCCATGCCAACACTGATTATTTTTATTCATTGTGATAAGTGAGGGAATTCCCCTCTGATATTGTTCCCAAATTACATGTAAGAGGGAACCTCATAGAGCAATTCTTCCAGAGGAATCTGTAGAGCAACTGCTCTGGGAATTATTCTTGAGGTAAAATTATTCTTGGGGTAAAAACTTCCAGAGATGGAGAAGGACAGCACCATATCCCCATGACTGTGGTTATTTTCAGGCTTAACTCCAGGCCATCTGTCCTCACTCATAGAAAGCTCTGGTTAAGGAAGATTATCTATCAACCTTACAGGCCACTTTCATTGTCCACAGTGTTGTTCCTGAGACATTTCTATGTTTATGTTTATTTTCAATGTTTATGTTTATCTTCTCTCTGGTGCCACACCCCCCTCCAGCTATCCTTCTATGTCCCTGACCCCTGCCACCTTGCACATTTTTCAGTTTCTCTTGCCCCTTATAAGCATTGTTAGAATGAAATATAGAGTCTCAGGTCATCCACTGAGGGTGATGTCCTTGTTCCCAAATACACCAGGAGGATAGAAGTTGGTCCTTGCTGGCTAGTCTCTTTGATGTGAAGTGATATTTCTTTGTTTTGAGTAGCATTTATTTCTAGGTGCCTTTTTGTAGTGCCTTTAAGGCTTTTCTAAATATAGTATCAAGTTATTCACAAATAGTGAGAGCTTGGCTTCTTCCTTTTCTATCTGATTGCTCTTACTATATTTTTCTTGCCAAATTGCTCTGGCAAGTATTAAATAGAAATGGTGAGAGTAGGCAATCTATCTTATGCCTGATCTTAGAGAGGTTTTTTTCCTCTTGAGTATGCTTGTGGTATTTTGAATACGTTGAGGAAAGTTCTTTCAATTACATTTTTGTTGAGATTTTTTTTATTATAAATTGACACTTGATCTAGTAAATGCTTTTGCTGAATTAATTATGATCATATTATTTTTATTTTTCTCTATTAAATAAGGTATATTACTTTGGTTGATTTGCATATGTTAAATTCTTGCATCCCTGAGATGAATTCTACTTGGTCATGGTGTCTGAAGTAATGGATCTGTTCAGGTGCTCCACATCATCTTGATTTCACCTTGAAAGATTATAGGAGTACAATCATTTATCCATTTGTAGCTGGGTCCTTCAGAGACAGTGTTGGACCTCATGAGATCGCCACTGTATCAGGGCAGACTCTTATGATTACCAATTAGAACACTTGAAAAGAGGTACCAGAGGCCAAGGCAGCCCTCCCTTCAAGTATGGGGAGAGGGAGATGAGCAAATATCTGGCATGTTACAACTGGAGCACAAATCGTGCACTTCTCCTAGTCACATATGTAAGGTTCCCAGTCACATAGGTCACATCCACAGACATAATATGCTACACGTACACCTGACTTGTAAGGACTTTCACTTCCCTTTGTTCCATCTTCCCACCTATGGGTAAATTCTGCTTTTCCTATTGGCTGTATAGCAGTTTAAACGTCTCTTCTCCCTTTGTAATAAACAAGTCGTCTTACTGGAGTTGCTCCCAGCGGGCTTTTAAGGGTCTCACACATCTGACTTCCTCCTCACTACCCCACACATGGGCGTTTGCTCTAGGACCTAACTTGCCAACTCATTCAAATACATACCAGCTACATATTTCTTCTGGGTTCTCTCATTTCATGTCATGGAGATTTTTAGAGTAATCTCTGATTAATTCTTTGGATTTCTGTGGTACCTGTTGTGACATTTCCCTTAGAAGTCATATTTAAGGAGGCTCTTCCCTCCTAAGAGAAGGAACTCAAGTAAAGATGAAATAAAATGGGGGATTTCAAATTGTGGGGAAATTACAGGTTCTCACTGCAATTAGTACATTCTTAAAATTTAGTGGTAAAATTAGACTCATTGGTAAAGAAAGAGCATCTGACAGCACTAATGCAACATATTTATCATGCATAACATTGAAAGGTTTTGATATTTTATTATTTTATCAATTTATTAGCATTTTAATAGATGTGTACATCTGCACAAAGTACAAATATATATAATTAACTAATATAAATTTATGAGAAAATTTTTACTAAGTCAGGAATAATAAAAGGATTTACAGTATCTTTTACAAATATACTGCTATACTGGATTGGTATAGCAGGCATACCAAAATTGGTAAAATAGTAAAGGTTCTGGTTGATATCAGGAGTAAGGTAACTTGAAAACTTTGATGCCTTTTTTCAAGCATTTTATAGAAGTTAGTAACTAGAATTGTAGTACTAAGAAAAAAAATAAAATAGTAAGAAAAACAAACAAAACTCAATATTTATAGATGATGCAGTTTTATATAGAAAATACCATAGAATCAATAAATATTTAAATCCATCTATGTGATTAAAGGATAACTGTGATTAAATTAATATGCATTCACCTTTATCTTCCCATGTTCCTTTATCATGATTTTATTTATATGTGTTTTAAATAGACACCCAAGTTACAAAGCTGTTTTAACTAAGTATCAGGCATTCAGCATTCTAATTCCAAACTTCACCAGTGAAAAAATATTACTTCTCTCTCCACATACCCTACCTCCTTTGCAGCCTTAGTTTTTAAAACTTTATGAATTATAACTTGTCTCATGTGTTTATTATATTAGTGTTGACTCTTATTTCTTCATTTTCTCATTCTTTTTGTCATTTTTATTAACGTGCCTTGATTTACATACCGTTAATGATAGTTTTCTGCCCACATCACTGCAACCCCTAGCCCACCACCAGAGCGGTCACATCTCTCCACTTATGTTCAAAGATCCCTTTTCATGCTCCCACCATCTCAGATATGCTGTTTTTAAATTTAATACATTGATTCATTAAATTTAAAATTTTAAAAATCTAAAAAATTTAAAATACTTCAGCTCAGAAAAGTTCTGGAATATGGCTGTAACAACAGATTAATCTTGATAATACCTATGATTGTTGTAGTGATGATATTGATTATAATTTTCTCTTTCTTTCTTCATTGTCAGGTTTATTAAGCTCTTGTTGCTATTTGATCATTTCGTTACCTCTTTTGTTTCTGAACAATAGGTGACTTTAAATACACATTAGTGTCTAAATTGGTGTGTTTCTATAGCTATTACAGTATTAAAAATAATTGGGAAGGTTGTATGGCTGCTATGTGGCCAAACAGTCCAGGGATTCTAAGCACTTTTCCTAATACTGTGGCTTTTGTGGGGCGTGTTTTCAGCTGCCAGGCCTCCCGAAGTATGAGAAGATGTGAGAGGGTGCCTGCATTCACTTCAAAAAGTCCTGGTGATGTCAGACAGAATATTGACATACTTGGCATTTTGGTCAGATTGGTGTCTCTGCAGAGAGATGTAGATGAGCTGTATGGAAGGCAGCATTATTGGCAAAGCAGCATTGGCAGGTGATGCAAACCTCTGGCATGGCTCTGGCAAGGCAGGGATTTAACCCATATTGCCCCCCCCCCCCCGAGATTGCCAGCTTTCAGGTGCATGGCTTGTATAGTTATAATTTTTCACAACTTGGTTTACATATATCTCAACAATAGATTGAGTTTATGGGGTTGGCAGAATGAGAATGCAATTGATATGCTCTCAAGTTTTATATGCCAACTTGCAAGTTCTAGTCTTTGGCCATTTTATTTTTCTTTACTTATGTTACTTAATATCTCACATATGAAATCATTCTGTGTTTGTCCCTGTATTTCTGACTAACTTCAGCCAGCAAGATACTCTCTAGTTCCATCAACATAGTGGTAAAAAGCATAATTTGCTTCTACTAAGGAACTAAATAGAAATCTGTTGTGTATGTGTACCAAAATTTCTTTAGCCAGTTATCTGTTTTTGGACAATTGAGTGATTTCCAGATTTAGGATATTGTGAATAATGTTGCGATAAACATTAGGGAACAGTGCCTTTTGAAATAGTGGTTTTGAACTCAGAGTTAGTACTGAAAAGTGGAGTTTCTGTGTTTTATGGAAATTCAATTCTTAGAGGTTGAACCAGTTGACAACCTCCAATAGTGAATAGGGCTCTTTTCTTCTACATCTATACCAGCAGTGACTATTTTGATCCTCTTTTTGTTGTCAATCTTACCGGTATGAGGTAGTATTCCTTCATTTTGATTTGTATATCCATGATAATAAATGACACAGAATTATTATTATTTACATCTTGAGCAACTCCAGTTTGTAAGGAGATGTGTTAATCTCTTCTCTCACTTTTTGATTTTTTTTTGCTAAATTTTACAATTGTTTTATGCATCTTGGTTATTAACCTTTTGTCAGATGAATGATGGAAAAATAGTTTCTCCCATTGTGGCATATCTTTTTATTTTAGACAGCATTTATTTCGTAGTACAGAAACTTCTTCAATTTACATAATCCCATTTAATTTTTTTCGTTTTGTTTTTTTTTGGGGGGGTCACACCCAGCAGCACTCAGGGGTCACTCCTGGTTCTACACTCAGGAATCGCCCATGGCAGGCACAAGGGACCACATATGATGCCGAGATTTGAACCACCATCCTTCTGGATTCAAAGCAAACGCCTTACCTCCATGCTATCTCTCCGGCCCCAATATTTAATTTTTTTTCCTTCTGTTTGCTTGGCCAGTAGTCATTGAAGACATTTTTAGATTCAAGTATTGTGAGGGATTCTGTCTATTTTCCTCAACATAATTTATGAATTGAGATTGAAAATTACAGTATTTAATACATTTTAAATTAACATTTGCATAACATGTAAAATAATGTTTATATTTCTTTCTTCTACATGTAGCTGATGAATTTTCCTAAGACTATTTGTTGAAGAGACTTTCTTTCCTCCACTACAAACTCCTGGAACTTTTGTCAAAGATCAGATTTTCATATAACTGAGACCTGACTTTTGGCTCTAAATTCTATTGCACTGGTTTAAAGAGTTTGTATTTATTTTCATATCATGTGAGAAATTCTGAGGAAAATTCTAGGGTTCACTGGTTGGCTGGTTTCCCTGGAGTTGATGGCTGCTACCCGCAGCTTGCTTTCAGTCACCTGCACTTCACAGTATTCACCATGTTCATGTATGTGCCAACCTTGGAATGGCTGGATCGGCAACAAGGAGTGGAACACAAGAATCCAAAGTCACTGAAAAAAGTGCATTTCAGTCAAGGGTTATTGAGTAGTCTCTTGGATCTTACTGGCCAGCTAAGCTTCTAGTTCTCTACTGCTTTTCCTGCCACTATTATTAGCCAGTTTAATGTAAATAACATGAGGGTCAGGATTTATGTAATTAAGGGTACTTGTTCTAACCCCAAAAGATAAAAAAAAGTAAAAACTGTAAAAAGTGAATTTAAAAATGTATGACAACAGTAGCACACTGTCATGATTACTCTAGCTATAGTATTATTTAAAGCTGGGGAAAGAAAAAGTCTCACATTGTCTTTATTCTTAGGATTTTTGTGTAGTTCCTGGTTTTATATTACTCCATATAATTTTAATATTTGATTTGTTTTTAAAGATTTCATAGGCATTTTTGTAGGGTCTTTGTTGAATCTGTACAGTGCTTTGGGAAAGATGGTCATTTTTGACAATATCTTTCCTATCCCTGACAGAAAGTGTTTTCATTTCTTGTTCTTTTAGTTATTTTTAGTAGTAACTTGGAATATTATGAGTTTGAGTTTTATACCTTTTGATGATTTTGATACTTGATATTTTGAGACACATATATTAATGGAGGTCTTTCTTTTCTAACTATCTTTTCCAGTGTTTAAAGAAATGTCATAGGATTCTTTTTTTTTTTTTTTTTTTTTTTGGTTTTTGGGCCACACCCGGTGACGCTCAGGGGTTACTCCTGGCTATGCGCTCAGAAGTCGCTCCTGGCGAGGGGGACCATATGGGACACCGGGGGAATCGAACCGCGGTCCATCCAAGGCTAGCGCAGGCAAGGCAGGCACCTTACCTTTAGCGCCACCGCCCGGCCCCAGAAATGTCATAGGATTCTGTGTGTTAATTTGTAACATGTCATTTTATTATAAATGTTTATTGTTTGTAGAAGGATTTTTATAGAATCTTTAGTGTCTTCTAAGTATATGTCATCTGCAAATAGTGATAATTTGACATTCTTTTTTAAATCTGGAGCACCTTAATATTTCTTTCTTGCCTAACTTCTCTGGAAAGAACTTTCGATAGTATATTAAATAACTTTGGTGAATATCTGCAGCCTTGTGTTATATTTAGGTAGTCTTAGAGAGAAGGCTTTAGTTTTGCAACTTTGACTATGGTGTTAGTTGTGGATTTGTGGTAACTGGTGGAAACTGTTAAGTTCTTGATGAATAAAACTTTTATTAGCTCCCCCAAATTTCTACCTCCATACATCCCAGCCACCAACATTAAAGCCCCATCCCGCAGAGAAAAGAAAGCCCATAGTCCCACTGCCCCACAAAACTCAGATACCTCAGCATATACCAGATGATTTTAGGCAGATTGGGCCAAAAATTTATTTTCCTTAGAAAATACACAGTCCTCAAACCAGAAGAAAAACCAAAAAAACTAATTTACAACATTTTTATCATTCTTGGGTAACATTGCTTACCTAGAATAAATAACCAACCAAAACAAGTATACCTTCAACCACCTCTTATCCAATTAAACAGACCCTGTTTTTTAAACACTGTGAGACTCCAGCACTCCAACCCACCCAATGCAAAGAACAATGGGGAAACTAAGGAACACCAGCAGTTGGGGATATAGAGAGAAATTCTAGCAAATTTCCAAGTCCTCCAAAGCACACAAATCCTATAGACGAGGACCTAAAATTAGCATTTAATGTCTTAACAATAGAATTCAAGGAATTACTAGCCAAAGAAATTAAGAAATCCATAGACAAATAATTTAACCAACTCGAAGAACTCTATTGAAGATGAGAGAATCCATACAAATGGAACTAAGGGAGCTAAAAACATTCTAGCGAACCACAGTAGCAGAATTACACACATAGAGAATTGCATTGATAAACTTGAAGACAAAATGCAGGCCAGCAACAACAGACTTCAATGAAGAAATGAGAGACAAAACAATGGAAGAAAATGTAAGGTACTTAATGAACAAAGGCAAAAGAAATCATCTAAGACTTATAGGAATACCAGAAGGTGGGGAAAAGGGGGAAATAGTAAGAAGTAGTGAGGGAAATAATAGCAGAGAAATTTCCCACTCTCTGGAAAGAGGATGCTGTACAAATCCAAGAAGTGAAAAGAGTACCAAACAAAATGGACCCTAACAGATCAACACCAAGACATATAGTAATCCAAATGGTAAAAACAGAGAGATGGGGGAGTGTGGGGAGTCGCTGGAGCGCATGGAGGGCACCTATCCAGGGCAGCCGTGAGTTCCCAAGACAGGCCAGAGGGAGTGTGGCGAGTCGCTGACCGAAGCATGGAGGGCGCCTATCCAAGGGAGTCGTGAGTTCCCAGGACAGGGCAGAGGGAGTGTGGGGAGTCACCGACAGGAGGGAGTGGAGGGCGCCTATTCAAGGGAGCCTTGAGCCCCTGAAACAGGCCAGGGGAGGGCGAGAAGGCCGCCCACCTGAGCATGTGGTGAGCGCCCACCCAAAGGAGCCCACTCTTTGACATAGCACGGGCAGCCCAGGGGACCCTAGGTCCATGAAGCCAGGGAGAAAGGCCAGTGGGAGCACTTGCGGGGATCACCAACTCATCAGTTTATCATACACAGCTCAGGGAGACAGAGATTCAAAAGGACCAGTGACTAGAGGGGCAAGAAGGAAGCACAGACTGGCTCCCAGGTGAGTAGGGCTAATGATCTAGGCTCAACGGCGCCCTCTACCATTGTGGCCAGGAGTGAACCTGCACTGTCTGGCAGGAAGGGGGTGGCGATAGACCAGACTTGTCCAGAGGACAAGGGAAGGACCAAAACTCAGTGACATCACCCAACATACTCATGTAGAGCTACACCCTGAGAAGGGACCCAGCCCCATGCCACAGGTGGCAAAAGCAGGCTGAAACCTGAAGACACTGCACTCCAAGCCAAACCAATAAATGCAAAGAAAGATGGGTAAACCAAGGAAAATATTAATAACAGAGGAGATGGAGAGAAATCGAAACAAGTTTCCAAGTCCACCAAAACGCACAAACCCAAGAGAGGAAGACCTAAAAGCAGCCATGAGAATAGAATTCCAAGCCATACTAGAAGAATTGAAAGACACACTGGTCAGAGATTACAAGATATCAATAGATGAACAAATGAACCAACTTAAACAAGAATTGCTACAAAATATGAAAGACTCTCTACAAACAGAATTAAATGAAATAAGTAAAACTAGAAAGCCAGAAGAGCAGAATCGCACAGCTCAAGAATCACATAGAACAACTCAAAGATAAACTGCAAACGAAAGACAACAAAGAAGCCAACAAAGAAAAAGGTAAAGCACTAAAAGTAAAAGTCCAGTATTTAATGAACAAAGACAAAAGAAACAATCTAAGAATTGTAGGTATACCAGAAGGGGAGGAAACAGGGAAAGGGGAAGAACAATTAGTCAGGAAGATAATAGTGGAAAACTTTCCCACTTTCTGGAAAGACGCATCTGAGCAAATCCAGGAGGGGAAAAGAGTCACCAACAAAATAGACCCTAACAAACCAACTCCAAGATACTTAGTAATTCAAATGGTAAGAAACAAAGAAAAGGGTGACTTACTTAAAGCAATAAAGGAGAAAAAAAACCCTCACATACAAAGGAAGGAACATCAGAATCAAACCAGATCTCCCATATGAAATACTTCAAGCAAGAAGACAGTGGAATGACATATTTAAACGTCTGCATGAAAGAAATTTTCAACCTAGAGTCCACTATCCAGCAAGACTATCATTCATAAAATGGAGGGAAGACTAAAATCATTCTCAAACAAAAATGAACTCACATTATTTGTACAAACAAAACCGACCCTAAATAAACTACTCAGAGACAAATTACACAATCCAAACCCCCGATTGTAACAACAACTACCCTAAACAACACAACTGCGCAACAGCCCTCTCTATCAATAATCTCCTTAAATGTTAATGGACTAAACTCTCCCATTAAAAGACACATAATAGAGAACTGGATTAGAAAACATAAACCAGATTTTTGTTGCCTACAAGAAACACACCTACAAGTACAAGATAGGCACAGGCTTAGAATAAAAGGATGGAAATCAATATTCCAGGCCAATGGAAATAAAAAAAAAACAACAGGGATGGACATTCTTATATCAGACCAAATTGCATTCAACCTCAAGAAAGGATCAGAGACAAAGAGGGTCACTACTTACTGATCAGGGGAACACTAGACCAAGAAGTGCTAACACTGGTTAATATCTACCCACCTAATGCAGAGCCAGAAAAATATGTACGGTAACTGCTTGCAAAACTGGAGAAACACATGAAAGGTAATGTGATAGTAGTAGGAGATCTTAATACTCCACTATCACCACTGGACAGATCCACCAGACAGAAAACTAACAAAGAAATAAGAGCCCTAAATGAAAAATTAGAAGAACTAGGGCTCATAGACTTATATAGGGCCCTCCACCCCCAGAAAGCAGAATACACATTCTTCTCAAGTCCACATGGAACCTTCTCCAGAATAGACCATGCCTTAGGATACAAATCTAACCTGCATAAAATCACAAAGGTAAGGATCATTAGAAGCACCCTATCAGATCACTATGCAACAGAGGTCAAAATTGACTGTAAAAAGAAGAAATGGAGAAAATCCAACACCTGGAGATTAAACAACATGCTGCTCAAAAACAGCTGGATCAAAGAGGTACTCAAGGAAGAAATAAAAAAATTCCTTGAGACAAACGACAATGAAGAAACAACTTGTCAAAACTTGTGGGACACAGCAAAAGCATTAATCGGGGGGAAACTCATAGCAATACAATCCTATGTCAGGAAAGAGCAAAACAACAAAATTAACCGTTTAAAGGATCATCATAAGGAGCTGGAACAACAGCAACAAAGAAACCCAAACACAACAAGAAGACACGAAATAATAAAAACCAGAGCAGAAACAACATAGAAACTAAAAAAACAATACAGAAAATCAATGAGACCAGGAGTTGTTTTTTGAAAGAATAAAAAAGATAGACAAACCACTGGCAAGACTCACCAAAAAAAAAAGAGGGAAAACACCCAAATAAGCAGGATCACAAATGAAAGGGGAGAGATTACAACAGAACCCCAAGAAATCCAACACATCATGAGGACATATTATGAACAACTATACTCAGGCTAGAGAACCTAGAAGAAAGTGACAGATTCTTGGAAAAAATACCAGCTTCCAAGACTAGAAAAGGAGGATGTAAAAAGCCTAAACAGCTCTCTCTCCTCTCTCTCTTCTCATTCTTTCTTTCTCTCTCTCCTTTCTCTCTCCCTTTCTCCTCCCTCTCCTCTTTTATTGGGGACACACCTGTGGGAATTATTTCCAGCTAGTGCTCTGAGTTCCATGCAGTATTGGGGTTCAAACCTGGCCTCCTGCATGCAAATCATGCCCCTGGTCCTTTGCACCATTTCCCCAACCATCTCATTTCCCTCCCTTCGTGTGTGTGTGTGTGTGTGTGTGTGTGTGTGTGTGTGTGTGTGTGTGTGTGTGTGTTATGGTCCCACTCACCAGTGCTCCTGGAATCACTCCTGGCAGTGCTGGGGAACCCGATGGGATCCACCCCTGGTCAACAAACAGCATGCAAGGCAAGCACCCTTCCCACTGTACTATCTTCCTGGCACCCTCCATCTCCCCTCAAGTTCCACTTCTATGTCTCTTCTTCTGGGAAGTCTCCCAGACCATCTCATCTCATTCCAGGCTCCCTGACCTACCCGGGAGCTTCTTCTGCCCACCTTGGTCTTGCCCTGCAGGCTCCTGATGGCAGCCTCGGCACAGAGATAAAAGGCCCCGATGCACTGGGCCTCCAAGTGCGAGGAATCCAGCAGGGACACCAGGCGCTGCAAGTCGTCGGGCTGTGACCCTGGCTCCTGTCGCTGGCATCCACCAGGCAGCAGGCGAAGCGGCTGGGGTCGAGTGAGGCCACCGGTGGCTCGACAAGCGCCAGCGTGCCGAGCACTCCACCTCACGCTCCGCCTCTTTGTTGGTGGCCAGCATGGCCGCAGGGGCTCGTCTTCCTTGAAGAAGGCCAGCGGGAAGAGCCACTCGGCCACCCACTTCTCCACTATGTGCCACTGGGCTGCCTGGGCACAGTGGTGCATCAGGGCCGTGTCAATGCGGTGGCACCAGAAGAGCACAGCATCCAGGCCGCCAACCACCACCAGCCACTGGCATTTCTCCTCTGAGTGCTTGAGCATGTGCTCCAGGATGCCTGCCACGCTCCACGCCAGCTCCAACAGCTTGCGCTCCTTCGCCAGGTTCAAGATCATGCCCAGCCCTATGCACGCAACTCAGTCCCTGTGGAGAGGAAAGGAGCAGTAAGGCCCCGGGTGCTGTTATCGCTTGGCTGGCCAATGGTCCGGTCACTCTTCAGAAGCTCTGGACTTCACGGATGTCATTTGGGGCAATGCAGGGGTGGGGGGCTTTAACTGTGCCTCCCTCGCATCCTGCCTCAGTAAGGCTAGGCTGGCTGCTCTGATGATATCCCTGGGTCCTGGTTTCTCTCTCTCCCTCTCTCTCTTTTTGGTTTTTGGGGTCACATCCAGCAGTGCTCAGGGGTTACTCCTGGCTCTGCACTCAGGGGTCGCTCCTGTCAGGCTTGGGGGACCATCGGGGATGCTGAGGATCAAACCCGGGTCCATCTGGGGCCATCTGTGTGCAAGGCAAACACACTCTTGCTGTGCTAACACTCCGGTCCTAGAATCTAGCTTTTTTTTTTTTTTAATAATCTAGCTTTTATTAATGAAAATGAGTTATTTTACTGATGTGTGCAAATGATTATTATAAAAAAAAGATAAGAAACAGGGACCAGAACAATGGTACAGTGGATAGAGCAATTGCCTTATACACAGCTGACCTGAGTTTAATCCCTAGCATCCCATATGGTCCTCACCCCAGGCCTGCCAGAAGTGATCCCTGAGCACAATCAGGAGTGGGCCCTGAGAACTGCCGGGTGTGTCCCCCCCAAAAAAAAGAAAAAGTAAAAAGAAAAGAGAAGTAAAGAAAGCCTAAACAGGCCAATCACCTCGGAGGAAATTAAAACAGTAATTAAGAAACTCCCCAAGAACAAAAGTCCAGGCCCAGATGGTTTTACAGGTGAATTCTATCAAACATTCCAAGAAGAATTACTTCCACTGATCCACGGGCTCTTCCAAACCATTGAAAAGACAGGAATCCTCCCCAATTCCTTTTATGAGGCCAATATCACTCTGATTCCCAAAGTGGGCAAAGATACCACTAAGAAAGAAAACTACAGACCAATCTCACTAATGAACATAGATGCAAAAATACTCAACAAAATCTTAGCGAACCGAATCCAGCACTACATCAGAAAGATTATACACCATGACCAAGTGGGTTTCATCCCAGGGATGCAAGGCTGGTTCAACAAACACAAATAAATCAACATCATACACCACATCAATAATAAAAAAGACAAAAACCACATGATCATATCAATCGATGCAGAGAAGGCGATTGAGAAAATTCAACACCCATTCATGTTGAAAACACTAAGCAAAATAGGTCTGGAAGGAACATTTCTCAAGATAGTTACAGCTATCTATGAAAAGTCCACAGCCAACATTATCCTTAATGGTGAAAAACTGAAAGCATTTTCACTAAGGTCAGAAACTAGGCAAGGATGTCCACTCTCTCCACTCTTATTCAACATAGTCTTAGAAGTCCTAGCAATAGCAATCAGACAAGAGAAGGGAATCAAAGGAATTCAAATAGGAAAAGAGGAACTCAAACTATTTGTTTTTGCAGATATGATGATATACATTGAAAACCCTAAAGAGTCCACAGTAAAACTCCTAGAAACAATAAACCAATACAGCAAAGTGGCTGGCTACAAAGTCAATACACAAAAGGCAGTAGCATTTCTCTATACAAATAATGAAGTAGAGGAAAGAGAGATTAAGAATATAACTCCATTTAAAATAGTATCAAAAAACATCAAGTATCTAGGAATCAACCATACAAGGGAAGTGAAGGATCCTCTCAAGAGGGTCAGGTTGTGCGATGAAAAGGTGCCCGGGAACCCACACACCAAAAGAAAATCTCAAAAGACAATGGGGAAACCTATACTTCCATCATAAGTATAAGACCTGTATTACACTACCTCTTTACCTGCTATTCCCCAAATGTAAGGTAGTCTCTTGCATCACTTTGTTCCTTTAATTACTTTTTTATTTTATTAAAATTTTTTTCTTTTTATATATATATATGTGTGAGCACATATATTTTTTTCTATTTTTATCTTTTTTGGGGTGTGACCTATTTTTGTTTTCTTCTCTTTCCACTCTCAAATGCACTGGCAATATAATGTAGCACCATTTTCCCCCTGCAAAGGCACACTAAAAAAGGGGGAAATTTTACGTATAAAAACGAGCTCTTATCTACTAGAGATAAGAACTCATACTTGTTTACAATACAGGGGCATCTTCCACCTTGAAAATATGTCATGTGGTCCCAACTTAGGCCCCAGACACCAACCGTTCAGCCTTGAACCCTGGATCCCGGACATAGAAATGACACAGTTCTTCACAACAGCCACAGGAAACAGATCCCATCTGGGACATCCTTAATACTGTCCGGACACCAACAAGTGCCAGCTCTAATATGATATCCTGAAAATGAGGAAACTGGGAACAACTTGACCTAAAAGCAAGTTATTCTACCTCACCAGCTAACGATAAGACAAAATCAGAAGACTTGTCATCCTTTGGTCTGTTCAAATGCCAAGATCGCGATTTACAGATGACTGGCTGATAGAACCATGACCGGTCTGTATATTTCCTGAGACCAATAAAGAAAAAGCTTTAGTCTAGGGTTTGAGCTACGACCTGCACAACAACCATGATCTCTAGTTCCAGAGGTCTGTCTGAGACGATTGCAATGGAATGGGTCTTCTGGAAACATAACGAAAGACGCTATCCCAGACCCCATCCTAGGATCAGTGCAAAGACCAAGACCACCAACCACAGAAGATGGATTAAAATTACACTGAGGGAACAGAACTTCTAGAACCACAAAGAAAGACTTCATCATAAGTTCCACTCCCTGACCTGTGCAGATACCAAGATCTCTAGATACAGAAATCTGATTCTAATACCCATGATGAAGCAGAAGTCTTCCATACACCACAAAAGCATCAAGGGGAGAGTAAATGAAGCTGAAAGGAGTCTATAGTTAATCACGTGACATACAGGGTGGAGAAACCCTGTATCTCTTAGGCCAAGGGAATTCCTTTTCGAATAACCCCAATATTTACTGTGCCTGTGCAGGAGGGAAGAAAAAAAGAAAAAAAAGAAAAAAGCACAAAACAATTTTTCTTATTTATCTAGTCTTTGCTGATTTCTTTGTTTTGGTGTGGATATTGAAGTTGTTGTCTCCATTTATATTTATTTTTTCTTCTTTTCTTTTCTTCCTTTATGTGCTCTGCCATGTTTTTTTAATCTCAAGACCATGGCTTTTATGTGGTGCTTATCTTTATTGTTGGTGTGCTCACTGGATATTTTATTTGACTCTTCTTTTTGTACTGTTGTGGTGTTTCACCTTCTTTTTCCCCTTCGTCTCTCCAACCTAGGATGAGAGCCTCCAGAAGGACTCCACCCATTTTTGGCGTATTTGATTTTTTTCCCCCAGTTTATTACTTTTTTTCTTCTTTAAACAAAACTACATAACTTGATACTAGTCCCACCTCCCAATTAGAATGGGAAATAAGGCAGGTACCAAAACCAAACAGGGGTAGGACCACTAAGTAGTAAGCTAGGCACAGAGGGGACCACTTATTCTGGCAGCACTGGGGGTGAGGGAGGAGGATATGGGAGGTAGGACAGGAAAGGAGATGGAGGGAGGGCAATTTTGTGATGGAAATTCCCCTGATTTTATTTTAATATGTACCAAAAATATTATTGTCAATGATATGTAAGCCACTATGATTAAAATAAAAATTATATTTATTTAAAAAAAAACAAAAAAAACAGAGAGATGAATTCTTCAAAGCAATACGAAGAAAAAAATCTCAAGTATAATGGAAGGAACATAAAATAAATCAGGTCTTCTATTTGAAGCAATTCATGCAAGAAGACAGTGGAATGACATATGTAAAGTAATGAATGAAAGAAACTACCAACCTAGAGTCCACTTCTCAGCAAAACTCTCATTTACATGGGAGGGAGAGTTAAAAACATTCTCAAACAAAAAAAGAACTCCCAATATTTGTGCTACCCAAACCCACCCTAAATAAACTACTCAGAGATCAATTACACAAACCAAACACCCAATTGTAACAAGAACAACAACAACAACAATATAATAGTACAACAATCTTTTCTGTCAATAATTTCCTCAAATGTCAATGGACTAAAATCTCCCATTAAAAGGCACAGAGTAGAGGGTTGAATTAGGAAACTTAACACAGACATCAGCTGCCTACAGGAAACATACTTAAAAGTTTAGGATAGACACAGGCTTAAGAGTAAATGGATAGAAATTAATTATACATGCCACTGAAAAATAAAAAATGCTGGGACAGCCATACTTATCTCAGACCAAATTGCATTCAACCTCAAGAAAGTACTCAGAGACAAAGTTGGGCACTACCTATTGATCAGGGAACATTAGACCAAGAAGGACTAACTCTGATCAACATTTATGCACCAAATGTAGAGCCAGCAAATATGGAAGGCTTTTGCTTGCAAACCTAGAGAAACATTTGGATGAAAATTTAATAGTAGTGGGAGATTTCAACACACCATTGTTGCCAATAGAGAGATCCACTAGGCAGAATACTAGTAAAGACATAAAAGCCCTAAATTAGAAACTAGAATAACTAGGATTAATGGACATATACAGGACCTTCCACCCTCAGAAAGCAGAATACATATTCTTCTCAACTACATATGAAACCTTCTCTAGGATAGACATGCCTTAGGACACAAATCTAACTTAAATAATTCGCAACTATAAGAATTATGCCAAGCACCCTATCACACCACAACACAACAGATAACAAGATTATCTGTAAAATGATGAGGAGAAATTCTAACACCTGGAGACTAAACAGTGTGCTTTTCAACAGCAGCTGGATCAAAGAGAAACTCAAGGAAAAAATAAAAATATTCCTTGAGATGAATGACAATAAAGAAAAAAATTGCCAAAATCTATGGGACACAGCAAAAATGAAATTAATTAGGGGGAAACTCATAGCAATACAGGCCTACAATAGGAAAGAGTAAAATGACACAATAAATAGCTTAAAGGGATGCCTTAAGTATTTGGAAAACCAGCAGCAAAGGAATCCAAACATGGGTAGAAGAAGAAACATAATGAAAACTAGAGCAGAAATCAACAACATAGAAACAAAGAAAACAATTCAAAGAGTCAGTGAGACCAGGAGCTTGTTTTTTGATAGAATAAACAAGATAGACAAATTGCTGGCAAGACTCACAAGGATAAAAGATAAAATACTCTAATAAATTGGAAAACAAAAGGGGAGAGTTTGCAATATAATCTCAAGAAACACATCATGAGGACTTATTAAGAAAAACTGTATTCAGTTAAGTTAGAGAACCCAGAAGAAATAGACAGATTCTTGGAAAAATATGATCTCCTGAGACTTAATAAAAAGCCTAAACTAGTCAATCTCATCTAAGGAATTTGAAACAGTAATTAAAAAATTTGACAAGAGGGGCCAGAATGGTGGCACAAGTGGTAGGATGTTTGTCTTGCACATGCTAATCTAGGATGGACTGAGGTTTGATCCCCTGGCGTCCCATATGTCCTCCAAGCCAGGAGCAATTTCTGAGTGCATAGCCAGGAATAACCCCTGAACATCACCGGGTATGGCCCAAAAATCCCACCCCCAAAATTCAACCAGAATAAAAGTTCAGGACCAGACAGTTTTACAGGTGAATTCTATCAAACATTCATAGAAGAATTACTACCATTGAATTTAGAATCTTCCAAAACATAGAAAAGACAGGAATGCTCCCTAATTTCTATTATGAAGCTAATATGCTCATTTCCAAAGCTGACAAAAATACCATAAAGAAAGAAAACTACTGACCAATCTCATTAATGAACATCAATGCAAAAATCCTTAACAAAATCTAAGTAAACTAAATCCAGCAGCATGTCAAAAAGATTATACATCATAACCAAGTGGGTTTCATCCCAGGGATGCAAGGATGGTTCAACATACACAAATCAACCACATCAACAAAAAGAAAGACAAAAAACACATGATCAGATCAATCGATACAAAGAAGGCATTTGATAAACTCCAACACCTTTTCATGATAAAAAACACTCAACAAAATAGTGGTAGAAGGCACTTTCCTCAAGATAATTAAAGCTATCAATAAGTCCACAGCCAACATTATCCTTACCAGTGAAAAACTGAAAGCATTTTCAGGGGTTACTCCTGGCTATGTGTTTAGAAATCACTCCTGGCTTGGGGGACCATATGGGATGCCAGGGATCGAATTGAGTTCCATCCTGGTTCAGCCCTGGGAAGACAAATGCCCTACTGCTGTGCTACAGCTTCAGTCCCAGGCATCATTTTTTAAGACTTAGAACAATCAATTATAAATTTCGTGTGGAACACAAAAGACATAGGTTAGTCAAATCCATTTTGAAAAACAAGAAATTGGGTGGCATCTCTTTACTTCTTAAAGCTTTACTACAAAACCATAACATGTGCAGAATATGTCCAGAGACTCTCACTGAAGTGTTCACTTCATTATGTTTTAGTGCTTTAATTTTATTATATGTATATATATAAATAACTCTTCAACCACCACAGTGGTTTTGGAGATAAAATTTGGACACCCAACATTCAAATTTCAGTGCTCTAGTATACTAGTTTCCAACTAAAGTGCTCATTATGACAATGTCTTGACAAAATACTCCAATTTATCCATTTTCTTTGAATTACGTCGGCTACTATGATCTAATGCTTATGTCCATAGAGACCACTGAAATAGGCAACTGCACACCATAGACTTTTGTTACAGGCTAAGTTCATTATGT
This sequence comes from Suncus etruscus, assembly GCF_024139225.1. NCBI lineage: Eukaryota > Metazoa > Chordata > Mammalia > Eulipotyphla > Soricidae > Suncus > Suncus etruscus. The sequence goes on from NC_064851.1 coordinate 48,074,618, forward strand.
ATTTCTTCAAGTTACTATTATCTCTTTTTCCCAATTCAAGCTACATTACCATAAATTATATGGTATATAAGCTGTGAATTTCCTTTCAGTGCAACATTCCCATCACCAATGTCTCAAATATTCCTCCTCCCTACCCCACTGCCACCTGTACTTTAGACAGGCTTTCTACTTCCCTCATTCATTCACATTGTTATGATAGTTCTCAATGTAGTTATTTCTCTAACTGCACTCATCACTCTTTGTGGTGAGCTTCATGTAGTGAGCTGGAACTTCCAGCCCTCCTCTTTTTTGTCTCTGAAAATTATTACAAGAATGTCTTTCATTTTTCTTAAAACCCATAGATGAGTGACACTATTCTGCATCTATCTCTCTCCCTAAACTGTGGTACATATATACAATGGAATATTATGCAGCAGTTAGGAGAGATGAAGTCATGAAAGTTTCCTATACATGGATGTACATGGAATCTATTATGCTGGGTGAAATAAGTCAGAGGGCGAGAGATAGATGCAGAATGGTGATATTATAACCCAAAATTTGGCATTAAGATTTCAGGCAAATGATATTGAGACAATTGAGATGAAATAATTTATTGGCATACTTTGGTAAATATTATGATGTTTACAAATTTGTCTTGGTTTTTAAAGAAGCTACATTAATGCTTTGTACAAACTTATTTTGAGACTATGACTTCCTAAGCTATTACTTGTTCATGAAGCTTTATATTAATACTTAAAAATATGAATGACAATTTAACTGAATAGAATGTTCGTGGTGACGTATTTATTTCTTTGAGGTTTTAAAAAACTGTATGCCATGTTTCTCTTCTGACCTATAGTGTCTCACTTGATAGGCCTGCTATAAGTCTTACAGGAGATCCTTCATATGTAAGTTCCTTCTTTGATTTTGCTGTTTTCAATTTTCTGACTCTGTCTTTGTCACTTTGATCACCATTGTCTTTGAGTTTTTCTGTTTGTGTTTATTTTTGATAGAAATCTTTAATTTCTTTAATTTGATGCATGACAAATATTTCTTAAATCTCACTTTTGGAAAATTCTTAGGATTTCCTTCACTAGTAGTTCTTTGTTAATCGCACTTCCTATTCCTTGGATACTTTTATCACTATACTCTTGGTTTCTTCCATAATTCTCTGGTATATTATTCATTTTTCTTCAAGCATTTTTAAATATTTTGTGTTCTGGATATTTCTTGTGCTCTATTTTCAAAATCACCTATTTTTCTTTAATCTCTATAGTTTTATTGTTGAGGTCTCTCACTAAGATTTTATTTTGCCTATCCTCTTTAAGTTTATGATTTCTGATTGCATACAACTCAATTTATTAGGTAGTTTTAATGTATCATTCCATTCATTTCTTACCTGTAGAATATCATACATACATTTGTATGTATGCATGTATGTATTTATGATATCTACCATACATTTTTGTGTTTTGTGATTGCCTGTACTATAGTTTATTTCAGCTCATTAAACATTTCCACTATACTAAAGATCTTGTCTGAGAGATTATTGAGCTGATTAGTACTGGTAGAGTCATCCAGACTTTTCTCTGAAGAGCTCAGTGGGTTTCTCTGTTTCACCATTATGACTGTTATGCTCTCAAGGCTATCACTGAGGTAAATTCTGATTTTATGCTCCCAGTATTTTACCCTGACCCTTTGGCTTCATCCTTGGGTTCAGAGTTTTGACCTTCTAGGATACAGGGAAGCTTGTCTCAACTCTTGGCCTGGTTAGTGTTAGTTAAGACTTAGATCTGGGGCCGGAGAGATAGCATGGAGGTAAGGCATTTTGCCTTTCATGCAGGAGGTCATCGGTTTGAATCCCGGCATCCCATATGGTCCCCCGTGCCTGCCAGGAGCAATTTCTGAGTCTGGAGCCAGGAATAACCCCTGAGCACTGCTGGGTGTGACCCAAAAACCACACACACACACACACACACACACACACACACACACACACAAAGACTTAGATCTGAGGTGTATATTGATGTATCTCTGAGATATTATATGCTTCTGAGCTTTTTTCTGTATTTTCTGGGATTTCAGTAGATTTTTTTCTATCTTCCTTTCTGGGCTTTGTACTTTTGGAGAGCTGAGAGACTATGGTGGTGATGAGGATTCATAATTTCATGTTTTCCATTAGCCCACACTGTAGGCTTCTGCTCTAATGTACAGGCTCACTGTGCCTTTTCAGCTTTTTTGCCAGCAGCCCCTGCAATCAGGAACTCAGTTAATTGCTGTTGTTCCAGCACAGAAGTTCTCTGAGATGCTGCATAAAGTTTTCCATTCCCCCCTTAGCTGCATTTCTCTTGAAGAATTGACTGTTGTTTCTGTTCTTACCATTTTGTCTTTCGGGGCAGTTCACTTAATTTTTTCTCAACCATTTTAAACCTGTTTCTGATGGTTATGGGTCCTTAATCCATCAATGCTTAAGAGTCACTCCTGGCTCTGCACTTAGGAATTACTCCTGGCAGTGCCCACTGAAGTATATGGAGCTTCAGTGATCAAACCATCATCGACCACATACAAGGCAAGTACCCTACCTGGTGTAGGGTACTATTACTCCAGTCTTGCTTATGTTTTTTTATGTAGATTGCTACCTCACCTTTACACCATTAAAATGCTCAAGACCTTTGACCAATGCCCCTGTATTATCTCCAGTATGCCTCCTCCTCATTCTTCCTTGGCATTATTTCTATAATGACCCTAGTATTTGACTATTTGAATTTATTTTATCTCTTTAGCACATAGTTTTAGTAAAAATTATTGTGATCTAACATCACAATAAATGAATATTGGATTTTTTTTTGTGATCAGGATATGGTAAATCTAGTTACAAAGGTAAGGATTAATTTAAATTAATAGAATAATGCTAGAGGATAAAATCTGATGGAATCAGTATGGAGGTAAAAGTGAAAGATGGGGGGCCAGGGTGGTGGCACTAGAGGTAAGGTGTCTGCCTTGCCAGCGCTAGCCTAGGACAGACCACGGTTCGATCCCCTGGCATCCCATATGGTCCCCCAAGCCAGGAGCGACTTCTGAGTGCATAGCCAGGAGTAACCCCTGAGTGTCACCGGGTGTGGCCCAAAAACCAAAAAAAAAAAAAATGAAAGATGAAAATGTGTACAAAAGTTCTTGTGTATATATTATCAAATATTTGCTCAAAAGCTGTTTAGAACTTGGTAAATGAAAGCTAAATTCTGTGAAGAAGGTAAGGGTGGGCAATGCAATTTTTAGGAACCAGCTCATCACTGTCTCAAATATCTTAAGTATGGCTTTTCTTAGACATAGTGTACCAGAAGCCTGAGTTACATCTGGAATTCAAGAACTCTCTGTGTTTTGAATATAGCCTAGAGAACACATATGGTCCACAGACTACATTTTTGCCACCCACAACTTTGGATCACATTCATAGAAGTCAGTTAAAGAATCAATCTGCTGAGTCAAAATAAAATTTAACACTAAATAGTCTTATTCAAACAGGCTTTCATACATGTTTCCATTTTAAGCACACAATTGAAAAAAATTAGTAAACTTTTTAGACACTAAAATTATATACATTATAAGTTACAGAGTAAAACAGCTGTGAATGTGAAAGTCCTAAATTCTATTGCTTGTTCAAGTATAGCTCATTTCACCTCTCACCCCATAATTACATTTATATAAAATACAGTTCAGTTTAAGAAATTTCCCAAGTGTTTATATGATTATTAGAGGAAGTGTAGGTAAATAAGATTGTCTATTTTGAAATTGATTAAAATCTAATAGAGGAGATAAAACCAATGCCTTAATTAATAAATATATGAAATAGTGAAAGGGAACAGAGAAATGATTCATAGTATTGAAGCAATGCATTGCATGTAGAAACCCCATGTTTAGTCCCTATTTATAGCACTGTACTCCAAGAAGTAACCATAAGTAGCCCTGGAGCACTGTCAAGTGTGATCCAAAACCAAACCATAGCAAATACCAAAATGGTATGAAAGTTTTTTTTTTTTAAAATAGAGCAAGGTTTTAAAATTTTTAAGTTGTTAACATCTCCAGATTACATTAGAAAAGTTAGCATGTTACACTGATAACTATCATGACAATGGTAGTGAGTGAAAGAAATAGAATGCCTGTCTTAAATATATGCAGGGGATGGGGGAGGAGGGGAATGGGGGGCATTGGTGGTGGGAATATTGTACTGGTGAAGTGGGTGTTCTTTTTATAACTAAAACCCAACTACAAACATGTTTGTAACCATGGTGCTTAAATAAAGAAATTAACTTTAAATAAAAGGAAAAAAAGAAAAGTTAGTATGTTGATTTCTAATACAAAATAAGGATTTAATCAATGCCTTTGGTGGAGGCATACCCAGTGGTGCTCAGGCAATACTCCTGGCAGGTTTGGGGGAACCACATGGTATGCTGGGGATTCATCCCATGTTGCCCACATGCAAGGCATACACTCTACCTGCTGTGCCATCACTCCTGCCCTTATGTGTGCCTTTTTGAGTGAATTGCATAACCATGTCTCTACTGTATTTTATTAAAAACCTAGCCTTGCATTTATTTGCTCTTAACTCAAATTATATTTTGTAGTTATCTTATGTAGCCAAATCATGCATAGACAATTTCATTTATAATTGTTAATAAATGCTTTGTTATCCTGAACTTTTCAAGTGGAAGTTAACAATTTTGATATTTGTTAACTGAGAAAATAATTAAAATAGGGATTTAAATAAAAGTTATTTAAATATTATCTTGAATAATTTTAATGAATTTTTACTTAGAAAACCATAAAGACAAATATAGGGAAAGAGAGATAAAAAACTGTATGTAAGGGGCTGGAGAGACAGCAAAATGGTAGGACATTTGCCTTGCATGTGGCCAACCTGGGTTCGATCTCCAGCATCCCAGGTGGTACCCTAAGCCTGCCAAGTAATTTTGAGTAATTTCTGAGTGCAGAGTCAGGAGTAACTATTGAGAGTCGTCAGGTGTGCCATCCCAAAACAAACAACCAACAAACAAAAAATCTGTATGTAAGGTTAGTAGAGTTGAAGAAAATGATCACCCCTCCAATCATGTTTTTTTTCTTTCCTTTTTCTTTTTCTTTTTTTTTGGGGGGGGGTCCACACCTGGCAGTGCTCAGGGGTTACTCCTGGCTCTATGCTTAGAAATCGTTCCTAGCAGGCTCAGGAGACCATATGGGATGCCAGGAGTCGAACCACTGACCTTCTGCATGCAAAGCAAACACCTTACCTCCATGCTATCTTTTCTGCCCCGTAAATCATGGTTTTTTTCTATCAGGAACATTTCTTAAGAGAAGGTTGTTGGAAACACTAGTAACTGTTATAAATTTTCCCAGTTTTTGTTTTCTTAGCATTCAATGAGTAGCATATTTGGCACACTAACCCTTTTTTGCTGAAGGCCAACATGGAATGTTCCTGATAATTGAAATCTTTTTATAATCAATCACTGGAGATTAATTCCTACAGATTAGTCTTCCTATATTTGGCATTATTGGAGCCAATGTTGCAAATGAAAAGCAAAGAAGGCAAGCTGCTTAAAGTTTCTTGGCAAGTCAACTTAATTTTTAAAAAAAAGTGACTTCAAGGAAGTGTTTCTAGAAATTTGAGATTATAAATATGCTTTAGTAACATTTTAGACAGGAAAAAATGAAAAATGATTAATTTATTTTTGTTTTAGAGAAGAATAAAATAATAATGTTAAGTATCTTAATATGTGCAATTAATCTCACCAATTATGTAACAAATATGAGTACAAGGTTAGTCACACTTATGTAGCAAAGAATAATGAATTCTGAGAAATCAGTTTTTTGGCAAATATATAATTGCAACACAAGAATTTATTATCTGCCTCATAGTTTTTAATAACAATAAACTTCAATTTCTGTTCACTTTTCCATACAAAGTACTTGTATGTAATACATTCCTATTTGACAGAGAAATAAAAGTCTAAGCAACTAACATAATAATGCATATTTTTATATAATTTATTAATTTTAAGATATTCTTTTGTCTATTGACAAGTGTGCATATTTAAGGAAATTGCCTAGTTCTACTGAAAGCTATTTTCCCATTGTTATATTCTTCTTTAAACAAACCCTGAAGAAGGATTTAAGTTACAAAAGTTTACTCCATTTATTTAGGAGGTACAGGGAGTGATACACTGGAAATAGTTCTGCTATTACTGGCTGAGTTGTATGACTATGCATTTTTTTTCCTTCAGTTCCATATCCTTTGACATTATATGGAGACTTAAAGCAAGCCATAATGCTGAAAGAAATTACACAATAAATATGCAAGTATTATATTCCCATGCTGTATTTATTTTGTTTCTTTTGTATCTTAAGCACTAGTGTACTGTGCTAGAACACAGTAGAATAATGAGGCAGAAAGAAGACTTAACATCCAGCTAAAGGAACAATAATGTTATAATAATGTTAATATTAATATTAAGCTATCAATGGGAAATGTTATAGGACTGTTGAGATGGACAGTTCCCCTATCACTCTGGGTTCCTGATAGACTGGTTGATCACTACATTAGAGAAATCAATAGAAGACAAGAACAAGTTTAATGACATATATAGATAATCTATAAAACTGTAGGTTCTCAAGAAAATTTAAGGGAAAAAAGGGAATAATATCCTGAACTAAGAAATGGAATGAGGCTTTAGGATCCAAAGGGAGAGAAAGGAAACTCATGTAATGAAGAACAAATGCTCTCTATATAGATATTTGCCCTACTGTATAGATGAATTTTTCCAACAGTATCTTTTTTAATCAATCAATCAATCATTTAAATTATTTTATTTTTTTGGTCACACCCCATGGTGCATAGGGAAACTCTCTACTAAAATAATCTCGTTTATTCTTACTGATGAAATTTCTTCTATTGTTCTTCCTCTCTGAGTTTGAAACATGAAAATCCCTGAGGATGGTTAAGTAAATTATTTAAAAACAATACATGCTAATTGCTATGTTTGAAGCAGGCAACTCCATTGACTCACTCTTTTTTTATTTCTTTTTGTTTTTTTTCGGGCCACACCCATTTGATGCTCAGGGGTTACTCCTGGCTAAGCGCTCAGAAATTGCCCCTGGCTTGGGGGACCATATGGGATGCCAGGGGAATCGAACCGCAGTCCTACCTTGGCTAGGGATTGCAAGGCAGGCACCTTACCTCTAGCGCCACCTCGCCGGCCCCTCCATTGTCTCACTCTTTTCTCAAGACAGATGTAAACAAAGCCATAGCAATAATGGGTACACTGACCATGCAGCAGAAAGCTGGCAATCTTGGGAGAAAAGGGCAGGTTGAACTGTGTACAGTAAGATTCCTAATCTGCTGTACTATATCTTTAATTCAATTCATGGCAGGTTTTTTTTTTTTTTTTTTTTGGGCCACACCCGGTAACGCTCAGGGGTTACTCCTGGCTATGCGCTCAGAAGTCGCTCCTGGCTTGGGGGACCATATGGGACACCGGGGGATCGAACCGCGGTCCGTCCAAGGCTAGCGCAGGCAAGGCAGGCACCTTACCTCTTGCGCCACCGCCTGGCCCACATGGCAGTTTTTTAAGCCTCAGAGATGCCACTATATAAATGAGGATAGTACAGAAGAATAGTACTTACAGTAGGGCTAGTATAGTGGGATAGTACCCACCCAGAGTGATCCCTGAGCATAGAGCCAGGAGTAACCCCTGGGCACCACTGGCTATGACTAAAACATCTCCCCCAAAAGCAGTATCATTGGGACTCTTTTAAGATTGACTCACAAATCCATCTCTTTCAAGATTAGCTAATAAACTTCTCTTTATTTTTATCAATGGCAAAAATTAACACCTTCCCCACACACAAACACAAGTTCACAAGTTTTCATTCAGTATTTTGTATGAGGAAGTGCTCATTTAGTGACAACTTTCCTATCATTTCTGTTACTAAGTTTTTCTTATGGAAAAATTGAAAAGTTTCATTAATCAAATGAATATACTATTATTCTTTCAGGTTTCACAATATAACGTTCTACCAAAGCCAGTGTGGCTATATTTCTAGTAAAAGTACACAGATCCAAATAATTCCAAATCAGGTTCTAGTCTTTTTTTCTCACCTTATTTTCAAATAAATTACTTCATATAAGATCATGTGTTACATAATTGATCATAATACTTTGGTTTCCAGGTAAGTGGGGGCAAATTTATTAGAAAAAAGAAAAATAAAAAATAAGAAGAAAAAGAGAGACTACAGCAACAAGAAAATCTGTGAAATTTATTTTCTCAATGAGGTCCTTAAGTTATTGTCAGAAGGTTTAGTAAGCTCTTGTTGCTAATTGATCATTCTGCTACTTATTTTGTTTCTTAAAATTAGGTGACTTCAAATAGTTATTGGTATCTAAATTGGTGTCTTTCTATGAAAATGACAGTATTAAAAAAATAGAATCTTGAGAGGCTAGGGAGGCTCCGCCCACCCACGCAGCCCGCGCAAACGGTCCGCCCCGCCCCCGCAGCGTTTCTCTGGCCTCCAGAGGCTAGGGAGGCTCCGCCCACCCACGCGGCCCGCGCGAACGGTCCGCCCCGCCCCCGCAGCGTTTCTCTGGCCTCCAGAGGCTAGGGAGACTCCGCCCACCCACGCGGCCCACCAACGGTCCGCCCCGCCCCTGCAGCGATTCTCTGGCCTCCAGAGGCTAGGGAGGCTCCGCCCACCCACGCGGCCCGCGCGAACGGTTCGCCCCGCCCCTGCAGCGCCCTGCCCACCCACGCCGGTTCCACACACCCCCCCCCCTGGGCTTTTGCTGCCTCTCAGCACTAGCTGACAACAATAGGGCAAAGCAAGGAATCAGGCCACAGAAAGAGCAAGGAGGAGCCAAACCTCAGCAAGCTCTCCCAACAGTACCTCTAGATCCACCCTCAGGGAGGAGACCCAGTCCCACACAACAGGGGATCAAAACAGGCTGAAATCGGAAGGAACAGCACTCCAAAGCACACCAATAAATACAAAAAAAATATGGGTAAATCAAAGAGAACCCTAAATTCTGAAGATACGGAGACAAACCCTAACAAGTTTCCAAGTCCGCCAAAACGCACAGATCCCTGGGAAGGCGAACTAAAAGCAGCAATGAGGAAGGAAATGCAAGAATTAATAAAAGAAATGAGAGAAACCTTAGCTACAGAATATAAGATAGCTATGGATGAACGAATAAGCCAAATTAAAGAAGAAATGTTAAAGAGCATGAGAGAGTCCATACAAAAAGAAGTGAAGGAATTAACAGACAAAGTAACGAGCCTTACTAGCAGAAACACAGAGTTGGAGAAACACATTGAAGAACTCGAAGGAAAACTGCAAACAAAAAATGAACAAGAAACCAACAAAGAAATAAAAGGCAAAGCACTGGAAGGAAAAGTCCAGTACCTAATGAACAAGGACAAAAGAAACAATCTAAGAATCGTGGGTATACCAGAAGGGGAGGAAATAGGGAAAGGGGAAGAACAAATAGTCAGAGAGATAATAGCAGAGAACTTCCCCACCCTCTGGAATGAAACTTCAGGGCAAATACAGGAGATCAAGAGGGTCCCTAATAAAATAGACCCCAATAAACCAACACCAAGACATATAGTAATCCAAATGGCAAAAAAAGAGAAAGAGGAACTTCTTAAAGCAATAAGAGAGAAAAAAAACCTCAAATACAAAGGTAGGGACATAAGAATCAAACCAGATCTCCCAGTCGAAATAATTCAAGCAAGAAGACAGTGGAATAACATATTTAAACGACTGAATGAAAAAAACTTCCAACCTAGAGTCCAATACCCAGCAAAACTATCATTCATATGGGAGGACAGACTAAAAACATTCTCAAACAAGACCGAACTAGAGCTATTTGTGCAAACAAAACCGATCCTAAACGACCTACTCAGAGATGAATTACACAATCCAAACCCCCGATTGTAACAAAAACCACCTTACACAACACAACTGCACAACAGTCCTCTCTCTCAATAATCTCCCTAAATGTTAATGGCCTAAACTCCCCAATTAAAAGACGCATCGTAGAGAACTGGATTAGGAAAAATAAACCGGACTTCTGCTGTCTGCAAGAAACACATCTACAGATGCAGGATAAGCACAGGCTTAGAATAAAAGGATGGAAAGTAATTATTCAAGCCAATGGAAAACAAAAAAGAGCAGGGACAGCCATTCTTATATCAGACCAAATCACTTTCAATCTCAAGAAAGTGATCAGAGATAAAGAGGGTCACTACTTACTGATCAGGGGAACACTAGATCAAGAAACACTAACCCTGGTCAATATCTATGCACCTAATGTAGAGTCAGCAAAATATGTGAGGCAACTGCTCGTAAACCTGGAGAAACACATGAAGGGAAATGTGATAATAGTAGGGGACCTCAATACTCCAATATCACCACTGGACAGATCCACCAAACAGAAAAGTAGCAAAGAAATAAGAGCTCTGAATGAAAAATTAGAAGATTTAGGACTAATAGACTTATATAGAGCCCTCCACCCTCAGAAAACAGAATACACATTCTTCTCAAGTCCACATGGAACCTTCTCCAGAATAGACCATGTCTTAGGAAACAAAGCCAACCTACATAAGACCAGGATGGTAAGGATCATTAGAAGTACCCTTTCAGATCACTATGCAACAGAGCTCAAAATTGGGGTCAAGAAGAAGCAATGGAGAAAAACTAATACCTGGAGATTAAACAACATGCTGCTCAACAACAGCTGGATCAAAGAGCAACTCAAGGAAGAAATAAAAAGATTCCTTGAGACAAATGATAATGAAGAGACAACATGTCAAAATTTGTGGGACACAGCAAAAGCAGTAATTAGGGGGAAAACTCATAGCAATACAGGCCTATGTCAAGAAACAGGAAAATAACAAAACCAACAGTTTAAAAGATCACCTCAAAGAATTGGAACAACAGCAACAGAGAAACCCAACCACAACCAGAAGGCAAGAAATAATAAAAACCAGAGCAGAAATAAACAGCATAGAAACTAAGAAAACAATACAAAAAATCAATGAGACCAGGAGTTGGTTTTTCGAAAAAATAAACAAGATAGACAAACCACTGGCAAAACTCACCAAAAAAAAAAGAGGGAAAACACCCAAATCAGTAGGATCACAAATGAAAGGGGAGATATTACAACAGAACCCCAAGAAATACAACATATCATGAGATCATATTATGAGCAACTCTACTCAGCTAGGATAGAGAACCCAGGAGAAATCGACAGATTCCTGGAGAAAAACCCTCTTCCAAGACTGGACAAAGAAGAACTAGAAAGCCTAAACAGACCAATCACCTCAGAGGAAATTGAAGATGTAATTAAAAAACTCCCTAAGAACAAAAGCCCAGGCCCAGACGGATTTACAGGCGAATTCTATCTACCAAACATTCCGAGAAGATTTACTACCACTTTTTCATAGGCTCTTCCAAACCATAGAAAAAACAGGAATCCTTCCTAACTCCTTCTATGAGGCAAATATCACACTCATCCCCAAAGATGGCAAAGACATCACTAAGAAAGAAAACTACAGACCAATCTCACTAATGAACATAGATGCAAAGATACTCAACAAAATCTTAGCAAACCGAATCCAGCTCTTCATCAAAAAGATCATACATCATGACCAAGTGGGATTCATACCAGGAATGCAAGGTTGGTTCAACATACGCAAATCAATTAACATTATACATCACATCAACAACAAGAAAAACAAAAACCACATGATCATATCAATCGATGCAGAGAAGGCGTTTGACAAAATCCAACACCCTTTCATGTTAAAGACACTCAGCAAAATAGGGTTAGAAGGAACCTTCCTCAAGATAGTTACAGCTATTTATGAAAAGCCTACAGCCAACATTATACTTAATGGCGAGAAACTAGAAGCATTCCCACTAAGGTCAGGAACTAGGCAAGGCTGTCCACTCTCTCCACTCTTATTCAATATAACCTTAGAAGTCCTAGCAATAGCAATTCGACAAGAGAAGGGAATCAAAGGAATCCAAATTGGGAAAGAGGAACACAAACTATCTCTATTTGCAGATGATATGATGATATACATCGAAAACCCCAAAGAGTCCACAGTAAAACTCCTAGAAACAATTAACCAATACAGCAAAGTGGCTGGATACAAAGTCAATACACAAAAGACAGTAGCGTTTCTATATACAAACAACGAAATCGAGGAGAGAGAGATTAAAAATACAATACCATTTAAAATAGTATCAAAAAATATCAGGTACCTAGGAATCAACCTTACAAGGGAAGTGAAAGATCTATACCAGGAAAACTTCAAAACGCTTCAGAAAGAAATTGAAGACGATCTAAAGAAATGGAAGAACATCCCATGCTCATGGATAGGTAGAATTAACATAATCAAAATGACTATCCTACCCAAACTACTATATAGATTTAATGCAATCCCTATCCAAATCCAGACACCATTCTTTAAAGAAATAGAACAATCAGTCACAAAATTTATCTGGAACCACAAAAGACCCAGGATAGCCAAACACATACTGAAAAACAAAAAGCTGGGAGGCATCTCCTTACCTAACTTGAAACTATACTATAAAGCTATAGTAATCAAAACAGCATGGTACTGGAACAGAAACAGGACCTCAGACCAGTGGGTCAGAACAGAATTCCCAGACATAAACCCCAAAATATACAGCCAAATAATATTTGACAAAAGAGGCAAGGATCTGAAGTGGAACAAAGGAAGTCTATTCAACAAATGGTGTTGGTACAACTGGAAAACCACATGTACGAAAGTGAAGATTGACCCATACCTCACCCCTTATACAAAAGTTAACTCAAAATGGATCAAAGACCTTGAAATCAGACCCGAATCTATAAAGTTTATCGAGAATAAAATAGGCAGAACACTCGAAGACCTATATATCAAAAAGGTCTTTGAGAATGGAGCACCAATGGCAATAATGTTAGCATCAAATATAAACAAATGGGACTATATCAAACTAAAAAGCTTTTGCATGGCAAAAGAAACCCTACTTAACGCAAAAAGACAGTTAACAGAATGGGAAAAAATCTTTTCACTCGATATATCAGATAAAGGGCTGATATCTAGAACATACAAAGCACTCAGAAAGCTGAGCCCCCCAAAACCAAATAAAGCCATAAAAAAATGGGGAGATGAAATGAATAGACACTTCTCTGAGGAAGACAGAAGGATGGCCAACAAACACATGAAAACATGCTCACCTTCACTCATTATCAGGGAGATCCAAATCAAGACAACAATGAGATACCACCTTACACCAGTGAGGATGGCTCACATCAAAAATAATGGAAACAACCTTTGTTGGCGGGGATGCGGTATGAAAGGAACTCTCATCCACTGCTGGTGGGAATGCCCACTAGTCCAACACCTATGGAGAAAAGTCTGGAGAGTGCTCAAAGAACTCAGAATTGAGCTGCCATTTGACCCAGCAATTGCGCTCCTAGGCATATACCCCCAAGTTGAAAGGACATTCATTCCAAAATATGTATGCACCCCACTATTTATCGCAGCACTCAGTATAATAGCCAAATCTTGGAACCAACCTCGATGTCCAACAACAGATGAATGGATCATTAAGATGTGGTACATATACACAATGGAATACTACATGGCAGTCAGAAATGATACAATCACAGACTTTGCAGCAACGTGGATGGACCTAGATCATGTTATGTTAAATGAAGTAAGTCAGAAGACAAAAGATAAACACAGAATGGTAGCACTATTCTGAAGCACCAAGAACTAATATTTTATACACAACTAATACCTAACAACCAAATAAAAGGGTTTAACAGGGTAGAATCTCCAAACACTGTAATAGTCAACATATACTTGGGAGCAGTGTCCAAAATACATGAAAAAGGAACAACACGAACTCTTAACTACACATTATACCACAAAGAAAACAACAACAAAAGAAACAGCAACATAGAGAGAACAGGTATGTAATCAGACTTCTACAACAAAGGCCCACAATAATCCCTTAGAGATCATATACAGGAACAGAAGTATAGAACACCATGGGAAATCACTGACTGCAATGGAAACATACCATAACACTATGTTTTAATGCCTTTATCTTACTATATTTTAAATAACCTCTCAGCTTTTCTGTTCACAGGCGCCCTTGGATACAAAGGGCGGACAAACTAAGACGGCAACTCGGGATACCACGCGAGATACCATACCTTGCTTGCAATATGAGATGGCCCCGAGAAAACTCTTTGACATACACTTTATCTCTAGGTTACACCTTCTTTTAGGAACTGAAGCACGTGACCAGTCAGACCACTGAAGCAGTAACTGAGATGTACAGACTTAAACTACAGGCTCTACTTTTTTTTTACTTTTTCTCTTTTCCCCCTTTCACTTTTCTCTTTTCTATTCTTCTCTTTGCTTTTTTCCCTTTCTCTTCTCCCTTTCTTTCTAAGCTATTTTCTCTTTTCTCTCCCTTCATACCCCTCCCATATACCTTCCCCTTTCTCCCCTCCAGAAATCCAACTACCCCTTCACCCCCCAATCCCATCCAGATCTCCCACCATATTGAAACTCTTCACCCTCAGTCCTTAATCTATTAGGCATCAAGATCGACCTCCTACCCAACGAACCAGTACCCAGCACCCAGGCGAGGGGACACCCAGTCAAACCCACACCTCGTCTCCTGCAAGAAAAGACAGCCAACTCCCCTGCGGACTCATGATGCGAGGCTCTCCATACCAACTCCCCCTAATGTGGACTGTTTCTTGAAACTGGACCTAGGTCCAAAAGTATCCCCAAAGCAAGAACTCTTCCAAGACCCCCTTGCCGCAAATTTTTACCAATCTGAAGAAGGTCAGGGGTGTGATATAAAGATGCCTGGGAACCCATGCACCACAAGAAAAACCCAAAAGACAATGGGAAAAACTGTACTTCCAACATAGGCATAAGACCTGTAATATAGCACCGCTTTACCTGCTTTCCCCCAAATGTAAGATAGTCTTTTGCACCACTTTGGTCCTTTAAAAACTTCGCTAACTCATTTTATTTCTTTTCTTTTCTTTTTTTTATTTATTTATTTTTTTTAAATTAATTAAGTTATTTTTTTAAATGTCTGTCCTACATATACATTTGTGAGCTGATACATTTTTATTCCTTTTTTTTTAATCATTTTTGGGTATATGACCTGTTTCTGTTATCCCCTCTGTCCACCCCCAAATACACCGACAATATAAGGTAGCACCGTTTCTCCCTGCAAAGGCACACTAAATAAAGGGGAAATCTTACATAAAAAAAAGAGCTCTTGTCTACTAGAGATAAGAACTCATAGTTGTTTACAATACAGGGATATCTCCTACCCTGAAAATATGTCATGTGGAATCAACTTAGACTTCAGGTGATTAGATACCATTCATCCAGCCTTGAACCCTGGACCCCAGACATAGAAACGGCACAGTTCCTCACAACAGCTACAAGAAACAAATCCCAGCCGGGACAGCCTTAATACTGTGGGGACACTAACAAGGACCAGCTCTAACATGATATCCTGACAACGAGGAAAATGTGAACAACCTGACCTTAGAACAGATTAGCCTACCTTACCAGCCAATGACAAGACAAAACCAGAAGACTTGTCACCCTTTGGTAGGTCCAAAAGCCAAGATCGCGAGTTATAGAGGACTGGCTGCTAGAACCATGACCAGACTGTATATATCTTGGGACCAATAAAAAAGCCCTAGTTCAGGGTTTGAACTATGACCTGCACAATACTTATGATCCCCAGTTCCAAAGGTCTGGCAGAGACAATTGTAACGGAATGGGGCTTCGGGAAGCACAAAGAAAGACGCTATCCTAGGCGCCATCCCAGGTTCAACACAAAGACCAAGATCTCCAACCACAGAAGATGGATTAAAATGACACTGAAGGAACGGAACCTCAAGAACCACAAAGACTGACTTCATCATAAGTCCCACCTCAGGATCCGTGCAGATACAGAGACCTCTAGACACAGAGGTCTGAGTGTATCACACAGGACAGGGCAGAAGTCTTCCACACACCACAAAAGCACCACCGGGAAAATAAATGAGCCTGAGCAGAGTCTATAGTTGATCCCATGACAATATACTCCAAGGACAGAGAAACCCCATATTTCTTAGGCCAAGTGAATTCCTCTTTGAATGACCCCAATATTTACTGTGCCAGGGCAGGAGGGAAAAAACAAAAATAAAAAAAGTACAAAACCTCGGTTATTTTTTTTATATATATATTATTTTTTATCTTCATTTTTATTATTATTATTTTTATTTACCTACCTATCTTTGGTAGATTTCTCTGTTTGGGTGTGATTATTGAAATTGTTGTCCCCAGTTATACTTTTTTTTTCTCTTCTTTTCTTTTCTTTCTTTATGTGCTATGCCATGTTTCTTATTTCAAGACCATAGCGGTTTTCGTTTTGATTTGTTTTTGTTTGTTTCTTTTTTGTTTTTGTTTTTGTTTGTCTGTTTTTCTTTGTTTTTTTTTTTTTTTTTTCGCTTGCTTGTTTTTTTGTGGTGCTAATCGATATAGCCGGAATCCTCACTGGATATTTGACACTGCTTTTGGTACGGGGGGAGTGTTTCACCTTCTTTATCTCCTTGATCTCTCAAAGCGTTGATGAGAGCCCCTAGAAGGATTCCGCACATTTGCGGCATATTAGTCTCTTACCCCAGCTTATTTCTTTTCTCTTTTTCAAACAAAACCATGCATCTTGAACTAACTAGTCCTACCTCCAGTTAGAGGGGGAAATAAGGGAGACATCAAGACCAAACAGGTGCAAGACTACTAGGTAGTGGGTCAGATACAGAGGGGACCACATATTCTAGCCGCCCTGAGGGTGAGGGAAGAGGAAATGGGAGGGAGGACAAAAATGGAGGTATAGGTAAAGACAATCTGGTGATGGGAATCCCCCTTGCTTTTATGTAAATATGTACCTAAAATAATATTGTCAACAATATGTAAGCCATGATGATCAAAATAAAAATCATATTAAAAAAAATAGAATCTTCCTGTTTTTAAGCCAAAGGTTTTTCTTTTCTATTTCCTTCAACTTTTGCTGCACCTATGCCAACAAAGAGCCAAAAAACCTGCCACACACACACACACACACACACACACACAAACACACACACACACCATTTTTCCTTTTGTTTTATTATTTTTTATTTCTTATTTTTTAAATAGGGGTTCCTGCCTTTTTCACAAAACCTTGGGACATGGATTGCTTTGTTTTACCACATATCTCTGCATTTTTCTATAAAACTAAGATGAAAAGAAAATAAAAAGGCTGAGGACTAGGGGCCAAGTGGTCTCAGATGCATTGGTGGAGCAAAAAATTAAGGACAGAACTAAATATCCAAGCCAAAAACAACGACAATAAAATCAAAAGATCTAAATTTTAACAATCTAAGCTTAAATGGGCTTGTTATACTGGCAGGCCAGAGGGCAAAAGGTGGTGGTATAGGATCCACACTGGGTTCACTGGTGGACGCAGGTCAACACTGGTGGGGGAAATGGCCCTGACTCATTGTATATCTAAAATTCAACTATGAAGGACTTTGTAGATCACAATGGTATTAATAAAAAAAAAAATTGGAGTAGAGGATTGACTGCAAATGCAGCCTTGTGACCCAAGAATTCCAAGCACTATTGCTGATACTGTGGCTTTTGTGGGCATGTTTTCAATTGCCTGGTCTTCGGAAGTACAAGAAGGCAGGGGAAAGTGAGGGATGCTTTCACTCACTACAAAAGAATCCTGGTGATTGGGGCCAGAGAGATAGCATAGCGGTAGGGCGTTTGCCTTAGACGCAGAAGGATGGTAGTTCGAATCCTGGGATCCCATATGGTCCCTCGAGCCTGCCAGGAGTGATTTCCAAGTGTAGAGCCAGGAGGAACCCCTGAGCGCTGCCGGGCGTGACCCTAAAATAAAACAAACAAAAACAAAAGTCCTGGTGATATCAGCCAAATGTTAGCGTCAATGCAGAGAACTATAGATGAGTGATGAAGCAGGACCATTGGTGAAGCAATGATTGCGGGTAATAGGTGCAGCAGGGTGCCGCCTGTGCCTACCCACTCCTCCTAAGATTGCTAGTTTTCAGCTGTGTGACTGGTGTACCCATAATTTTTTTGGTTAACATCTCTATTGAGAACAGAGTGAGTTTATAGAGCTGGCCGAATGATGACTGTGTTTGTGGGCATGGCTTCATCTTCCAGGGTTTCTGGTAGTACAAAAGATAGGAGCTGGGAGGGTGCCCGCACTCACTCCAAAACTTTTTGGCAATATCAGTCCAAATACCAGCATATTTATCAAATCATTAAAATTTTTTTCATTTTGGTTTTGATAGTTATAGTAGTTTTAAAGTATATGCATTAAACTCATTGCTGTTTTGGTTTGCTTTTCCCTAATAAGTGACAATTAACTTTTTTCCATATATCTTGATGGACTTGTTGCTTTTTTTGTTTGTTTGTTTTGGGGTCACACATGGTGACACTCAGGCAGCTTTACTAGAATGCTAATACCAAGTTCCACAAATCCTTGGCTTACATGTCAGAATACTAGAACACTATATGCTCTTAGGTTCTATCCTAACATCAGCTAAATATTTGCTTGTAGCTGGAAAAAATCTACAGTAACTGTAAGCAACTTAACCCACGGGGGCAACAGTCCAAGGAATCAAAGGTCAAGTAAAGAAATGCCCAAGCTGAAAATGCTGTTACATTGTCTGGGACAGATGGGCTAACTCAGAGCTATGCGCTCAGAAATTACTCCTGGTTTGGGGGACCTTATGGGACGCAGGGGATTGAACCCAGGTTCAATGTCCTGAGTCAGCCGCATGCAAGTCAAGCACCCTATGGCTGTGCTACTGCTTCAGGCCCTGATTGTTGCGGTTTCTGTTTCTGTTTTATTTATTTATTTATTTATTTATTTATTTATTTATTGTTTTTTGGGCCACACCAGGTGCCACTCAGGGGTTACTGTTATTCCTGGCTATGCACTCAGAAATCGCTCCTGGCTTGGGGCACCATGGGGACATTGGGGGATTGAACCGAGGTCCATCCTAGGCTAGCGTGCGCAAGGCTTACTGCTCATGCTACCGCTCAGGCCCTTGTTGTTAAGTTTTAAGAGTTCTTTGCACATCTTGGATATTAGCCCTGATGTATTGTGTATAAATATTTTCTTTCTTTCAGTAGGGTATCCTGATTTAAACTGTTTATTTTTAACTTGAGGTAGTCCCTAATATTTATTTTTGCCTTTATTGACTTTCCCATTGGATTCAAATTAGTGATATTTCCTCTGAGCTCCATATCCTGTAGCGTTTTGCTTATAGTTTTCGTATTTTATTTGATGGATTCTGGTCTATCTTGAGGTATATAATTCATTCTGAATTGACTTTTGAGAATGGTGTGAGATAAGATTACAGTTGCTTTATTCGATATGGAGATTCCTCCAAAAACTGGAAATCGAGCTCCCATACAATCCAGCTATACCACTCCTAGGAATATACCTTAGGAACACAAAAATACAATACAAAAACCCCTTCCTTACACCTATATTCATTGCAGCACTATTTACCATAGCAAGACCCTGGAAACAACCAAGATGCCCTTCAACAGACGAATGGCTAAAGAAACTGTGGTACATATACACAATGGAATATTATGCAGCTGTCAGGAGAGATGAAGTCATGAAATTTTCTTATACATGGATGTACATGGAATCTATTATGCTGAGTGAAATAAGTCAGAGAGAGAGAAAAACGCAGAATGGTCTCACTCATCTATGGGTTTTAAGAAAAATGAAAGACACCCTTGTAATAATAATTTTCAGACACAAAAGAGAAAAGAGCTGGAAGTTCCAGCTCACCTCAGGAAGCTCACCACAAAGTTTAGTTAGAGAAATAACTACATTTTGAACTGTCCTAATAACGAGAATGTATGAGGAAAATGGAGAGCCTGTCTAGAGTACAGGCGGGGGTCGGGTGGGGAGGAGGGAGACTTGGGACATTGGTGATGGGAATGTTGCACTGGTGATGGGTGGTGTTCTTTACATGACTGAAACCCAAACACAATCATGTATGTAATCAAGGTGTTTAAATAAATTAAAAAAAAAGATTACAGTTGCTTTATTTTGTTTTGTTATTTGTTTTTATGAAACTATCCAGTTTTCCCAGCACAATGTTTGTTGAAGAGGCTTTTCTTGCTCTATTTTATGTACCAACTATTTTGTCAAAAATTAACTGTCAATAACAATGAGGGTTTATCTCTGAACTCTTAATTTTATTCTATTAATATGATAATATACATTATTTTTATTATAGCTTCATAGTATAATTTAAGTTATGAAGTACAGTAATTTTGTCTTTTTCCCCAAAATATGAAGTTAGGTTATGTACTCAGGCCTTTCTTAATTTATTATGTAAGCTTGTATTGCTAAGAACTCTCAGTATTGATTTTTCTATGACCTATATATAGTCATGTCCTCAGTCTCATTTGTATAGAGAAATATTTAATGTCCTTGTTTTGCAGTTTATGCTAAAAATGCTTCCATTTGTTCCTAGTTATTTTATGGTTAATTTCTACTTTCATTGCATGAATGATTTGAAAAGAGACTTGGTATAATTTCCATTAGTATGACCCTCTGTATTGACTTTTTGTATCCTAGAATAATCTATCTTGAAAAATTTTCTGTATTTAGTGAATAATGTTAGTTACATATTTAAATTAGAGGCCTGTGCATGTTTAATTATTCCATTTCTTCCAGTTTCTTATATAGGCTGTTGTTTCTTTTGGGGCTTTCAGTCATACTACTATGTTCAGTGGTTAGAATGATTATTAAATTTTCCTATTATTTCATTGTCATTTATGTATTTACTCTATCTACTTAGATATAGTAATAGTTACTTAAGAACTTGGCTGCCCTTCACTTAACACGTATAGATAAATTTATAAATAAAACAATACATATAAATTAAATATAATTTATAGGAAAAATTATAAATAAAATTAATTAAATACTGTTGATATATTTATCCCTTATTTAATGGATAGGCCCATTACTGAATATTGGTATCTTTTTTTTAAAATTTGAAATCTATATTGTAAATACAAATTTGCTCAACCCTCCTTTTCTTAGTATGCCATTTGCCTATATTGTTGTTTTACAGATTTTTATTCTTAGCATGCATTTATAGTGATATTTTAATTATCCCTTATAAGTCACAGAAGACTAGATTTTGCTTCCTGATATATCTCACCACACTACTAGGCTGTTTTGTTTTGTATTGAAATTTGTATCTGTAGAAATGACCAACATGAAGGAATTTATCACCATTTTCCAGTGATATATGTGGATATTTTAGCAGATTTTATTTTTTACTTTAGTTTTCCTTTATTATAATATCAGTTCTTGTCTGAAGTGATAATTTCCAACTAATATCCTTCAGCTAACATCATGTATGAAGGTAAAATCCAAATGAATTAAAGACCTTGATATCAGATCTGATACCATAAGGTAAATAGAACAACACATAGGTAAAACATTCCATGACATTGAGACTAAAGGCATCTTCAAGGAGGAAACTGCACTCTCCAAACAAGTGAAAGCAGAGATTAACAGATGGGAATATATTAAACTGAAAAGCTTCTGCACCTCAAAGGAAATAGTGCCCAGGATACAAGAGCCACCCATTGAGTGGGAGAAACTATTCACCCAATACCCATCAGATAAGGGGTTAATATCCAAAATATACAAGTCACTGACAGAACTTTACAAGAAAAAAAAAAAACAACATCTAATCCCATCAAAAAATGGGGGGAAGAAATGAACAGACACTTTGATAAAGAAGAAATACAAATGGTCAAAAGGCACATGAAAAAATGCTCCACATCACTAATCATCAGGGAAATGCAAATCAAAACAGTAACTAAGAGGTACCATCTCACACCACAGAGATTGGCGCACATCACAAAGAATGAGAACAAGCAGTGTTGGTGGGGATGTGGAGAGAAAGGAACTCTTATCCACTGCTGGTGGGAATGCTGTCTAGTCCAACTATTATGGAAAGTGACATGGAGATTCCTCCAAAAACTGGAAATTGAGCTCCCATACGATCCAGTTATACCACTCCTAGGAATATACCCTAGGAACACAAAAATACAATACAAAAATCCCTTCCTTACACCTATATTCATTGCAGCACAATTTACAATTGCCAGACTCTGGAAACACCCAAGATGCCCTTCAACAGATAAATGGCTAAAGAAACCTCTGATTTCTTTTCACTCTGCATAATATTCTTTATATCTATCCATTTATAAAAATATTTTTAGTTTCAACGTCATGGAGTGTTTTGTGTATGTTTTCCTCTATGTACCTTATGGTTTCAGATCTGATGTCAAAGTCTTTAATCCATTTTTATTTGACCTTTGTGCATGGTGTTAACTAGAGGTTGAGTTCACATTTTTGCATGTACTTGACCAGTTCTCAACACCACCTGTTGAAGGGGATTTCCTTGCTCCACTTCAGGTTTCTTGTCCACTGATCAAAGATTAATTGATTGTATACTTGGGGTTTGCCTCAGAACACTCAAATCTATTCCATTGATCTAAGGATTTGTCTTTATTCCAATACAAGACTTTTTAATGACTACTGCCCCATAGTATAGTTTAAAGTTAGGAAAAATGATGTCTCCCATCTTTTTCCCCAAGGGTTGCTTTAGCTATTCATGGGCATTTATTGTTGCAAATGAATTTTAGAAGTGTTTGATTCACTTCTTGAAAAAATGCCATGGGTGTCCTTAGAAAAATTGCATTAAACTTGTACAAATTTTGGGAAATATTGCTATTTTAATTATGTTAAGTCTCCTAACCCATGAGAAGAGTATATGTCTCCATTTCCTCTTTTATTTCTTGAATAAGTGATTTTTAAGGTTTATTTAAATTAGATTTTTTTAATCTCTTTAGTAAAGTTTTGAGGCACACGATTTTTGGGGGGCACAATTGTGAATGGTATTCTTTTTTAAAATGTCTGTTTCTTCTCTTTTATAATTTGTATTTAGAAAAGTCATGGATTTTTTCCAGTTAATTTTGTAGCCAGTTACTTTACTATACAAATCTAATGTTTCTAGAAGCTGTTTGGTAAAAATCTTTAGGATTTTATAAATATATTATATTTTTATATTATCTAAAAATAATGAGAGCTTGACTTTCCTTTCCTTTTCTATCTTTTTGCAACTCTTTAAACTTTCTGCTTAAGGGTATAACTTGTCAGGAAGTTTTTGGCTTTAATTCCTTCCACCAATAATTTTTTCTTTTTCTCTTGTTCTCTTATTTCCCTCCTTCTGGTACTCATATAACTGTTTTTTCTCTTAATGATGTCCCATAAATTTATTATGCTTTTCTCATATTTTAAATTACCCTTTCTACACTTTTTCTAATGATTTCTTCTATCTTTCATGGTCTCTTATTTATATTTTGGCTCTTTCCATTTTGTTGCTGAGACATGTTTGTGTGTCTCTGTGTGTGGCTATGTATGTGTCTATGTGAGTTTCTGTGTCTGTGCATGTGTTTTAGTTCAGATATTCTTTATACAGCTTAGCTACTGTACTCATGGTTTATTTATATATCTACAGATTTTCTTATACTTTATTTTATTTTTTCTGACTTTATTTATATTCTCTTCCACTGATTCCTTCATTACACTGAACGGCCATAGGATTGTTGCTTGAAAATCTTTAGGGAGTTTAGAAAGTTTTGGTATATTTGAAGAACTTTCTGTGCTTTTGGCTCCACACTTTGAAGAGGTTCAGTTCTCCAATTTCTTCACTTGGCTTGGTGCTATGTAAGAACGAAAGGAGAAAATTTGAATACAAGCTAAGTTGAGCCGTTTTCACAGATTCATGCATGCAAAATTGAGTTTTGGTCCTCAGTTTGTCTGGGCTCAAGCACTGTCTAGTTGCTACAGTGCTGAGTTCCAACAGACTTAGGCTTAGATCCAGGGTTCCAGTTGTTGGTGTTTGGCAACAGATATCATATAAAATTTCAGCCAACCTGAGCCATGACTGAGGACAGTGAGCATGTATAGCCAATACATCTATTCAGCAAGCTGAGCTTTGTAGCTACAGAGGGGTTTGTGTTTACCAGTACTTGGCTTCAGTTATAGAATTCAAAGTTTAGAAGGCCTGGTTAGTAAACCATCATGTGATACTGTGATTATTTAGATAGGCCACAAGCCTAGACCATCAAGTTTGAGTGACTGTCACCATATTATCCTGCTACCATATTAACTAATTCATGTTTGCTTTCATATGCCCAAGTACTGTGTTTCAATCAGTCAAAAGATGACCAGGTGATAACAATTACTCTGACCCTCTAATACTAATAATAATTAGAGAACAGTTCTCTGGTGAACTGTTTTTTTCTGGGAGTCAGATGTACCTATGTGCAAGTTTTGAAGGACCTGGCAGTGACCTGATAAATCAGATTTGTACATGGCCAAGGATATTGGTGAGCCAGATTTAATCAACCTTTGGAAAGTAGACTTCAGATCTAAAATGCCTCAATGTGTCTGAGCACTTATATTAGGAAGGCCTGATTGGTAATTTTGGAGTATATCAGCAGAACCTAGTAGAGCACATCTGATTTGCTAGCTTTTATAAGTCTGAGTATAAGCCAATGGCTTGATTAAGCAAGTACCACTCTGCTGATATCTTGCTTTGCTACTTACCTTGTATAAGTGGTGTCACCTAATAATCTCTCTCATGTAGGTATATATATAAATTATATATTATATATATGATGTCAACCATTTTTCTGATGTATTGAGTACAAATATTTTTTCACTTAGTTATATATATACATATTAGTTTTAACCTGTGGTTCTTTAGCCATACAAAAATTTAAATTTGACAGTCTCATTTATTTAGTTTTGATCCTATAGCTTTTGCTAATAGCATTGTATCATTAAGACTATTTTGAGGTTTTGGAATATTTTGCTTATATTTTCCTCAAAGTACTTTATAGATTCTTGTCTAATCTCAAGGTTTTTGACCCACTTTGAATTGACTTTTGCCACCCTGGGCACGGTCTTTGGAACTGAGTATGAAAGGAAAAAATTGCAGGGAGGCTCAGGATAGTGATCAGAGCAGCACCTGCTGGCTTGGGAGGGGGGTGTCTGGAGATAATGCATCAACCCCACATCTCTTGCCCTGGCAAGAACTGCAGCACTGCTCCTGATGACTCATTTAATGTGGGTCTTTTTCTCCCACCTCCTCTCAATTTGGACTGCAGCTTGCTACCAGATCCAGATCCAGCCAGCTCGAGGACTCTACTTGATCTCTGACTGCTGTAAATTATTTCTCAGATTCCACAAGACCACTGTATGAATTAAATGTGCCCTGGATCTTATCTCCCTCTCAGACTATCTCAAAAGACTTAATGGAGATACCTATATTTTCTTAGTATGTATCTGTAGACACATTTTCTTTATAGTTAAAACTCTAAGTGTTTATTTCCATATGCAGTGGTAGGTTGCCCCTTCTGCCCTTTTATGCTTCTTTTAGTTCTAATTAGCAGGAAATTCTAGTAGAAAATTCTTGCTTGGGATAATGCCTCAGGTCAAAACCTAGGGCACAGGACTGTAAAGCATGTTATTTTTACCCACAAATATAACAATAATATAATATGGCATCAATCCTTTTTGCATAGGCACACTAAAATGGGGAAAATCTTATGTATAGAAACAAGTCCTTATCTAATTGGGAAAAGAACCCATACATTTTATAATGCAAGGGTGCCTTCCACCCTGAAAATTTATCTTGGGGACTTGACTTAGGCTTCAACTGATAGGACATTGACCATCCAACCCCAAATCCCAGATATCAACCTAAGAACTGGCACAGTTCTCTGCACCAGCACCAGGAATCAAACTCCCCCTAGGTGAGGTCCTAATACCACTCTGGAAACAACTTGCTCCAGGGTAGTTTTTATGACACCCCAATGATGAGGAAACAGCAACAACTTGATATAAGGGCAGGTTGCCCTATCTCACCACCTAACAGTTAGATGAAATCAAAAGATACTCCATCCTAGAATCTGTGCAAAAACCAAGATCTCTAATTACAGAAGACTGACCTCAACTACTACTATTGATCAGAAATTTTCCTGGAATCATAAAGAAAGACTTTATCCTAGACTTTGTCCTAGGATCTGTGCTAAAGCCAAGATCTCTAATTACAGAAGACTGACTTTGACAACCATGAATGAGAAGAACTTTTCCTGGAACCATAAAGAAAGACTTTGTGGTTTGACAACTAACATGCCTAGTGTCTATAGTCAGTCTTATGACAGTATGATTCAAGGGTAGAGGCAACATGTATCTCTTAGGCCAACACTGTTGTCTTTCTAATTTCCCCAATGTTCACTGCGCCTATGTGGGAAAAAAGCTACATCTGCCTCCCCTTTTTTTTCTTCTTCTCCTTTGTTTTCTTTTTAAATGTTATTTATAGCTCCTAGATAAGGGCTATTACCTTTTTTTTTTTACAGAACCACAGAACATAAATTATCTTGTTATACCTCATATTTTTATGTCCTCATATAAATTGAGAGAAGAAAAAGTGGATGGGACCCAGGTTCCAAGTGGTCTCAGGAGCATTGAGTGGAAAAAATAAAGGGTAAGATAAGTACCCAAACCAGAGTTAACAACAATAGAACCAAGACATCTGAACTATAACAAGCTATACACAAATGGACCTGTTATACTAGCAGTCCAGGGGGCTAAGGGTGGAATTATGGGATGCATAATGCGAACTTTGATGGAGGGAGGTCAACATTGGTGATGAGAATGGCCCTAATTAACTGTTAGTATATGCCTAAAATACAACTGTGAAAGACTTGTAATTCACATTGATTTTAATAAAAAACGTTTTAAAGTTTATATATAATATCTAAGGATAAAAGAAATATTCTTAAACTGTCACTTAATTTTACAAAAGATCACTTCATTCCTGACTGTTTTGTCTTTTTTATGTCAGAAGCTAAAATAATTTTAGAAATGATCCAGTAAGGTAAATCCGATGGATGCCATACCAGCAGAGATTGGCCTGAAAAAGAATTTGTTTTGCTTTTTCTGTACTTAATTGATCAGTTTTCTTTCCTTGTAATTGGTTTTCCATTTGAGTTTTTTTTTTTTATTTTTTCGGGCCACACCCGTTTGATGCTCAGGGGTTACTCCTGGCTAAGCGCTCAGAAATTGCCCCTGGCTTGGGAGCACCATATGCGACGCGGGGGGGGGGGGGGATCAAATCCGCACTCGGGATCTTTCCTTGGCTAGCGCTCACAAGGCAGACACCTTACCTCTAGTGCCACCTCGCTGGCCCCAAGGAGTATTTTCTTAATAAATTCCTTGCAGAGATTTCTTTTTGTACCTGACCTAGAAGGTATGTAAGATCATGTCATATATAAGACTATACATCCCTGTATGGAGGTTATGCAATTCATAAAATGTAGGAATTCTACAGGGAGTTTTATACCTAAATGAACTTGATTTGTTGAGTTGTATACATAATTTTATTTGAAAGTGAACCTTTAATAATAGATCTAGAAACATGTATTTTTGAAACCTTATCCTTTTGTGTTTGTAAAAAAATCTATTCAACTTGTGCATGGTAATAGGTTTGGCCATTTGGTTTCACTTCACTAAATTAACCAAAAAAATAAGAATTATAAAAGCTTTTTGATTTACTGGAGTCTCTGACATTATATAATCTAATGAGTTATTCTTGACAAACTTGCAAACAGATTTCTAGCTGTATTCAGACTTTCAGTCTTTGTGATCGTGAGGTGGGTTTCCCTTGTTTTATTTTAAACTAGCAATACAAGAAATACTAGCCACAAAAATTAAAACAAGTGAAGAATTAAACTTAAAAATGTCCAGACTCCAGATGGCAGCATGGAAGTCATCAAAGTCATTTAATCTTCCAGAGGATTTATCACTGCAATAACTCAAATCTTTAAGTGGGCTCTGCCACAGTCTTAGAGCACACAATAAACACACGCGCGCGCACACACACACACACACACACACACACACACATTCACAGAGTCAATGCAGTTCATGGCTGTGATAGTGCACCATGAACAAGAATATTAAACAGGACCCTTGAGGCAGAAGTGTTGCCTAGAGAACCATGCAGGCTTTAGCACTGGAATTCATAAAGACAATCTCATGGTGACAAAGATATTCAGGTCTCTTTTTGTACTTCACAGTCATGTACTGCTTTAATACTCTTCATATCTCCTTTTCTTCTTTTCTGCTCCTGCCATATTCCTCATTTTAGCTATTATATAGTCTCTTTTTTCCTGTTCTGTCATTACTATTTTCCATAAATTTAAGAAATAAAAACTTTCCGTTTCCCTTCTCTAAAAAAATTTTCCCTTTTCCCTCCAGAAAAATTTCCCATACCCAACTCCCAAGCTATTTTTTTTCCTCATTGATATGTTGAACACATAGGAAAAAGGGGGCCTCGATGTGACATCCAAACCCCTGGTATAAGGGCAGAACTCCATGTCTTCATACCCAGGCCTTATTTTAGACATTCTAAGAACAAGAATTCATTATTATAGTTATGAATGTTTGCAAAATGCTACTGATAATTTGGATAATATGACCACATTTAAATACAATGTGTTTCTAGTAAAAGGTGTTTTTCATAGGAAGATCATCATATCTGTGAAGGTCAGAGGATGCAGTGCTGCTGGGGTTTTGTGGTGCAGGGAATGAGTAGGGCCACTCGAACAGTGCTCAGTTGTCTGTAGGGCCACACCCTTTGAGTCTTACAAAACCATATTGTCTGGAAATTAAACTCTGTTCAGGAAAAACCCCTGTTCACACTCTCTAGCTCTGAAGTCTATAGCTTTTTTCCAACTTAATTTGCAGCACTCAGGGGTTACTCCTAGCTCTGCACTCAGAAATCAACCCTAGCAGGCTGGGGGATCATATGGGATGCCAGGAATTAAACCAGATCCCTCTCGGGTCAGCCACATGCAAGGCAAATGCCCTACTGCTGTGTTCTCTCCAGCCACTGAAGTCTATAGCTTTAAAAATTAATATTATAGGGTACTGTGAGTGTCCATACAGAAAAAAAAGAGGAAACAATGCTTCAGATGGTCAAATATACACAAGTGAATTACCTAATGTCAATACAAAAAAGTAAAATTCATATCCTTTTTTTAAATTTTTATTGTGACTGAAGTGCATTACACAGAATTATTTATGGTACATAGTGACAATCAATGAAGGGCATTCCAGCCATCAATGTTGTCCTCCCTCCACTCCTGTTCCCAGCATGTCACCCATATCTCCCTCCTTTACCCCTCCTCCCCCAGAATACTAGTGTAACTGGTCTCCACTTTACAGCTTGTTGTAGATTGGATATCTATTCTGTTGTCGTTGACTTTGGGTTTGGTGTTCCAGTCTGGTCATTTTTTATTTTCACTATATGTTCATATGACTGATCCTGGTATCATCATTTCACCCCCTCAATTTATGAGGCTGAATGATTCAAGTTATGCTATTCTGTTGGAGATAAAAAAAAAAAAGGTTAAAGTAAAGAGAAAAAAAATTTGGTATCAACTACTAAAAAACAAACAAAAATCACCAAATAATATCCACAAGAGTGAAAAAGAAAGAAAAATGTGGAAAAGAAAAGAAAAATAATATAAAAAACAAACAAAACAAAACAAAACAAGAAAAAGGAATGCTGGAGTGGCAGGGTTTGGTGTTCCCTCCACTTTTTTTTTTTTTTTTTTGCATAGGCACTGTAAGTATTGGAGAAGGAAGGAAATTCCTGTGGCCTAAGAGATTCAGGGTTTCTCCACTCCTGAAGCATATTGTCATGGGAACAACCACTGGCTCCATACATACTCATTGCCATATCCCAGGGTCTTTTTTTGTGTGTGTGTGTGTCGTGTCAGGAAACTTTCCTCTTGGTTGTGGATGAGAAAATCAGGCCACTGTAGCTAGCAATCTTGGTATTTGCGCAGGTCCTAGGACAAGGTCTTGGATAGAGTCTTTACAGTTCTAGAGGTTCTGTTCCATCATTGTTGGTGTGTTCAGTTTTCTGTATCATGTGCTCCATGTTTTTGCTCGGTCCCTATGCCGAAGTCTAGGAAATTATGGTTCCCAAGGTTCTGCTCAGTCTCTGTTGTCAAAATTGGGCCTCTGTACTAAGAAATCTTGACTTTTTTAAGAATCCTGGGCTACAGCCTAGGGTAGGGTTTTCCTTATTGGTCTCAAGGTAAGTTCTGCCCAGTCACGGGGTATGAGTAAACTTTCCTCAACATAATTAAAGCTGATTATAACAAGCATTCAGGAAATTTTATATTCAATGGTGAAAGTATGAAAGCCTTCCCTTTAAAATCAGGCATAAGACAAAAATGCCCATAACCACTGTTTTTATTTAATACACTATTAAAAAGTCCTTGCCACAGCAATCAGGCAAGAAAGAGATATTAAGGACTAAGGACATACAATAGGAAAAGAAGTCAAATTCTTGCTATTTTTAGATAACATGAAACTATACTTAGAAAATCTTTTTTGTTTTTTTTTGGGGGGGGGTTTACACCCGGCTGTACTCAGGGGTTACTCCTGCTCTATACTCAGAAGTCACTCCTGGCAGGCTCGGGGGACCATATGAGATGCTGGGATTTGAATCACTGTCCTGCATGCAAGGCAAAAGCCTTACCTTTATCTATCTCTCCAGCCCTATAATTAGACACTCTTAAGGGCTCCATGAAATGCTCTGAAACACTAGACATAAAATAAACTATTGGGCTAAAATAACAACACACAGAAATCCATGGCCCTTCTATATGCACATAATTAAAGAGAATAAATTTAAAAGCAATACAATTTACAATTGTGTCTCAAAATTAAGTATAAGCACTGGAGAGATAATATAACAGGTAGAACACTTATCATCCACACAGCTGACCCAGGTTTTATCCCTGGGTAAACTGTGGTCTGTCCTAGGCTAGCATGGGCAAGGCAGATGCCTTACTGCTTGTGCCACTGCTCTGGCCCCTGCATTGTTATAAATTTCTTCCATAGTACATCTTTTGCTCTCTTCCATAGATTCTGACAACTTGTATCTTCATTGCCATTAGTCTCAAGGAATTTTTTTACTTCATCTTTATTTTCTCTTTGATTCAATTGCTGTTTAACAGTATTTTGTTTAGTTTCCACATGTTGGAAGTTTGGTACACCTTCTTTCTGTGGTTAATTTTACTTTCATGGCATTTGGTCTGAATAGGAACTTTGTACATTTCCTATATTTGTAAATTTATATATGTTTGAGTTATGCCCTAATATGTGATCTATCTTGGAGAAAGTTTCATGTACAGTAGAGAAGAATGTACATTCTTGTTTTGGGTGATAAGAGCTCTGTAAATATAAAAAAATTCCAGTTCTTCTAGCTCCTTATTTAGGGCTCTTTCTCTTTACTAATATTTGGTGTAGTTGATCTGTCTAATCATGTTAAAGTTTTTCGCTAGTGTTGTTTTTCTATCAATGTATTTATTTAGTTTTGTTAGCAAAAGCTTACTGAACTTTTTCTGGGCCTTCATTTGGTGCATATATGTTGATTATAATATTTCTTGATATAGTGCTCCCTTAACCAATAGGTATACTGTCTCTAATTACCTTCTTTATATTGGATGCTACTTTGTCTTATTAAGTATGGTTCTCCCAGGTTTTTTCCATTGGCTTATATGATGGCTTTCTATTCTTTAACTCTGAATTTGTATTTATTCTTTAGGTCTAAATGTATTTTCTGTAGACATCAGGTCCATTGACATTGAGAGAGATTAATGAAATATAAGGCCATGTTACTATTTATGCATGTGTGTGTAGAATCCAGGTATTTTGTTTGCAAAGACCTTTTTATATAGGTGACCTTTCAGTAATTCTAGCAGGATTGGTTTAGTTCATACAAATGCTGCCAGTTCTTATTTGTCTGAAAAGGTTCTTATCCATAAGATATGATTGCTTTGCAGCATAGTGAATTCTAGGCTGGAAGTGTATTTTTTTTCATTCAATACTTTGAATATATTATTCCACTCTTTCTTGGTTTGTAAGATATCTCATGGAAGGACTGTTGCTATTCCTATGTTGTTTCCCTTATATAAAAAGGGATCTTTCCCTCTCTTGCTGCTTTTAAGTAATCTGTCTTTGTCTTTTGATTTTACCCCTTTGATTACTAGTGTTTGTTTGCTTTGTTTGGTACTCCTTGGGCCTCTTGAATCTGTGCAGAAGCCTCTCTCTAAATATTCTCAATGATGATCTCAATGTTCTCAACGATGATTTCTTCTGCCAGTTCTTCTTCCCCTTCCCCTTTCTCCTCTCCTTTTAGTATTCCTATGAATTGAGGATTATTTCTCTTCTTATTATATAACACAGACCTGACATTATCTTTCATTCTTTTATCTCTTTTCTTTTGTCACTTCATTCTTGGTGATGGTCAGTCAATATTTTATCAATATCACTTTTATTATTCTCTTCATATTGAATTCTGTTGTAGTAGCTTGCCATTGAATTGTTTTACTCCTTTAATCCCATTTGTTTGGACTCATTTATAATCCTGAATCAGTTCCTCTTTCAGTTACTTAAATTGTTTCTCCAATGATTGCCTTATATCCATGGTCATTGCATGGAGCATTGCTTTAAACTCCTCATTGATGAGAATTGAGGCTCTATCTGAGCTCAATGATTTGGCAGGACTAGTGCTGTTTTCTGTTGAAGAATGTGAAATTCTTTGTTTCTTCATTGATTTTAAAGATTTGTGGGTACTGTGATTTGAGATTTTGATTTCCAGTTGTCTGATAATTGAACTGTTTCTTTATATATCAGCAAACTGTTATTCTATAGTCTGCTAACAATTTTGGTAACCTAAAATGCTATTTTACTGTTCACACAGGTAAATTACTAATGATCCCATTTGCATGAGGGTAGTTATGAGGTATATGAGGCAAGATATAAAAATCAGAAACACTTAAAGTTAGTGAGGTTGAAGGGGTGAAGTTGTCATGCATACCTATTAGTGTCTTTTGGTAAGGGTGCTTCTGGTACAGGGGGGCCAGAGTAAATGACACATGGTGCAAGGACAGTGGGTAGGCAAGAGAAATAGCCCTTGCTGTACTATATGACAGAAAAAGGCCAGCACGTGTATTATAAGCCATTTGGGGTTTAAGGAGTAAGTGGTGGTGGTATGAGGGTTCCTGGTGCAGCTAAGTCAGGGAGAAATGATACACTACACAGAGGCAACAGTGTGGTCATTGGTTTTTCTATGTTATTCTGGGCTCTGCAAATCATTTGGTGTGCTCTGACTTCAACATAAGAATCGACCTCCAGCCATAAATGGCCCATGCACGGAAAGGCACTTCTTTCTTATTTCTAGAAATCTCATGTAAGAAGATGACTCAGCCTCTCCACTCTTTTACTCACATCTCTGGTAAAACATCCCCCACCATAAACACAGTGTTATCTTCTGTTAGAGTGTTTCTATGAAGCTACTATCTTCCTTGTGTTTCATTGAATACCTATTTAAATGTAGTTATTTCTTATTTTCCCCAGGAGCTTCTGCAAAGGAGATGGAGTCTACTTGGTTATTTCTTTGTACCTATGATCTAACATATTTCCTAATACATAGGTATTTCTTGATTTTTCTGAATTAGTGCCCATCCTATGAGGAAAACAATTTTAATTGCAAGAACTGTGAGAAAGGTTTCAATGAAACATCAGAAGATACATTGTTTTATTTAAATTATGGCCACCCAACTTTTCTGACTTCCACTAGTTCAAATTCATCCTTACCTCTTTATCGTTTTTCTCTTTTCTCTTTTTCTGGTTTGCAATAATTCTAGTTTTATATTTCAAAAATCACTGTAGGAAATTGTTTAGTTTAATATTCTAACTTCAAGAAAATAAAGAAGAGCAGTCATAGTAACTATCAGAATACCCTCCAACTCTCCCTGAACAGGATAATTCCAGTTGAAGGACTCTCTACCACTACCAAGCATCACCACTACCAAGCATCATCCACTACCAAGCATCACCATAGTGCCTTTCAGGTCAGAGGAACCTTTGGCATGAATTTGCTTCAACTAGTACCATTTTATGTTTTTTCAGAGTGGAAAGGAAATGGTGTTTCAGGTTAGAAACTATGAGACAAGGGGTGGGAAGAATAGGATTGTTATAAGAATAATACTTAAATTGTCATGTGGAATTTATTTTAAAAAATAAAAAAATGTATTTAAGATTTTATCTGGGCCTGGAGAGATAGCACAGCGGCGTTTGCCTTGCAAGCAGCCGATCCAGGACCAAAGGTGGTTGGTTCAAATCCCGGTGCCCCATATGGTCAAATCTCAGTGTCCCAGATGGTCCCCAGTGCCTGCCAGGAGCTATTTCTGAGCAGACAGCCAGGGGTAACCCTGAGCACCGCTGGGTGTGCCCCCCCCAAAAAAAAAGATTTTATCTGGGACATTTAAGTCTCCAATATATTCTTGTATTATTATCATGCTCAGTGTTTCTTCTAAATAAAGTTTTTATCATTGCCCTTTGAGAATCCCTAAGTCAGTGACTATGCCATCTCCATGTGTTGGCCCCTGATTTTTGGAATCTAGCATGGAAAAGGCCACTAGCCTGTGGCAGAGGCCTTTTGTGATGTCAGAGTTGTCCTGTACAGAGATGTCTTTAGAGGAGACTTGCCAGTATCACAGTTATGGTTTTGTACCATAGGTGAACAGAAATGAATTTATTATAAAATTGACTTCTTTATATCCTCTCTTCATCAGTCCATGCAAGCCCTTGTGGTATTTGTGTAAATTTGTTTTTAATTACTTCATCAGTTCCTGTAAATTTATCATCCAGCTCAGAAACCAGAACCGTGACATGTCAGACTTCCACGTGGCCCCTTTATCCTGAACTCTTGTCTCCCCAAGCTCTAAGCCAACAGTAATCACTATCCTGATTCCTATTTTCCTTATTCTCTTTACTTTGATTAAAATATCTTCTTTAAACATATGTTGTCCCCATATAAGTTCTCAAAAAAGCATATTTAATTTGGATTGGTCTATATTATATAAAATTATTTGTAAAAGGTAAATTTCTAGAGTGGTTTGAGCCCCAATTCTTTTTTACCTGGCTCTGAAATAACCAACTGATTTGTCCAGAGCTTCCAGGCAATTCCTCTGCTTAAGATAGCTGACAGCACCAAACATACATGACTTTTCCTGGGTTTACTGCTCCTCTTATATCCCATCTGGTTCCAGGCTAGACTAAGATTCAACCCCTCTGTGAGGTTACTGGCCTTCCCCACCTGTACAAACACAGGACTTCCTGTCATCATGTGGTTGGAGCAGTGTATCACTACAGATGTGAAGCTTGAAATTTTTAATTTTCTAATGAGAATGAACCTGGAAAACAGCTGCTATCTTGGAGCCACAACACAATGTAATTCAGTTGTGCCATTATAACTTACCCTCTAAAATTTCTCACATACCTGAAGCATGTTTCAGTAGTTACTTTCTTCCACCTCACAATGAAAACAGGACTTTATTCTCAGAAAAATGTGGATTTTTTTTTTTTTTTTGGTTTTTAGGCCACACCCAGTGACACTCAAGGGTTATTCCTGGCTAGACACTCAGAAATCACTCCTGGCAAGCTTGGGGGACCATATGGGACACTGGAGGATCCAACCGGCAGTATTTTCAGGGTCTGCCATGTGCAAGGCAATTGCCCTACAGCTGTGCTGTCGTTCCAGCCTCAATGTGAAATGCTTTTTACAATGCAAGTCTCAAATGGAAACAAGAAAAGATTTAATAATTCACAATATTGTAGTACAAAATAAGTGCAATGCAGTTGCAAGGAGAACCCAATCCTAAATATAGTACTTCTCCATGTCATCTGTCATTTAAAGACTGTTATTTTCAGTAGAAAATCTATTCATATTGACAATGAAACTCAAACTTCGTCTGTATCATTCCTTCATTAGATCATGTTGGACCACTCAATGTTTGTTTTCCAATGTCACCTCATAGGGTGTTGTGGACATTACCTGAGATAAGTTGTAAAATTGTGACATGATTATTATATCATGGTCACTCCTGACAGAGGTCAGAAGACCATAAGGAAATGAACCTAGGTTTACATCATGCAAGGCAAGCACCCTATCTACCCACTATATCAGGCATCAGGCATCCTCATTGATTTTGAGTTAATACTTGATTATTACATATTAGGAAGCCTATGACCATTGCCAAAATTTATGCCCCACACTCAGTTAAATGACCCCATATACACTCATGACCCATTTTTTAAACTACGGTATAGATTATAGCTTATATTATATTTGTTTAATTATTGGTAGGCATAAGCCAAAGGCTTAATTCCTCAATTGAGTCACTCCCAGTACTGAACTTTGAAGACTCATTCTCCATTCTGCTTCATCTCACATCTTGGTCAGATTAATCATCCCCAGTCAGAAATTGCATATATCACATTTCCTCCCCTCCCTAACCAAGCCCTCATCCATAAACAACAGAAAACGTCTGTGGTTTTCCAATATCTTTAAAATGTACAATTCCCTTAACTTGGCATTTTATCTTCACCACGATTTAGAAATAATGTATTCCTTCATAATAGTCTTCTTTTACTCCTTTATCAAAATCCAGTGTTACAGACAAATGTTGAATTCTTAAATGCCTGATTTCTGACAGGTCTGCAATCCATTTCTGCATGCTGCAATCATACTTCCCTTTTTCCAGATTTCCTTCTTGTCACTGATACAAGTTACATAGATCCAAATTTTTCTTAATTGGTGAGTACTCAGTATTCAGTACTCAATTTACAGCACCCAATTGGCTGAAAGTGTTCTAGCAAAAATAGATCTAAATAGAAAAAACTCCAAGACACATTACAGATATAGACAGAATATTAAAAACATCAAGAGCAAAAATAAATTACATACTTAGAAAATACTGTAAGATTCACAGCTGATCTATCAAATGAGACTGTAGAAACTAGAAAAAAATAGTGCACCCCCCACTTACCCTTCCATAAAATGAACACTTCGCCAGAATATTCTATACAGTTAGATTTGAAGGGATAAATATAAAGCTTCATCGATAGGCAACAGCTTGTGGAATTCAGAGCCCATAGCCTTAAGACCAGTTTTGCAAGTGTTAAGAAACTTTTTAAAAAGACAACACAAATTTTCAGCACTTTGCTACCTAATATGTCATCATTCATGATGCTTATAGTTACCTCTTAAGGAGGCATGTTTATTATTCTTTTTTATTCCATTAATTATTTATTGTTTAATTCATAATGAATACTATGTATACATATTATTATTTTATACCTATGGAAATTTTTATTGCATTTTACATATTGATATAGTTACTTAAACATTATCTATAATATTTACTAATATAAATAGTCCCTTTTAAAGATAAAATGTACTTGTATAGGCCTATTCATATTTTTTCTTTATAAATTTTCTTTAAAAATTCTCTACATATGGTGGCCGGAGGGGTAGCACAATGGGGAAGGCTTGTGGTCAACCCAGATTTGATCCCCAGCATCCCATATGCTCTCCCGAGTCTGCCAGGAGTGATTCCTGAGTGTAGAGCCAAGAGTAACCCCTGAGCATTACCAGGTGTGGCCTCCCAAAAAAACAAAAAAAATATTACTTTCAAAATATTATTTCCTTATTCATATTAAATTATATATTTGTATGATTTATTTATTTCATATAAATTTAAAATGATTGGGATAGAATTATTATACTATTAGTTTTTAAATTGATGTGCCTGTTTTTTTAAAAAAGTTATGCAGGTTTTTAAAAATTTATCATTGATATCCAATTTTTTGTTATTTAAAGAGTTTAGCTTTATGGATCTATATATGTATGTCACAAGGAAATAAATATCTTTGAGGCTGAGTGGATTGGGTATTCACCTTGCACATGTAAATCTGTATTCTAATACCAGGTACACCACATGGTCCCTTAAGCCTTGCTAGATCCTTGAGCACAGAGTCAGGAGTAAGTCCTAATAATTTCTGGTGTGGCCCCAGTCAAAAAAAAAAAAAAAAAGAGCTCATGTGTGCTATTGTTGTGTATGTAAATATTTTAGGGGATTACTTTGTTACTCACCCTAAACTGATTGGTGATTGTGCCCTACCCTAGGGTGTGACCTGGCATTCTGCCCCCACCCTAGGGTAGTACCTGATTCTGCTTCCACCATTGGTTGGTATCTGATCCCACCATTGGGTGGTACCTGATTCTGGTGGATAAAAACGAGAGTCTGTGGAAGGCCAGGGCTTTTTGGCTGGAACTGAAGCTGAGTCTTTGGACTTCAGTCCACCGAATAAAGCGAATATTTCCATGAGCCTGACTGTCTGCGAGCTGTTTACCCCCCGTTTCACCTCAGAACCGTCGGCTAGACAGGGTGGCAGACGCGTGCTCCGAGCTGGAAGGGAAAGACCTCATCCTCCATCCCTCCATCAGTCAACCTCTTCAGGGGCTGACTTGCTACATGCTATATAAGGACACAAAAAATGGGATAAAGAAATGGCCAAAAGCATTGTAATTGGAGATTTTTATCTACAGAACTGTTTACAGGTAACTGAGGTGGGGGTGGGAGGTCAAGGAAAGGCTCTTTATCACACTAGTGGGGAGATATAGGCACTCTGGGATGCATGAACAATATGTGTATAAAAAGCATATTTAGAACTTAGTCCTATGCTAAGTTCCTCCCCACATGAGGTGCTATTTTTTTCTTTCTCCTCTACTTTCCAGTAAACTTTTCTACCTGCTAACCAAAAAGGAAAGAAAAGAAAGATAAAGAAACATACATTTAATGCTATTGTCAATAATAATACATTAATAAAAATGACAGAGAACAAAGTAATTAGGGTTACTGGTCATAGAAGTACATGGTGTGATTTTACAAATTCACCTGAAAAACAAAATAAAAAAGCAGTTGCTTCTAGAAAAAAATTCAAAGAAAATTGAAGGATTTCCTTTCTGGAAGGAAATATGCTCTTATTTTATAGAAAACTCTCAAAATGCAAACATGGAAATACAATGGATCTGTATTTCCTTCTCTTATATGGCTAAGAGAGAAATATGGTTTGGAAGGTCACTTTATAATTCACAAATGTGAACTTTTATCTTTAAGACAAAGGGAACTCTTATCATTGTTCTCAATAGGGAAGGGAAAGAGATCAGAAAAGCAGAGGTACACATTTTACAGAAACATACCCCAACACAGCACAGTGCTGGACTGACTGTTTGCATGTGGACACAACCTTACAAAAATGCAAGAGTGGCTGGGAATGCATTTAGCTTGTATGCAACTAAAACTAACTTAAAATAAAGTTGGTTGAAGAAGACAGGAAAGGCTCATACAACAGTCTCATTTTACAAATTTACTTTGATAGTGTCAATGAGTACTATTTTTAACTTTAATTAAAATCCAACATTGAAAACAGTGCTAAAAATCATCTTTCAAAAAATTAAACAATCAAAGACAAGAATCCTAAAGCAGAATCTGGATATCCACTAATAGTGTGGTCACTGGACACCCAGAGGACCCAGGCCTCTTTGATATTCCAGGTTAGAATCCTTACTAACCCCACTAGGTGAAGGCATGTTAAAGACGGTACAAGAAGGAACACTCAAAAGCTTAATATTTTAGAGTAGATTGTTTTAAAATTACAAGACATTGATATATAGATAAGGCTTATTGAGAAGTGCTCTTGGTATTAAAACAAAAAAAAAGGGCAAAAGGAAGAAGCAAGATAGACTTGAGGAAGAATGGACCTTGAGTGGGTCTTCTAATGTGCTATGACAATAACACTATACTTTTATATATTCCAATATTACTCAGACTTTGGGTGCAAATTGTCCCTAGGAACTTTCACTTTTAGAGTGTAACCTTTGAAGAAGTACTTGACTGCAGCCGGGGCAGTGCCGTTTAGGGACCTGCCTCTATAAAACATTCACTTGCTCAGGGAACAAGAGTTTAATTCCTACAGGCAGGGGAATGTGCATTACTGCACATACTGTATATGAATCCAAGTAACTGTCCTGGGGTTTCTGTGAAATAAATCACTTGTATTTATATTCCAGCAAAGGAAGCTCTGATATTTCTTTAGAAAAATATTCAGAGGTGGCAATCTTTTAATTTGATGTAATCCATATGTTTTTTCACTTCGTTGCTTTTGCTAGTAGTATCAAATCACTGAAAGTAAAGTTGAGGACTTTTTCTACCTTTATTTTCTTTCCCTCAATGAACTTTATAGCTTCTGGTCAGAACTCTAGGTCTTTGGTACATTTTGAATTGACTTTTGTGTAAGTTGTGAGCATTGGATAGTTTAATGGCATATATGTAATTATTCTGTTTTCCCAGCAACATTTGTTGAAGAGACTATATTTATTCACTTTATATTTTCAGCAACTTTATCAAAAATGAACTGCCCTGGTATTGACCTAGTGCAGGGGGAGGGGTGGGGAAAGCCTAGGGACCCCTTTAGTGTCCTCCCGGCACCCACCTTTCTGGCCACCTGGGCTGGTATCCAGGGAAGGCCTGGAGTTGGGGGGAAAAGAGGGGAACGGTTGGGGGCCTGCCAAACCTCCCAACACCTCCCAGGCTAGGGAGAAGGCCTTTGGCCTGGGGCTCCCCTAACTCCATGCTGGCAAGAGCTATCCTCCAGAACAGAAAAGGATTTGGTATAGAACTGGAAGCCAGACATCTGCCCAACCTCTTCCCCAAACTCCTCCCCCCCCCCCGAGTGCTGGCCCCGAAAATATTATTCTTAATGGAAATAAATTAAAAGCATTTCCTCTAAAATTTGGTACAAGACAAGGCTGCCTCCTCTCAACATTCCTATTCAACATAGTACTGGAAGTACTTGTCATAGCAATTAGGTAAGAAAAAGATATCTATATCAGATAGAAAAGGAAGAAGTCAAGCTCTCACTGTTTGCAGATGACATGTTACTATATTTAGAAACCTTAAAGACTCTACCAAAACCTTCTAGAAACAATAAATTTATATAGCAAAGTGGCAGTTTACAAAATATATACTAAAAATATCAATGGCCTTCTTATATACCAATAATGATAAAGAAGAAATGAA
Organism: Suncus etruscus; assembly: GCF_024139225.1. Taxonomy (NCBI): domain Eukaryota; kingdom Metazoa; phylum Chordata; class Mammalia; order Eulipotyphla; family Soricidae; genus Suncus; species Suncus etruscus. The sequence goes on from NC_064851.1 coordinate 48,115,897, forward strand.
CATTTTAAAAAATCCCATTCAGATTAGTGCCACACAAACTAAAATACCTTGGAGTCAACTTAACTAAAGAGGTGAAGGATCTATACAAAGAAAACTACAAAACACTGCTTCAAGAAATAAAAGAGGATACAACAAAACGGAGACATATACGCTGCTCACGGACTGGTAGAAATAACATAATTTAAATGACATTACTTCCCAAAGTATTGTACAGATATAATGCAATCCCTCTAAGGATACCCAACACATTCTTCAAAGAAGTGTATCAAACACTCCTGAAAATCATTTGGAATAATAAACACCCATGAATAGCTAAAACAATCCTTCAGAAAAAGAAGATAGGAGGCTTCACTTTTCCAACTTTAAATTGTGCTACTAAGCAATAGTCATTAAAACAGTGTGGTATTGAAATAAAGACAGACCCTCAGATCAGTGGAATAGACTTGAGTATTCAGAGAATGTTTCCCAGACATACAATCAATTAATCTTTGATAAAGGGGCAAGAAACACAAAACGGAGAAAGGAAAGCCTCTTCAACAAGTAGTGTTGGGACAACTGGTCAGCCACATGCAAAAAAGCAAACTTGGACCACCATCTAACACTATGCACAAAGGTTAAATCCAAATATATTAAAGACCTAGATATCAGACCTGGAACCATAAGGTATATAGAACACCACGTAGGTAAAACACTCCATACCATTAAAAACAAAGTCATCTTCAAGGAGAAAACATCACTGTCCAAACAAAGATAAACAGAAATAAACAAATAAACAGAATAAAGATAAACAGAAACATATGAAAAGATGAGACTATATTAAACCTAGAAGCTTCTGCACCTCAAAAGGTATAGTGACTAGGATACAAAGGCCTCCCATCGAATGGGAGAAACTATTTACCCAATACTCATCAGATAAGCGGCTAATACCTAAGATATACAAGGTACTGACAAAACTTAACAGGAAAAAAATCTACCCTCATCAAAAATGGGGAGAAGAAATAAATAGACAATTCCTCAACTATAAATGGCCAAAAGACACATGAAAATAATGCTTCCTATCACTAATTATAAGAGAGATGCAAAGCAAAATAACAATTAGGTACCATCTCATGCCACAGAGACTGGCACACATCACAAAGAACAAGAACAATCAGTGTTGGTAGGGATGTGGGGAGAAAGGAACTCATTCACTGCTGGTGGGAATGCCATCTAGCCCTGCCTTTATGAAAAACAATATGGAGATTCTTCAAAAGACTGGAAATCGAGCTTCCATATGATCCAACTATACCACTCCTAGGGATATACCCTCGGAACATAAAAACACAATTCAAAAATACCTATATATAGCACACCTATATTCATTGCAGTGCTATTTACAATAGCCAGAATCTGGAAACAACTCAGATGCTTGACAGCAGGTGAGTGGCTAAAGAAATTATTGTACATATACGTAATGAAATACTTTGCAGCCATCAGAAAAAATGAAGTCATGAAATTTTTCTATAAATGGATTTACATGGAAACTATGCTGAGTGAAATAAATCAGAGGAAGAGAGATAGACACACAATAGTCTCCCTCATGTAAGGGTTTTAAGAAAAATAAAAGACATTATTGTAATAATACCCAAAGAAATAGAGATGAGGGCTAGAAGGACTAGCCACTATATGAAGCTTACCTCAAAGAATTGAGTTTATTTAGAGAAATAACTACATTGACAACTATCATGACAATGATAGTAAGTGAGAAAAGTAGAATGCCTGTCTCGAATGCAGGTAGGGATTGGGGGAGGAGAAGTATGGGGAGAATTGGTGATGGGCAGGTAGCACTGGTGAAGGGAGAGTGTTTTTTCATAACTGGAACCCAACGACAAACTGTAATCATGGTGCTTAAAGATAATAATTAAAAAATAAAATATAATAATTAAAAAGTATTGCATTTCTACTCAATGTAATGCTCACATTTCCTCCACACCATTTTCCTCTAGACATACCAGAATAACATTACTCTTAGCAAATTCTGTGGTGTTAAAACTATTGAAAATAAGCCAATATATTTCTTAAGAGAGAATAAATAAGATGCAATTTAAGAGTGCCATTATGAAAATGTTCATATTTAGCATAAAAGTTTAGACTAGCTAACTGGTACAGCAGCCTATAAATTTTTTCTGTACAAAGGTCTTAAGCATAAATCTGACTAGCTAATTCTATTTTCTTAAAGAAAATAAGAAAGTAAAACAAAATAGTACAGTCATTTTTGATCATTTATGTGTTCTTCAGTCTTCTAAATTAAAGGCACTCAAAAACAAACACTTTATTTTCAGCATTTTAAACAATTAAACCACCGTGAGTTATCAAGTTACTCATAATTGAGTTTTAGGAATACAATATTCTAATACCAGTCCTTCCAAGAATGTCCTCTCCTGCTCTCCAGCCTGCCTCTATAGTAGTTATCCAAAGGCTTCCTGCTGGAAACCACATCTCATTATGCTCTTTGTTTGCCTTTGAGCATTTATTATCCACTTACTATGTTTCTTTATATCCTGCATATGAAGAGGTCATTTTAAAAACATTTATTCTCTTTTATCCAGAGCACACTGTATTGTATGTACGTGTCTTAATACAGAATTTCAAATATGAAAACAAAACAAAACACAAACAACAGAAATTATATCCTATTTTACTCTAAGAAAAGATTAAATTCTACCTTTTACTGGAACTTGGATTAAACTAGAGGGCATCTAGTTATGGAAAATAAAATAAGAAGGAATAGCAGCATTTGACTCCAGGTTTATGTGGAAAATAAGAAAAAAGAATAAAAATGCTATATCTATTGGACTTTGACAATTGAATTAATATGATTCAAGGGTAGGAGGGATGGGAGGCAGGAAGAGAGAAGCTAGAAACTATCAGAATAAAATACTGTACTGCAAAAATAGTTAACTATAAATCTAACAGAAACAGAAACTAAATCTAAAAGATATATCTTCTACTACAGTAAAAATAACTCAATCTAAAAACCTATCCTAAAAAATATCTAATCCCTAAAGTGAACATTAAACCTAAGCATAGTGATAAGGATAAACTTAACCCTAATCTTAAATCAAATCCCAAGCCATAGAATCAAGTCATTTGAGGTGTTTTATCTAAAAATAGAATTCTATCAAATTTTATCAGATGGAATTTATGCATATAGGTCTAAATATTAACATCTTAATAGCCTTTTAATTAACTTTTTATATGGTATAAAATGGGGACTCACATTTTTTGTCTTGCATTTGTTTTACTATACCATTTGTTGAGGAAGCTCCACTTCATATGTACCCTTAGTTGAAGGTTAGGTTTGCATGTACCAGGATTTGTCGCTAAGCTCTCAATTATATTCCATTGGTCTGGGAGTCCACCTTTTGTCCAGAACTGCTCAGACTTGATTACTGTAGTTGTGTAGTATTTGTTTACTGTAGTTGTATATAAGAAGTTAAACAAAAGACTCCTATCTTCTTTTTTCCTAGGATTGTTTCAATATTCATTTTCTGTAAATGTTAACAGCATATGGAACATATTCTTTCAATATGCCATAAAGGAAGAACTCAACTAGTAAATACATCTGGATAGGAACTTGCTTTTGTTTTTGGGAAAACTTTTGATTAGCAATTTAATATCTGTATTAGTAACTGAACTTTCAGATGTTCTGTTTTCTCCTGACCCAAAATGTATCCATATTTTTTCAGTTCTTCGATTTCATGGCATAAAGTTTTTCATAGTAATAATCACATGATCTTTGGTTTTTCTGTGGAATATGTTGTAATTTCTCCCCTTTCATTTATGAACTGGCTCAGTTCTCTCTCTCTCTCTCTCTCTCTCTCTCTCTCTCTCTCTCTCTCTCTCTCTCTCTCTCTCGTGAGCCCAGCTAATTGTCAGTGTTGTTTATTATTTCAGAATTTCAGCTCTGGTTTTGTTAATCCTTTGTATTGGTTTGTTTGTTTCTAATTCATTGATTTACACTGAAAATTTTATTATTTCCCTTTTCTGCTTACTTTAGGTTCTCTTTGTTGATCTTTTTCTAGTAACTTAAGATGCATTGTTGGGTTATTTCTTTGGGTCTTTTCTTGTTTACTGATAGACTTCACTCTTAAAACAGCCTTTGCTATATCACACTTGTTCTGCTACCTCATGTTCTCATTCTCATTTATTTCCAGGAATCTTTTGATTTTTCTTACCCAACCCCCACCTAGACAGGCTTTCTATTTCCCTCGTACATTCTCATTATTAAGATAGTTCAAAACGTCGTTATTTCTCTAACTAAACTTATCCCTCTTTGTGGTGAGCTTCCTGAGGTGAGTTGGAACTTCCAGCTCTTTTCTCTTTTGTGTCTGAAAATTATTATTACAAGGGTGTCTTTCATTTTTCTTAAAACCCATAGATGAGTGAGACCATTCTGCGTTTCTCTCTCTCTCTCTCTCTCTCTCTCTCTCTCTCTCTCTCTCTCTCTGACTTAATTCACTCAGCCTAATAGATTCCGTGTACATCCATGTATAGGAAAATTTCATGACTTCATCTCTCCTGACAGCTGCATAATATTTCATTGTGTATATGTACCACAGTTTCTTTAGCCATTCATCTGTTGAAGGGTATCTTGGCTGTTTCCAGAGTCTTGCTATGGTAAATAGTGCTGCAATGAATATAGGTGTAAGGAAGGGATTTTTGTATTGTATTTTTGTGTTCCTAGGGTATATTCCTAGGAGTGGTATAGCTGGATCGTATGGGAGCTCGATTTCCAGTTTTTGGAGGAATCTCCATAATGCTTTCCATAAAGGTTGAACTAGATGGCATTCCAACCAGCAGTGGATAAGAGTTCCTTTCTCTCCACATCCCTGCCAACACTGCTTGTTCTCATTCTTTGTGATGTGTGCCAATCTCTGTGGTGTGACGTGGTACCTCATAGTTGTTTTGATTTGCATCTCCCTTATGATTAGTGATGTGGAGCATTTTTTTATCTATCCTTTGGCCATTTGTATTTCTTCTTTGTCAAAGTGTCTGTCTATTTCTTCTCCCCATTTTTTGATGGGATTAGATTTTTTTTTCTTGTAAATTTCTATCAGTGCCTTGTATATTTTGGAGGTTAGCCCCATGTCTGATGGGTATTGGGTGAATAGTTTCTCCCACTCGGTCGGGGGCTCTTGTATCCTGGTAGAGAATGCCTTTATATGCATGAGAAAAGAACTCAAATTTAAGGGGGTGGAGATCTCTGTATATATCTATTAAGTCCTTTATTTCTTTAAATTCTTAGTCCTTTTTTCCTTTAAATCCAATATTTTCTTGTTGATTTTATGCCTAATTGATCTAACTAGTGCTGAGAGAAGAGTGTTAAAATATCCTACTACTAGGGGCCAGAGAGATAGCATGGAGGTAAGGCGTTTGCCTTTCATGCAGGAGGTCATCGGTTCAAATCCTGGTGCCCCATATGGTCCCCTGTGCCTGCCAGGAGCAATTTCTGAGCCTGGAGCCAGGAATAACCCCTGAACACTGCCGGGTGTGACCCAAAAACCAAAAATATATATATATATATCCTACTACTGTTACATTTCTGTTTATATCATTCCTCAGACCTCTTAATAGTTGCTTTATAAATTTTTTGATTTTATATTAGAATAATGTGGAAGATTAAATAATATGTAGAATATTAAAAAAAATAGTAAAATAATAACATTTGTCCTAAAGAGTTGAACAATAGAATTGAGCCTGCTAAATATCTCAATACCTTGAGATATTGGTGAAGGGATATGACATGCTAGGTGTTTGTGTATAAAACCCTTATTAACAGAAGCATAAATTATTATGGTGTTTAAGTAAAAATCAGAGAAAATTTTAAAAACTGTTTTAAAAGATGAGTTTCTCAAAAAACACTAGGTTATAAATACCCTAAGAATCTTTCATTTAATATTTTGGTGTTTTCTTTGTTTTGTCATTTTTAAGCTTAATTGATGTAGTTTGGATCCCTTGCTTATGATTGTGTTGAATACAGTAATATATATAAAGTTTGCCACTAGATCACAGATGAACCCAACTCCCTAACCCTGGCCCCTCTGTTACCATCAGACCTCTTTTTGCTTCTACCCTCCATTTCTGTCTTTCCTTGCAATTTGTTTCTGAAATCAAAAGCCATTGCTTTTCCCACCTTTTCTACAAGCACATCCAGTGTTTGACTTCTCCTTCTGACTTCGTTTAACATAAGAGTCTCCAGATCATCCATGTTACTGAAAAATATGGATTTATCAATCATTGTGGCCAAGTACTATTCATTTATATATATATATATATATATATATATATATATATATATATATATATATATATATATATATATAGTGAAGATATTATTATCCAATCTTCTGTCTGTAGGCACTTGGGTTGTTTTCATATCCTGGCTCTTGTACTAAGTGCAAGATACAGGCATGCATATATCTTTTTGAATTGCTGTTTTTAAATTTTATGGGTAGATATTGAGGAGTCAAATCACTAAGTCACATGATAGTTCGATTGCTAAATTTTTGATCTTAGTTTTTTAGGAATCCTCGCAATGTTTTCCATAAGGGCTGACCTATGCATTTTCTCACCATCTGTGAATGAGAGTTATGTGGTTGTTGTTTTTTTTTTAACCACATGCCCATCAGCACAGGTTTTCCCTATCTTTTTTTATATGTGATCAGAATGAGATGATATTTTTCTCTTATCTTAATTTATCAATTTTAATCAATTTTAACCTAACACTAACCCTATCATAGTCTTAACTCTAAATCTAAATGAAAATATAGCATTTAAATTAAAATCTAACAATAATCATATGAAAGCCTAAACTTTAATCTAAGTCTAATCATACATGTCACCTAAGACCTAATATCCTTAATGCTAAAAAAGTAAACTAAATGTAAACTTACTCATAACCCTGATCAAAATTCTAAACCTAACCTAAATCATAACCCAAACTGGAACCCAAATCCTAACCCTACCCTTAACCATAAACTTTTACTATCTCTAAATCAAACCTTCACCCCAACCTAATTCTAACTTCACCTCTAACACCTCTAACATAACATTAACTCTAACTTTAACTGTAAACCTAACATTTGCTTGTAAAACCCAAGCATGACTAAATAAAAACTTAACTTTATTCCTAAGCATATTAATCCTAACACTAACTCTTATTCAACTATATCCAAATCCTAAATATAACCCTAACCATAACCATGACTCTAAACTTTTAAGTATTAAGATATTATAGTTTACAGTAATACTTATGCCATTATTTTATCATTGAAGAGCTATTGTCTAATTCCTCAGCACTGTTTCAAGTTTCTTTATTTACCCCTGCCCATCCCTTTAGTTCCCAATTCCATTGATCATGTCCTAGATTTTTTTTTCATTCATGATTGTCTCGGGCATTTCTTTGTTTTATCATAATCTGCATAGTCATAACTCTAAGCATTAACCTAACCCTAATTCTTCTTTATCTTTTTCTTTCTTTTCTGTGTTTTTGGGCCACACCCGGTGTCGCTCGGGGGTTATTCCTGGCTATGTGCTCAGAAATCGTTCCTGGCTTGGGGGACCATATGAGATGCCAGGGGATCAAACCACTGTCTTTCCTAGGCTAGCACCAGCAAGGCAGACACCTTATGCTCTGCATCATTGCTCTGGCCCCAACCTAACCCTAATTCTTATCCAAACCTAAAACTCTAGTCCAAATCCTGCCATACTAACCCTAACAAAATGCTAATTTAACTTTAATCCAAAAGTACCAAAGTATCTCCCTAACCTTAATAAAACTAACTCTAAAGCTAAGTCTAATACTAACTCTAGTACTAGCTCAAACTAGTGCTTATCTAAAACTATTCTTCTGCAAGACTAATTCTGTACATAACCATAACTCTTAACATTATTATTATTATTATTATATATATATATTTTAGTCGAACCTGGTGGTGCTCAGGTGGCTCTGTAGCCAGGAATTACCTCTGGTGATCAAGGGATCAAATGGGATGTTAGGGGCTGAACCTGGGTTGATCTTTTGCAAGGCAAATGCCCAACTTGCTGTACTCTCTTCAGTCTCTTAACCTTAACCTTAAATTTAAATAATAAATTTAAATATTAACTTAAACTCAAAACTTAACATCATCACCAAAATACAAAACCTAATTCTAAATCTAAATCAAATTCTAAATTCTAAATCAAACACTAAATTTAACCAGAAAGTTAGCTCTAACCTTAAATCTAAATAAAACAGTAACCTAAATCTAAGCCTAATACCTAATTCTAGCCTTAACAAGTAACACCATTTCTAACCCTAAAAAGCAAATTCTAACACTAATTCTTAAATGATCCTTAACTATAAACTCTGACATAAGCCCTAAATCAGGGATCTCAAACTCGCAGCCCATGGGCCGTTTGTGGCCCTCCATACAACATTTTGTGGCCCTGCCCTAGAGGAATCTTTTTTTTATTTTGTTTTGTTTTAGTTGTTTGGGTCACATCCCCAATGTTCAAGGCTTACTACTGACTTTGCACTGAAGGATCACCCCGACTTTGCCTCCTGTGGCCCCCAGGTAAATTGAGTTTGAGACCCCTGCCCTAAATTAACCTTAAATTTAAAGCTAATCCAAACCTTAACCATAATGAATAACTTTAAATCACTTTAACACCTAATTAATCAATTAACTCTTAATCCAAATAGAGATCACAAATGCTGAATAGACTTAACCTTGGCTTTAATCCTAACTTTAGTCCAACAATAACATGAACCCTAATCTTAGAACTCAGCCCTAAACCTAACACTTACCTAACTCTAACCCTAACCTAAACATAATTATAACTTCAACTTAGATCTTAAGCCTAAGCATATTTAATCAAAGACCTGTCCCTCAATGCTATCTATAAAATAAATTATAATACTAAAACTGATTTTAATCTCAATCCTACTCTTTGCCTTATCCATAACATTATCCGTAATCTAATCTTACTCTAAATCTAACCAAAAACTTTTAAGTAGCCATAATCTTGAACCTTATAGCAGTAAATCCAGCACAAATGTTACTTTTTTATCATAACTCTAACACCTAACCATAGAGTACTTTCATTCTAATCTAAAACTAAACCATGATCTAAACCCTCAATTTAATTCTAATTATAACAATCAACTAAGACTAGTATAACGCTAAACCTAGCCATAAGCATAAACCCTAAGTCTAATAATAAACCTAAATAAACTCAGAAGCTGAGTTACCAAGTGCTGCATTCCATCCTGCTGTTGAGTGTCATCACTGGTATGTGGCTTTCTGGTACTCAGTCCTCTGCTTGTCCTGATTCATCTTTCAGGGCACACAGAGGAACTGAGTTACCGAGCGCCAAATCTCATCCAGCTGCCAGGTATGAGGCTTTCTGGTGTTCAGGCCTCTGTTCAGCTTTTATGGGACACAGAGGAGGTGCTCTGTCTCCCCTAGTTTTCCTATTAATCACTGTACCCCAGCCAGCTGCTCTTGGAGGAGCCCCTCTCCCTGCTTTCAGTGTAGATCACAATTAAAAAATCATAGTCACTCACTACAAATGACAAATGTAAAATGATTGTTGGCACTCCAAAGTCTAGCTTTATTAAACATATACTGTTAACCTTTGAGGGTTCTACTCTTTCTCTTAAGGCTTTTTAATCTATATTTGGTGTGCGTTAAAAGAGGGATAGTTTTATACAGCGAATATAACCCAAACCCTATATTTTAAAGGAAAAGTAGGAGGTCATCTTATACACCCAGTTATCTTATACATCAAAAATATGGTAATAATTTTCAGGAAACTGAAATTTTAAACTTATGTTTAAACTTCTAGAACTTTTGTGGGACTTTTTTTTTTTTTTTTTTTGGTTTTTGGGGCCACACCCGGCGATTTGTGGGACCTTTTTTTTTTTTTTGGTTACCACTGTGCTATCACTCTAGCAGTAAACTTGATGTTTTTTAAAGCTCTGTGATTTAAATACATAACTTTCAGAAAAAAACTATTTTGATTAAAATTTATACTAATAAAGCTAACATATAGAAGAACACCATATAAAATAGTTCTTGAAAAAATGTTTATCATAACCGATGATTTTATAATTGAAATTAACTTTCCCAAAGATTTAATTGTATAGTTATAATTGATCAGCTAAATTTTCTAGACACACTGTTTTCCTTTAAAGCTTGATTCTAAAAACTAAGTTATCTTCATAATTATACGCAATTGAAATAAAAGACATTAGTCATCTTCCGTTAAAAGTTCTAGAAGTTTTGGGCCCGGAGAGATAGCACAGCAGTGTTTGCCTTGCAAGCAGCCGATCCAGGACCAAAGGTGGTTGGTTCGAATCCCGGTGTCCCATATGGTCCCCCGTGCCTGCCAGGAGCTATTTCTGAGCAGACGGCCAGGAGTAACCTCTGAACATCGCCGGGTGTGGCCCCAGCAATATAATATGTCACCATATACCCTTTTGCATAGGCACTCTAAATAAATGGAAATGTTCTGCACAGAAACAAGCTCTTGTCTACTAGGGATAAGAACCCAGACTTTTTATAATACAGGAACGTCTCCCATCCTGAACATGTGTCATGTGGGCCCGACTTTGAATCCATGTGATTGGACAGCGACCGTCCAACCCAGAACCCCAGATCCCAGATGTGGAACCAACACAGGTCCCAGTAACACCAACGGAAACAAACTCCTCCCGGGGAAACTCCGAATACCGTCTGGGCACCAACTTGCATCAGTTTTAACATGACATCATGACATGAGAAAACGGCAACAATTTGAGCTAATAGAGGGCTGCCCTTTCTCATCACCTAACTGTATGATGCAATCAGGGTATATATCATCCTTTGCCCTAAGCAAAAGCCAAAATTACTATCTACAGAACAATGACTGACAAACATGGACTGGACAGAACCTATCAAGGGACCAATGAGAAAGTTCCTAGCCTAGATCTTGGCCTAAGATTCGTACAAAAACCAAGATCTCTAACCCCAGAGATTTGACTTTGACAACTATGACTGAGCAGAACTTCTGGAACAATGCTGAAAGACTATATTCTAGGCTCTGTCCTAGGATCTGAGCAAAAGCCAAGACTACTAATTACAGAAGACTGATTGCAACAACAGCAAGAAATCAGAACTCCTAAAACCATAAAAAAAACAACAACAAAAAACCAACTCTCTCCTAGCCTTTGTCCTATGATTTACGCAAATAATTATGCAGGTCATAATTATTTGACCAGATTTCCAGCTACAGGGTTGGGATGTCATCACCACATATAAGTGGAAAGTTTACTGGCACCATAAAAGGACCTTTGGGTGTGTAAAATGAGTGAGTATGGAACCTGTAGTTGTTCCCATGGCAGTATGCTTCAGAGGAGAAACCCTGTATCTCCTAGGCCAAGGGAATTCCTGTTCTAATTTCCCCAATCTTTGCTGTGCCTATGCAGCAGCAGCAGCAGCAGCAGCAGCAGCAGCAGCAGCAGCAGAAGCAGAAGAAGAAGAAGAAGAAGAAGAAGAAGAAGAAGAAGAAGAAGAAGAAGAAGAAGAAGAAGAAGAAGAAGAAGAAGAAGAAGAAGAAGAAGAGGAAGAGGAGGAAGAGGAAGAGGAAGAAGAGGAAGAAGAAAACACCATTTTTTAAAAAGTTGCTGGTCTGTTGGGTTTTTTTCTTGTTGGTTTTTTTTTTTGTTGTTATGTTACCTTTTTCTTTTTTTTTTCCTTTATTTTTTGAAATGGATACTTATAACACCCAGTTTTCACTCTTTTTTGTTTACCTTTTATTTCTTTTTTTTTCTTCTCCCATATCTTTTCTTATATCTCCAATAGAACAACCTTAATCAACCTCATAATTTAAGGGAGGGAAAATAGATGGTACCAAGACCAAATAGTTGTATGTTCATTTGGTGGAAATAAAAACTGATCAGACATGAATACCAAATACAAAGTCAGTGACAATGGAATCGATACCCAATCTACAACAAGCTGTACAAGGGGGAGGGAACAGTTGGACTAGTATTATGGGGGTAAAGGAGGGAGATGTGTGATGCATGCTGGGAACAAGGGTGGAGAGAGGACAACACTGGTGGTGGGAATGCCCCTTATTCATTGTCACTATGTGCCTCAAATATTACTGTGAAAGAATTGTAATTCACTTTGACCACAATAAAATTAAAATTTAATAAAAAAGTTTTTAAATATAAATAATAAAATAGGATTCAGAAAGCATTATGTTTTCTAGTTAGGTTAGTCAGAATGACTAAATGCAATATAGCTTAATTTGATTCTATTTGGGAGTGGGGGACACATCCAATTGTGCTCAGGATCTACTGGCTCTGTGTTCAGGAATCATTCCTGGCAGAAGTGATCAGATTATATGGGATGCCAGAATCAGAACCAGGTCAGCCACATTTAGGCAAACAGACACTGAACAAAGAACCTGAAATAGCTCCCAAGTACTGCCGAGCAAGAATCCAAAAACAAGAAGACAGAAAATATTCAGAGAAGCAAATTTCATTTTATTTTTAATTAAAATATTTAATCAAATCACTGTGAGATACAGTTACAAAGTTGTATGTGATGTATGTATATTTAATATCCAACCCTTCACCAGTGCACATTTCCTCCCACCAACATTTCCAGTTTCCTTCCTGTCTTTCCCTCTGTCATCCACCTGACTCCTCCTAATCAAAACTAAATCCATCTAACCAAAACTAACCAAAGAAACTAATTTAAAATTATTTTCACAATTGTGCTTATTACAGCACTACTTATAAAGGTCCAAGTATGAAAACAACTCAAGTTTCCAGTGATAAATGATGAATAAAATAGATATGGTACATGTATGTGCACAGGAATGCTATTAAACCATAAGAAAAAGAGAAATTTTTTCCATTTGCAGCAATGTGGATTGAATTGGACAAGGTTATGCTAAGCAAATTAAGTCTTAATTAAAAAGACAAATACTTGATGAACTCACTGATATATGAAATGTAGAAAGAAAAGCAATGATACAGAAAAAAGGACAATAAAAACAGAACTTTAGACTCTGCCTTATTGAGGTTATTCTTCCAGATTACAGTAGTATGAGCTGAAGGAGAACCATGTCCAATGGAGCTTAATGAAATGATATTGATACTTTGATGGTTGGTGTATTATGGTAATATATATTTGAAGAGGTGTGAAATTATATCCCTTAAACTGTCTTATAAGTAAATGTTGCTTTAAAGAAAATAAAAGCAAATACTATAAGTTAATAAGTAAAACAAGTTTAGTTCTCAAACTGCTAAACTATAGCATCAGCATTACCAGCATCTGAGACATTGCCCGCATCTGAGAAAATTAAAGGGAAACATGTCATACAGCTATCCCCAAACTTAAGGAAAAAAACTCAAGTGGAGGAGGGTCTAAAAATCAAAACAATGAAGTATCATCTCACACCACAGAGACTGGCACACTTCAGAAAGAACAAGAACAATCAGTATTGGCAGGAATGGGTTGGTGAAAGAAACTCTCATTCCCTTCTGGTGGGAATGATGTCTAGTCCAGTCTTTATAGAAAACAATATGAAGATTCCTTCAAAATCTGGAAATAGAGCTCCCATATGATCCAGCTATACCACTCCTAAAAACACAAAAAAAACACTACAAAAGTGCCTTCCTCACACCTATATTCACTGCAGTGCTATTTATAATAGCCAGAATTTAGAAACAACCAAAATGTTCTTTAACAGATGAATGGCTAAAGAAACTGTGGAATATATACACAATGGAATATTATGCAGCCATCAGGAAAAATGAAGTCATGAAATTTTCCTATACATGGATGGACATGAAAACTATTATGCTGAGTGAAATAAGTCAGAGGAAGAGAGAAAGACACAGAATAGTCTCATTCATCTATGGAATTTAAGAAAAATAAGACATTATTGTAATAATTCCTAAAGACAATAGATATGCACACCAGAAGGACCAGTCATGATATGAAGCTTACCACAAAGAGTGGTGAGTTCAGTTAGAAAAATATGGGGGCCTGGAGAGATAGCACAGTGGTGTTTGCCTTGCAAGCAGCCGATCCAGGACCAAAGGTGGTTGGTTCGAATCCCAGTGTCCCATATGGTCCCCCGTGCCTGCCAAGAGCTATTTCTGAGCAGACAACCAGGAGTAACCCCTGAGAACCAGGTGTGGCCAAAAAACCAAAAAAAAAAAAAAAAAGAGAGAGAGAGAGAGAGAAATAACTACACTTACAATGATCATCACAATGGTAGTGAGTGAGAGAAGAAGAATGCCTATCTTGAATACAGGCATGAGGTGGGGGATGAGGGAGATGGGAGGCATTGGTGGTGGGAAGGTTGCACTTGCTAAGGGAGGTATTCTTTTTATATAACAGAAACACAACTACAAATATAGTTGTAATCATGGTGCTAAATAAATATATTATTTTTACAAAGAAAAATTCAGGCTAGGAAACGAGTATTTCCTATATTTAATAGTAATCTTTGGAAAATGGAAGACATTAAAGATGTAATAAAGCTGGCAATGATAGAAAATGCAAGCAATTAGAAACTGAAACAACAAGACATTTCTAAAAGCAAGATATAAGCACAATATCCTTATCTTAATTGAAAAAATAACAGTATGTAAATAATTATTCCAAGGTACAAAAGGAATTTATAAAAAAAAATGGTGATGGGCCAGTGTTAATACAGCAGGTTGCCTTTAAAAGCAGATCGCCTTTACAGCAGGCAACCCAGAAATTCCTTATCTCACAGAACCAAGGGTAAGCTACATAAATTAAAAAAAACCTGCATTTTTGTAAATTCTTTGTATTAAAATATAATTAGTATACTGACCACTCATTCATTTAAAAGATGCAGTTCAATAAATTTTAGTATATTTCCAGAGTAATAATCCATTACCAAAATTGCTCCAGATCTTTTTATTTTCTCAAAAAAAAAAAAAAGATCTTAGCATTATTTTGTCAATCTCCCCCATCTCTTTGAACCCTGGGCAACCATTAATCAATTTGCTGACTAAATGTGAAAATTTCTTATAAATGTAAATAGATAATGTTATCTTTTTGACTGTCTTCTTTCACTTCATTTTTCTATGTTGTACCACTACCAGTAATTCATTTCTTTATATTCTGAAATAACATTCCATGGTATAAGTACATCACATTTTATTTTTCCATGTAAGTTGATGAAAACTTGAATTGTTTACACTTTGCTATTTATATAATTGCTCTATGATTATTCAAGTAAAATAAATGTTGTAGCTGTTTTTGTTATCACTTTATTGGTTAATAACTTTTGAGAAAATGTTAAACTATTTTTCCAAAGTGATCACATAATCTTACATTGCCATTAGCAGTGTACCTAATATATCCACTTCCTCTCCAAAACACCTATGTTCACTGGTGGGGAGCTTCTCAACCAAAACTTAGGAAGCTGAAGGGCTTCTCCAACCACTGAAAGTTCAGTGTAAGAACCAGGTGATGTGTGGTAATGGGAATCCAATGTTGGTCTTGAGTAAATTAGACATGCACCTCAATACTGGCTTATTTCCAACAAATTTTTACCTTTTCTCTTGATTTCAGACATCTTACTGATTATGAAATATGATTTGTAAATTTATTTGGAATCTCCAATAGTCAATTATGTTGAATATTCTTTATGCATTTATATTTTTAAAAAATCTCACCTTATAGCCCAGTAGATCCTTAGACAATGACTTTAGTAACACTATTGAGAGATATAACAAAAATTGACTCTACTGATTTAAATGTTTATATTTGCCTTTATTTTATAACAAACAATATGAAGTAAATCTGTGCCTGCAAGGAGGCAGGCTAGGGTCTGAGTAAGACACTGTGGACAATAGTGGAAGAAAGGTTAAATCAAATTGGTGATTGCATTGGTGTTTGATTATTTAATGCTGAAGACATCTTTAAATATGTTTACCATCCTGTGGGTTGGATTTTAATTTAGATGATAGTTTCTTCAAAGCAGAAAAGGTATCTAGTTTTTCTTCTATCACTTCTACTATTTTTTGCCACATATGTTTTTTTATTTACAGAACAAAAATGTTCAAAAGCTCCTTTTCTATAGTTTTGTGAGTTTTGTTGATTGGGAGTTAATTTTTATGTGTGGTATAAAATATGTTAGAATATGCCAAGTTTGACTCAGAAGAAACACTTTAACACCTGGAAGTTAAACAGCCTCATGCTCAATAACCAGTGGGTCCGAGATGAAATCAAGAAGGAAATCAAAAGGTTCCTGGAAACAAATGACAATAAAGACACAAACTATCAGAACTTATGGGACACAGCAAAAGCAGTACTGAGAGGAAAATTTATAGCTTTGCAAGCACACATCAGGAAGGAAGAAGGAGCTTACCTGAGTAGCTTAATGACACAGCTAATAGAACTAGAAAATGCTCAACAAAAGGACCCAAGACTAGGAAGACAGAAGGAAATAACAAAGCTGAGAGCAGAAATCAACAAAGTGGAAACCCAAAAAACAATCCGAAAGATCAACGAAAGCAGAAGTTGGTTCTTTGAAAAAAATAAACAAGATTGATAGACCACTGGCAAACCTAACAAAGAAAGAGAGAGAGAGAAACTTGATAACTCATATCAGGAATGAAAAAGGAGAGATCACTACTGATATGACAGAGATTCAAAGGGTAATCAGAAACAACTTTGAAAAACTCTACGCCACTAAAAATGAGAACCTGGAAGAAATGGATAAATTCTTGGACTCTTATAATCTTCCACGGTTGAAGGAAGAGGATGTAGCATATCTAAACACCCCCATCACCATTGATGAAATTAAAACAGTAATCAAATGTCTGCCGAAAAACAAAAGCCCAGGTCCAGATGGATTCACCAATGAATTCTATCAAACTTTCCAAGAGGAACTACTGCCAATCTTGGCAAGACTCTTTCATGAAATTGAACAAACAGAAACACTTCCAAATAGCTTTTATGAAGCCAACATCACCTTGATACCTAAACCAGACAGAGACGCTACCAAAAAAGAAAATTACAGACCAATATCACTGATGAATGCAGATGCAAAGATCCTCAACAAAATCCTGGCAAATAGGATTCAATGCCTCGTTAAGAAGATCATCCACTACGATCAAGTAGGTTTCATCCCAGGAATGCAAGGCTGGTTTAACATCCGTAAATCTATCAACATAATACACAACATCAATAACAAGAAAAATAAAAACCACATGATCATATCAATAGATGCAGAGAAAGCATTTGATAAGGTCCAACACCCATTCTTGATCAAAACTCTCAGCAAGATGGGAATGGAGGGAACCTTCCTCAATATAGTGAAAGCCATCTACCACAAGCCAGTGGCAAATATTATCCTCAATGGAGAAAAACTGAAAGCCTTTCCTCTAAATTCTGGCACAAGACAAGGCTGTCCTCTCTCACCACTCCTTTTCAACATAGCACTGGAAGTACTTGCTATAGCAATTAGGCAAGAAAAGGATATCAAGGGAATCCAGATAGGAAAGGAAGAAGTCAAGCTCTCACTGTTTGCAGATGACATGATACTCTACTTAGAAAACCCTAAAGACTCTATCAAAAAGCTTCTAGAAACAATAGACTCATATAGCAAGGTGGCAGGCTACAAAATTAACACACAAAAATCAATGGCCTTTCTATATACCAATAGTAATAAGGATGAAATGGACATTAAGAAAACAACCCCATTCACAATAGTACCACACAAACTCAAATATCTTGGAATCAACTTGACTAAATATGTGAAGGACCTATACAAAGAAAACTATAAAACTCTGCTCCAAGAAATAAGAGAGGACACACGGAAATGGAAACACATACCCTGCTCATGGATTGGCAGGATTAACATCATCAAAATGGCAATACTCCCCAAGGCATTATACAGATTTAATGCCATCCCTCTAAAGATACCCATGACATTCTTCAAAGAAGTGGATCAGACACTTTTGAAATTCATTTGGAACAATAAACACCCTCGAATAGCTAAAGCAATCATTGGGAAAAAGAATATGGGAGGAATTACTTTTCCCAACTTTAAACTGTACTACAAAGCAACAATTATCAAAACAGCATGGTATTGGAATAAGGATAGGTCCTCAGATCAGTGGAATAGGCTTGAATACTCAGAAAATGTTCCCCAGAGATACAACCATCTAATTTTTGATAAAGGAGCAGGAAATCCTAAATGGAGCAGGGAAAGCCTCTTCAACAAGTGGTGTTGGCACAATTGGATAGCCACTTGCAAAAAATTGAACTTAGACCCCCAGCTAACATCATGTACGAAGGTAAAATCCAAATGGATTAAAGACCTCGATATCAGCCCCAAAACCATAAGATATATAGAACAGCACATAGGCAAAACACTCCAGGACATTACAGGCATCTTCAAGGAGGAAACTGCACTCTCCAAGCAAGTGAAAGCAGAGATTAACAGATGGGAATATATTAAGCTGAGAAGCTTCTGCACCTCAAAGGAAATAGTGCCCAGGATACAAGAGCCACCCACTGAGTGGGAGAAACTATTCACCCAATACCCATCAGATAAGGGGCTAATCTCCAAAATATACAAGGCACTGACAGAACTTTACAAGAAAAAAACATCTAACCCCATCAAAAAATGGGGAGAAGAAATGAACAGACACTTTGACAAAGAAGAAATACGCATGGCCAAAAGACACATGAAAAAATGTTCCACATCACTAATCATCAGGGAGATGCAAATCAAAACAACGATGAGATACCACCTCACACCCCAGAGAATGGCACACATCACAAAGAATGAGAATAAACAGTGTTGGCGGGGATGTGGAGAGAAAGGAACTCTTATCCACTGCTGGTGGGAATGCTGTCTAGTTCAACCTTTATGGAAAGCGATATGGAGATTCCTCCAAAAACTGGAAATCGAGCTCCCATACGATCCAGCTATACCACTCCTAGGAATATACCCTAGGAACACAAAAATACAATACAAAAACCCCTTCCTTACACCTATATTCATTGCAGCTCTATTTACCATAGCAAGACTCTGGAAACAACCAAGATGCCCTTCAACAGACGAATGGCTAAAGAAACTGTGGTACATATACACAATGGAATATTATGCAGCTGTCAGGAGAGATGAAGTCATGAAATTTTCCTATACATGGATGTACATGGAATCTATTATGCTGAGTGAAATAAGTCAGAGAGAGAGAGAAAAACGCAGAATGGTCTCACTCATCTATGGGTTTTAAGAAAAATGAAAGACACCCTTGTAATAATAATTTTCAGACACAAAAGAGAAAAGAGCTGGAAGTTCCAGCTCACCTCAGGAAGCTCACCACAAGGAGTGATGAGTTTGGTTAGAGAAATAACTACATTTTGAACTGTCCTAATAACGAGAATGTATGAGGAAAATGGAGAGCCTGTTTAGGGTACAGGCGGGGGTTGGGGGGGGAGGAGGGAGATTTGGGACTTGGGTGACGGGAATGTTGCACTGGTGATGGGTGGTGTTCCTTTTATGACTGAAACCCAAACACAATCATGTATGTAATCAAGGTGTTTAAATAAAAAAAAATTAAAAAAAAAAAGAAAAAAAAAAAAAGACTTGGGACATTGGTGACGGGAATGTTGCACTGGTGATGGGTGGTGTTCTTTACATGACTGAAACCCAAACACAATCATGTATGAAATTAAGGTGTTTAAATAAATTAAAAAAAAGAAATAAAAAAAGAAAGTTCATGACATAGAGACATAAAAAAAAAAAGAATATGCCAAGTTTATAAGTCAATGCAAGTGAATTTTCAGTTACCCCTTGCCACTTCTTGAGGTCATTCTTTTTCCCATGAATGATCTTAGTATTCTTGTTAAAATATATTAGTCATAGTTGTATGGATCATTCCTGGATTCTCAATTTTGTTACATCCATGCATAAAAAATGTCATATTTAAATGAGGGTGCCTCATATATTTGCAATGGCTTTCAAATATTATAATGCATAAAAATTATTAGAATTTAAAAAACAAAAATATTCAACAATAGATTTGAAAAAAGGTTGTTTTTGTTTGTTTGTTTGTTCAGGGTGATGCTCAGGGGTTATTCCTGGCTCTGCACTCAGGAATTACTCCTGGTGGTGCTCAGGTCCCATATGGTATATCCAAATTTGGGTTGCCCACATATGAGGCAAACATCCTACCCACTGTTCTATGTCTGCAGACCTTCAAAAAGTTATTTATTTTAGAGAAACCAAAAATTAATAGGCTATTATTGGAATTTTCTAATATGCTAGAAACAACTTATCTGAATAATAAATTAAACATTGTTTTAAATAAGAAATGATGATTATAAACACATATTAAACATTTTAGAAGATCTTTATGAAAATTTCCATTTACAACATATGCTGTTTAAATAAATGACAAAAATCAGGTGTTTCATGACTAAATGCTTATAGCAATGTATATTTTAAGGTCTATCTTCTCAGGACTCTTTTTTATACAGTTTGTTTTTATTGGAACCCCAGCAGTAAATTCTTGCAATTTTATAGCTATGTGACATTGTTGTCATTGCTTTTAACATAGGCATCTGTTAAGAAAGAGGCAAAAAGTATTCTCTTATGAATCACTAGACTAGAACATACTTGCCAAAATCAATTAAACTCGTGCCAAATATGATGAGTCACTATAAAACTTTGAATGATTTTAATGTTTTTTTTTTCCTGAGAGAGAAGGAGAGGTAAATTTGCATAGTGTTTTTTTCTGGCGCATTTCAAAACTTATAATTACCTAAATTTAGAAATACAACTATATTAACTTTTCTTCTAGTGTTTCTAGAACACTACAAACAAGAGACCGGAAGAATTTATGTGGTTGGTTATTTCCATATTCACAATACAAAATAGCCTTTATTATTCTGAAACTGTAAGGGTTAACCAAACATGAATAAACAAAAGAGTAAATGCTGGTTATTATTGTTATTATTTTTTGTTTTCAAATAATCAATCATTGGCTTAACACACTATCAAATAAACTATCAATAAAGTTCTGTATGGGAAATAGCATCAAGATAGAAAATTTAGCATAGCATTTAAAAGAACACTGGGAGAGATAATGTTACTATCCACACATCACCAAGCTAACAAGCATTAAGTAGTTGGCAGGGTATTTTAGGAAATAGGACATCTCACTAACTGTAATCTTAAGAGGAAAATATAAACTTATATTCGGTCTATCATGTATCTACTCATAGATATCTTTGCAGAATATTCAAGAGGAGAACTGAAGTAGTTGTTTCAACAAAACTGGAGCTCCAATATACTAAAAAGAAAAATGTAGAATAAGTATATATTTTATATGGCTAACCAATGATTTGCTACATAAATAGCATGATTTTACTAGCTATTTGGCACATATATTATGAAAAAGAAATAAATTATCTAATAATTAAACTCTAAGAAAAATGCTTTTACTCATAGTATAGTTTTGCTGTTAAAAAATTAACTTGGTTTGGGAGGATCATTTTTTTTGGATGGTCCTCTATACCCAGCCAATCCTAGGCACCTATACAGCTAAGGTCAACTCGAAATCTAATTAACACTGGATGTTCTTTTACTTTGTGAGGTGTACAAGTCTCTGTGGTGTTGTCTCATGGTTATTTTGATGTATCTCCCTCATTATTAAAGATGTGGAACATTTTTATCATGTGCCATTTTGTCATTTGCATTTCTGCTTTGAGGAAATGTCTGTTTATCTCTCCAATTTTGGATAGACTATAAGTTGTTGGGTTTTTCTTTAAATACTTTATTGAAACCACTGTGATTTACAAATTCTTCATAGTAGGGCTTCAGACATACAATGTATCACAGTTAATTTCACCACCAGTGTCAACTTCCCTTGACCAATGTTCCCTCAGTACATTCCATGCCACCACCCAAAAAAGAGAAAGAAAAAAAGAAAGAAGGAGAAAGAAAGAAAGAAAGAAAAAGAAAAAAGAAAGAAAGAAAAGAAAAATAGAAAGAAAGAAAGAAAAGAAAAATAGAAAGAAAGAAAGAAAAAGAAAGAAAAAGAAAAAAGAAAGAAAAAGAAAGAAGAAAGAGAAAAAGAAAAGAAAGAAAGAAAGAAAGAAAGAAAGAAAGAAAGAAAGAAAGAAAGAAAGAAAGAAAGAAAGAAAGAAAGAAAGAAAGAAAGAAAGGGAGGAAGAGATAGAAAGGGAGAAAGAGATAGAAAGGGAGAAAGAAGAAAAAGAAATAAAAAGAAAGAAGATAGAAAGCAAAAAGAAAGTGAGAGCAAGGAAAACAAAAGCCATGGATTTGTGCATATTAATTTTGTAGACTGACACTTTACAAGTTTATAGTTTTAGATGCTTTTTTTCTAGAAACTTTTTTGTAGAATCTGTTGGGTTTTCTAAATATAGTATATCATTCACAAACAGTGAGACCTTAACTTATTTCCTATATAACATTGATAGCTTTGTCCTGCAAAATTCCAATGGCAAATACTTCCAGTACTATATTGAATAGAAGTGACAAAAGTAGACAAACTTGTCTTATACCAAATTTTAGAGGAAAGTCTTAGTTGTTCTCCATTGAATATAATGTTTTCCACAGGCTTGTGAGAAATGGCTTTGATTCTATTGAAAAAGACGCCTTCAATGTTTATATCTTGAATATTGTTGGACCATGTAAAGTGCTTTTTTTCTTCATCTATTGTTATGGTGAATTATTTTTATTTTATTGATATGGTGTATTATGTTGAATGACTGAAAATGTTAAAACATCCTTGCATCTCTGGAATGAATAATAAGTTATATATGACCTTCTTGATGAATTGATGAATTGTTGGAGTCTATTTGATATTATTTGGTTGAGAATCTTTGCATCTGTCTTCATCAAGAATGTTGATCTGTAAGTCTTTTTTATGTGATGTCGCTATCTGTTTTTGGTATCAGGGTGATATCACCTTTATGAAAACTATTTGAAAGTGTTTCTGTTTCTTCAATTTCCTGCAAGAGCCTGAAAGGGATTGGCAGTATGTTCTATTTAAAGTGTTGAGAGAATTCACTAATGAATCTATCTGAGCATGGGCTTTTCTTTTGGGAAAGACTTTTGATTATCTTTTCAATTTTCTTGATAGTAATAGGTCTGTTCAGGTATTTCACAACATCTTGGTTCAACATTGGGAAGTGATAAAAGTACAAAAGTTCATTCATTTCTTCTTGGTTTTCTCATTTGGTGACACAAAGATTTTCAAAGTAATACCTGATTACATGTTGAATTTCTGTAGTATTTATTGTGAAATACCCATTTCATTTCTCTCTCTTTCTTTGTGAGTTCTGCTAATGTTTATAAATCTTGTTTATTTTTTTTCAAAGAACTAACTTTTGCTTTTATTGACTTTTTGGATAGTTTTTTGGGTACCCAGTTTATTAATTTATGCTCAAAGATTTTATTATTTCTTTCTCCCTGCCTTATTTTGGGTTATTTTCCAATTTCTTAAGCTGTGCCATTAGGTTATTTTTGTAGGCCCTTAGTTTCTTTCTGATGAATGCTTTCAAAACTATAAATATACCTCTTAAAACCACTTTTGCTGTGTCCTACAAAATATGATAATTGTGTCTTTATTCTCATTTGTTTTCAGGAATCTTTATATTTCCTCTTTGACCAACTTGTTTTCCAGGTGTTATATTTATTTCTCCATTTCTATTTTTAATTCACTTCTATTTCAGTGCATCATGATCTGAGAAGACAATCAATAAGATAATTATTATCTTCTTTATTTAATGGATATCCTATGTATCCTTGTTGAGTTTAAGCCTGTTTGACCTATCAAGAGGTGAGAAAGTAGTGTTGAAGTCTCCAACCACTACGTGTTGCTTGCTATTTATGTATTTCTTCAAGTCTATTAGTAGTTGTTTGTTTATTTTATTGGCCCTGCATTGGTGTGTAATTTCTTTTTTTTTACATGTACAGAAATTTCCTTAAAGAATAAATATAGATGGATAAAAGGCACATAAAAAGATATATGTCACTAATCAGCAGGGAGATGAAAATCAAAACAGCAATGAGATATAATTTCATATCACAGAGACTGACACATATCAGAAAGAACAAGAGCAACCAGTGCTGGTGCAGATGCAGGGAGAAAGGAACTCTCATTTACTGTTGGTGGAATGTTGGTTCAAGCTTTTTGAAAAACAACATGGATATTCCTCTAAAAGCTAGAAATTGAGATTCCATACAACCCAACAATACAGCTCATGGGAATATACCCCAGTGTCCCAAAACACAATTCAGGAAAGACATTTACACTCCTATATTCACTGAAACACTATTCATAATAGTTAATCTGAAAATAATCCTAATATCCAAGAACAGATAAATAGATAAAGAAACTATAGTACATTAACATAATGGAATACTATGCAACTGTTAGCAAAATATTAAGCCACGAAATTTGGTTATACTTGGATAGAAATGGGGAGTTTCATGCTGAGTGAAATGTGTCAATGAGAGAGGGACAAACAGAATAATTGTCCTCATTTGTAGGATATAAAAAATAACATGAGTGGGGCCAGAAGAGCAGTGGCTCAAGCCTACATGTGCTAGCCTAGGACTGACCGTGATTCGATCCCCCGGCATTCCATATGGTCCCCCAATCCAGGATCAATTTTTAAGTACATAGCGAGGAGTATTCCCTGAGCATCACTGGGTGTAGCCCCAAAACAAAAACAAACAAAAAATAACATGAGAATAATACTCAAAGACAATAGAAATGAGGGCCAGGTCAGGAGAACGGATCTATGGTATGAAGCTTGTCAGAAAGGGCTGGGGAGAAATACAGTTAGGATAGAGAAGGGCCCACTGTCACAATGTAGTTGGAAATGATCGCTTTGGACAAGAACTAGGCACTGAAAGGAGGTAAAGCAATATGCATAATAGCCTCATAATAACAGTATTACAAATCATAGTGATTAAAGAAAAAAAAGTATAGGAGAGAAAAGTGTCTGCATAGAGGCAAGCTGAGGAGGGGGGCAGGAAGGAAATTGGGGATACTAGTAGAGAAAAATTTGTAAAGGGATGAATGTTAAAACATTGTATAAAACTCAGGATATTAACAGCTTTTTGTATCTGTGATTCAATAAAAATAAAATCACTGACTAAAATATTCAATGGATAGGGTTGGCGGCAGAGTAACAGAAACTAAGGAAGAAATTAGTGTACTCAAGGATAAGAAGTACAAAACTGTAAAAGAAGGAAAAATTAATGAACAAAAAGAACCTAAAATATCAGAATATATGAAATAACTTAAAGAGAAATAATATCAAAATGCTAGAAATTCTTGAATTTGAAGAAAGATAATGAGAAAGAAGTATTGACTGACTCATGTGCTATATAATAGTTGAAGGCTAATTAGCAGTGTGACTCCATAGTGATACTGCCAGTCTCCTTCAGACAGTTCTGTCAGATTACCTGGGCGAATTACAAATCAGAATGTTACCAGCACCTGGTTAGTCATTTAGTGTTTCTTGTTAAAGAGTCTAGGGTTTAAAAGATTGTGATTTGAGGAGCATAGGTAATTCTCTGTCACAAATTGAAACCATAGAATTGGGGTTGGTAGCTTTGGATTGGACTTCCAGCTTCATATTGTACATGTTCTGAACCATCTCTCCCCCTCCCCATGAAAAATGCTTGTGTGTGTGTGTGTGTGTGTGTGTGTGTGTGTGATTCTCTGTCCCCAAATGGGCCTATTTTTATTTCTCATGGTTATTATACTATTATCTCATCAGAAGTACCAAATAAATACCATTATGATTGACCTTGTGTCTTTAAAAAAAAAAGTATTGACTGAGAATTTCCCAATCTAAGACTTTTAAAAAGGATCTTCAAATTTAAAATGTTATAAGAGATAGAGATGAATATTGTAAAATGATAAGGGTTTTTCATCAAGCTTAACATAATGTATATGCACAAAAATAAAAGAATGTAGAACACTGCAAATGCTGTTTTAAAAGGGAAGTTTATAGAAGCACTGTCTCAAATCAGAAAACAAAGGAAGGAAGGAAGGAAGGAAGGAAGGAAGGAAGGAAGGAAGGAAGGAAGGAAGGAAGGAAGGAAGGAAGGAAGGAAGGAAGGAAGGAAGGAAGGAAGGAAGGAAGGAAGGAAGGAAGGAAGGAAAGAATGGAGGTAGGGAAGGAGGGAGGGCAGGAGGGAAAAAGGGAGGGAGGAAGAAAGCAAGAAAGGGAGGGAGGAAGGGAGGGAGGTGGGAGGGAGGGAGGAAGAAAGAGGATGGGAGGAGGAAAGGGAAGAAGGAAGAGGGAGGGAGAAAGGGAAGGAGGGAGAAAGGAAGAGAGGGAGGGAAGAGGGAGGGAAGGAGGAAGGGATAGAGGAAGGAAGGGAGGGAGGGAGATGACAACAATCGTTTTTTCCATGGTTTATCAATTCAAAGAATTTCAAAGATAACTGATCTCTTTATAAATAAAAGACAATAATCCTTTTTAAATGTTATTTTACTTGAAAGAGTATGTGTATATCTGAACTCCATAATATAATGTATTAGAGGGGGCCAGAGAGATAGCATGGAGGTAGGGCATTTGCCTTGCATTCAGGAGGACATTGACTTAAATTCAGTCATCCCATATGGTTCTCTGAGCCTGCAGGAGCGATTTCTGAGCCTAGAGCCAGGAATAATCCCTGAGCACTGCCAGGTGTGACCCAAAAACCAAAAAGAAAAAAAATCATAATACAATGTATTAGAAGACACAAAAAAAGCAGCAGTATTTGAAAATGAGTGCTGCACCTCTGATGGTTGCCACTTTTTGTTTTGTAAAAGATATAAATAACTGGCCTTTGGGTATCGTCTTTCCTCTCAGGAACACATGGATATTGCTGATTAAATTTCATCAGCTGATATGTATAACTGTTAATTTTAAATATATATGTGAACACATATATATATATTATATATCAAGTGTATACACACACACACACACACACACACACACACACATATATATCACTTGATATATAAACCCAAAGTCTTAAAATCTTTCTCAATACTTCATCCCATTAAACTACCATCAATTGACTAGTTACAAAACAAGTGAAAAACTATTTGCAGGACTGTGAGAAACTGTGAGTGTTGCCTGTGCGTGTTTCTCCACTGTCCTGTCTCCGGAAACTCTTAGAAGTGGGCCAAAAAGGGCCCAGAAAAATAGCTCTCCCAGAGGTTCCATAAGAGCACGGCAGCTCCGCTTTGCTTTGCGGCCATGCGCTCTTTCTAATGAAAGAACGCCACTGCATCAAAAAGAAAAAATCACACTAGGAACTGTGCTAGATCACTGATGCCCAGCATGTCTCTCCGGTTGTCTTCTTTGCTGCCTGCTTGGGCCTAAGATTTGATCCTGTGTGAGGTTTCATCCACCAATGGCTCCCTTTCCTGGGAGGCGAGTTGACCCACCCAGAAAGGGCGGAGCCAGAGGAGCGTGGCCCAGTACATCATTTAGCCAATAAATACCACCACAACACGTAGAAAAACCCACAATACAACTGTGACAATGGAGAAACAACGCAGGCCAGCATCAGACATAGAGAATGAAGATGACACATCTGATGACCAGAAAACAGCCAAGCACCTAATCAATCTCTCAGATAAGGAATTTAGACAAGACATATGGAAGATGCTCAAAGAACTCAAAGAAACCATGGATCGAGTTGAACAGAACACTAATAAGAACCGAGAAAATATGAAGACAGAAATCAGAAAACTCCAAACTGAAATAACATCAAATAACAGGCCTGAAAAACTCAGTAAATGAATTGAATGACAAAATGGATAAGCTCTCCAAAGGGTAACAAAAGCTGAGAATATAATTGGTGCTGTGGAAAATGAAATAAATAACAACTCCATACAGCGGGAGAGATTGGGGAAAAAAACTTAAAGCAAATGATCAAACAATGGAAAAATTACTCAAAGAATGGGAACAGATGAAAATAGAAGTCTATGATAAGCTCAACAGAAACAACTTAAGAATCACTGGAGTCCCAGAGACCCAGGAAGAAAATTTCCAGGAAGAATCAACTGTCAAGAACATCATTAAAGAGAAACTTCTAGAGCTAAATAATATATGCGATCAAATCCTGCATGCCCGAAGAGTACCAAGCAATAGAGACCCCAGAAAAAAAAAAAAAACCCAAGACACATCCTAGTCACAATGATGAATCCCAAAGATAGAGACAGAATTCTGAAAGCAGTAAGATCAAAAGGGAAATTACATTCAAGGGAACATCCTTGAGATTTACAGCAGACCTGTCACCAGAAACACTCAAGGCCAGAAAGCAGTGGTGGGACATAGTGACAAAACTCAATGAAATAAAGGCTTCACCTAGAATACTGTACCCAGCAAAACTCACTTTCAGGTTTGATGGAAGAATACATGGTTTCATAGACAGAAAACAGCTCAGAAACTTTACAGACTCAAAACCATTCTTAAGAGAAAAACTGAAAGACCTACTTTAAGACAAGACTGACCAAAAGACACACCAAATTTCCATATAAAGATAGCATTAAAACCCAGGACAATTCTTTTTCTCAACGTCAATGGACTAAATGCACCAGTTAAGAGACACAGAGTGGCTAAATGGATCAAAAAACTCAATCAAATGCTGCTGCCTACAAGAAACACACCTGAATAGTCAGAACAAACATAGACTCAAAATAAAAGGCTGGAGGAAAATTATCCAAGCAAACAACACCCATAAAAAGCTGGAGTGGCCATACTAATATCAGATGATGCAAACTTTATACTCAGGAAAATTGTAATGGACAAAGATGGACATTTTATATTAATCAAGGGGTATGTACAGAAGGAAGAAATCACTCTCCTAAACGTATATGCACTGAATGAGGGGCCAGCAAAATATTTAATGAAATTGTTGACAAATCTAAAAAATAATATCAATAACAACACAATAATTGTGGGGGACCTCAACACGGCTTTGTCAACACTGGATAGGTCAACCAGACTGAAACCCAACAAGAATATACTAGACCTGAGAAGAGAAATGGAAGAAAGAGGCCTAGTAGATATATATAGAACACTCCATCCCCAGAAACCTGATACACATTCTTCTCTCATGTACATGAGACATTCTCCAGGATAGACTACATGCTGGCACATAAAACATACCTCCATAATATCAATATTGCAGGCTACCTTCGCTGACCACAAGGCTCTGAAATTATATGTGAATACCAAAGGGACACAGAAGAAAAACTTTAACACCTAGAAGTTAAACAGCCTCATACTGAATAACCAGTGCTTCCGAGATGAAATCAAAGAGAAAATCAAAAATTTCCTGGAAACAAATAATAATAAAGACACAAACTATCAGAACTTATGGGACACAGCAAAAGCAGTATTGAGAGGAAAATTTATAGCTTTGCAAGAACACATCAAGAAGAAAGAAGGGGCCTACCTGAATAGCTTAATGATGCTGCTCATAGAATTAGAAAGTGCTTAACAAAAGGACCCAAAAATAGGGAGACAGAAGGAAATAACAAAGCTGAGAGCAGAAATTAACGAAGTGGAAACCCAAAAAACAATCTGAAAGATCAACGAAAGACAAGTTGGTTCTTCGAAAAATAAACAAGATTGATAGACCATTAGCAAAACTAACCAAGAAAGAGAAAGAGAAAAACTTGATAACTCGTATTAGAAATGAAAAGGGGGAGATCACTACCGATATTGCAGAGATTCAAAGGGTAATCAGAAACTACTTTGAGAAACTCTATGCCACTAAAAATGAGAACCTGGAATAAATGGATAAATTCTTGGACTCTTATAACCTCCCATGGTTGAATAAAGAGGATGTAGCATACCTAAACACCCCCATCACTATTGATGAAATTAAAACGGTAATCAAATGTGTGCCCAAAAACAAAAGCCCAGGCCCAGATGGATTCACTAATGAATTCTTTCAAACCTTCTAAGAGGAACTACTACCAATCCTGGCAAGACTCTTTAATGAAATTGAACAAACGGGAACACTTCCAAATAGCTTTTATGAAGCCAACATCACCTTGATACCTAAACCAGACAGAGATGCTACCAAAAAAGAAAATTACAGACCAATATCCCTGATGAAAACAGATGCAAAGATCCTCAACAAAATCCTGGCAAATAGAATCCAATGCCTCATTAAGAAGATAATTCATTATGATCAAGTAGGTTTCATCCCAGGAATGCAAGGATGGTTTAACATCAGTAAATCTATCAATATAATACACAACATCAACAACAAGAAAAATAAAAATCAAATGATCATATCAATAGATGCAGAGAAGCATTTGATAAGGTCCAACACCCATTCTTGATCAAAACTCTCATCAAGATGGGAATGGAAGGAACCTTTCTGAATATAGTTAAAGCCATCTACCACAAGCAAGTGGCAAATATTATCTTCAATGGAGAAAAACTAAAAGCCTTCCCTCTAAATTCTGGCACAAGACAAGGCTGTCCTCTCTCACCACTCCTATTCAACATAGCACTGGAAGTCCTTGCTATAGCAATCAGGCAAGAAAAAGATATCAAGGGAATCCAGATAGGAAAGGAAGAAGTCAAGCTCTCGCTGTTTGCAGATGGCATGATACTCTACTTAGAAAACCCTAAAGACTCTACCAAAAAGCTTCTAGAAACAATAGACTCATATAGCAAGGTGGCAGGCTACAAAATTAACACGCAAAAATCAATGGCCTTTCTATACACCAATAATAATAGGGAAGAAATGGACATGAAGAAAACAACCCCATTCACATTAGTGCCACACAAACTCAAATATTTAGGAGGCAACTTGACTAAAGATGTGAAGGACCTATACAAAGAAAACTATAAAACTCTGCTCCAAGAAATAAGAGAGGACACAAGGAAATGGAAACACATACCCTGCTCATGGATTGGCAGGATTAACATCATTAAAATGGCAATACTCCCCAAGCATTGTACAGATTTAATGCGATCCCTCTAAAGGTACCCATAACATTCTTCAAAGAAGTGGATCAGGCACTTTTGAAATTCATTTGGAACAATAAACACCCTTGAATAGCCAAAGCAATTATTGGGAAAAAGAATATGGGAGGCATTACTTTCCCCAACTTTAAACTGTATTACAAAATAAGTAATCAAAACAGCATGGTATTGGAATAAAGACAGACCCTCAGATCAGTGGAATAGACTTGAGTTCTCAGAGAATGTTTCCCAGACATACAATCATCTAATCTTTGATAAAGGAGCAAGAAGTCCTAAATGGAGCAGATTAAGTCTCTTCAACAAGTGGTGTTGGCACAACTGGCTAGCCATTTGCAAAAAAGCAAAATTAGACCCTCAGCTAACATCATGTACAAAGGTAAAATCCAAATAAATTAAAGACTTGTATCAGATCTGATACCATAAGTTATATAGAACAACACGTAGGTAAAACACTCCTGGACATTGAGACTAAAGGCATCTTCAAGGAGGAAACGGCACTCTCCAACCAAGTGAATGCAGAGATTAATAGATGGGAATATATTAAGCTGAGAAGCTTCTGCACCTCAAAGGAAATAGTGCCCAGGATAAATGAGCTAACCACTGAGTGGGAGAAACTATTCACCCAATACCCATCAGATAAGGGGCTAATATCCAAAATATACAGGGCACTGACAGAACTCTACAAGAAAAAAAACATCTAATCCCACCAAAAAATGGGGAGAAGAAATGGACAGACACTTTGATAAAGAAGAAATACAAATAGCCAAAAGGCACATGAATAAATGCTCCACATCACTAATCATTAGGGAGATGCAAATCAAAACAACTATTAGGTACCACCTCTCACCACAGAGATTGGCACACATCACAAATAATAAGAACAAGCAGTGTTGGCAGGGATGTGGAGAGAAAGGAACTCTTATCCACTGCTGGTGGGAATGCCGACTAGTTCAACCTTTCTGGAGAGCTATAAGGAGATTCCTCCAAAAACTGGGAATTGAGCTCCCATAGGATCCACTCCTAGGAATATACCCTAGGAACACAAAAATACAATACAAAAGCCCCTTCCTAACACCTATAATTATTGCAGCACTATTTACCGTAGCAAGACTCTGAAAACAACCAAGATGCCCTTCAACAGATGAATGGCTAAAGAAACTGTGGTACATATACACAATGGAATATTATCCAGTCATCAGGAAAGATGAAGTTATGAGATTTTCCTATACATGGATGTACATGGAACCTATTATTCTGAGTGAAATAAGTCAGAGAGAAAGACAAAGATGGAGAATGGTCTCACTCATCTATAGGTTTTAAGAAAAAATGAAAGACATGTCTCAACAATTTTCAGAGACAAAAGAGGAGAGGGCTGGATGTTACAGCTGACCTCATGAACCTCACCACAAAGAGTGATGAGTTTAGTTAGAGAAATAACTACATTGTGAACTATCCTAACAATGAGAATATATGAGGGAAATAGACAGCCTGTCTAGAGTACAGGTGGGGGTGGGGAGGAGAGGAGGGATATTTGGGTCATTGGTGATGGGAATGTTACACAAGTGATGGGGGGGTGTTATCTTATATGACTGAAACCCAACCACAATCATGTTTGTAACCAAGGTGTTTAAATAAAAATATTATAAAAAAAAAAGAAAAACTATTTGCAAACAGAAATTTGATATATACCAAAGTCAAAGATTCTTGTTTCTACTTCTTATTAGATGGTGACTCCTGGAGGAACAACTCCCATACTCTTTCATGAGGGCATCAATGCTGTTCCAAAGAAAGATAGTACATAGAACTCAGAACTTTGATACTGACTCCTTTCATCCTGGCAACAAACAGTCCTTTGATTCCTTCATCTTGCCTTGTCCCTAGGAGTCATAAACCGCATAGGTAGGTTCTTCTTAAAAATTTTTCAACTAGTTCCAGAAATATATGTAACATGCTGTTTTTAAGACACCTTGCTGCAGCCAAAAGTTTAGCCTCTGGTCTGGGCTTTTTTTTGACTCAATGTGGTTGAACATCTGAAGCCCATTTAGTGGAATAAGTAAAAGGATTAGTACAAAAAATACAACCTTTTGTTGATTTTTCTGCTAATACATTGGAAATTCATTTAGGCCCACACAAGCTTACTAACTTTTACTTTAGTATTAAAAATGCAATTTCTGCCGAATCCAGTGCCAATATTAAAGGTTATAGATGACTATTGACACTGTATTTTCACAAGGAAGTTTTCTATGATTCTTTCCTTTTTTTCTATCTTTGAAAATTATCCCAGTATTTTTAGAGGACACTCAAATATGTCAGTTCACTATTGACTGTGTTATCACCACAAAGTAAGTGACCTGACAAAGGAAACAGTCACAGCATCATTTTCAATCAGATTCCATTCTAAGAGAAGCTGACTCCACCAGCTCCAAGACCTGGAATTATATACATGGTGGCCAAGATACAACTCTGCTTCTGGCTCTCTTCTGATGAAATTCTGTTAACCCAAGTTACCAAGTAACTCATCATATTAAATCTGTGCATCTTGGCTCAACTAGATCTCATGCAGTTGTACAAAAATCTAGTCCAAGCTGAGGGCTTTCCCAATCAAAATTGTACATGCCCTGAGAAAGGCAATGTGAGACAAAATCAAGAGCATGGATGATGTCCTTTTATGGGTTTCAGAATGTCTTGGGCCTCAGCTTCCAAATTTGAAAGAAAGTGTGATAAAATCTGCTACTTGGATATGTGAGATAATTGAGATAGAGGAGAACAAAGCTCTTTCCATGATTCTTTGCTTCCCTCTTCTCTCTCTCTCTCTCTCTCTCTCTCTCTCTCTCTCTCTCTCTCTCACACACACACACACACACACACACACACACACACTTGAAATTCCATATCATTTCACTTTTGTTAATTTCTGGGTGGAAAGAAGGGCTTTTCACATTGTGAAAAGGATTGTATTTGCAAGAATACAGGACATAGAACTTCAGCCCCTTTGAACCTGTCTCAAGAGAGTTAAATAACTACCTATTTCTGAAATAGGAGGAGCCTCTGCAATGTACTGGCTATTTAGATGTGTACTGAATTTTCTTGGAGAAGAAAATGTCCTGTGCCACACAGTAAAGCCTTGGTGGCTACGGCCAGCTTAGATTGTACAGCAGTTAGGAAAACCTAAAACCCGCTGGGAGTTTTAGACAAGGCCTGCTAAGTAAAAACCCTGAGAGCAAGTTGAACTAGTGGGCCCAGATCACAATGTCAACTCCCAAACTCAAAGTGGACTAGTTACTCTAAAACAGCAACATGTATTGACCCTAACTAAGTGTCTTCTTATTTTCAACAAAGAAGAGTGAGTAGGACAAAAGTTCACTTAAGCAATAACAAAGTGATGAAGCCAAAAGACTGTATTGTAGGCAGGGCACTTGTCTTGCGCAGCTGACCAAGTTCAGTCCCCAGATCACCCTGAGCATCACTAGGAGTGATTCCTGAGAAAAAGCCTGGAGTAAGTCATGCGCCTTGCAAGTTGATGTCCCCAAAATCTATTAATAAAGAAAAGTAAAATGATTAGTTGATCACTTGATAGATTTTCAGGAGTGCTATCATTTCAATAAGAGGTGCATATATTTAGCTCCTGGAAATACAAAGTTCAGTGAATTGGCAGGGTAGACAGAAACAACTCAAGTCCATAGTAACATGTCTCATGTGTCTTGGATCTCACAGATACTTTGCATGCAGAGCTGGTAGAGAAGGTGGTAGGCCTGACTACAATTTTAAATAATTAGCAGGGGAGCAGGAATTTCCCACATTTACTCGAAAGTATGTTCCATGGAATTTATGCACACGGGGAGGACTCTTCTAAACATTGACTTATCTGGTCAAAATGATGTCAGAAATTATCCCTGTGAGACAAACAAGGCACCTTCATGAGGAAAGGGGGAAAAGTTTACTAATGAAGTAAAAGAAATTACTAATGGTATTTGCCACAAAATGGAGAAAATGCTGGAATATCAAAACATCATTCATGTTTGGGCTGCATTCACTCAGCAGAAATCTGTGGGCCTTGCTTAAGAAATTTTAGCTGATATTAGCAAGATTGTGGCAGTTCCACAGCATCAGGAAGTAGATTGGCATCTACCAGACTGTATCTTCAGACCGTTGCCCTAGGAGTGACAAGATAGTGGGTATGACACTAGGTTCTGTCTTCTCATCAAGAGCAGAAAACTAGGACATGTGCTAAGAAAGCATACTTTCCCTCCCTTTCTTGCTTGAAGTCAGTAGCCCTCAAAGATCCTGTTGTCTTAATAAGTGTGAGTGACTAGAAAAACTGAAACATATGCCATCCTGAAAAGGAAACTACTACTCTCCGTGATTGCTCTAGGAATAATATGATGTGTCCCTGGGGCCAGATAATCTCTGAAACACAAATCATAGATCTGATGGGCAAAAGAAGGAGGACTAGTTGTTTGGAAATCTTCTCACATGTTTTGTGACAAGAAATTTACTTTACTATGGACTTTTGAAAGTCTTTTTTTAATTTATGTCAATGAGAAGCTTAGATTGATAGACAATTGATGTACAGTTTCCCAGACATATTTGACTATAGGATCTCACTGACACCAACATCTCAAGTTTGGTGGGTCGTGGAAAATACTCTAGGTAACACTGCCCAATGTGTTTCTAAAGCATTTTACTTCTTAATTTGTATGACATAATATTTAGGCTAGACAGAAGCTTCCATTGGCCTTGGATAAATATAATTCTCATAAAATTACTGTGTTCGTTGGGTTTTTAAAAGGTTATTCTCTGTCCAAGTCAAACCTGGATTCAGAATGACAAGTGCTCTGCCTGCCAAAGGTTGCATGTAGACATTTATCTTGAAATATTTTCAATCTCCACATAAACCTTCAAAGGTTTAAAAAACAGTAGTCAGGATGAATACAATGTTCAGTATGCTGTATGTTCCACTAAAAAATTACTTGCTAAAAGCTCCATAGCTCATTCTTAGAGGAAAACTTTGTCATTTATTGCATCTGCCTCACCTTTCTGCACTACCTCTTACAAATCAGGACCAGAAACTATATATTTTTAATTTTATTTTTTTTATTTATTTATTTATTTTAATTTATTTAAACAAACCTTAATTACATACATGATTGTGTTATTTGGGGGGGTTTCAGTCATGTAAAGAACACCACCCATCACCAGTGCAACATTCCCATCACCAATTTCCCAAGTCTCCCTTCGCCCCACCCGACCCCCGCCTGTACTCTAGACAGGCTCTCCATTTTCCTCATACATTCTCATTATTAGGACAGTTCAAAATGTAGTTATTTCCCTAACTAAACTCATCACTCTTTGTGGTGAGCTTCCTGAGGTGAGCTGGAATTTCCAGCTCTTTTCTCTTTTGTGTCTG
This sequence comes from Suncus etruscus, assembly GCF_024139225.1. NCBI lineage: Eukaryota > Metazoa > Chordata > Mammalia > Eulipotyphla > Soricidae > Suncus > Suncus etruscus. The sequence continues at coordinate 48,152,386 of NC_064851.1, forward strand.
ACAATTATTATTACAAGGGTGTCTTTCAATTTTCTTAAAACCCATAGATGAGTGAGACCATTCTGCGTTTTTCTCTCTCTCTCTGACTTATTTCACTCAGCATAATAGATTCCGTGTACATCCATGTATAGGAAAATTTCATGACTTCATCTCTCCTGACAGCTGCATAATATTCCATTGTGTATATGTACCACAGTTTCTTTAGCCATTCATCTGTTGAAGGGCATCTTGGTTGTTTCCAGAGTCTTGCTATGGTAAATAGTGCTGCAATGAATATAGGTGTAAGGAAGGGGTTTTTGTATTGTATTTTTGTGTTCCTAGGGTATATTCCTAGGAGTGGTATAGCTGGATCGTATGGGAGCTCGATTTCCAGTTTTTGGAGGAATCTCCATATCGCTTTCCATAAAGGTTGAACTAGACGGCATTCCCACCAGCAGTGGATAAGAGTTCCTTTCTCTCCACATCCCCGCCAACACTGTTGATTCTCATTCTTTGTGATGTGTGCCATTCTCTGGGGTGTGAGGTGGTATCTCATCGTTGTTTTGATTTGCATCTCCCTGATGATTAGTGATGTGGAACATTTTTTCATGTGTCTTTTGGCATTTGTATTTCTTCTTTGTCAAAGTGTCTGTTCATTTCTTCTCCCCATTTTTTGATGGGGTTAGATGTTTTTTTCTTGTAAAGTTCTGTCAGTGCCTTGTATATTTTGGAGATTAGCCCCTTATCTGATGGGTATTGGGTGAATAGTTTCTCCCACTCAGTGGGTGGCTCTTGTATCCTGGGCACTATTTCCTTTGAGGTGCAGAAGCTTCTCAGCTTAATATATTCCCATCTGTTAATCTCTGCTTTCACTTGCTTGGAGAGTGCAGTTTCCTCCTTGAAGATGCCTGTAATGTCCTGGAGTGTTTTGCCTATGTGCTGTTCTATATATCTTATGGTTTGGGGGCTGATATCGAGGTCTTTAATCCATTTGGATTTTACCTTTTACATGATGTTAGCTAGGGGTCTAAGTTCAATTTTTTGCAAGTGGCTATCCAATTGTGCCAACACCACTTGTTGAAGAGGCTTTCCCTGCTCCATTTAGGATTTCCTGCTCCTTTATCAAAAATTAGGTGGTTGTATGTCTGGGGAACATTTTCTGAGTATTCAAGCCTATTCCACTGATCTGAGGACCTATTCTTATTCCAATACCATGCTGTTTTGATAACTGTTGCTTTGTAGTACAGTTTAAAGTTGGGGAAAGTAATTCCTCCCATATTCTTTTTCCCAATGATTGCTTTAGCTATTCGAGGGTGTTTATTGTTCCAAATGAATTTCAAAAGTGTCTGATCCACTTCTTTGAAGAATATCATGGGTATCTTTAGAGGGATGGCATTAAATCTGTATAATGCCTTGGGGAGTATTGCCATTTTGATGATGTTAATCCTGCCAATCCATGAGCAGGGTATGCATTTCCATTTCCGTGTGTCCTCTCTTATTTCTTGGAGCAGAGTTTTATAGTTTTCTTTGTATAGGTCCTTCACATATTTAGTCAAGTTGATTCCAAGATATCAGAAACTATATTTTACTTTCACTGTTAGAACTAACATGTGAGTCAGGTGTACTATTATTCTCAGTTTTATGAATGAGAACACTGAGTTTAGGAATTCAAGCCTATGCCTGCCAAACTCCAGAGCTTATAAATTTTATCAATAAGTTACTGAAAAACTCAGTCAAACCTTTACTATGTTTTTTGTTTTTGATTTTTTGTTTGTTTAGTTGTTTTGAACTACAACCTCAGCTCAGGGGTTAATCCTGCCTTTGCACTCAGGAGCCAATGTTGGAGGGCTCAGAGGACCAGAGTGCAAGGTGCAGGGTATTGAATTCAGGTTGGCTGCATGCAAGGCACACACTCTACCCTTTGTACTATTACTTTGGCTCTATTTATTTGGAAGCAAATATGATTTACTAGTTTCATTTTTCAAACTATAATGATAGGACTAAATTTTTTTTTCTAATTGTTTTATAGATTTTTTTTCTGCTGAACTTGGTACAAATTGTCACAAGTATAAGCAAGCAATTTCTGGAAAGATTTGTTATCCAAATATGCAAGTGATATAAGGAAGGTGAGTAAAACAATGTAAAACTAATATTTGTGGCAATTTAAAAAGAGAAAATGGGACATTTTTAAAAATAACTTTATGTAAACACCATTGCTACAAAATTGTTCTTGTCAAGTTTCAGTCATACAATGTGTACACCACCAGTGCACATTTCTTGTCACCAATGCCCCCAGTGTCCCTCCTAGCCTCTGACTTGCCTGCCTCTGGAGCAGACGTTGGATAAAGGCATTTCTGAAAAGGCATTTTGATGCTTGCACAGCAGTGGAGCACCAAACTCACTGATTAGCAAAATAAAATATATATATTTTTATATATATGTATAAATATATATATGTTTATATATATATATATAACACCAATATTTCCAGACATTTCCTATAAGAGAAAAACAGTGCTGTGCTGCACATTATTTTCCAAGTTTTAAAAACCATCTTGAAAAGTATGTGTTATTGCTTTAGAAAACCAGGGTTTCAAAAGGTTAATTAGCAAATTAAAGTGACAAAGCTAAATTTGTAGGCAACTATGGTTTTGATAACTTTATCTATTCTCTACTATTAGAGTCCAGAACTCGGGATCCGCCAACCAAAAGACCACTAGGGAGACAGGCAGTAATGTAAATGCTAGGGGGTTTATTCCAGCAGGTTGTGGTCCAACATTTCCTAAGAAATGAGGACCTTGAGAATGGCTCACATATCAAATTTAAAGAGTACACATTTACTCACATGTCAAATTTAAAGAGTCTAGGGGATCCCCACCTCTGGGTATTATTGGCCCTTAGTACAAGATTGGGCTAGGATCAGTCATAGTTCAAATGTAGCGTCAAACAGACAGGTGGGTGGGGTGCAGCCCCCGCACCCAGAGTGCAGTGTCATCTGGCTATCTGTCAGTTGCTGCAGACCTAGGGTCTGTTTGTCATCTGGCCATCTGTCAGCTGCTATTTAGCCTCATATGGATGTATTTCCTGGCATTTAACTCTAGGGTCTGGTTCCAGGATCTGATTGCTATAGCCTAGTCTTTATACCTTAAAACTGCAATCTGTCATGGCTACACTTAGGCTCAAAGCAAAGCCAGGTTTACAGCAGTTAACTTCCTCAAGCAAGCAGAGTAAAAAGCCAAAGCAATGTTAGTTCTAATGTTATTTCTAAGCAAAGACTCACTATATTCTAACATCAACAATTAGGTTACAGTTAATTCTACATCTTAGATTCTAACACTACCACATAGATAGCAGAGACAGGAGTTAAGTCCTGAGCATGCTGGGTATTGCTCAAAAAGTATATGTGTGTCATCACAAATAACAAGAACAATCAGTTCTTGCGGGAATATGGGGAGAAAGGAACTCTCATTCACTGCTGGTGGGAATGCCATCTAGTCCAGCCTTTATGGAAAGCAATATTGACATTCCTCAAAAAATTGGTAATTGAGCTCCCATATGATACAGCTATACCTCTTCTATGGATATACCCTAGGAACACAAAAACATAATACAAAAATGCCTTCTGCACACTATATACATTGCAGGTCTATTTATAATAGCCAGACTCTACAAACAACCCCGATGCCTGACAATAGATGAGTGGCTAAAGATACTGTCACAATGGAATACATCACTGGGGACATTTTAGGCTAGAAAAATACTAAAGTGGAAAGGGGACATGTCCTGCATGTCACTATTTTGATTCCCATCATCAATGTCAGGAAAAATGAAGTCATGAAATTTTCTTATACATGGATGGACATGAAAACTATTAAGCTGAGTGAAATAAGTCAGAGAGGGAGAGAGAGATAGACACAGAATAGTCTCACTCATCTATAGGATTTTAAAAAAACAAAAGACATTATTGTAATAATACCCAGAGATAAGGACTGGAAGGACTAGCCATGATATAAAGCTTACCACAAGGAGTGATGAGTTTAGCTAGAGAAATAACTATACTAACAATTATCATGACAATGGTAGTGAGTAAAAGAAATTGAATGCCTGTCTTGAATACAGGCTGGGGTTGGGGGAGGAGGAAAATGGGGGGGGGGTGTAATTGGTGGTGGGAAGGTTGCACTGGTGAAAGGAGCTTTTCTTTTTTTAATAACTGAAACCCAACCACAAACATGTTTGTAATCATGGTGCTTAAATAAAGATATTATTTTTTTAAAAAACTGTGCATGTGTGTATATGAGAGAAAGAGAGAATGTTGGGGAAGTTATAGACTGGTTACATGAGGATAGCAGGTTCTAGTAGGTGAGTAAGTCAAACTGCCTTCTCCAGCCAGCTGTAATGGCTTCACAGAGTCACTGAGGATCACTGAGGAGACAAGACATTAGTATGTCACAGTGATGCTGAGATCCCTTCAGCTTTGGAGCAAGGCTGAGCAAGACCAGTCCAGTTTGTAACATTTCTCTGTATTCATGAGATCAAGGCACTAAGAAACTGAAGGTGTGATGTGTGACCTCATAATCTACACACAGGGAATTAATGGTACTGGCTCCTTAGCCTGGTCAGGTGCTTGTCTATGAATTCACAATGTTTCTGATTTAGACTTATCATGATGACTTACAGTGAGCTCCTTGAAGAAAACCCATTACTCAATCCAAGCACTCTTTAACTGCTATGCTTCTTGTTCTTGTACAGCCCATGCTCTAGAAAATGATCTGAAACATTTTCTTACTTTGAAAGCTCCCTTAATTTCTGAAGGAATTTTCTGCCATAAAATGTCCTTTAAGATTAAATACAAAAGGCTAGAAGGATACTACAGTGGAAAGGGGACATGCCTTGCATGTCACTATTTTGATTCCCATCAGCAAGTATGAGCCCTGACAGGAGGGATCTCTGAATGCAGAACCATGAATGAGCCTTGAATATACTGAATGTATCCCAAAGCAAAACCAGTAATCAAATAAATGAATAAAATGGAGCTCAGAAATATAGGTCAGTGGCAGAGGACCTGTGCCCAGGCAGCTCCCCAAATCACTGAGAATAATCCAAGAAGCTTTGCCACAGTTCACAATGTCTGGCACTCTGCAAGCATAGATGAGAACACTGCAATTAAGTGTGCAGGCATTGCACTCAACAGTGACGACAACAACAACCACAAACAAAAGGGAAGAAGGAAATTCAAATTAAAAAACTAGTAAATTTAATTTGGTGAGCTAAAAGAGAATGTCTCTTTCATAGGCTCATGCTGAGGCTTGACTGCTTTTAAAATGCTTCAAGAGATTGTCTTTCTTCTTTTTTTCCTCCCTCCAAACTGCCTTCTTTGTTTAGGGATTCCACTTTGCCCTCTTGCCTTTTCTACAATATCATCTCTTGCTTTGCCAGAGACTAAATGTGAGGCCACAAAGGGACAATGAGACTTGTTACCCGAGGCAAAAAGACACCTGCATGTATTCAGAGAGACTGCTTCTAGTATGTCTTGCCAGTTTATACCCAAGGCATTAACAGTAGGGTGACTTCCCAGATCTCTTACTTAGGAAGAATGAGAGAGTGGGTGAGTCATTTAAGCATCTAAATAATGGTTTTAAGAAAGCTAGGGGACCATGGATCTAAAATGATTATTGTTGTGATTTCTATCAAAGGGCATTGATATATCCTGGTTTACATTAAATTTCCCTGATTATAACTTATTTTCAGACATAAAGAGACCAGAGTCACTTTAACCTGGCTGAAAGGGCAGAGGTACTAAGTGATCTCCTCAGGCATTCCTCACAGGCTTTACCCAGAAAGTCAAAACAATAGGAACAATTCAGGATATTTTGCTTCTAGTCAGCAATGTGAGCAGAAAGAGATTACCCTTTTGTTTTTCTGACAATTGTCTGTGTTTTGCCCTTTCATTTTGTATTGTCTTTTCTCTTGCCTCCTTGCCAAATTCTACAGAACCAAAATTTGTAAATATTAAGCAGAAAACGTTGCACAAAGCCACACTAAGACATGGAAAACCACACTTCAAAAGCAAACTATAAAGGGAATCATAGTAGGGAAGTCTCAATCTATTGAAAGACCCATATGAATGTAAAGGATTTTGCAAGATCTTATAATGGAGTAGGAAAAAGTAGACAATGATTGTTAACATAGAATAAATAAATGGATTTTTATGCAAAAAATTAGATCATTTCTGAAAGGAAAGAAGAAAGCCTATGAAATTTGTTTGCTTCAGTTTGCTAAGAATTAAACATGCCTGCAAGGCATATTTAATGGAATTAGTAAAAGCAGGCAATAGAAGGTTTGCAATGACCAGTAATGGAGAACTGTCCTTAGCATCAATCACTGATGGAGAGACAGTCTCTAACACAGTCATTCCTGGCCCTCATCTAAGGGCATTATCAAGTGAATTATCAAATCTGATCATGGAGACTTTCTGAAAGGCCAGTCATGGTGTTAGGGTTATATCTCAGGATTGTGAAACAGGCATTTAAGTTGCTTTCTAAATGATGGTGTTTAAAATGAGTCGAAAATCAGAGTTATTATGGTGTCAGATTCCTACTGAGCATCTTGTATTTGATGAACAAATGAATGGCCACAACCACAACCATGACTTAATGAGACTCAGTCTCATGTTCCCAGTTGCACAGATAATTCTAAAAATGACATCATGATCTCCATTATTCTATAAGTCATAATAAGCAGCTACATATTAAATGGCATGAAATTAAGAAAACAGAAAGTGAAGCAGACAGGCAGGTAGAAAAGGGACTTCCCGAGGCCCGGAGAGATAGCACAGCGGCGTTTGCCTTGCAAGCAGCCGATCCAGGACCAAAGGTGGTTGGTTCGAATCCCGGTGTCCCATATGGTCCCCCGTGCCTGCCAGGAGCTATTTCTGAGCAGACAGCCAGGAGTAACCCCTGAGCACTGCCGGGTGTGGCCCAAAAACCAAAATAAATAAATAAATAAATAAATAAATAAATAAATAAATAAATAAATAAATAAGAAAAGGGACTTCCCATGCAAATAGGTTCTTGAGATGTAATAAATTCAAGACACAAGGTTTGGAAGAAAGAATTACTTCATCATTGAAAAAAAAATCTCACCTGGCACCACTGCAGACCCAGAGAAGAGTGGACCATACCCCTTACTAAGAGAAACTCTAGCAGGAACAAGACAGGACTGAATATCCAAGCAGACCATAAACTACCCCATACAACTAATTCCCCCCCCCCCAGCAACCACCTTAGCAACAGGATCTTACCTAGGTGGAAGGGGTGGAGGTGAGAAGGAGCAGGTTGAGAAAACTTTATCAAAGTTAGCTTGATACAGAAAAAGTGTATACTTATGTTACTGGGTCCAGGGTGCCCTAGCACATATTGTGCTCATCCTGAAGATGTGTACTTTCCTACTTTTATGCTTGAGCTCCTTACTTTCTCTTGCTTATCCTCTTCCTTCTCTTCCTCAGTACCTCCAAATAAAAATTTTTACATGATTTTTAAAATGTTTTTTTATATCACTATTAGTTTCTTCCTGAAATTCTTTTATGTGAGGGAAGGCAACAGACCTGAAAGACCTGAATAAGGTCTAAGACTGGCTTTCCCTTTTCCTTGCTCCAGCCTAAATCCACAACTCCCCAAGAAAAACTCAGTTGGTGCAAATTAAATCCCACACCAGGTAGAACAAATGAACATTAGGTATGGCTAGACAGCTGCCTAGTAGGACTGGCTTGACTTGTCCATGCTGTGTATGGACACACAAACTTTATCAGTCTTAAATCTAACCAGCTATTCTCAGTATGGCAGACGTAGGTGGAGAGGCATTCCTTTCTGAGGCTGCTTCACACTTCACATAAGTCTCTTTCCTTTCCATTTTATATAAGACACCTGGGGACCCCACAGACATCAAAAGGAAACATATCACATGGGAGGAATGGAAGAAAAAGAATAGCTTTCCAAATTGTTGAACTAAGTGTTATGTCCAATTTCCTAAGGGAAATGGGGTCTGGTTCTGCTGTCAATGCAATCAGTTTGTCCCAGAAAACCAGGTGTAAATCTTATTCCTAATCAGTCGAGGATAATGACAGGGGAAAAGACAGAAGCAGGCAATTCTAGTAGGAGATATCAGGAAGTGGGTTTGAAGACCCAGATAAATTTCCAAAATTAAAGGCACCAGGAAATAATAAGGGAGATGAGGAAGGATAAGAAGAAAGAAATCTGAACATGAAGAATTAAGATTTCTGGATGAAATGTAAAAATTTGAGTAAATGAGATAAATCAAAATATGATTTAATTTTTTTTTATTTTTTGTTTTTTGAGCCACATTCGGTGGTCCTCAGGGGTTACTCCTGGTTCTATGCTCAGAAGTCACTCTTGGAAGGCTCAGGGAACCATACGGGAGGACAAAGATTGAGTGCACGTGAAAAGCAAATGCCCTACCCACTGTGCTATTGCTAGACCCTCTAATTTGATTTTAATGGGTTGGAAATAATAAATTTTTTAATATTTTTGAAATTCATTTTCTGTTACTATTTTATTATAATTTTTTTTATTCATTCCTAGCACTGTGTGTCACAGGAGTGACCCCCGGTGATCTTGGGGAAACCATACACAGTGTCAAAATCTGCAAAACAAGTTAATGCCTTTCCTTCTGTACTATCTATAAAAAAATTTTTCAAGAGAAGTTGAAAAATATTGCAGTGAATAAAAATAATCACAATGATTATCACAGCATCACAGCTTAAAGGCTACTTTCATAAAAAGTTGCTGGCATGAAGTTCTTTTTCATCATTTCTTTCTTCTGCTAGATGAAACACAGATGCTACCATCTTGGGTTCTGAGAAATTTCCATTGAAAGCTTTTAGATTCCAATCTAGAGCTCACAAACAGCATAGATTGCAATTCTGTACTGACATATATCGCACCAAGACTCTTTATCCTTAGCAATGCATAGGATTCTATCACAGATAGTCTTACTAAAAGTCTTTTAAGTGAAAGAACAAAGCCTCAACCCAAGTAACTTATTTCACCTGCTTTACTCCTGAAGATTACTTGAAAAGTCAGTGTCAGAGCACCATTATTTTTTAATGTAATAGTCTCTGACTATATTGTTTCTTGCAGATCAGGCTAAAGTTTGCACATCTATTTATTAGTCACTCAATTTATTTATCTTTAATTTTAGAGCCATAGTTGGTGGTACTCAGGGTTTATTCCTAACTCTGTATTTCAAGATCACTCCTGTCAAGCTTGGGAAGACCATATGGATTGAACCCAGGTCAGTCGCATGTAAGGCAAGTACCCTCCATGCTGTTCTGTTGCTCTGACCTCTACAGAGACACATTTATCATATTTTTTATTTTTTCTTTAAGTCCGAGAGATTCTCACAGTCCTGGAGAGCACCCTGAAAACACCAACCTAAGGTCTGAGTTGAGAACCCACATCTCTGTAAGGTTGTGTTCAAGTTGAGAGAAGAAAGTATGTCTACCACATAAGTCTAGTGGTTCACAAAAGGGAGACTTGAAACCCAAGCCATTGCTTCAAACATGCTGTTATTTCAGCATGAGCACAAAGGAACACGTACCAAGATACATATAGATGGATGACTGCAGTTAGCATTCCTATCGTGTACATTCTTGGCACAAAATTATGTGACAAACACAGACAGCACATATTTATAAGGATCACTTTGAGTTTGACACTACAGTGCTGTGGGAAACAAAAATTAAAATGGGAACTATACGTTTTAAATATATATGCTTTCCCTATATTGTTTCTTTAAGTTCAAATTTATCTCACTTCATATCTTGCTTCTTTAAACTGCTTAACTAGGGAATCTCAGGACTTCAAAGTTGGAGGAGATTGCATCCATCTTCCTCAACCATGGCAAGAACAAGCATTTATTCCCTTTCAGGAAATTTTACATATTTTGTGTTTTGGTACACCCAGACAGAAGCTAAATTAGGTTAGTGGAAAGAATTCACAGAAAAATTAGAACAAATGAGTAGAAAGTCAGTGAAGTAACCCTATAATGAATGATTAAAGAGTTCAAGTAGCAGAGAAAAAACAATCTAAGACCAGTCAGAAAACACACAGATGATGAGCCAACTCCAAGTCTTAGTTTCTTTTCTCTTACCTTCCTTCCTCCCTCCCTCCTTTCCTTTCTTTCATTTTTTCTTTTTCTTCTTTCTTTCTTTCTTTCTTTCTTTCTTTCTTTTTCTTTCTTTCTTTCTTTCTTTCTTTCTTTCTTTCTTTCTTTCTTTCTTTCTTTCTTTCTTTTCTTTCTTTCTTTCTTTCTTCTTTTTTCTTTCTTTCTTTCTTTCTTTCTCTTCTTTTTTCTCTTTCCTTCATTCCTTCTTTCCTTCCTTCCTTTTCTTTTTCTTTAGTTCTTTCTCTTTTTCATTTCCAATTTGCTCAGAGTGATATTTTTATTTGTTTTCCTTTATTGTTTTGTTTCTAGCTTTCAAGCCATGCCCTGTTTTGTTTAGGGCTTCACTCCTGGCCCTATGCTCAGACATCATTCTTGAGAGTGCTCTGGGGCTGATTGCATATAAGGCAAATGCCTTACCCCCTGCACTATATTTCTGGTATCCCCAAAATCCTATTTATTTTAAAGATAAGGAAACTAGGCTAAGTGATGCTAAGTAACTTACTAGAGTCAATTAGAGTCAGCACTATGTTGGTATTGCTTCAAAGTCACATAAATCCTTCACCTTTGTGCTGTGATGATTTTAGACAAAGAATTAGGTAAGCAAATATGTGGGCTTTTTTTGTTTTGGGGTGTTTTTTTGTTTGTTTGTTTTGGGATCACACCTGGCAGTGCTCAGGGGTTACTCCTGGCTCTACACTCAGAAATTGCTGCTGGTTCGGGGACCATATGGGATGCCGGGATTCAAGTTATCATCTATCCTGGGTTTGCTGTGTGCAAAGCAAACACCCTACTACTGTGCTATCTCTCTGGCCCCTCAAATTAAATGTATTAAATTGGGAAATTTTCCTCCCTAAAATCTGAGCCTCTAAGAGACCAACTGAAGTAGATTATACAAGGACTACCATTTGTAACTGGGAACAAATATTCCAGATATTTAGACTTTTCTGTCATTCTTCAGGAAAAGAAATAAGCTGGGGACAGAATAGGGCTACTAGACAAACTACAAAATGTGTACAAAGCATTTAACATACGCTCAGATTACAATGGCGTAGCTTCCTGATAAACACTATAACTGAAAAAAAAATTTTTTTTTGTTTTTGGGTCACACCCAGCAGCACTCAGGGGTTACTCCTGGCTTTATGCTCAGAAATCGCTCCTGGCAAGCACAGGGGACCACCATTCTTCTGCATGAAAGGCAAACACCTTACCTCCATGCTATCTCTCCAACCCCAACTGAAAATATTTAAGTCAAAAATGTATTTAATGTAAACCCAACCTACCAAACGTCTGTTAGGATCCAGACTCTAACTTCTATTAGAGTCGAAGAATGAGACCACACAATTGGAATAAAGCAAAACAAAACTTTATTAATCTAGACAGAATAAAGAGCAAGTTCCAAATTGACTGGTCAGAGTCACGTTTTGCCGGAGGCGACCCTGCCTAGGGTCACAAGCCAGTTTCTACCAGGAGGGGGGTGAGGAGGTTCTAGCTTCTGTTAATCTTTAAAACTATTGGCTATTGTATAGGGCACCTCCCTACTGCTCCCTTGTATGGCCAGAAGTCTCAGGGTGGGTTAAATGAAAATTTAGGCTTGAGAAAGAGTAACCGAAGAGGTTTATAACATGGAGCCTTTTATAAAATGGTGTCCCTCCTGTTCAGAACCTGGTCCCCATACCTCATAACTTGGAAATTTGCTCAGAACATTTACATTAGCCCATTATTGGGGGAAATCATACAGCACAAACCCCATTTTATAATAACGTGTTGCATTTTTCTGGCATTGTATGGAAAACCAGAATGCCTTGATTGAAGTAATATGGCTTCCTCTGATTATATAGTGTTTTCATATGATAGCTGGAAATTCACTGTCAGACCATCATGCATCGGAGACAGCTACACTTCTTTCATATGTTTAAAGCACAATAATGCACACTTGTGTAGTACTCTGTGGTAAACCCATTTGATTTTAAAACTATCTTGAGGGGTCAGAGTGACAGCACGGAGAGTGAGCTGCAGGATGTTTGCCTTGCATGCGGCCAATCTGGGATGGACGGTTCCCAGCATCCCATATGGTCCTCTGAGCCTGCCAGGAACGATTTCTGATTTCTGAGTGCAGAGCCAGGAGTAACTCCTGAACGCTGCAGAGTGTGGCCAAAAACAAACAAACAAACAAACAAAAAAACACGAGGCTGGAGAGATAGCATGGAGGTAAGGCATTTGCCTTTCATGCAGAAGGTCATTGGTTGGAATCCCGGTGTTCCATATGGTCCCCCGTACCTGCCAGGAGCAATTTCTGAGCATGGAGCCAGGAGTTTCCCCTGAGCACTGCCGGGTGTGATCCAAAAACCACAAAACAACAACAACAAAAAAACAAAACAAAACAAAACTAAAACTCTCTTGGAATATAATTGTGTATGTACCATCCAGAGTTGAAAACTTGAGAGATTTAGAAACAAAAAGAGATAGTGACTGAGTTGAAAAGGTAACTAAACACTGTTGATTTCCTTCACATCTCTGCTCTTCATACTTAACATAGATTCTGTTTTTCAGATTCCCCCTTCCCTGAAATAAGTAAGTGCTGGAGAAGTCATGATAGCTTAGCCTTTACACAGGAAAAGCAACATTAATTTTAAAATGATTATTTTGAAACATCTTAGATTTATCAAAGCCTGCTAATTAGGAAAGCTGTAGAAAATATAAGCAATTAGAGATTTTGAAGGAGGCAGTCTAATAGGCAGGTAGGGACCCTTATCTCCACCCCCACCAAGGCAATGAATTCCTGAGATGTAATAAAACCAAGAGACAAGGTTTAGAAAAGTTACTTCATCGATAAAAGTCTCACCTGGCATCACTGCAGACCCAGAGAAGACTGGACCAGACCCCCCTACCAAGAGAAACTCCAGCAGGAACAAAGGCCAGGAGAGGAATATCAAAGAAGACCATCAACTACCACACACATTTAACCCTTCTCCCTGGCAACCTTAGCAACAGAACTCTAACCTGGGTAAAAAGCCCCAGGTGAGGCAGTAAGGAGAAATCCTATAAAAGTCATCTTAGAACAAAGAAAGTACGTACATGTTTTGCCTGGGTACATGGTGCTCAAGCATGTGTTGCCTGAATCTCCCCTCCTGAGCTACTTACTTTCCTACTTCCATGCTGGGTTGTTTAGGAGGCCTCTCTCTGCCTTTGGAGTTGACCTAACTCTCTCATGACAGCTGTACTCTCTTATCCTCTTCCTTTCCTTCTTCAGTATCTCCAAATTAAACCTGGTTTTACTTCACTGTTTATCTCCTCTTGAAATTCTTTCCAGAAAGGAAAGGCAAGGGATCTGAAAGGCCTGGAAAAGATCTAGCATTTACTTTGTTTTTCTTGCCAGAGAATGGCCCACATAGCCTCTTCCCTCTATAGCAGAGGTGGGTAGAGAGGAAACTGCAAATTCTCTTCTTGCTGTTGCCTTTCTTTTCCCCACTTCACATAAATCGCCCTGAGACCTCCATAGGCATCAATTTGAATTGAACTGAAGCTGGGGAAAATGCCGTTGATGGCATTTATTAGGTGGTCAAACTTCCTACATTTTTCTAGTACCAGGGAGAGCTAGCCAAAGTCCACATCTGAAAAACCACCGTGAAAAACCACCCAAACTCTTCTATTTGCCCATCTATGCAAACTGTTGGGGGTGAGGGAGCTGGCAGCTCTGGTTGGCCACAGCGCTGTGACGCTAATGGAGCCTGTGTGGTGGGCCACAAGGTACCTGGTTTCCATGGTGGCAAAAAACATCTGAAACAAGCTTGTCTTTTCTTTCTTGGTATTGAAACAGGTTGGCTCTAAAGCCACTCACCTGGACTCTGACCCTTCTAGTGGAAAATTTTTTAGACAAGAACAGCGCATTTGTGTGCTGGTTATTTTTCTCACATTGGGCTTCATGGGGTGAGGAGTAGAAGACCAGCTGCAAACAAGACTTTGCAGCAGGGCACTGTGAGAGAGAATTCAAGCAGAATGAGTTGCTTAGCATGACTGAAGGTCAGCCAGGAAGGGCAGTGTGCTCTGGGTCTGCTTACAGCATTCCTGTTGGGGGGGGGGGCAGATGGGGTGCTCTGCTCTAGGGAGAAAACTGGCATGAGATGTCCAGTCATTTTTGAGAGCGGTTGCTCAGATTTAGCAGTAAACTTGGGTCAATGGGTTCACAGACATAGGAAATAGGGCCTGTTGTGGCTCTCCTGCAAGAAGCCCTCGTAAAATAAGAGCCTAGTGACCCAGGACATTAGATTGCATTACACTGGAGAAACACACACACACACACACACACACACACACACACGAGGCAGGTAGGAGGGGTTAGGTCATTCAAACAACTCTTATAGAAGGAATAGCTAGAGTTTATGGCCCTGAGGTAGGAAGATGGACATATATTAACTGTGACCACTCCCCAGAAGGCTGAGTGTCTTTTTCTTCACCATTGTAAAATACCATGTGTTCTCCCTTTCCCATATTTTTCTGGCCTGAAATATTAAAACAAACTGCAGCCTCCACCACCTATTGTTTTTTCCCATTAATACAGGAGTGGTAACAAAGGGCCTCTGTGTTGGTCCACTATTCCCATAAACATGCTTAGATTTAGAGTTAGAAGATAGAAAAGTTTATTGAAAATTAAGGAGAAAGGAGAAGGAACTCCCTGTGTTCAGAGGAACTTAGCATAGGAGTAAGTTGCATAGGACTATGTTTATTTTGTGGGGTTTTTTTTATACAAAAATTAAGTCTTCGTATGGGCTTTAAAAGGCTCTTTGCACTCCTTATTGATAAAAGGATCCTACAGAGTAGTCTGAGTCTTGGGTTTGACCATTTGCTACAGGCATGACTGTATTACTGTATTACTGTCTCCTATTGAGCCTAAATTCAGAAGCAGAATTCTATGTTCTTGGGGAATTACTGAAATATTTTAAAATGTAGGATTGTAACAGTCAAAAATGGGACTGTTCACAGCAACTGGCAAAGGGAAACTGAGGCTTGCTTCAACTAACACTGATGGAAATGTTGGAGACAATCTAGACAGTCTTTTAGGACTACCAGCACCAGGCATGTAAAAAGAAACAGAGGTGATAATAGACAGAAGCCTTTTCAAGTCAATATTGCCTCAGCTTCCCAAAGAGGAACAGATGAAGAAACCTCAGTCTCAAATCTAGCCTTCTCTCTAGCAGAGATATTTCCCCCAGTGGGTACCCCAAGTTGAAGGAGAAGGTTTGAAAAGCCTTTTAGGTAAGCAACACAGGACTTTCACCAGAAGAGGAGGAGGAGGCCACACAGTGTGAGACGGTGTGCATACTGGACACATACACAAAGAAAATAAAAAGAAAAAAAAAGAAATTTCCATCTTTCAGCAGATACAAAGCAAACACTGAGACATGTGAGCTTGATTGTCTGTGGCCAGGGTGTCTTCAGGCAAAGCTAGGCATTAGCCCTGCTGTGCCACTGCCTTATATTCACACTCACAACATAATTTCAACAAGCTCAAGTGATGGCCGGTAGATGGAGTATATGTGATTGCAAAACATCTACATAATAGAAAAATGAAGAAAAATATTTTTTAAATGGTGATGGCATGTTTATTATGCTATATTAAACTGCATGTACAAAAGTGTATAGGAAACTACAAGGAAATATGCTGGGAGGTTGCAGTTTCAGGATTATCTAGTTGGGGGCTGCTCATGCCTGAATTTGCATCTGATCTCCTGGCAGAGCTACAGTGGAAATTCAGACTCAGATGTGGGAAGTCTTAGGGTGGGGCAAGGCATGCTAATAAGTGTACAGGTGGTGAGGACAGGGGTGGAAAAGGCGATTTTGTTTGGTTCTTTTTTATGTTTTTTTTTTTTTAATACTTGCATTAGTTTAAAATCTTCAATACTGGAATATTTCCTACATTGAAAAGCATAACAAAGTTTTTTTCTTTTTTGAAGATATGGGATCTGTCCACAAACTTCAGTGCCTTCAGTTGGCCCTGGGAGTTGAGCTGTCTTAGGGCAATTCAGAGCTTTGGGTTTCAGCCCAGAGAGGGGTCACCAGGACTCCCAGGGAAGCTTTGCAAAGCATTTGGCCCTTGGGCACTTGTCAGATTTAGGGGGAGGTATGTAATTGGAGATTCCCTTGGACCACACACCATGCCAGCTCCCCAAGGTAGGGAACCACCAAGGCAGAGAGGCTCAAACTTCCACTTCCCTCCCAGTCCTGCAGATTTTAGGCTGTTCCGTGTTTCTACCACAGCCACCTGAATGGCAGTATGCATTTCCTCCGCCAGTAAAAACCCAATATTTTGTAAGTTTATCTGGAACAAATAAAGCTATTCATTATACTTACTTTGTGTTTTTTGCTGAAAAGAAAAACAATCCCACAACTGACTATTATGTAAGTGAATTAGAAGCATTGGTAGCTGGAAAGAGAGCCCAATGGACTGGAGTGCAGCTTTTCAGGCAGGAGGTCTGGATTTGATTCCTGGTACTGTGTGGTCAGTCAAGCACTTCTAGGAGTAACACCTGAGCACTGTGTCAGAAGAAGCCTCTGAGCCCATGTGCCACCCACATGCACTCCCAGATGGTGATGGTCTTGTTTTTATCTTAGAGTTTACAGGTCAAGGAAAGTAATCAAACAGGCACTAAAACAATCCATCGTCAATGAATTTTAGAGGTTTACCAAGTGAATCAGCACCAGGATAAAGCAGCTGAAGATGAGAAATACATCAACACCCACTGAGCTTCTGTCAGTGCTGTTACAAGACCATCACTGCTGCAGATGTTCTTTATCTTTTTTTTTAAACATAAATTACTTTATTTAAAGACCATGTATCACATAATTGACATAGTTGATCATAATACATTTGTTTCCAGGTAAGTAGGAGTGAAATTACTAAAAATAAAAGAAAGAAAAAAAGAAAAAGAAGACAAAAGAAAAAGGTATAGCTTCAAGAAAATTTGTGGAACTTATTCTCTCTCAATGAGGTCATTAAGTCATTGCCAAAAGGTTTAGTAAGCTTCTGTGGTTAATTGTTTATTGTTACTTCTTTTGTTTTTTAACATTAACTGGCTTTAGATGTGTTTAAATTGGTGTGTTTCTACAAGGATGACAGTATTTTAAAAATTTCAATGGTCACACATTTGTGCATTTGTAACTATTCAATCTAGGAATTCCAAGCACTATCGCTGATATTTCAGCTTCTCTGGGATTGTGTTTTCAATTGCCAGACTTTATGGAAATATGAGACGTTGGAGAGAGGGTTATATCAGCCCAAGTACTGCATACTTGAAGTTTTGTCTGATTGGTGTCTCTGCAGAGAGACGTAGATAAGTGGTGAAGATGGGCCCTGTTGGAGTGACAGTTGTGGATGTGGATGGTGGATGGAGCTGGTGTGGCTTTGGCAGGGCAGGTCCTTGCTTCACCCTCTACTCCTATTGCTGGTGTACCCATGACTTTTCATGGGTTGCTATACATCATCTCTTGAGAACCAAGTGAGTCTATGGAGCTGGCTAACTGAAGACATAGCTATTGTATCTGTCACTGTCATAGATGCTCATCTTCTATGAATGTACAGAAAACTATCATTCAGAATGAAGCCTGCATGGTGGTGTGAGAAATTATTGTTAATTTTATTAACAATAAAACATTTCCTTTTGTTGCCCTGCCTCAAGGAAAAGAAAATAAGATGGACAGATTTATAAGCTGTGTCCTCTTACAATATTTAGTTAGTTTTTTTAATTAATTGAATCATGAGATACAGAATTACAAAGTTATTGATAGTTGAATTTCAGTCATACAGTGTTTCAATTGTAAAATATTGCTTTTTCTTCCTTCCTTTCTTCCATCCTTTCTTTTATTCCTCCTTCCTTCCTTTCTTTCCCCCCTCTTTCCTTCCTTCTTTCCTTTCTTTTTCCCTTTCCTTCCTTCCTTTTTTCTTTCCTTCCTCCCTCCTTTTTTCCTTCCTTGCACACTCTCCCTCCTCTTTCTTCCTTCCTCCCACTTTCTTCCTTTCATTTTCCACCGTTTCTTTCTTCCTTTCATTTTCCACCCTTTCTTTCTTCCTTTCTTCTTTCCTTCCTTCCTCTTTCCTTCCCTCCCTTCCTTCTTTCTTTCTTCCTTCCTTCCTTCCTTCCTTCCTTCCTTCCTTCCTTCCTTCCTTCCTTCCTTCCTTCCTTCCTTCCTTCCTTGTACTCTCCTACCTTCCCTTCCTCTTTTCTTTCTTCCTTTCCTTCCTTTCTTGTACCTTCTCTCGCTCCCTCTCTTCGTCTCTCCCTACACTTTCTTCCTTCTGTTCCTTCCATCTCCCCTTCCTCCCTCCCTCCCTTCCTTCCCTCCTTCTTTCCTACCATCTTTTCTTCCTTTCTTCCTTCTTTCCTTCCTCTCTTTCTTCCTTTCTTTCTTCCTTATCTCCTCGTTTCTTCCTTCTTTCCTTGTTTTCTTTCTTTCCCTCTTTACATTCATATTTTTTTCTTTCTGTAATGACACTCTTCTCAAGCCTTGAATGCCCTTTTAACTCAACTGACTTCAAAAATAGTTTAAATACTCATCTGAAGATAGGTAGTAACTGTGATACATTTCTCACAAGTGTGCATACTTTTCACTGAACATAATCACTGAAGGCTGTGTGTCCTGAGTTGTGCGGTGTGGCCTCTACCACAATTAGTATGTTTTCACCATAATTATTGTGTCCTGTCTTTTTAGGGAAAATATTCCATTAGCCCATGTTAATTCTGCTCTTCCTAGAATATGCATGTCTCTTCAAAATGATTTCCTCTCTTACACTTTTACACTGACGACTAAATTTTTTGAAGTAAGCTTCATTTCTTTGGAGTCTCAAATATGTTAACAATGCTTCTTTTGGTTATCCTTTTTAAAGAAATGTAACTTATTGTGTGTGTGTGTGTGTATACACATTTTCTTTCTTTGGAGAATAGTCACTGTGTTAATTTTCCAGGGCTTCCATAACCTCAGACTGGGTGATTTAAACAACAAATAATAGCAAATAAAACAAAGAAAAAAATTTTTTTTCAATTTTCTGATAGCTAAAGTTGGAAATTAAGTTGTCAGCAGGGCAAATTTGCTCTGAGTCTTCTCTCCCAGATTTCTCCCAAATTTGGCCATGGTCTTCCTTCTGCATGTCTATGTCCAAATTCCTTTCTAATAAGGATGCCAGTCACCTAGGATTAGGCCCACTCCAATGACTTCATTTTAAGTTTTATCACTTCTTTTAAAACCCCATCTCCAAATATAACTACATTCTGTGAAATTGGAGATTTAGGACTTTAACACAGGAGTATGTGGGTGAGAGTTGGGGGAAATAATCTCACATATTTTTGATTGTGCTTAATGTAAATTCCAGCTTCCCCTGCCATATGTTACAAACCTGCAGTGCAGGTAATGGTGTTTTCAATGTTAAAAATGTAAAAGCTGAGAGCATAAAAACCGGCTAACCTTTGCAAAAGCTGGCTCCCTGTGTGTGACACCAGGCGGGGAAAATCCGCGAGTGTACACCGGCCCAGTGGGGCTCAGCTGTGAAAGACTGTGAGTGTGACCTGTCTATGTCTGTCTACTGTCCCCTTGCGTGAAACTCTTGCGAGTGGGGCAAAAAGAGCCTCCAGAAACCTCGCTCGCCCAGACGCCATTTTCAGGGAGGGACTTCAGAGCATAAAAACCGGCTAACCTTTGCAAAAGCTGGCTCCCTGTGTGTGACACCAGGCGGGGAAAATCCGCGAAAGTACACCGGCCCAGTGGGGCTCAGCTGTGAAAGACTGTGAGTGTGACCTGTCTATGTCTGTCTACTGTCCTCTTGCGTGAAACTCTTGCGAGTGGGGCAAAAAGAGGCTCAGAGGAGCACGGCCGCTCCGCTTCGCTACGCGGCCGTGCACTCTTTCTAAGGAAAGAACTCCATTGCAACAAGAAGGAAAAATCACACTAAGAACGGCGCTATATCACAGAAGCAAACATTTCTCTCTGGACTGTCTTCTCTGTTGCATGCTCGGGCCTAAGATTTGACCCAGTGTGAGGCTTCATCCACGGAGGACTCCCCTCCCTTAGAGGCAAGTCAGCCCATCCAGAAAGGGAGGAGCCAGAGGAGTGTGCTGCCTACATCATATAGACAATGAATACCACTACAACACGTAGAAAAACCCACAATACAAGTGTGACAATGGAGAAACAACGCAGGCCAGCATCAGACATAGAGAATGAAGATGACAATTCTGAGGACCTGATAATGACTGAACAACTAATCAACCTCTCAGATAAGGACTTTAGACTAGCAATATGGAAGGTGCTCAACAGACTCCAAGAAACCATGGATCGAGTTGAACAGAACACTAATAAGAACCAAGAAAATATGAAGGCAGAAATGACAAAACTCCAAACTGAAATAACATGTCAACTAACAGGACTGAAAAAGTCAGTAAACGAAGTGAATGACAAAATGGATAAGCTCTGGGACAGGGTATCAGAAGCTGAGAATAGACTTGGTGCTGTGGAAGATGAGATACATAACAATTCCATACAGCAGGAGAGATTGGACAAAAAACTTAAAGCAAATGAGCAGACAATGGAAAAATTAGTCAAAGAATGGGAACAGACGAAAATAGAAGTCTATGATAAGATCAACAGAAACAACTTAAGAATCATTGGAGTCCCAGAGACCCAGGAAGAAAATTTCCAGGAAGAATCAATGGTCAAGAACATCATTAAAGAGAAACTCCCAGAGCTAAAGAATATATGTGATCAAATCCTGCATGCCCGAAGAGTACCAACCAAAAGAGACCCCAGAAAAACCACCCCAAGACACATCCTAGTCACAATGACAAATCCCACAGATAGAGACAGAATTCTGAAAACAGCAAGATCAAAAGGGGAAATCATGTTCAAGCAAGCTTCCCTGAGATTTACAGCAGACCTGTCACCAGAAACGCTCAATGCCAGAAAGCAGTGGTGGGATATTGTGACAAGACTGAATGAAATGAATGCTTCACCCAGAATACTATACCCAGCAAAACTCACTTTCCGGTTTGATGGAAGAATACATGGTTTCACAGACAAAAAACAGCTCAGAAACTTCACAGACACAAAACCAGTCTTAAGAGAAAAACTGAAAGACCTAATCTAAGACAAGACTACCCAAAAGACACACCAAATTTTGAAATAAAGATGGCGTTAAATCCCAGGACAATTCTTTCTCTCAACGTCAATGGACTAAATGCACCAGTTAAGAGACACAGAGTGGCTAAATGGATCAAAAAACTCAATCCAACCTTCTGCTGCCTACAAGAAACGCACCTGGATAGTCAGAACAAACATAGACTCAAAATAAAAGGCTGGAGAAAAGTTATCCAAGCAAACAACACCCATAAAAAAGCTGGAGTGGCCATACTAATATCAGATAATGCAAACTTTATACTCAGGAAGGTGGTAAGGGACAAAGACGGACATTTTATATTAATCAAGGGGTACGTAGAGCAGGAAGAATTCACTCTCCTAAACATATATGCACTGAATGAGGGGCCAGCAAAATATTTAATACAACTGTTGACAAATCTGAAAAATAATATCAACAACAACACAATAATTGTGGGGGACCTTAACATGGCTTTGTCAACACTGGACAGGTCAACCAGACTGAAACCCAACAAGAATATACTAGACCTGAGGAGAGAAATGGAAGAAAGAGGCCTAGTGGATATATATAGGACACTCCATCCCCAGAAACCTGGATACACATTCTTCTCCAATGTACATGGGACATTCTCCAGGATAGACTACATGCTGGCACATAAAACATACCTCCATAAGATCAAGAGGATAGAAATTTTGCAGACTACCTTCGCTGACCACAAGGCTCTGAAATTATTTGTGAACTCCAAAGGGACTCAGAAGAAACACTTTAACACCTGGAAGTTAAACAGCCTCATGCTCAATAACCAGTGGGTCCGAGATGAAATCAAGGAGGAAATAAAAAGATTCCTGGAAACAAATGACAATAAAGACACAAACTATCAGAACTTATGGGACACAGCAAAAGCAGTACTGAGAGGAAAATTTATAGCTTTGCAAGCACACATCAGGAAGGAAGAAGGAGCTTACCTGAGTAGCTTAATGACACAGCTAATAGAACTAGAAAATGCTCAACAAAAGGACCCAAGAATAGGAAGACAGAAGGAAATAAAAATATAAAAGCTGGGGCCGAAGAGATAGCATGGAGGTAAAGCATTTGCCTTGCATGCAGAAGGACAATGGTTCAAATCCCAGCATCCCATATAGTCTCCCCAGCCTGCCAGAAGCAATTTCTGAGCATAGAGCTAGGACTAACTATGGAGTGCTGCTGGGTGTGATCTAAAAACCAAAGCTTTTATTCCCTGTAAAACCAAGAATAGGACAATGCTCACTGTTTTAGTTACTTTGATTGAATCTACTATTAAAGATCTTAGATCAACTAAACAAAATAAAAAGAATAAATTTTGGAAGAGAAAAAGTAAAAATATCATTATTTGAAGATATATAATAATATATAGAGAAAACAAAGATTCTTTTAAAAGTTATTGAAAAAAATAATAAGCATAGCAAAGTGGCTGGTTACAAAACCAATATACAAAAATGTTCAATATTCTTATATAAAATTATGAATAAAAAGAAAAAATTGGGAAAAGAGTTCCACTTACAATTACCCCTAAAATAAATCAAATACCTGGGAATAAACTTAACAGATGTGACGTATGTAGCAAAAGCTACATGACACTATTAAAAAGACATACATAGTTTTGTTTTGTTTTTTTGTTTAGAATTTTTTTTGATTTTTTTTAATATGATTTTTATTTTGATCATCGTGGCTTACATATTGTTGACAATATTATTTTAGGTACATATTTACATAAAAGCAAGGGGAATTCCCATCACCAGATTATCTTTACCTATACCTCCATTTTTGTCCTCCCTCCCATTTCCTCTTCCCTCACCCTCAGGGCGGCTAGAATATGTGGTCCCCTCTGTATCTGACCCACTACCTAGTAGTCTTGCACCTGTTTGGTCTTGATGTCTCCCTTATTTCCCCCTCTAACTGGAGGTAGGACTAGTTAGTTCAAGATGCATGGTTTTGTTTGAAAAAGAGAAAAGAAATAAGCTGGGGTAAGAGACTAATATGCCGCAAATGTGTGGAATCCTTCTAGGGGCTCTCATCAACGCTTTGAGAGATCAAGGAGATAAAGAAGGTGAAACACTCCCCCCGTACCAAAAGCAGTGTCAAATATCCAGTGAGGATTCCAGCTATATCGATTAGCACCACAAAAAAACAAGCAAGCGAAAAAAAAAAAAAAAACAAAGAAAAACAGACAAACAAAAACAAAAACAAAAAAGAAACAAACAAAAACAAATCAAAACGAAAACCGCTATGGTCTTGAAATAAGAAACATGGCATAGCACATAAAGAAAGGAAAGAAAAGAAGAGAAAAAAAAAGTATAACTGGGGACAACAATTTCAATAATCACACCCAAACAGAGAAATCTACCAAAGATAGGTAGGTAAATAAAAATAATAATAATAATAAAAAATGAAGATTAAAAAAATAATATATATATAAAAAAAATAACCGAGGTTTTGTACTTTTTTTATTTTTGTTTTTTCCCTCCTGCCCTGGCACAGTAAATATTGGGGTCATTCAAAGAGGAATTCAGTTGGCCTAAGAAATATGGGGTTTCTCCGTCCTTGGAGTATATTGTCATGGGATCAACTATAGACTCTGCTCAGGCTCATTTATTTTCCCGGTGGTGCTTTGGTGGTGTGTGGAAGACTTCTGCCCTGTCCTGTGTGATACACTCAGACCTCTGTGTCTAGAGGTCTCTGTATCTGCACGGATCCTGAGGTGGGACTTATGATGAAGTCAGTCTTTGTGGTTCTTGAGGTTCCGTTCCTTCAGTGTCATTTTAATCCATCTTCTGTGGTTGGAGATCTTGGTCTTTGTGTTGAACCTGGGATGGCGCCTAGGATAGCGTCTTTCTTTGTGCTTCCCAAAGCCCCATTCCGTTACAATTGTCTCTGCCAGACCTTTGGAACTGGGGATCATAAGTATTGTGCAGGTCATAGTTCAAACCCTGAACTAGGGCTTTTTTATTGGTCCCAAGATATATACAGTCTGGTCATGGTTCTAGCAGCCAGTCCTCTATAACTCGCGATCTTGGCTTTTGGACCTACCAAAGGGTGACAAGTCTTCTGGCTTTGTCTTGTCATTGGCTGGTAAGGTAGGCTAATCTGTTCTAAGGTCAGGTTGTTCACATTTTCCTCGTTGTCAGGATATCATGTTAGAGCTGGTCCTTGTTGGTGGCCCCACAGTATTAAGGCTGTCCCGGCTGGGATTTGTTTCTTGTAGCTGTTGTGAGGAACTGTGCCGTTTCTATGTCTGGGGTCCAGGGTTCAAGGCTGGATGAATGGTATCTAATCACCTGAAGTCTAAGTTGATTCCACATGACATATTTTCAGGGTAGGAGATATCCCTGTATTGTAAACAACTATGAGTTCATATCTCTAGTAGACAAGAGCTCTTTTTTTTTATGTAAGATTTCCCCTTTATTTAGTGTGCCTTTGCAGGGAGAAACGGTGCTACCTTATATTGTCGGTGTATTTGGGGGTGGACAGAGGGGATAACAGAAACAGGTCACATACCCAAAAATGATTTAAAAAAAAAAGGAATAAAAATGTATCAGCTCACAAATGTATATGTAGGACAGACATTTAAAAAAATAACTTAATTAATTTAAAAAAAAATAAAAAAAAATAAAAAAAAAGAAAAGAAAAGAAAAGAAATAAAATGAGTTAGCGAAGTTTTTAAAGGACCAAAGTGGTGCAAAAGACTATCTTACATTTGGGGGAAAGCAGGTAAAGCGGTGCTATATTACAGGTCTTATGCCTATGTTGGAAGTACAGTTTTTCCCATTGTCTTTTGGGTTTTTCTTGTGGTGCATGGGTTCCCAGGCATCTTTATATCACACCCCTGACCTTCTTCAGATTGGTAAAAATTTGCGGCAGGGGGGTCTTGGAAGAGTTCTTGCTTTGGGGATACTTTTGGACCTAGGTCCAGTTTCAAGAAACAGTCCACATTAGGGGGAGTTGGTATGGAGAGCCTCGCATCATGAGTCCGCAGGGGAGTTGGCTGTCTTTTCTTGCAGGAGACGAGGTGTGGGTTTGACTGGGTGTCCCCTCGCCTGGGTGCTGGGTACTGGTTCGTTGGGTAGGAGGTCGATCTTGATGCCTAATAGATTAAGGACTGAGGGTGAAGAGTTTCAATATGGTGGGAGATCTGGATGGGATTGGGGGGTGAAGGGGTAGTTGGATTTCTGGAGGGGAGAAAGGGGAAGGTATATGGGAGGGGTATGAAGGGAGAGAAAAGAGAAAATAGCTTAGAAAGAAAGGGAGAAGAGAAAGGGAAAAAAGCAAAGAGAAGAATAGAAAAGAGAAAAGTGAAAGGGGGAAAAGAGAAAAAATTAAAAAAAAAAAAGTAGAGCCTGTAGTTTAAGTCTGTACGTCTCAGTTACTGCTTCGGTGGTCTGACTGGTCACGTGCTTCAGTTCCTAAAAGAAGGTGTAACCTAGAGATAAAGTGTATGTCAAAGAGTTTTCTCGGGGCCATCTCGTATTGCAAGCAAGGTATGGTATCTCGCCCGAGTTGCCATCTTAGTTTGTCCGCCCTTTGTATCCAAGGGCGCCTGTGAACAGAAAAGCTGAGAGGTTATTTAAAATATAGTAAGATAAAGGCATTAAAACATAGTGTTATGGTATGTTTCCATTGCAGTCAGTGATTTCCCATGGTGTTCTATACTTCTGTTCCTGTATACGATCTCTAAGGGATTATTGTGGGCCTTTGTTGTAGAAGTCTGATTACATACCTGTTCTCTCTATGTTGCTGTTTCTTTTGTTGTTGTTTTCTTTGTGGTATAATGTGTAGTTAAGAGTTCATGTTGTTCCTTTTTCATGTATTTTGGACACTGCTCCCAAGTATATGTTGACTATTACAGTGTTTGGAGATTCTACCCTGTTAAACCCTTTTATTTGGTTGTTAGGTATTAGTTGTGTATAAAATATTAGTTCTTGGTGCTTCAGAATAGTGCTACCATTCTGTGTTTATCTTTTGTCTTCTGACTTACTTCATTTAACATAACATGATCTAGGTCCATCCACGTTGCTGCAAAGTCTGTGATTGTATCATTTCTGACTGCCATGTAGTATTCCATTGTGTATATGTACCACATCTTAATGATCCATTCATCTGTTGTT
This sequence comes from Suncus etruscus, assembly GCF_024139225.1. Lineage (NCBI taxonomy): Eukaryota > Metazoa > Chordata > Mammalia > Eulipotyphla > Soricidae > Suncus > Suncus etruscus. The sequence goes on from NC_064851.1 coordinate 48,178,825, forward strand.
GGACATCGAGGTTGGTTCCAAGATTTGGCTATTATACTGAGTGCTGCGATAAATAGTGGGGTGCATACATATTTTGGAATGAATGTCCTTTCAACTTGGGGGTATATGCCTAGGAGCGCAATTGCTGGGTCAAATGGCAGCTCAATTCTGAGTTCTTTGAGCACTCTCCAGACTTTTCTCCATAGGTGTTGGACTAGGGGGCATTCCCACCAGCAGTGGATGAGAGTTCCTTTCATACCGCATCCCCGCCAACAAAGGTTGTTTCCATTATTTTTGATGTGAGCCATCCTCACTGGTGTAAGGTGGTATCTCATTGTTGTCTTGATTTGGATCTCCCTGATAATGAGTGAAGGTGAGCATGTTTTCATGTGTTTGTTGGCCATCCTTCTGTCTTCCTCAGAGAAGTGTCTATTCATTTCATCTCCCCATTTTTTTATGGCTTTATTTGGTTTTGGGGGGCTCAGCTTTCTGAGTGCTTTGTATGTTCTAGATATCAGCCCTTTATCTGATATATCGAGTGAAAAGATTATTTCCCATTCTGTTAACTGTCTTTTTGCATTAAGTAGGGTTTCTTTTGCCATGCAAAAGCTTTTTAGTTTGATATAGTCCCATTTGTTTATATTTGATGCTAACGTTATTGCCATTGGTGCTCCATTCTCAAAGACCTTTTTGATATATAGGTCTTCGAGTGCTCTGCCTATTTTATTCTCGATAAACTTTATAGATTCGGGTCTGATTTCAAGGTCTTTGATCCATTTTGAGTTAACTTTTGTATAAGGGGTGAGGTATGGGTCAATCTTCACTTTCGTACATGTGGTTTTCCAGTTGTACCAACACCATTTGTTGAATAGACTTCCTTTGTTCCACTTCAGATCCTTGCCTCTTTTGTCAAATATTATTTGGCTGTATATTTTGGGGTTTATGTCTGGGAATTCTGTTCTGACCCACTGGTCTGAGGTCCTGTTTCTGTTTCAGTACCATGCTGTTTTGATTACTATAGCTTTATAGTATAGTTTCAAGTTAGGTAAGGAGATGCCTCCCAGCTTTTTGTTTTTCAGTATGTGTTTGGCTATCCTGGGTCTTTTGTGGTTCCAGATAAATTTTGTGACTGATTGTTCTATTTCTTTAAAGAATGGTGTCTGGATTTGGATAGGGATTGCATTAAATCTATATAGTAGTTTGGGTAGGATAGTCATTTTGATTATGTTAATTCTACCTATCCATGAGCATGGGATGTTCTTCCATTTCTTTAGATCGTCTTCAATTTCTTTCTGAAGCGTTTTGAAGTTTTCCTGGTATAGATCTTTCACTTCCCTTGTAAGGTTGATTCCTAGGTACCTGATATTTTTTGATACTATTTTAAATGGTATTGTATTTTTAATCTCTCTCTCCTCGATTTCGTTGTTTGTATATAGAAACGCTACTGTCTTTTGTGTATTGACTTTGTATCCAGCCACTTTGCTGTATTGGTTAATTGTTTCTAGGAGTTTTACTGTGGACTCTTTGGGGTTTTCGATGTATATCATCATATCATCTGCAAATAGAGATAGTTTGTGTTCCTCTTTCCCAATTTGGATTCCTTTGATTCCCTTCTCTTGTCGAATTGCTATTGCTAGGACTTCTAAGGTTATATTGAATAACAGTGGAGAGAGTGGACAGCCTTGCCTAGTTCCTGACCTTAGTGGGAATGCTTCTAGTTTCTCGCCATTAAGTATAATGTTGGCTGTAGGCTTTTCATAAATAGCTGTAACTATCTTGAGGAAGGTTCCTTCTAACCCTATTTTGCTGAGTGTCTTTAACATGAAAGGGTGTTGGATTTTGTCAAACGCCTTCTCTGCATCGATTGATATGATCATGTGGTTTTTGTTTTTCTTGTTGTTGATGTGATGTATAATGTTAATTGATTTGCGTATGTTGAACCAACCTTGCATTCCTGGTATGAATCCCACTTGGTCATGATGTATGATCTTTTTGATGAAGAGCTGGATTCGGTTTGCTAAGATTTTGTTGAGTATCTTTGCATCTATGTTCATTAGTGAGATTGGTCTGTAGTTTTCTTTCTTAGTGATGTCTTTGCCATCTTTGGGGATGAGTGTGATATTTGCCTCATAGAAGGAGTTAGGAAGGATTCCTGTTTTTTCTATGGTTTGGAAGAGCCTATGAAAAAGTGGTAGTAAATCTTCTCGGAATGTTTGGTAGAATTTGCCTGTAAATCCGTCTGGGCCTGGGCTTTTGTTCTTAGGGAGTTTTTTAATTACATCTTCAATTTCCTCTGAGGTGATTGGTCTGTTTAGGCTTTCTAGTTCTTCTTTGTCCAGTCTTGGAAGAGGGTTTTTCTCCAGGAATCTGTCGATTTCTCCTGGGTTCTCTATCCTAGCTGAGTAGAGTTGCTCATAATATGATCTCATGATATGTTGTATTTCTTGGGGTTCTGTTGTAATCTCTCCCCTTTCATTTGTGATCCTACTGATTTGGGTGTTTTCCCTCTTTTTTTGGTGAGTTTTGCCAGTGGTTTGTCTATCTTGTTTATTTTTTCGAAAAACCAACTCCTGGTCTCATTGATTTTTTGTATTGTTTTCTTAGTTTCTATGCTGTTTATTTCTGCTCTGGTTTTTATTATTTCTTGCCTTCTGGTTGTGGTTGGGTTTCTCTGTTGCTGTTGTTCCAATTCTTTGAGGTGATCTTTTAAACTGTTGGTTTTGTTATTTTCCTGTTTCTTGACATAGGCCTGTATTGCTATGAGTTTCCCCCTAATTACTGCTTTTGCTGTGTCCCACAAATTTTGACATGTTGTCTCTTCATTATCATTTGTCTCAAGGAATCTTTTTATTTCTTCCTTGAGTTGTTCTTTGATCCAGCTGTTGTTGAGCAGCATGTTGTTTAATCTCCAGGTATTAGTTTTTCTCCATTGCTTCTTCTTGACCCCAATTTTGAGCTCTGTTGCATAGTGATCTGAAAGGGTACTTCTAATGATCCTTACCTTCCTGGTCTTATGTAGGTTGGCTTTGTTTCCTAAGACATGGTCTATTCTGGAGAAGGTTCCATGTGGACTTGAGAAGAATGTGTATTCTGTTTTCTGAGGGTGGAGGGCTCTATATAAGTCTATTAGTCCTAAATCTTCTAATTTTTCATTCAGAGCTCTTATTTCTTTGCTATTTTTCTGTTTGGTGGATCTGTCCAGTGGTGATAGTGGAGTATTGAGGTCCCCTACTATTATCACACTTCCCTTCATGTGTTTCTCCAGGTTTACGAGCAGTTGCCTCACATATTTTGCTGACTCTACATTAGGTGCATACATATTGACCAGGGTTAGTGTTTCTTGATCTAGTGTTCCCCTGATCAGTAAGTAGTGACCCTCTTTATCTCTGATCACTTTCTTGAGATTGAAAGTGATTTGGTCTGATATAAGAATGGCTGTCCCTGCTCTTTTTTTGTTTTCCATTGGCTTGAATAATTACTTTCCATCCTTTTATTCTAAGCCTGTGCTTATCCTGCATCTGTAGATGTGTTTCTTGCAGACAGCAGAAGTCCGGTTTATTTTTCCTAATCCAGTTCTCTACTATGCGTCTTTTAATTGGGGAGTTTAGGCCATTAACATTTAGGGAGATTATTGAGAGAGAGGACTGTTGTGCAGTTGTGTTGTGTAGGGTGGTTTTTGTTACAATCGGGGGTTTGGATTGTGTGATTCATCTCTGAGTAGGTCGTTTAGGATCGGTTTTGTTTGCACAAATAGCTCTAGTTCGGTCTTGTTTGAGAATGTTTTTAGTCTGTCCTCCCATATGAATGATAGTTTTGCTGGGTATTGGACTCTAGGTTGGAAGTTTTTTTCATTCAGTCGTTTAAATATGTTATTCCACTGTCTTCTTGCTTGAATTATTTCGACTGGGAGATCTGGTTTGATTCTTATGTCCCTACCTTTGTATTTGAGGTTTTTTTCTCTCTTATTGCTTTAAGAAGTTCCTCTTTCTCTTTGTTTTTTGCCATTTGGATTACTATATGTCTTGGTGTTGGTTTATTGGGGTCTATTTTATTAGGGACCCTCTTGATCTCCTGTATTTGCCCTGAAGTTTCATTCCAGAGGGTGGGGAAGTTCTCTGCTATTATCTCTCTGACTATTTGTTCTTCCCCTTTCCCTATCTCCTCCCCTTCTGGTATACCCAGGATTCTTAGATTGTTTCTTTTGTCCTTGTTCATTAGGTACTGGACTTTTCCTTCCAGTGCTTTGCCTTTTATTTCTTTGTTGGTTTCTTGTTCATTTTTTGTTTGCAGTTTTCCTTCGAGTTCTTCAATGTGTTTCTCCAACTCTGTGTTTCTGCTAGTAAGGCTCGTTACTTTGTCTGTTAATTCCTTCACTTCTTTTTGTATGGACTCTCTCATGCTCTTTAACATTTCTTCTTTAATTTGGCTTATTCGTTCATCCATAGCTATCTTATATTCTGTAGCTAAGGTTTCTCTCATTTCTTTTATTAATTCTTGCATTTCCTTCCTCATTGCTGCTTTTAGTTCGCCTTCCCAGGGATCTGTGCTTTTTGGCGGACTTGGAAACTTGTTAGGGTTTGTCTCTGTATCTTCAGAACTTAGGGTTCTCTTTGATTTACCCATATTTTTTTGTATTTATTGGTGTGCTTTGGAGTGCTGTTCCTTCCGATTTCAGCCTGTTTTGATCCCCTGTTGTGTGGGACTGGGTCTCCTCCCTGAGGGTGGATCTAGAGGTACTGTTGGGAGAGCTTGCTGAGGTTTGGCTCCTCCTTGCTCATTCTGTGGCCTGATTCCTTGCTTTGCCCTATTGTTGTCAGCTAGTGCTGAGAGGCAGCAAAAGCCCAGCGGGGGGCGGGGCGGAACCGGCGTGGGTGGGCGGGGCGCTGCAGGGGCGGGGCGAACCGTTCGCGCGGGCCGCGTGGGTGGGCGGAGCCTCCCTAGCCTCTGGAGGCCAGAGAATTGCTGCAGGGGCGGGGCGGACCGTCGCGCGGGCTGCGTGGGTGGGCGGTGTCTCCCTAGCCTCTGGAGGCCAGAGAAGCGCTGCGGGGGCGGGGCGGACCGTTCACGCAGGCCGCGTGTGTGGGCGGAGCCTCCCTAGCCTCTGGAGGCCAGAGAAACGCTGCGGGGGCGGGGCGGACCATTCGCACGGGGACATACATAGTTTTAAAGGTATTACACATACATGGATGGGGAAAATTAATATAGTAAAAATGTCTATTTGAGAAAAATAATACATAGATTTAACATAGTTTTATAAAAATTTAACTACATGGTTTGAGAAAATAGAATTAAAAGTTATGAAGTTTATATAGAAACATAAAACACCTTGAATAGCTATGGTAGTTCTGAGGAAGTAAAAAAAAATAGAGAAATTATGTTGCTGATTTAAAATTGTAACATAAAGTGACAGTAAATAAAAAAGTGTGGTGCTGGAGTCAAAATAGATACAAAAGCCAATAGAATAGATTTGAAAACCCAGTGGTAGATCAGAAATAAACATGTCCATATATCATTATTTAATATTAACTCTTTTTTATACCATACCCAATGGTTTTTTAAAGTTTACTCCTGGCTCTGTGCTCAGGGCTCATTCCTGGCAGGTATAGGAAACCAAATAGGGTGCTGAAGGGTCTAACCTAGGTCAACTGTGTTCAAGAAAATCGCCCTATCCACTGTCTATCACTTTGACCCAGGCTTTTATTTCTAAGGCAAAAACTATGTTAAACACATTGGTGATACCATGTGACAGGCAAATTTCCCAGTGCCAATTCCTCCTGTTAAATCACTATTTCTAGTCTTCCTACTTTCTCCTTGACCATCTTCCTCCAGAGGAGGAAACTAAAATCTAGTCAGGTAATATAACTTTAATTTAGTCTACAGTGCCCGCCTGGTTCTAGATTTTCTCTGCTTTCAGTATTTAAATTCTCTCTCCAGGAGCTCTATCAGTTCTTTGCACATTGCTCATCTAACCCAGTTTATTAGTAGCATAAGGAGAGTCTGAGTCCAGGCAGTGAGTTCCAGAATTTATACTCTCAGTTATCTTGAAAAGTGGCCCTGTGTGAGGGAAATTGAGAAAAACTGGAACGTGAAAAACAATTATCAAGGATTTATGAGCATCAAAGAGAGAAAAACAAGTTGGTGAAGATTTACAGGCACAAGAAGAGATGAAAACAAGATAGAGAAGATTTATGTGTATAGTGGCACTTGAATCACTAGGGCATAGAAACTGAAGCAAAGCACTTAGTTTAGTACAAAACTCTTTGTTCTTCAGTCACATCAGCCTCAGCTGCAATTTTGGTTGTGTAAACCTGTTTGTGTGCTTGTTTGCTTCCACCTTTGAAGATGTAAAAATAAAGCAGATCCTTTGTTCAGGACTGAAAGGGATACCTAAACTTTTGGTCTCCTTTCTCTTCTACCCATTTTGGCTGCAATCTCGATTCCTTGACTTTCCCTAACACCTGGAGAAATTGATGTACAGAAACCATGAAAACTCAGAGAGACATTCAAATGAATCTTCTTTGTATAATCAAAAACAAGAACAGCGACAGCATTCTGTTTGACATCAAAATCAATGGGATCATAGAGAAAATAAAGTTACTGTTTTCTATTTAAAGTTACTACTCCTTGCAATCTTCACTCCTAGACCACAGAGATCAGTCACTGATTTTATTTTTTGAAATAAGTTGTATCCATTTCTGAAAGAACAAATCAGTTGGTATCAAGTAATCATACAACATGCTTACAGTTAGTTTTCTTCTTTTGTTCCACACCTGGCAAAGACTAAATAAAATGGTAATGCCTTAAGTATTCTCTCCAACCAATATAATTACTTCCTATAGTTAAGGACATGTCCTTGAATAATAAAATAGTGACTAAAAAATGAGCTTTCAGATTGAAGTTATATATATATATATATATATGGTTATCTTAATTTAGTTTGGGCTTAATGGTCGTGTTTTTTGCTTAGCACATTACAACTAACAAGCTTTACTCACTTTTGTAAGAATGCAAGTTTAACCTCTATCTGACCTCTAAAAGTCTTGCTAACTGTCTGTGCATGGCTCAAATGATAGAGCATGTGCCTAGCATGTGGAAGGAAGGTCATAAGCTTGATCCTCAGGACTGTGTACCTCCAACCACATCCAACACTGGGTTCTGGTTGCCCACAAGCAGAACCCTATCAAATATTTCTTTAATTTGTTGTTAAAATCTCTGAGGTCATGGGCTTCTTGAAGCTCTCCCTTTGGTTAATATTCTCTCCATATGGCATTTATGAGGAAAATTTTTCTTGATTCCAATTCTTGTAAAACTAAAAGAAATAGGGAAGGTTTGTATCTTCTTCCATTCTGAATGCTATTGAGCGTTGTCAAAGGAAATTAAATGCTGAACTCTACATTAAAAACCAGCAAGCTCTTCTGGATAAGAAAAACTATGCTCATCTTCTCTCTAGAAACCTAAGATAAAGGATAAATTGAACTCCTACTCAGAAACTCTTGTCTAAGTCTGCAGAAACTGTAGTGTGACTTAGAGGACGAGCATACAAAGGTGTTTATTGACTATTCTGATACACTCCAGTGTACAACTTACTCTTTCTTAAAATGTGCTTCTCTAGTCTTTCTTTCCTTATAAAAGTTGCTGCTAGTGACTGTGAAAATAATACGGGTATTCTGAGGACATGAGTCTGTCATGTCCAACTTGCTCACTTGTCAATAGAGCTCTTTTTTTATCCTTTGCTTCTTTCTTGACTCTTTACCTCTATAATACTTTGCCTTGGTTGATTGGCTCTTGAACTCCTCCATTCATGATTACAGGAGCAAGAACTGGTAAGGCAAAACAGATTTCTCTTAGATAAAAAACTTAATGAAAATTTTAATAAATTCAAATAAATATTATTCATAAGAGACCCTATCTTTAGGGACAATGAATATCTGAACTTGAAAGTTCTGGGTAGCTCAAATTTCATGAATAAAGCTCTCCTTTCCTTTACCTCCTAAGGCAATTCTGCCACAAGCAAAAACTTTGAAAGGGAATAACATAGGCCCAGTTTTTTTGGTCCAGAAACACTGTATCTAAGATGTTGGTAAACTATAACAGGTTGCTGAAATCAAGCGGTGGCTAACAATAGTTATTTTCCACATTTTTATTTCAGAATTCTGATTTTGAAAGGAAAGCATAAAACTGATGTTCCAAATGTTTTATAAAATAACTGTGTCTGAGGCATGCAAACTCAACCTTTCTAGTCACATCAATGAAGGAGAAAGTTTTTAGTAGCACAACTATGATCAGGATTGAGTTTAAAGGAATCCCAACATACAGAGATCCCGTTCCTTTCTGTGGTAAATGCAACTGATGCAACATCTTATTTGAAATAAATGTTTAAAATCTATTTGATATATTCTACTTATAAGACATCCCTTTATTCATACATGTAACATGTGTTCAACAGTTACCTACTAAGTGTAGACACAAGACACAAAAAGATTCTAGATGATTCTGTCCCACGTAACAGAAAAGTGAATAGGAAAGGACTGAAAATCCTTTGTAGATGGTGATTCGATACACACAAAGATACAAATCTATTACATAATTTCAGCAACCTCTTTCCTCATGGGCATCAGGCCTAAATATATATAACACAGGCTCTCCATTCTTTGACACCCCCCCCCAATATCAAAGCAATACTGCCAAGCAGTGTCTCACCACTAGAGGGCAATGTGCGATGTTAGCCTGCACATGCTCAGTTTCTTTGTTCCGCAGTCATTCTGGAGTAGATTCCAAAATAGATTTCAATCACAAAATTAGTTCCTAGCTTTTCTACATGTAAGAAAAAGAGCATTTCAGTTTACTACAGCTTAATATTTAACCTGTGGGCTGGGCAAAAAGGGTTCATAAAGTCCCATGACTTTCTCACTAGGTTGCAAAATCTGTGTTATCCAAACCAACATTCTTCATTGCTTTTTCTCTACAAGGCTCTCAAAAATTTATCTGTGACAAACAGATTTAAAATTTTACCATTTTGTTTTTAAAATGAGACAAAATTGGCTTGTGATATGAGAATCTGCGTTTAATCCGTGAAGCTGTAATACTAATGATATAATGTCATAAAAATAATATATTTTTATTTTTTAAAGTTTTATTTGATTTGTTTTAGACCCCGCTCAACATACTGATTTCTCTGATTGGATTCATGAAATACAAGATTTGTTAATACAGAAACAATGATTTATCACATTACCAATGGGTTTCTTCTTCTCTCAGTGAGTAGACATTCCTGGGGGGGGGGGGGAACAATGGAGATGGTCAGAAAATAATTTTCAATTAAATTAGTAGAGACATCTAGGCAGTGACAGAAATATATTGTAACATTCTAATATACCATTTTTTCTTTGAATATAAAAATCAAGTTTCCCATGAGTTTTATTAAAGAAAAGGGTAAGGGTGATAAAATCGATTATACACTAAGGACCCAAGCTAAGTATTTAGATAAAATTTGTATAAATAAATGAAAGAAAGAAAGAAAGAAAGAAAGAAAGAAAGAAAGAAAGAAAGAGGAGAAGATGAGAGAAGAGAGAAAGAAGAAGAGAAGAAAGAAAGAAAGAGAAGAAGAAAAGAAAGAAAGAAAGAAAGAAAGAAAGAAAGAAAGAAAGAAAGAAAGAAAGAGAAAGAAAGAAAGAAAGAAAGAAAGAAAGAAAGAAAGAAAGAAAGAAAGAAAGAAAAAGAAAGAAAGAAGAAAGAAAGAAAGAGGAAAGAAACACAAAGAAAAAAGAAAATCCCTGCCAAAATGCCCTGTAGAGAAATTTCTTTCAGAACCTAATTTTGGCAAGAACTTCAAGCTGTAAAAATCACTGCAGTTTAGTATCTCATCCATCTCCTTCCTAAACTCTAACCCGAATTTTGGTTCTTCTGAAATTCTACTGTGTTACTGAAATGCTTTTCCCATGCTAGGCTCAGTTTGGGATTGCAATTACCTCAGACTGTCAGCTGTCAGTTGAAATGCAACAGCTCCATCCTCACACTCTTCAAATGGGAATAAACAAAGCAGCCTAAACCACATAGCTCACTTTTTAAACAACTCAGTCAATGCCTTTCTATACAAAGTTGAGATTTGAGATTCCAAAGTGTATGAGGTACTTCATAATTGTGGAGTTATTTTGCAATTTACTGTGGCTCCCAATAGTTAAAGAAAAGACCTAACATCCGAGAAGACTGGATCTGCCCAGAGTACTAACATTATGCAAGTTCTATAATGCACAGACCCCATTCCTTCAACAGGAAGTTTTCATGAACAGCTATTTGGATTTCTGGTAACCTGAAACACATATTCTCAAGCAGTTGAGAGAGGTACAAATGACAGGCAGCTACACAATTGACCACCCCCACTCCCAAATGGTTATCAGCCTCCCTGCCCTGTACATTTCCATTTATAGCATATAAATAGTCATAAACTGGCTCCTTCACATCTGATAAGCAGGCCCAGAACAGGTGGCATGGACATTGGGTGATTACAGGGCTCCCTGGGAAGTGCAGCATGCTTGCCTGTGGGTGGTCTTGCTGCCTGAGTCCAGTGCCCACATGAGAAGACATTGTAGAAAGCTTCCAATTTAGGAGATAAGAGTCTGTGTTGTCTGTTTGTGTAAAGTGATGTCCAAGTACAGCTGGCTTTGCTTTCTGGAAAGCAAACATTGCCAAAAAGGGTTGAAAGTTCAGCTTCATCAGTCCCCCAAACAAAAATCCCTTCCCCCTCAGGCAAATAATCCTAGTGCTCATGTTCCCCGGATTCCTTGGGAGATTGTATTTGAACTGAAAAATGTTGCTATGGCTGAGACAGAGTTCACATGTCACATCCCAGCCAGAACTGGGAAGCCTAAGTCTCCACCCAGCAGGAAGAAAAGAGTGCTTTCAGTGTTTAGAAGAAAAGAGAGGAAGAGAGAAGGGGAGTGGAAGTGAGAGGAGGGGAGAAGGGAGAGAAGGAGAGGGGAGAAGAGAGGCTGCAAGAGGGCCTGGGAGAGAAGAAGGGAGGAGAGGAAAAGAGGGGAGGAGGGGAAAATGGGGGAGAAGAGAAAGAAGAGGAGAGAGAAGATGGGATGGAAGGAGAGAAGGAAGAAGAGAAGAGAGAAGAGCTCTGTAGGATATCTCCCCCCCCCAAAAAAAAAAGAAAATTAAAAAGGCAGTGACTTCATGTTTCATCATTTAAAAGACACTTAAATGACATTTTAAAGGATTTTCTATAGGACAGGTAGTGTGATAAATCTGTTATTTTATTTAGACTCAGCCACCAAATAAGATACAGAAAATGTTATAATCCCCATTTCACAAATGGGAGATCGAATTTCACTTCCTTGCATTAGGTAGGTCTTTACTCTTTGCTAGCTGGAGAGCTATAGAAAAGAGACCTTCACTCATGTATTCCTTAAAGATTTAAGGGGTTGAATCTCCAAAGAGGGAATATTGCAGGCAGATAAATGAGGAGGCTTTGTAATGAGTTTTTCAGGACATAATAAAACCAAGAGAAATTGCCCAGTAACTAGCTCTGAAAAGGTTCAGAAGCAGAAAAGCTGTAGAAAGAAAATCCTGAGCTCTTTTAAGGAGAAAATGAGATAGAGAAGGGTGAATTGCCTGAAAAAGAAGATGCTCCAGATAACCTAAAGGGAATATTGTAATTTTCTTGGCATATCTAAAAGTTAAGCAAATTTAACATATATACAGTATCTTTTAAAAGGACACAATTTGGAATTTTGGGAAAGTAACTTTCTCCTTGGTGGTGCTCAAGGTTTATATGTCGTACTGCATGAAAGACAAACCCTTAACCACTATGCTCTCTTGTCCCAGAAAATTAACTTTTTATAACTAATATAATCTTTCATAATTACCCTTACCATATTGGAATTGGAATAGATGCGTTTCTTTTAACAACAGTGTTATATATTTATCCTCTTGATTATATACACTCTACTGACATTTTCTCCTCTACAGACACTGTCTTTTTGTTCCTGGCTTTACCCTGTAACTTGCACCCTAAGTGTCTTTCTTAATATATATATATATATATATATATATATATATACATATACAGAGTATATATGTATATATAAAGAGTATATATGTATGTATATATGTATGTATATATACATATATATGTATAGTTTGGTGCTCAGGGGTTACTCCTAGTGCTGTGCTCAGAAACCATTCCTGGCAGACTCGGGAGACCATATGGGATGCCAGGAATCGAACCCAGGTCTGTCCTGGGTTGGTCGAATGCAAGGCAAACAAATGCCCTACCACTGTGCTGTCTCTCCAGCCCTCACCCAGGTGTCTCTCATTCTATCTTCCATCACCCAACATAGTGCTCTCCATTATTTATTGCTGCACTTAGTACAATAGCTAAGATACGGAATATACATACATGTCCAAGTATAGATAAATAGATTATAAAGATGAGTTATATATACATGATGAAATACTATGCAGCTGCAAGGAATGATGAAATCAAACAATTTACTGCAACCTGGTTGGAATTCAAAAATATCAAGTTGAGTGAAATAAGCCAGAAGAATAAAGGCAAACACAAGATGATTTCACATATCTGTGGTATACATAAATACTAGATGAGGAAATGTAATGTAGTGAATGGGCATGCTAGATAATCCTTAACCCTAGAATTTAGAGAGAAGGACTGAGAAGAAAAGATATTAAGGTGGAAGAAAAAAGATGAGAAAAGGAAGTAATGGGGAAACAGATATCAGGTCTTTGGTTATATTGGTGATGTGGGAGAGTGGTATGGCTATAAATCTAAAGCATAAAATCAACAACACTGAAAACATGAGATCTAAACCTAAACTGCAACCAACAAAATTTATAATATGCTTGTCAAAGTGACAGGGTGGGGTTAGGGGTGGGGGATGATGGAGTAAAGAAGCATTGTTGATGGGAATTTATACTAGTGGCAGGATTGGTGTTGAAATATTATTATGTGCATAAAATTTAATTATCAATAACTTTGAAATCATGGTTCTGAAACTAAATAAAAATTTAAAAATAGGGGCCGGCGAGGTGGCGCTACAGGTAAGGTGTCTGCCTTGCAAGCGCTAGCCAAGGAAAGGACCACGGTTCGATCCCCCGGCGTCCCATATGGTCCCCCCAAGCCAGGGGCAATTTCTGAGCGCGTAGCCAGGAGTAAGCCCTGAGCATCTAACGGGTGTGGCCCAAGAAACAAAAAAAAATTTTTTTTTAAATAATTTTTCTATCTCTGCAAAAAAAAAAAAAAAGAAAAAGAAAACCCTTCTCTCTTTTATTTTTATTTTTTTTTAAAATGTGAATGTGATGAGTTTAGAAGCTCCTAGTTTGAGGGCTGGTTGGCCGATAACCAGCCATGTGACTGAAGGGTTGAAACTTATAGCGCCACTCTCAGGCCTCTGGGGAGAAAAGGGGATCTAAAGGTTAAGTTCAATTTTCAATGGCCAATGATTTAATTAACTAGCCAACGTAATAAAGCCTCTCTACAATCCCAGAGGACAGGCTTCAGAGAGCTTCCAGCTGGTGAGCACATGCAGTTTCAGGGAGAGTGGAGCACCTGGAGAGAAAATGGAAACCCCATGCCCTTTCCCACATACCTTGTATCTTTTCCATCTGGTTGTTTCTGAGTTGTATTTTTTTGCAATAAATCAGTAATCTAGAAAGTGAATTGTTGTATGAGTTTTGTAAGCCACTTTAGGAAATGAATCAAAAATAAGGGATCTTGGGGACTTCCAATATGCTGCTGAGTTGGTCTGAAGAACAGTTAAAGGTCTATGCCTATTGACTGATGTGAGAGAGGAGGGTGGTCTTAGAGACAGAGCTCTTTATCATTGGAATTTAATTTCCAGGTGTAGGGTATCATAACAGCTGAAAATTAAAATGTTGAAGACCACATTGTTGCTCAAGAATTGTTTGTTAATGTGGGAAAGCCTTCAAGCACACACTCATGTTTGCAACTGGTTTCAAGAACCCTTTTCAAAATCCTATGAAACTCGTGAAAGTCTTCATTTATCCAGGAAGCATCTAATATCCACATATGCTCTCCTGAACACAGAGATGAAGCAACCCTATATCTTGCCCATGAGAAATGGCAGTCTTCTCTCCTACCCTGCAGATTTTGAAATTGTAGCTCAGAGATTGTTAAGAACAATAGTTTCTAAGCCTGAGATGCAAATAAATATCTTGAGTTTAATATATTCTATAATGCCGCAATGGGCATTTACAGACCCTAAAGAATTTTGGACCTACCAGATTGAGCAAAATATTAAGCTTTCCAAGTACAGAAAATTCATCTCTTAAATGGACAATATTGTTTATCCAGTCATTCTAGTTATAAGTGATATAAGTGAAAACATTGAATGCTTAAAAGAATAACATAAGTATATTTTAAAATATAAGATGAATGTTTTATTTTTCTTAATTATTTTTCTTTATTTAAGCACCATGATTACATACATGGTTGTAGTTGAGTTTCAGTCATAAAAAGAACACCCACATTCACCAGTGCAACCTTCCCACCACCAATGCCTTCCATCTTCCTCCTCCCCCACCCCTGCCTGTATTCAAGACAGGCATTCTACTTGTCTCTCTCATTAGCATAGTCATGATAGTTAGTGTAGTAATCTCTCTGACTAAACTCACTACTGTATGTGGTGAGCTTCACATCAAGATCCAGTCGTTCCAGCTCTCATCTCTGTTGTGTCCAGGCATTACTACAATAATGTCTTTTGTTTTTCTTAAAATACTTAGATGAGTGAAACTATTCTGTTTGTCTCTCTCTCCCTCTGACTTATTTCATTCAGCATAATAGATTCCATGTACATTCATGGATAGGAAAATTTCATGACTTCATCTCTCCTGACAGCTGCATAATATTCCATTGTGTATTTGTACCACACACAGTATCTTTAGTCACTCACCTGTTGAAGGGCATCTTGGTTGTTTTCAAAGTCTGGCTATTGTAAATAGAAATAGGGGCCAGCGAGGTGGCGCTAGAGGTAAGGTGTCTGCCTTGCGAGCGCTAGCCAAGGAAAGAACCGCGGTTCGATCCCCCGGCGTCCCATATGGTCCCCCCCAAGCCAGGGGCAATTTCTGAGCGCTT
This sequence comes from Suncus etruscus, assembly GCF_024139225.1. Lineage (NCBI taxonomy): Eukaryota > Metazoa > Chordata > Mammalia > Eulipotyphla > Soricidae > Suncus > Suncus etruscus. The sequence continues at coordinate 48,193,919 of NC_064851.1, forward strand.
GGCCAGGAGTAACCCTTGAGCATCAAACGGGTGTGGCCCGAAAAACAAAAAACAAAAAACAAAACAAAAAAAAAAAGAAATAGCAATAAATATAGGAATGAGGAAGGCATATTTGTATTGTGTTTTTGTCTTCCTAGATATATTCCTAGGAGTGGTATAGCTGGATCATATGGGAGCTCAATTTTCAGTCTTTTGAGGAATCTCCATATTGTTTTCTATAAAGGCTCGGCTAGATAGCATGCCCATCAGAGTGAATGAGAGTTCCATTCTTCCCACATCCCCGCCAGCACTGATTGTTCTTGTTCTTTGTGATGTGTGCCAGTTTCTGTGGTGTGAGATGGTACCTCACTGTTGTTTTGATTTGCATCTTCATGACGATTAGTGATGTGGAGCATTTTTTCCATGTGTCTTTTGGCCATTTGTATTTCTTCTTTGACAAAGTGTCTGTTCATTTCTTCTCCCCATTTTTTGATGAGATTATGATTTTTCTTGTTAAGCTCTGTCAGTACCTTGTATATTTTGAATATTAGACTCTTATTGGATGGGTATTGGGTGAATAGTTTCTCCCATTCTGTGGGTAGCTTTTGTATCCTAGGCACTATTTCCTTTGAGGTGCAGAAGCTTCTAAGCTTAGTATATTCCCATCTGTTTATCTCTGCATCCACTTGTTTGGAGAGTGCTGTTTCCTCCTCAAAGATACCTTTAGTCTCAATGTTATGGAGTGTTTTATCTACATGTTGTTCAATATGGTTTCAGGCCTGATATCAAGGTCTTTAATCCATTTGGATTTGACCTTTGTGCATGGTCTGAGTTTGGTTTTTTACAAGTGGCGAGTTGTGCCAACACCACTTGTTGAAGAGGCTTTCCTTGTTTCATTTTGCATTTATTGCACCTTTATCAACAATTAATTGATTGTATACCTGGGGAACATTCTCTGAATACTTAAGTTTATTCCACTGATCTGCGGGTCTGTCTTAATTCCAGTACAATGCTGTTTTAATGACTATAGCTTTGTAATACAATTTAAAATTGGGGAAAGTGATGCCTCCTTTACCCAAAGGTTGCAATAGCTATTCGTGGTAATTATTGTCCCAAATAAATTTAAAAAATGTATGATCCACTTCTTTGAAGAAAGTCATGGGTATCTTTAGAGGTCTTGCATTAAATCTGTACAATGCTTTGGGGAGTATTGCCATTTTAATGATGTTAAACCTCCCAATCCATGAGCAGGGTATGTGTCTCCATTTTCATGTGTCCTCTTTTATTTCTTGAAGCAGGGTTTTATAGTTTTCTTTGTATAGGTCATTCACCTCTTTAGTAAAATTGACTCCAAGATATTGGAGTTTGTGTGACACTAATGTGAATGGGATTGGTTTTTTAATGTCCATTTCTTTCTATTATTATTACTATTTTTTGGTTTTGGCCACACCCAGTGATGCTCAGGTGTTACTCCTGGCTATGCATTCAGAAATCACTCCTGGCTCAGGGGACTATATGAGATGCTGGGGTTCGAACAGTGGTCTGTCCTTGGTCAACTGCATGCAAGGCAAACGCCTTACTGCTGCACCACCACTCCAACCCCTCTTCTCTATCATAATTGGTGTATGAGAAGGAAAAGTCCATTGATGTTTGCGTGTTAATTTTGTAGCCTGCCACTTTGCTATATGAATCTATTGTTTCTAGAAGCTTTTGGGTAGAGTCTTTAGGGTTTTATAAATATATTATGATATCATCTACAAAAAGTGAGAGCTTGATTTCTTCCTTTCCTATCTGGATGCACTTGATATCTTTTTCTTGCCTAATCGCTAGGGCAAAAAAAATCCAGCACTATATTGAATAGGAGTGGTGAGAGAGAGCAGCCTTTTCTTGTACCAGATTGTAAAGGAAAGTCTTTTAATTTAGCTCCATTGAGGATAATATTTGCCATTGACTTGTGGTAAGTGGCCTTGAGTATATTGAGAAAAGTTCCTTTCATTTCCAACTTGCTGAGAGTTTTTATCAAGAATGGGTTTTGGACCTCATCAAATGCTTTCTCTGCATCTATTGATATTATCATATGTTTTTTATCTTTCTTTTTGTTAATATGGTGTATTATGTTGATTGATTTACATATATTAAACCATCCTTGCATTCCTGGAATGAAATCGACTTGGTCATGATGTATGACCTTGATCAAATTTGATCCTCAAAATTTGTTGAGGATCTTTGCATTTGTGTTTCAACTGGGATATTGGTTTGTAGTTTTCTTTTCTTTCTTTTCTTTTCTTCTCTCTTTTCTTTCTTTTTTTTTTCAGTATCTCTATCTGGTTTTGATATCAAGGTAATGTTAACTTTATAAAAATTATTCGGGAGAGTTCCTGATTTTTCAGTTTTATAAAGCAGCTTGAAAAGAATTGGTAGTAGTTCCTCTTGAAAGGTTTTAAAGAATTCGTTAGTGAATCCATCGGGGTCTGTGCTTTTGTTTTTGGAAAGACTTTTGATTACCATTTTTTTTCTTTTGGTTTTTGGGTCACACCTGGCAGCGCTCAGGGGTTAGTTCTGACTCTATGCTCAGAAATCGCTCCAGGCAGGCCTGGGGACCATATGGGATGCAGGGATTCTAATCACCATCCCTCTGCGTGCAAGGCAAACGCTCTACCTCCATGCTATCTCTCCGAAATCTACTTTTGATTACCATTTTAATTTCCTCAGTAATGATGGGTCTGTTTAGATATGCTAGGTCAGATCTTGGGCCTTCTTTCTGCTGTCCTGCTGCCTGGGATTTTGATGCTCTGCACCATTATTTCTCAGGGGCTTGTCTTCATCAGAGGTGAGTCGTTCCACCCACAGAAGTGAGGCTGATTTCTGTTGTGTGATCAGGAGCCTGGCAGGCATCTTGGGCATTCTCTCTGCTGTCCTGCAACCTGGGATTTTGATCCTCTGCCATTCTTCCCCGAGGGCTTGTCTTCATCAGAAGTGAGCCATTCAGTCCACAGACAGTGGGGATGATTTCTGCTTTGTGATCAGAAGCAAGGCAGACATCTTGGGCATTCTCTCTGCTGTCCTGCAGCCTGGGTTTTTGATCCTCTGTGCCATTCTTTCCTGAGGACTTGTCTTCTTCAGAAATGAGCCATCCCCCCCTCAAAGGGTGGAGCCAGAGGAGCGTGGCAACTCTGCTACATTATATGGCCATGCAAATCTTCTAGTCAATGAATACCACCACAACATGTAGAAAAATCCACACTACAAGCCTGACAATGGGGAAACAATGCAGGCCAACACCAGGCATAGAGAATGAAAAGGGTAACTCTGATGACCCCAAAACGGCCATCCACCTAGTTAGTCTCCCAGATACGGACTTAAGAGAAGAAATATGGAGGATTATATATATATAATCACTTCATCCCCAGAAACCAGAAACCTGGATACATATTCTTCTCCAATGCATATGGGTCATTCTAAAGGATAGACCACATGCTGGTACATAAAACATATCTCCATAAAATCAAGAGGATAGAAATCATACATACTAACTTCGGTGATCACAAGGCACTAAAATTAGACATGAATTACAAAGGGACACAAAAGGAAAACTTTAACACTTAAAAATTAAACAGCTTAATACTGAACAACCAGTGGGTCAGAGATAAAACTAAAGATGAAATCAAAACATTCCTTGAAAGAAATGACAATAAAGACTCAAATTATCAGAATTTATGGAACACAGCAAAAGCAGTACTGAGAAAAAATTTATATCTTTGCAAGTATACATCAGGAAGGAAGAATGAACCTACATGAATAGCTTAATAACAAAGCTTATAAAATTAGAAAATAATCAATAAATGGAACCAGAAGTATGTAGGCAGAAGGAAATAACAAAGCTTAGAGCAATCAATGCAGTGGAAATACAAAAAAAAAATCCAAAAGATCAACAAAATCAAAAGTTGGTTCTTTGAAAAAATAAACAAGAATGCTAAATTACTGGCAAAACTCACAAAGAAAGGGAGAGATAAAATTGATAAACCGAATTAAAAATAAAAGGGGGAGATTACTATAGATATTGCAGAGATTCAAAGGGTAATCAGAGTCTACTTTGAGAAACACTATGTCATGAAACATGAAAACCTGGAAGAAATGGATAAATCTTTAGACTCTTATAACCTTCCACTGTTAAATAAGGATGAGGTAGCATATCTAAACAGCCCCATCACTATTGAGGAAATTAAAATGATGATCAAAAATCTTCCCAAAACCAAAGCCCAGGCCCAGATGGGTTCACTAATGAATTCTTTCAAACCATTCCAGAATAAATTTTACCAATCTTTTTAAGGCTCTTTCATAAAATTGAAGAAATAGGAACACTCCTAAATAGTTTCTATGAAGCTAACATCACCTTGATATCAAAACCAGACAGAGATGCTGCCACAAAGGAAAATTATATCCTTAATGAACACAGATGCAAAGATCCTCAACAAAATTCTGGCAAATAGAATTCAATGCCTCACTAAGACCAAGACCAAGTAGGTTTCATCCCAGGAATGCAATGATGATTTAACATCCATAAATCAATCAACATAAAACACCATATCAACAAAAAGAAAAAGAAAAATCACATGATCACATCAATAGATGCAGATAAAGCATTAAATAAAATTCAACATACATTTTTTATATAAACCCTCATCAGATGGGAATTAAAGGAACTTTTCTCAATATAGTCAAGGCCATCTACCACAAGCCAATGACAAATTTTGTTATCAATGGAGATAAACTAAAAGCCTTTTCCCTAAAATCTGGTACAAGAAAAGGCTGCCCTCTCTCACCATTCCTATTAAACATAGTACTGGAAATACTTGCCATAGCTATTAGGCAAGAAAAATACATCAATGGCATCCAGATAGGTAAGGAAGAAGTCAAGCTTTCACTTTATGCAGATGACATGATACTAAATTTGAAAACCCTAAAGTGTCTGCCAAAAAATTTCTAGAAACAAAAGATTCATATAGCAAAGTGGCAGACTACAACATTAAAAATGCAAAAGTCAATGGCCTTCTTATACACCAATAATGATAGAAAAGAAATGGACATTAAATAAAATCCCATTCACAGTGCCCCACATTCTCAAATATCCTGGAGTTAATTTAATTAAAGAGATGAAGGACTCAGACAAAGAAAACTATGAAAGCCTGCTTCAAGAAATAAGAGAGGACACAATGAAATGGAGACACATACCCTGCTCATGGATTGGCAGGATTAACATGATTAAAATGGCAATACTCCCCAAAGCAGATTGGGGAGTATTAATACAGATTTAATACAATCCCTCTAAAGATACCCATGACATTCTTTAAAGAAGTGGATCATACACTCGTGAAATTTATTTGGAAAAGTAAACAATCATGAATAGCTAAAAAAAAATCCTTGGGAAAAGGAATGTGGAAGGCATTACTCTTCCCAATTTAAACTGTATTACAAAGAAATAGTTATCAAAACAGCATGGTATTGGGATAAAGACAGACCCTTAGATCAGTAGAATAGGTTTCAGTACTCAGAGAATGCTCCCCAGACATACAATCAACTAATTTTTGATAAAGGAGCAAGAAAAGGATAAATGGAGCAAGGAAAGCCTCTTTAACAAGTGTTGTTGGCACAACTGGATAGCCACTTGCAAAAAAGCAAACACCATGTACAAAGGGAAAATCCAAAGGAATTAAAGACCTTGATATCAGACTTGAAATCATAAGGTATATAGAACAACACATAGGTAACACACTCCATGACATTGAGACTAAAGGCATCTTTGAGGATAAAACAGCACTCTCCAAACAAGTGGAAGCAGAGATAAACAGATGGGAATATATTAAGCTGAGAAGCTTCTGCACCTCAAAGGAAATAGTGCCTAGGATTCAAAAGCCATCCACAGAATGGGAGAAACTATTCACCCAATACCCATCAGACAAGGGCTAATATTGAAAATATACAAGGTACTGACAGAACTTAACAAGAAAAAAAATCATCTAATTCCATCCAAAGATGGGGAGAAGAAATGAACAGACACTTTGTCAAAAAAGAAATGGTATTCTTAAGAAAAAGCCTTTTGTTGTTCTATCTTAAATAATTGCTGTAGTTACTGTTAATATGTAATAATGTAGATGCCAGCTCCAAATAAGCAAATTTTAAGAACTTTTACTTTAGTACATAATGTTAGACTTGAAGTTATGTTGGAGCACTCCCACTGTTATGGTTGGCCTTTAAGACATACAGCCTCAACTCTAGACTTTCATTTCAAGATTAGCCTCAAGAGATTTGTAATTCTCTGGGCTTTCTTCTAGACTTTGTGCAACCACTTGGTTCTGGGGTATAAACAGCAGATTTGCAATATACGAGGAAAATACAGTACATGAAAAACCAAAGAACTGTAACTTAAGTTACTTTAATTCTATCATTCCAAGTGATCACAGCAGATTCTGATGTTTAAAATGTAAAAGTGGGGGCAAGTATACAGTGGGTAAGGCATTTGTCTTGAATGCTATTGACCCAGGTTCAATCCTCAGCATTCCATATGGTCCTGCAGGAACCAACAGAAGTAATTCCTGAGTATTTCCATGCATGATCCCCCCCAAAAAAAAAAAACAAAAAATAATGTAAAACTGTTTCAAACTGCAAGAATTAGTGTATTTTCAATCAGTATCTCTTTTACTTCACACATATATATTTTACTAAAATTTAACATACATTTAAATTTAAGTTTATTATTTTTAAATTATGCTTTAGAACTAAAGAACAAATCCATTAAAATAATAAATATAAATGATAATTAGATTTATTAAAATTACTAAATGTATAACTGGTAGGATACTTGTCTTATATGCAACCTACTTAGGTTTGATCCCTTATACCACATATGATTCTTTGAGCACTGCCAGGAGCATTCTCTAAGAAACAAGAATTAGCCTTGAGCAATGTCAGGTGGAGCTCCCCCAATAAACAAAATAAAAATAAATTATGAAAAATATATTATTATATACTAAAACTCATCCTGATAATATTAGATATGCCAAATATCATAAGACAATATTGATTTCTGTAAATTGCTAAAACCAATCAAATATAGAAAAGCAAGTCATAGGAAATGGCCAAATCTTTTGTTTGCTAATAGATCCCCGTAGAGACCTCCAGCTGGTTGAGTAGGTCATTTATTTAAATGCTGCTTCTAAAGAGAATACTGATTTCCCATCAAAGCGTAACAGAAGAATAAAAACTAGTGCTCATTCATTCACTTGATCATTGATATATCCATTCACTCCTTCTTTTATTTAACAAATATTTTTTCTGTGCTTATACTGCATGTCAGATACTTTCCTGGGCTTTGGGGGCATAAGGTCTCTAGCTAAATAGAACTTTTTTCTTGATTTAGGGGTCCAAGTGCAGGAAAATGGTAATAACATAAATAACATTAATGACAAATAACAGTAATAACAAAAATAACAGTTAAACAGAAATGGAATAACTAACAGTAGTAACAGTAACAAAGGATAATAATACAAATAAACATAACTAAAAGTAATAACATAAAAAAACAGTAAACTATACAAAGAGAGAGTTGAGTTTCATAGGGAGTAAAGTAGGAAGAGAGACAAGAAATATCATTTGGCATGGAAGTTGAAACATTGGTTTAAGCATAGTGTTTAGATAATAATTCACCTTAGGAAAGGGGCACTTGAACAGAGGATCAAATGAGTGGTAGAAGGGAAACATGCAGAAATTTAGGATAAGGAAATCCAGAGGGCCAATTTGTAAAGTGTCACTGTTCTCATTCTTGGGTGACAAAGAATAAGTAGAGGGAAATGGCAAGAAAAAGAGGCAGGCAAAAGTGCTAGAGAGGGAATAGATTAGATGTACAGTCAAAGTGGCACTAAAGATGTTTTCTAAATAAGCTCCAGGAGTTCAAAATCAAGAGGAAGGGTAGTTGCCTAGGAAGAACATTATAAGACAGGTTTTACAGAGATTAGTTTGTGGTTATGTGATTAGATTAGGGAAGTAAGCAACTATAAGCCTAATCTCATCTTCTATCACTTTTGCAGCATCCTGGGAGATTAGAAATATTATATGATTAAACAACTTTAAACAGTGAAAATTTTGATTTTTTTCTAATTTTTATTATAACTCTGTGATTTACCAAATTATTTATAAAAAGTTGATTCAGGCATTAAATGTTCAAACACCATTTCCTTCACCACTGTGACCTTCTTTGCACTAGTGTCCCCAATTTCCCACCATCATAGTCTGCTTCCATGCAGACATAAACAAATGTATTTCATATTGTTTGTTACAACATAAAGGCAAATGGAATTATTAAAAATTAGATCAACAATGGTCAATTTGAAATGATTGTTATATCTCTCAATGGCGTTATTAAAGTCAGTGCCCAAGGATTTACTGGACTATTTGGTGGTAGTTGAGCCTTCTGTGTTACTGTTTAGATTCACTGAGGTTGGTAGATTACTATGTAAATTTCCCATCAGATTTCCTATGATACTACTGACACTAATATAAAATTACAAGGTGTCCCATGGCCATAAGCAGTTGAGTGGTTCAGGATTTATAAACCTAAAACAAATGTAGTGGCTTTGGAAGTTTGAAAAGGTTAAGTCGTGGAGCTGGGCTGCTGTTTCTGTCAGAAGGCATAGGATATGGTATCAGGCATAAAAGGAAATATGCCTCTGCTTTCCTAAAAAGTAAAAGCGATGTCAGCCTGGATCTGGCTACTTAGGAAGTAACTTTGACTATTATTTTCTTTTGGAGCTTGATGAAAAGACTGGGTCATTTTCTGCCAGGAAGATGGTGACGCTGAATTTTCTGGTGGCTTGGTGGGTGTCAAGTTAGAATTTTTGAGAAGTGAAATTCAAGTGAGTGTGTGTGTTTGTCTCGTGCATGTGTCTGTTCACAGGCAACAACAGTGACTTGAGTAATTGTAACTGGATTCCCAATAGCAAAAAAGCTACTTGACCCTTTATGAAAAAAATGTCCGCCTATATTTAGAGAGGATCACAACAGTCTGAGGACAGAAGAAGGGGACTAAGTAAGATACTTCAAAGATCCATATACAGATAGTGGGCAAGAATTATTAGAGGTGGTGATAAGAGGTTGTACTTCAGATGTATTTTTTTGATGATGGAGGCAGGAGAATTTTATAGACTGTGTGATGCAAAGAAGAATTAAGGATGACACTTAAAATAGGTCCTCTATAGTAACATTGGGGTTGTTTACTAAGATATTCACTATGATGCTGTAGCTCCAGGGAGATTAAGTGTTTTGTAGAAGAAGAGACAAGAAGTAGGGATTTCATGACATGCTCTTGTCTTTGTAGTGTTATTCTGTGTTCTTTTTCACATTTACCTAATTAGGCTATACAATATTCTTTAGTTCAGCTTCTCTCTGAAATTTATTTTGAAGCTGATTTATATGCAAAAATTTCAGTTGGGAATTAATCTTAAAAACCATGGGAAGTAAAAAGCAGAGTGAGGGAAAAAAATGGTAAGGAAGCCTGTAGTATTCAGCAGATCATTGTTGCTAGTTTTATTCAGCTAGTGATTTCTAGGATACTATACAAAATATGTAAATAAGGCTGTACTGGCAGAGTGAGAAAGTGGGGTGTTTATCTTACAACTTCTCTATGCTATTGGCTGGAAGCAACTCCATTGGGTGTAAATTTCTTGGCATCTTTAACATTGTGGCCTTGTGGGCTCAGCATATTTCTGCAGCTGAGAAGAGGAGCTATGGTGCAATATAAAAAAACTAAGTATAAAGGAAATTTGAGTTACCAGTGAGACAGCAAAAGTAGATGTATATGACAGTTTGCAACAGTGCAAAATGATCTGATCCCTCTAGCAAAGTTGATTAAGCAAATAAGACTGCCAAACTCTAAAATAAAAAGATGTCCATCTGACTAGGGGACTATATTTGCACATAATACTTTAGATGAAGGACTAACACTCAAAATCTATAAAGTACCAATAAAACTTAGCAATATAATAAAACAAAACAATCATTTTATTAAAAATGAGAAGACATGACTAGACACTTGCATGAAGAAAACATTAGTGGCCAAAGAGTTTATGAAAAAGTGTTCATTAACACTTAGTATTAGGGAAACATAAATCAAAGCAACAATGTGAGAATGGCATATATCAAGAAAAAACAATAAAAAAATATTCATGAGGATCTGATTAAATGGAAACCCCATTCACTGTTAGTGGTAATGTCACCTGGTGGTTTACTTCTATGGAAAACAATATGGAGATTTCTCAAAAAAAAATGGAGCTCCCATTTGACCAAGTTCTACCACTTCTGGTAACTAGCCTCTAAAACACAAACTCCTTAATTTGAAGAGATTTATGTGCAACCAAGTACATATACACTATATATAACATGTTCAAGGGTTCAATGAGCCCTTTGAATAATAATCAGAATATGGAAGTAACCCAAGTTCTCTACAAATAAATGTATAAAGATGTTGTAGTACACAATATACACTATATATACACAATAGAGTATACACAGCAATATACACAATAGAATACTATGCTGCCACCAGAATAATAAAGGTATATTCACAGCAATGTGGATGGAATTGGAGGGTATGCTACTGCACTAAATAAACCAGAGCAGAAGAACTATGATGGGCTCACCTCCATTTGTGGTATATAGAGAAACAGATAAATAAATGAAGGGTAAGGAAAATATCAATCTAATATACACCTTGTATATTAGAAAACAGACCTCAGGCCGGAGAGGTAGTGCGAGCTGTAGGGCATTTACCCTGCACGTGCTAACCTAGGACAGATAGCAGTTTGATCCCCTGGTGTTTCATATGGTCCACCAAACCTGGAGAGATTTCTGAGTGCATAGCCAAGAGAAACCCTTGAGTGTCACTGGATGTGGCCCAAAAACCAAAAGGAGAAGAAGACTACAGGCAGGGGTGGGGTGTGGAGGAGAGAGATCTGGGACATCGGTGATGGGAATGTTGCACTGGTGAAGGGGGGGTGTTCTTTGCATAACTGAAACCCAACTACAATCATATTTGTAATCAAGTTTAAATAAAGATATACAAAAAAGAAAAAGAAAAATTAAATTTGATAAAAAAGAAAAAGAAAAAGCAGTACTTAGAGAAAAAGTATAGTAAAGCAAACATTCATCAGTAAGAAAGAAATAATTGGCACAGCTTTAGAAACTGGAAAATGACTAACAAAATGAACCAGAAGCAAGCAGGCAGAAGAAAAAAATAAAATTTAGAGTATAAGTTAATGAACTAGAAACCAATAAAGCAATCCCAGAGCTCAATGAAAACAAGAGTTGATTCTTAAAAAAATATAAATAAGATAGATAAACCATTAGCAGGACTCACGAATAGAGAGAGAAAATCGCATCAGAAATAAAATGGGGATATTATAAGATATGTGGAAGAAATTCAAGGGGTTATCAAAAATTACTTTGAGAATCCTTATGCCACAAAATGAGAAAATCTACAAGAAATGAATGAATTCTTGGGCTTCTATTACCTCCCAGCTTGAACCAAGATGATCTGGAATTTTTGAATATACATATCACTATTGAGGAATTGAAATGGTAATCAAAAGGACTCTCACAGGGCCCGGAGAGATAGCATGGAGGTAAGGCGTTTGCCTTTCATGCAGAAGGTCATCGGTTCGAATCCCGGTGTCCCATATGGTCCCCCGTGCCTGCCAGGAGCAATTTCTGAGCATGGAGCCAGGAATAACCCCTGAGCACTGCCGGGTGTGATCCAAAAACCACAAAAAAAAAAAAAAAAGGACTCTCACAAACAAAAGCCCAGGCCCAAATGTATTCATTAGAGGATTCTCTAAAAATCTTTAAAAAGACTTACTTCCAATCCTTTCAGGTTCTTCAAGGAAAATAAAGAAACAGAAACACTCCCAAACAGTTTCTATGAAGCTAACATTATTCTGATACCAAAAGCAGATATAGCATCACAATAAAGAGAATTACAAGTCAATATTCTTGATCAACACAGATGCAAAGATTCTCAGCAAAATAATAGTAGCAAATAGAGTGGCCTGAGCGGTGGCACAGTGTAGGGCATTTGCCTTGCATGCAGTTGACCTAGGATGGACCACGATTCAATCCCCAAGCATCCCATATGGTCCCCAAGCCAGGAGCGATTTCTGAGTGCATAGCCAGGAGTAACCCCTGAGCATCACTGGGTGTGGCACCCAAAAAACAAAAACAAAAAAATAATAATAGCAAATATGGGCCAGAGCAGTGGCACACGCTGACCTAGGATAGACTGCTGTTTGATTCCCCAGTGTCCCATATGGTCCACCAAGCCAGGAGGGATTTCTGAGCTCATAGCCAGAAGTAACCCCTGAGTGTCACCGGGTGTGACCCCAAAACCAAAACAAACAAACAAAAAATAGCAAATAGAATCCAACAATTCAAGAAGGTCATATACCATTACTGACTAGGATTCATTCCAAAGGTGCAAGGATGTTTGTTTTTGTTTTTGTTGTTGTTGTTTTTTTTGTTTTGTTTTTTGGTTTTTGGGCCACACCCCGCGTTGCTCAGGGGTTACTCCTGGCTGTCTGCTCAGAAATAGCTCCTGGCAGGCACGGGGGACCATATGGGACACTGGGATTTAAACCAATCACCTTTGGTCCTGGATCGGCTGCTTTCAAGGCAAACACCGCTGTGCTATCTCTCCGGGCCCGCAAGGATGTTTTAATGTAAGCAAGTCAATCAATATAGTGCACCATGTAAATAAAATAAAAAATAAAATAATATGATCATAGCAATAGATGCAGAAAAAGCATTTGACATGGTCCAGCTACTTTTCATGATAAAAACTCTCAACAAGACGGGTGTTGAAGGAACCTTCCTCAGTAGAAACAAAGTCATTTACATCAAACCCATGGCAAACATAATGCTCAATGATGAAAAACTAAAAGTCTTTCTTCTAAAATCTAACACAAGACAAGGTTGCCCACTCTCACCACTTATATTCAACATAGCAGTGAAGTACTTGCCATAGAAATAAGGCAAAATAAAGATATCATGGGCATTCACATTGAAAGGAAGAAGTCAAGTTCTCACTATTTGTGAATGATACTATATTTAGAAAACACTACAGACTTTGCGAAGAGCTTCTAAAAAATGTTTCTAGAAACTAGACTTGTATAGTAAAGTGGCAGGCTACAAAAAATAATATGCATAAATCACTGTATTTTCTTTTCTTTTTGGAGGGGGGACATATCCAATGGTATGGAGTAGTTCTCCTGGCTCAGTGCTCAGAAATCACTCCTCGCAGACTCAAGGGACCATATGGGATGCCAGGTATCAAAATTGGGTCTGTCAGTGCAAGGCAAATGTCCAATACACAGGCTATCACTCTGTCCCCAATCTACAAACAAATAATGAAAGAAAAGAAAGATTTTAAAAATCCCATTCACAATTGTGCCTCAGAAAATCAAGTATTTTTAATCAATTTAATTAAATAGGTAAAAGACCTATGCAAAGAAAACTAAAAAAACACTGCTTCAAGAAATAAAAGAGGACATGAGGAAATGAAAATACACACCTTGCTCCTGGATTGGGAGATTAACATCCTTAAAATATCAGTTGATTGAGTATTGTACAGATTTAATGCAATCTCTCTAAGGATGCCCATGTTATTTAAAAAAAATAAATCAGGGGCCGGAGAGATAGCATGGAGGTAAGGCATTTGCCTTTCATGCAGGAGGTCATCGGTTCAAATCCTGGTGCCCCATATGGTCCCCCGTGCCTGCCAGGAGCAATTTCTGAGCCTGGAGCCAGGAATAACCCCTGAGCACTGCCAGGTGTGACCCAAAAACCACAAAAATAAATAAATAAATAAATAAATAAATCAAACAATCCTTAAATTCATATAGAATAATAAATCTCTACATATAGCTAAAGCAATTCTTGGGAGAAAAAAGGAATCATCACTTTCCCCAACTTCAAATTGTACTAATAAGACATTAAGACAGCCTGGTATTGAAATAAACACAGACCCTCAGATTGATGGAATACACATGAAAATCCTAAGAATATTTCTCACATGATCAATTAGTCTTTGATTAAGGGGAATGAAATACAAAGTGGATCAAGAAAAACCTCTTCAACAAGTGGTGTTGAGAAAACTGGTCAACTACACAAAATAGTAAACTCAGATCTCTCTTTAATACACAAAAATTCAAGTCAGAATAGATCAAAGACTTTGATATCAGACCTCTAACTACATACTACCTAAGAAAAATGCAGGCAGAACACTCCATGACATTGAAGAAAAAGCATTTTTAAGGGTGAAATGCCACTGGACAAGCAAGTGAAAGAAAAGATAAATAGTGGGGCCTGAGAGATAGCAAGCAGTAGGGTGTTTTCCTTACACATGCTGAGCCAGGACCAATGGTGGTTTGATTCCCGGCATCCTATATGGTCCCCTGAACCTGTCAGGGGTGATTTCTCAGCACAGAGTTGGAGTAGCCCCTGAGTGTCACCAGGTGTGATCCCTCCTCCCCCCCCCGCTCCGCAAAAAAAAAGAAAAAAAAAAAAAAAAACAAAGAAAAAAAAAAGAAAGATAAATAGGACAACATTAAACTAAAGTCTATACCACAAAGGAAAAAGGAATTAGGATATAGTCTACCCATGGAATGAGAGAAACTATTCACCCTATACACATCTGATAAAAGCTTAATATCCAAGATATACAAGGTACTGATAGAGTTTAGCAAACACACACACACACACACACACACACACACACACACACACTAAAACCAGCACTTAACCACTTTAAAAATGGGGGGAATAGACATTCCCTCAAAGAAGAAATTCTGATGTTCAAAATGCACATGACAAAAAATGCTTTATATCACTAATTATCAGGAAATGTAAATCAAAACAACAATGAGATATCATTTCACACCACAGAGACTGTCAAACATCACAAAGAACAAGAGCAACCAGTGCTGGCACCAATGTGGGGATAAAGGGGATCTCTTCACTTTTTGTGGAGATGGAAACTGGTTCAGTCTTTTTTGGGAAAACAATATGAATATTTCTCAAAACAAAACAAAACTAGAGCTTGAGCATCCATATGAGCCAGCAACTCCAGACCTAGGAGTATAACTTAGGTGCTCAAAAACAATGCAGAAAACCATATACATTCCTATGTTCATTGCAGCACTATCCACAATAGCCACAGTCTAGAAGCAACCCAATTGTCTGAGTTTGATCAGTGGATAAAGAAACAGTGGTTATCTACACAATGAAACCTAGCTGTTAGGAAAATGAAATAATGAAATTTACTTATCCATGGAGGATATTGAGAGTAATCTGCTGAGCCATAGGGTCCATAGGGACCACTATGAGAATGATAGTTGGAAGTGGACACTCTGAACCAAACTGGGTAGTGAAAGGAGATAAAGTGAAAGTAATACAAACACAATGTCTAAAAGGAAACAAAAATAAAAATAGAGAGGGCCAGAGAGAGAGAAAGAGAGAGAAGAAATATTTTGTCCTAGATGCAGTCAGGTGGGAAGGGCTGGAGGGAAATAGACATTGGTGAAGGTAAAGTGTATTGTATATAGTACAATTAAAATTCAATTATGAACAACTTTGCAACTGTAAAAAAATCCAACTATATTATAAATAACTTTATAACCATGGCGTTTAAAAAATAATTTTAAAAAAGAGTCCTCTACTGAATAAAACAATCATGACTGAGTGACATCTGAAATCATAAAGACTCTATCCTAGACTTCATTCTAGGATTTGTGCAAAATCCAAGATCTCTAATTATAGAGAGCTGACTTTGACAACCACAACTGAGCAGAACATTTTCTATCACCATAAAGAAAAACACCGAGGTTCAACAATGAACATGTCCAGAGCCTGTAGTTGGTCTCATGACAGTATGCTTTAACAGTGGAGACACCTTGTATCTCTTAGACTAAGGGAATTTCCTTTCTAATTTCTACAATAGTTACTACACCTATACAAAACAACAAACAAACAAACAACAACAATAACAACAAATACCTTGCAACACCAACCCCCCTTTTTTTTCTTTCTTTTTTTTTAAATTTATATTTATAGCTGTTAGATTAGAGGGTTCCACCCACTTTCGTTTTTTTTTTTCTTTAACAGAACCATAGAACATGAATCATCTTGTTCTACCTCATATTACTATGTCTTCCTACGAACCGAGAAAAAAAAAAAGTGGCTGGTACCAGGGGCAAAGCAGTTTCATGAGCACTAAGTGGAAATAAAAAATGATCAGACCTAAATGCCCAACTCAAAGTCAATGACAATAGAATCAAGAGACCCAAGCTACAACAAACTATACACAAAAGGGACCTGTTATGCTAGCAGTCCAGGGGACTAAAGATGCATGCTGGGAACAGTGGTGGAGGGAGGTCAACACTGGTGGTGGGAATTGCCCTAATTCACTGTCACTATGTACCTTAAATATAACTGCAATTTACATTGGTCTCAATAAAAATTTTTTTTAAAAAAAATGAGTCTTCTAAAAAAGAAATTACTTTTACCCACCTTTTGTTAACCACACAAAATCAGAATATGTGAATTGAATTAATGTGTGGTTAAACTTTATTCTCAGTTCAGAGACATACAAGGATTATAGGTAAGACTTATGCAGAAAGCATGAAATTTCCAGTAATAGAGTTCAAAAATATTTTTTCTCTCACTCTTGGGAAAATAAAAGGAAATAAGTTAAAGGCACATACCAAGACCTTCAACCTCCCTGCCTCCCACCAACTTATAGGACAACTAAACATCAAGCATCCCTTCCTGGTTTAGTTTTTGGTGTGAGCATGCTTGAGTGATGGGAAAGATATACTTGAGGCCAGTACATTTTGAACTCCCTGGGAGGTATTTTTTTTTTATCTAAACATGCCTTCATTTGGTCCTTCAAAGATGAAATAATGAAGCAACATTCCCTGAGTGCCATATCTTATTCTATCATCAACTTTTTATAGGCTTGAATATTACATCAATTAACACCTTTTAACTCAGGACAAACTTCTCCTCTGGGGATAGTTCTATTCAATAGGAAATGTACACATGGAAGGGTCAAAGTTCTACTGTAGTTCAGCAGTCTCCTCTATCTGAAACAGCACAAGTAAAATTGCTTTGGGCATAGAATATATACCCCTCTGAAAGACAAGAAACAGAAGTATTTTATTTGGGAAAAATAGTGTTTTAAATATATAACTTAATTTCTGTTTGAAGTTTTTTTCTACCATATAGCAGAAGCTTAACCTTAGTTAATTCAGGGAAAATTTCTTTCAGCAATTTTTGTTGTTGTTTGGGGCCATATTCAGTAGTGCTCAGGGATCACTCCTGATCTTGCTCAGGGTACCAGATTCGGTTCTGTGGTTTGATACATGGTAGGCAAGTAAGTACCTTATCCACTACACTACCTTTCCAGTCCCCTTTCAATTTTTCTTTTCCCATTTTTCTCCTGTTGTACCTTCCATTCTTTATCATTTTCTCTCATCCCCTACAATGTCCATATTCCACAAGCTTCTGTCTGAGCATCTCTGATGAACAAGTGAATCCTTAGCATGCCTATTGTGCTCCATTTTCTCCATCTTTGTTTTTTTATGTTGTCGGAGAATTCAACTAACTTTCCAATGAAATCAAAATTCTCTTGAGAACCCAAGATACATATTTGAAACTTTAGGAGGAGGTAATCTAACTAACTGTCTGAGTCCCTTTAACTTAAAAATTGATTAAAAACAATAAGTAGGGGGACTGAATAACAGTATAGTGTACTATATAGTAGTATGTACAGTATATACTGTTATTTCCTTGCAAGTGGCCAACTAATGTTCTATCCTGGCACCTCACATGGTCTACTGAATCTTGCCAGGAGTGATCCCTGAATGAAAACCCAGGAGTAATCCCTGAGTACTGCCTTGTGTGGCCCAAAACAAAACAAAACAAAACAAAACAAGCATTAAGTAGGGAATGTTACTTCTTTCATAGGTCTCATATCCCAATCATGGAGAGATAAGAGCCGTAAGTGAAGTGAAATGAGTATGTTGTGTTTTCTACCTTCCAGCTGCATCCTTCTTCACCATGCTTTGTACCCTGAAAATCTCTAATAATCTTCACTCAGAGCTCTTTGCCCTCTGGCTCCAGTGTGGTTTAGCCAGAGGAGGCATTGGCAGTAGATCAAAAGGCTGAGGGCTTGGGAGAACAGGTATTCTCCCTGGAGTCAGGTGGTCAGAAACTTCATTCCTTTCCTGAAAGTTTGATTGTTGGTTGTTACTGTAGGTGGATACTGTTCTTTCAGGAATGAGATGGTCTCTTCCTGCAATGGCTTCTAGTTATAAAGATGGTCAAAGCACTTCCATTGCTTATTCCACAGTTCATTTCCATTTGCATTGGCTATTCCTCATCCTTTGCCCTCACAGCAAAGATTCTCTATGGAATTCTCTCTGCTTACCTTGCTATCATTTTTTTAGACCTAATTAAATCTACTTTCTGGATGATGACCAATAGGGGATCTTCCTGCTTCTAATCTTATGTTTAAAATTTTTTAAATTATTTTATTTAAATATTGTGAATGTTTAAATATTTAGTTGCTTATAATAGTTTTTTACACAGATACAAAGTTATTCAAGACTAAGTTTTATTGTACAAAACCCTTCACCAGTGCACATTTTCCCACCACCAATGCCCCCAATTTCCTTCCCACTTTCTCCCTGCCTTCTTATGGAGCAAACAGTTCTCATCTCTCTCTCTCTCTCTCTCTCTCTCTCTCTCTCTCTCTCTCTCTCTCTCTCTCTCTCTCTCTCTCTCTTTCTCTCTCTCTCTCACTCACTCTCTATCCCTCTTTTCTCTCTCTCTTTTTCTCTACTTCCTTTCTGCCCATTTTAGACACTGTGATTTGCATTATTATTAATGAAGGGTATCATGCCTATCACTTTATCTACTTTCAGCACCCAGTTCTTGTCCAGAGTGATCATTTCTGATTATCATTCTCATAGTGGTCCCTTCTCTACTCTAACTTCACTCTCTAGCTATTTGTGTGAAGCTTTCTGCCATGGACTGGTCTTCCTGGCCCTTATCCTATTGTCTTTGATTTTATTATAGTATTAGTTTTGTTTTTTTTATATCCACAAAATGAGAGATTCCATGTCTAATCTACTCCTTCTGACTCATTTTACTCAACATAATAATCTCCATATTCATCCATGTATCAGCAAAATTTATGACTTCCTTTTTTCCTAACAGCTAGGTAATATTCCATTGTGTAGATGTACCACTGTTTCTTTATCCACTCATCAAACTCAGACAATTGGGTTGCTTCTAGACTGTGGCTATTGTGGATAGTACTGCAATGAACATAGGAATGTATATGGTTTATTACGTTATATTTTTGAGCACCTAAGTTATACTCGTAGGAGTGGAATTGCTGGCTCATATGGATGCTCAACCTCTAGTTTTTTTTTTTTTGAGAAATATTCATATTGCTTTCCAAAAAGACTGAACCAGTCTCCATCTCCACCAACAGTGTATGAAACCCCCTTTATTCCCACATTGGTGCCAGCACTGGTTGCTCTTGTTCTTTGTGGTGTTTGCGTGTGAGATGATATCTCATTGTTGTTTTCATTTACATTTCCCTGATAATTAGTGATATAGAGCATTTTTGTCATGTGCAGTTTGAACATCAGAATTTCTTCTTTGAGGAAATGTCTATTAATTTCTTCTCTCCATTTTTAAAGTGGTTAAGTGCTGGTTTTAGTGTGTGTGTGTGTGTGTGTGTGTGTGTGTGTGTGCTAAGTTCTATTAGTACCTTGTATATCTTGGATATTAAGCTTTTATCAGATGTGTATTGGGTGAATAGTTTCTCTCATTCCATAGGTAGACTTTATATCCTAGTCACATTTTCCTTTGGGGTGTAGACTATTTTTAGTTTAATGTAATCCTATTTATTTATCTTTCCTTCTATATGCTTAGTCAGTGGTGTTTTCCCATTAAAGTTGCCTTGAGTTTCAGTGTTATAGAGTAGTATGCCTACATTTTTCTTTATATTTCTTATAATTTCAGGTCTATTCTTAAGGTCTTTAAACCATTTTGATTTGACTTTTGTGCATAATGAGAGGTCTGAGTTCACTGCTGTATGTATTCGACCAGTTTCCTCAACATCATCTTTAAAGAGGCTTTCCTTGCTCTACTTTGTGACCATTTTTCCCTTTATCAAAAATTAATTGATCAGATACCTGAGGATTAATCTGAGAATATTCAGATGTATTCCATTGATCTGAGGGTCAGTCTTTATTCTAATATCATGTTGTTATTTTGTTTAATTTGTAAAATTTGCTTTATTTTCTTTTTTGAATTACAAGTCTTTCACATTTATATTTAAGGTACATAGTGATAGTGAATTAGGGCAATTCCCACCACCAGTGTTGACCACCCTCCACCACTGTTCCCAACATGTATCCCATACCTCCACCCTTAGCCCTTGGACTGCTAGTGTAACAGGTAGTTTTTGTGTATAGCTTGTTGTAGTTTGGGTCTCTTGATTCTATTGTTGTTGACTTTGAGTTGGGTATTTAGGTCTGATCGTTTTTTTATTTCCACTCAATGCTCATAAAACTGCTTTGCCCCTGGTACCAGCCACTTTTTTCTTCTCAGTTTGTATGAAGTCATAGAACTATGAGGCAAAAGAAGATGATTCATGTTCTATGGTTCTGTTAAAAAAAAAAATAAAGAAAGAACATGGGCAGGAGCCCCTGTCTAGAAGGTATAAATTTAAATTTAAAAGGAGAAAAAAAATAAAGAAAAAGAAAAGAAAAAAGTGAGGGCTGGTGTGGCAAGGTTTTTTTTTGTTTGTTTGTTTGTTTTGTTTTGTTTTTGCGTAGGCACAGTATTGGGGAAATTAGAAAGGAAATTCCCTTGGCCTAAGAGATACAGGGTGTCTCCACTGTTGAAGCATACTGTCATGAGACCAACTACAGGCTCCGAACATTGTTGAACCCCCAAGCTCTTTATTTATAGTGACAGGAAATGTTCTGCTCAGTTGTGGTTGTCAAGGTCAATGTTCTGTAATTAGAGATTTTGATTTTTACACAGATCCTAGGATGAAGTCTAGGATAGAGTCTTTTTTTGTGGTTTCAGATGTTCTGCTCAATCATGGTTGTTGTAGTCAGTCTTACGTATTTATTGAACTTGGTTTTTGCACAGATCAAAGGATGGATTGTGGGGCCAGAGTGGTGGCACAAGCGGTAAGTCTTCTCCCTTGTACACACTAGCCTAGGACGAAACATGGTTCAATCCCCCGAAATCCCATATGGTTCCCCCAAGCCAGAAGCGATTTCTGAGCATATAGCCAGGACTCACTTCTGAGCTTCACCGGGTGTGGACCAAAAAACTAAAAAAAAAAAAAAAAAAAAAAAAAGGATGGATCGTCTTCTGATTTCATCTCACTGTTAGGTGGTGAGATAGGTCAACCTGCCCTTCGATCAAGTTTGTTGCTGTTTCCTCGTCTACAGGATGTCATATGAACCTACCCTAAGCAAATTGGTATCATAATGGTATTAAAGAATCCCTTGTGGGGAGTTTATTTCCTGGGCTGCCTCAAAAAACTTTGCCAGTTCTAAAGTTGGAACCTGGGGTTCGGGGTTGTACAGTTGATGTGCAATCACATGAGGTCTAAGTTGAGTCCCCATGAAATATACCATGTTGTTTTTTATTTTTTTTTAATAACTACTGCTTTATACCATTTGAAGTTAGGGAAAATAATACCTCCCATCTTTTTCCAAGGAATGCCTTAGCTATTTAGGAAGTTTTACTATTCCATGTGAATTTCAGGATTGTTTTATCTATTTCTTTAAAAAAAATGCTATGGATATTATTATAGGAATTGTATTAAATTTGTACAGTTAGTTTGTTAATCTCTAAGTGTATATATTTCCATTTCCTTGTCTCCTCTTTTATTGCTTGAAGCAGTGTTTTGTAGTTTTCTTTGCATAGGTCATAACTGTTACGTTAAGCCCTTTGGATGGACTTGGATGGAGGGGACGCATGGAGGTGCCTTTCTCTGCTGTCCCAGGCCACATGGCTCCAAACCTTCCAGCCGGCGGGTTAGCAGGTTCAGGTAGAGGTGAGTAAATCATCCACAGACAGGTTCCAAGAAATATCAGCTTTACTTGCCCTGGCCAACATCTTTGGCCTATATCATAAACCTATTTAAGCACATGCCATCCTTAGCTTGCCCTGCGTCTTAACTTCTTTCAGCCATCTTTTCTCCTCTGACCTCCATCCAGGTAAATCCCTCTTTGCCCCTCAGGCAAAACCTTTTATAACCTCCCCAAGACCCCCTTCCAGGAGTGGGAGGGTCTTGCAGGTAAAGTTACACGTAAATCCGGGGTGGGGTTACATTAACCTCTTTAGTTAAGTTGATTTCAAGATACTTGATTTTCTGAGGCACAATTGTAAATGAGTTTGCATTTATTAATGTTTTTTTCTTCTCTTGCATTATTTGTATGTAGAAAAGTCATGGATTTTTGCATATTAATTTTGTAGCCTGACACCTTACTATTCAAATGTTGTTTCTGAAAGATTTTTTGTAGAGTCTTTATGATTTTCTAAATAATAATATCATGCCATCTGCAAATAGTAAGAGCTTGACTTTTCCCTTTCATATCTGGATATCCTTGACATTTTTTTTTTGCTTAATTGCTATTGCCTCTTATTTAGAAAACTTTTATTGATCAGTTCATGATGTAGAACATGGAGATTGTTCACATTCCATAGCATTATACTCAAGTTCTCCATCGTGACTGTCTGATCTACCTCCTTCAAAGGACCATTTTATACATTCAACCCTTAATGAAAAGGCATTCCTAGTTGGTCATTACTTTTTATTTAGTTTTGGGACCATACCATATGATGCTCAGGGCTGAGTCCTGGCTCTGAACTCAGGTATTACTCTGTACTCAAGATAGTGTGACATGGATTGAACCTCAGTCAGCCACCTGCAAGGTAAATGCCCTACTCACTGAACTATTGCTTTGGCCTCCTAAGTAGTAGTTTCTTCTCCTGTGAGTGTGTGTGTGTGTGTGTGTGTGTGCATTTTACATCTTAGACAATTATCTCCATCTACCTCCTCAAAGCTGTCTCAATTTCTTATTTCTGAGTTGAGAACAAAAGTTTGTACATTATCCAGAAACATAGCCCATGACTAACTTGAAAGGTCAGTTCTATCAGCATCTTCTTTCCAAAGAGTAAACCAGAAAAAGAAAAATAAGTGGAGTTATTAGTAGCTCCACCTTAGTGTAAAGATGACTATTTGGAAATGAATATTTGGAAAAATCAAGGTCACATGAAAGGAAGCTGCAAAGCTCCCTCATAACTTGAGGTTACTGAAAAATAGGAAGTACAATAACTGGAGGCTGTCAGGCAAAGCGAAGATGCATAGAGTAAAAAAAAAAGGGGGGGTGTATAAAGGGAAGTTGGAGGTAGTAGAGTGTATCTGTGAGGTGGGGATACTAGCAGGACCTTGAAGAAAAGAGCTTCCAGAATGTTTGTGTAGTAGAGGAAGCAGGAGCAGCTCTTTTGCAGCAAGAACATTATTTTGACCTCGGTGTTATGTCTGTTCAGAGTCACTGGAGAGGAGCTATGGAACTCTCTGGGGGGCCCTGGGCACTGGCCTAAAAACCCCAAATTCCTCAGACTCCCACAGCTCTGGATCCTGTCTGAACAGCTATCCAGTCCCCAGCTTGCTGGGAGATTGCCGAGAAGGGTCGTTAAGAGCCTGGTCTCTGGAGCCAGCCTGTCTGGGTTCCTCTCCCTGCTTTGCCACTTATTAGTTAAGTGGCCTCTAGGCAAACTGCTAACCTCCTGTCTCTGCTTTCTCATCTATAAAATGAGGATAATCATTGTACTTCTCTCATGGGGTCATTGTCAGGATTAAATGAGTGAATACATATAGCAGTGATTGACATATAGCAAGTGCTGCTCAAGTTGTCTTTGGTATAATTTTCACAGTTGTAGCTCTTTGCTTAATGGAATGGACAGGCATTAGGATTATCCAGCCAGGTTTACAAACCCCTTTACCTGCAGAGTCTTTGTTTGTCTCATTTTCAGTTTTCTTACCCAGAAAATTGCAATAATAATAACAATAATAATAATAATAATAATAATAATAATAATAATAATAATAATAATAATGCCAATCTTATAAAACTAGTTGGAGGGTTCCAATGAACAACACTCAAGAAATGATTGTCAGTAAACACTGAAAAATGCTGAATGTCCTTACTGCTCCAATTAGCAAGAGGGAATCTCTATTACAACAATCAACCTAAAAGAGATTATTTTTTTACATGTAATTATTTACCATATGGTGTATCTTTGTCCAGTTCAATAGGTGAGCTTACTTTAATATCTACTATGCAATAAAGCTAAAATACATATTGATTACTTCAACTTCTATATGTCTTAAAAACTAAAACAAGGAAACTTATCTACCAGACTCTAGATTTAAGTGCACACACTTAGAGGGAGATGAGTTTTGAGTATGTGATAACTTCCTCTGAAAGAGAAACCCAAAGGTTCAATGATAGCCTAAAGAAAGGGAGATTTAATTTTTTTTAAAGAGAGAGAGGGAGAGAGAGACAGAGAGAGGGAAAGAGAAAGAGAGAGAGAAAGAGGAGAGAGAGAGAGAGAGAGAGAGAGAGGGAGGAGGGAGGGAGGAGAGAGAGAGAGAGAGAGAGAGAGAGAGAGAGAGAGAGAGAGAGAGAGAGAGAGAGAGAGAGAGAGAGAGAGAGAGAGAGAGAGAGAGAGAGAGAGAACAGAGGGGCCGGAGCAGTGGCCCAAGCTGTAGGTTGTTTGTCTTGCTATGCGCTAGCCTAGGGCTACAGTTTAATCCCTGGGCGTTCCATATGGTCCCCCAAGCCTGAAGCGATTACTGAGCGCATAGCCAGGAGTAACCCTTGAGCGTCAATGGGTGTGGCCCAAAAAGAAAAAAAAAAGAACAGAAGTAGATTCATGGAAAGAGTTGTGGCTGGAGAGATACAGGTGTTGATGTATTTGCTCTGTGTATGACTGAGCTCAGTTTGATTCCAGCACCTCCTATGGTTGCATGAGCACTGTGAGGGGTGAACCCTGAGCACTGTTAAGGCTCAACCCTCTCCCCAAAAGGGGGAATGCTTTTAAGTATCATGTTTGGATTGGATTTTTTTTTTTTTCAGGATGAATAGTGGTTTCCAGGGAGAAAAGGGGCAGAAAATGGAAAGGAACTTGTTGCCAGAATAGCAGGAATGTGTCAAGGAGCAATTGAGGGTGGAAACAGGAGATAAAACTCGCTCAGATTCAGCTCAAATAAAGTCATTGAAAAAGTCCAAATAAATTATCTTTCAATAGGTAGTGGAAAAGGAAATGTCCAGTTTTTAAAGACAACGTGACCAATTTTTTACTTTACTTGGGCAATAAATGTGGAAAGAAGTC
Source organism: Suncus etruscus (assembly GCF_024139225.1). Classification (NCBI taxonomy): domain Eukaryota; kingdom Metazoa; phylum Chordata; class Mammalia; order Eulipotyphla; family Soricidae; genus Suncus; species Suncus etruscus. Next base: position 48,219,440 of record NC_064851.1, read on the forward strand.
ATTGGGATCAGAGAGAAAGATAAGGTAGAGAAGCATGATATGCAATAATAATACAATCAAAGCACTCCTGAAATGTGTCTGTATTGAAGTGGAAAAGATGGAGCTTTTCAAAGAAATGTTTGGAAACCAATTAAATGTGAGTTCCAGAAGTTTCTAATGAAGTTTCTATCTTCTTTAGATAGAAAGTGAAGTATTTGTAGGAAGAGAAGAGGGAAGGATAGACTAAGGCTCCTTCCATAGTCTTGTTTTGGACAAATGCACTGTTATTAATTATGATTTTCAAGAACCTGCAATCAGTGGTGAGAAGCCCAAGCCAAATTCAAAGACACCACTAGCAATAAACAAACTCTTGGGCTTCCTTTTCTGGTAGAAGCTCTTAAAATAAATCACAAATTTTTCACAGGCATTTCTTAATTTCTGGATCACATGAGGTCTGAGCAGCTATGGAGAAGAGTGAAAGAAAGTTGAGGTGTGGGGAGAAGCTATGAGGAAGGTAAGTCTATTGAGACTCAAATAGGTCAAAACCAAAAACTACCTGTCTGTTTCAAGGAAGCTGGCAAAGAGTCACTGTTTCATTTAATGGCATTTAATGCATTAACTGCATTTAATGGCAAATGCAATCAAATTCCAAAGGAAAGGATAAAACTTCAGAAATTCCTTTACAAATGCAATTGACTAACTCTTTGCCACAGGAAAGATGGCCTGCGCTGCCCATTAGAATTTGAGCATGTGCATGCATTTTCTCTTTTCTTTGTTCTTCAATGGCATCCCTGTAAGCATCCTGTGAATTTTTCAAAGGACCACTCACATTGCACATAACATATGTGTAGGGGTGGGTGTAGTGGAGATTAATCTGCTTTTAGTCACCAGTATTCGATATGGGAAAATTTTAAGATATCAAGAAGAAGAAAAGGAAAATAGAAGAAAGAGAGAAGGAAGAAGAACAAGAAGAAATGTGTAGCATTGTGATGAGTTTTTGGTTGTGAATTCAGATACTGTAAGCTTTTTATACTTGTAAAGTCAGTGGTATTTTTATGACATTTAACTCTATGATATGAGCAAACCCCAGCACTTATTATTGTTATTTATTAATGCATCACTTGTCAGCTATCAACATAAAATCTGTCAGACTCCTTTTTAGTTTCTGTGCCATGAAGAGCAATGTTAGATTGAAAAATATCTCAATCAGAGAAATGGACCTCACATTTAGTTTTTAACTACTCACCAAAGACCCCCCCCCTCAACACTAGACACACACATCTGTGTCCCCATATTACAGCTGCATCAACAGAGGTGTACAGTTAAGGGACAGGCCCTGGATCACCCAGCTAGTGACTGTCTGAGCCAAGAATAAGATCTGGTCTTCATAGCTCTAACTCTACTCTCTGAATGCTTTCTGCCCATATAAGGTGATTAAATGGTTCTTTATTTCCCTGTAAAGGGGTGGAGTTGTGGAGGGGGGGGAGGAAATAGGGACAAAATTAATTTGAATGCAACTATTTTGTCCAAGTTTCAGAACACTGTAGTTCCTTTATTCTTTTAGGAATAGTGAGTATACAGAAAAGCTTTGGTTTTCAATTCATTAACTTCTACAGAAAAAGGCTGTCCTTTCTGTTTATACTAAAAGAACTGAATGTCAGAAACATCGCCATGTGTGTGGTGTAAATAAGAAAGGCCACCAATGGAGATCCGTCCCTTTCATGATGAAAAAAATAAAAGTTAGTTACTTGGGTTCCAGGGGAAGTTTCTTACTGACCAGATGTCAGCTTTTATTTTTTGTTTTCAAGACGTAGGTAAAAGAGCTGTGGTTTTAAATTCATTCCCTTTAATTTTTAGAGCCCCGGTAACTTCTAAAGCACTTCTATGGACATAAATGCTTTAATGGAAAAGAAAGGCATCCAGAAAATGTGCTTGAGATGAGAGACATCCCAAGAACAAAGTACTTTGGGTTATCATGGTATAATTACATCCCTGCAGCCTTAAACACAGAGCGGGGTGTCAGTAATTCCTCCAGCAAGATAAGCTGGCCCCAAGGAGTTGCTATTGCTCTTGTAACATTCTCTTGGTACCAAAGATGTGATATATGCTAAAGATAAATATAGTTGTCCAGTAGTCCAGAGATACAGTGTATATCAGATCTGGTCTTTGCAAATGTTCCATTTCTACATTTTTCTCCAATCTACTTTTTTCTTAAGCACTTTTATCCCAAACAATAATTTTGACAAGATTTTCAATGAATAAATAACACTATGGGGTTACTCATTTTATCTGTCCAAAATGCTATAAAAACAAATATCTGTATGTTTATTATTCATAGCTAGTTATCTTACATAATTAAAATGTATAGCAACAAAAATATTTTGGTAATGTCAGTACTGACCTTTAAACTTGTACTTCACTCTATCAACAACCAAACTTGTTGCTTGATTTACAACAAAGTGACAATTTGTTTCCTCTCTTAAACATGTAATGTTCACCAGAGTCTGGCAGTGACCTCAAAGACATAGTGCAATTTCTTGTGATTGGGTGGATCAGTGAGACTCAGAGAAACAGCTCTATGTCCAAGTAGTAACACAGAAATCTTTGATAGGTACAAACTAATTCAGGCTAAAACTTTGGAAGACTAGCAGCTAATTCCATATTAATTTGCATATGTAATAAATCTATTAGTCACTGAGTCTCAAGATAGGCACCTATTAAAATGTATGTGTGTTTGAAGAACTAACCTCTCCCCCTTTCATTTTGTGAAAGGGAAATTCCTATTCTCTTAATGCTATTATTCCCTATCTTGCTTTGGCTACTCTGAGCTAATGAGACAGCTGATTAACTTTTTGGGCAGTTAAATTCTTAATTTGATTAAGAAGCAAATATTAGAAAAATGGGTGGAAGGACAATGAGAAAAATCTTATACTTCTGGAATTTTTGCTCTGTTATTGTTTGGGTCACTATATAGAGCTCAGAATTTATTCATGATTTTGCTCAAGGGCTACTCCAATAGCTGCTTTGGAGGGTACCATGTGCTGCCAGAATAAAACCTGGATATCCCCAGAAATAATGCATGTTTTGCATTGACTCAGCCACATGATCTATATCTATTGTAAATGTTCACTTTGAGCCCAACTGTCTAAGGAAGATTGAAGCATCATAGGCAACAGGCCTGTCTTCTAAGGGCTGAGTTTTCCATTGCTACTAAGATCCCCAAGATGAGGATCTCTTGATCATTATTGTTCATTCTTTTTATTTTAATTTTTTTCAATTTAATTTAGTATACAATTGAATAAATTTTTGGTCATTGATCATTCTGAAACCTTTACCTTTGCCTTATTTCTTTAATTTTTAAAAAATATTTACTTAAAGAAAATGCATCACATAGTTGACATAACAGATCATAATACATTTGTTTTGAGATACGGGAAAACCCTTTCTTCTCTTAAATTGATATTTAAAGCCTCTAGAAGGACTCCTCCCGTTTTTTGCTTGTTTGATTTTTGCCCTCCCCCCTTTTTTCTTCTTTTCTTCAAACAGAACCACATAACTTGAACCACCTTGTTCTTCCTCACAAATTGGAGGAGAAAGAAGGGAGGGTACCAAGACCAAACAATCATATGAACATCAAGTAGAAATAATAAATTATCAGACTTAAACACAAATTCAAAGCCAACGACAACAGAATTGATACCCAATCTACGACAAGCTAGACACAGAGTGGACCACTTTTACTAGAAATCTGGGGAACAAAAAAGGGGGATATGGGATGCATGCTGGGAACAGGGGTGGAAGGAGGACAACATTGGTGGTGGGAATACCCCTGATTCAATGTCACTATGTACTTAATATATTACTGTGAAAGATTTTTAATCCACTGTGGTAAAAATAAAAATTTCTCAAAAAAAGATATGGGAAAGCAAAATTATTGTGAAAAATAGAAAGAAAAACTAAAAAATAAAATGGAAGAGAAGAAAAGGGAAAGAACAGAAAGCTCAGTAGCAAGTATATTTGTGGAAATTATTCTATCTCCAAAAAAAGTCATTAATACAATATCATAAGGTTTAGTAAATTCTCTTTTTTTAAAGATAAGAGATAAAAATTATACAATATGGGGCCGGGAAGGTGGCGCTGGAGATAAGGTGTCTGCCTTGCAAGCGCTAGCGTAGGACGGACCACGGTTCGATCCCCCGGCGTCCCATATGGTCCCCCCAAGCCAGGGGCGATTTCTGAGCATATAGCCAGGAGTAACCCCTGAGCATCAAATGGGTGTGGCCCAAAAACCAAAAAAAAAAAAAATTATACAATATAAGGGTGTGTTTATGGCAGTTGTTTGCATAGGCACAGCAAAAATTGAGGAAAATAGAAAGGAAAAACTTTTGGCCTAAAAACAGGGAGACCTTACACATGAAGTATCCTGGCATGTAAACAACTACAGACTCCAGGCATGCTAAGTTGTCTAACCACAAAAGTCTTTCTCTGTGGTCCCAGTAAAAGCTCTTCACAGTCATGATTGTTGCAGTCAGATTACTATAGTTATAGATTGTAGCAGGACAGCCCCTGAAGAGGTTGACTGATGGAGGGATGGAGAATGAGGCCCTTTTCTTCCAGCTCGGAGCACGTGTCTGCCACCCTGTCTAGCCCACGGTTCTGAGGTGAAACGGCGGGTAAACAGCTCGCAGACAATCAGGCTCGTGGAAATATTTGCTTTATTCGGATGGACAAAACTGAAGTCCAAAGACTCCGATTCAGTTCCAGCCAGCAAAAAGCCTCTCGCCTTCCACAGGCCCTTGCTCTTATAGTCCAGAGTCAGGTCCCACCCAATGGTGGGATCAGATACCAACCAATGGTGGAAGCAGAATCAGGTCCTACCCTAGGGTGGGGGCAGAATGCCAGGTCACACCCTAGGGTAGGGCACAATCACCTAATCACATTAGGGTGAGCAACATAGTAATCCCCCAAAATATTTACATACACAACAATTCCCCCTTTTGTTTTTAGTAAACAAACAATATTGTCTACAATTATTAAAAGAAAAATGAGTCAATAATAAAAGAGCGGCTGTTTGCATAAGCGCATCACAGGAAAATGTAAAGAAAAACTTCTAACCTAAGCACAGGGTGTCTAAAACCAGAAACATGTATCAAGGAATCAACTACAAGCTCCTGAGAAGATAAATCTAAGACGTACATAGATCTTTCGAAGAGACACCAGAAAGGTTGTGTAGCAGGCAAGAAGAAGCACCTTTTCTTTATTTGTTGTTGTTGTAGGTGGTGGTGGTGGTCGTTTTTGGGTCACACCTGGCAGTGCTCAGGAGTTACTCCTGACTCCACGTTCAGAAATCGCTCCTGGCAGATACCGGCATTTGAACCAATGACCTTCTGCATGAAAGGCCAACGCCTCGCCTCCATGCTATCTCTCCAGCTCCATTTTCATTCAAGTTCAGGTAGACCAGAAAGCCCATCTTTGAGGGCATTGAACTAGGCCTTTATTTCGGAAGAAGTGGCACATACACCCTCTGCACAGTGGGGAGCCACTGCAATGATGATCAATAGGTATCTGAACTTAGTCCAAGTTCTTAATCCGGTCTGAAGTCCATAAGATGTCTGAAATTGATGTCGACTATTTATAGATGGGAGCTTAAGTCACAAACCAAAACAAAATGTTTAAGGCAGAGACCCTCCCTGTGTAAATAAACAACTTGAGGGCCCATCCAAAATGGATGGAACCTTCTATAAACCTAGTATTTTGCCTATGATGCGCCCACGCAAAAAACCCTGAGAACAGACAAAAATATCATTTGGGAAATTATAGACAATAATATATAACTCACAAACCTAAAGTCAAGAAAGCAAAACCTTAATGTAATACAACATCGATTCCTAATATTAAAAACTAAAATAGAAAAACATTAATTACGATAGTCAAAAGAAGTGTAGTACCAAACATAACTTCAAAGGATTACAGTTATAGGAAAAACAACAGATGTAATTTCTACAGAGTTCAATACCAATCTGTAAATATGAGGGGTCTGGAACTCCAAAAAGACCGGCAGAAGACACTTGATGGGTCTGGAAAAGCCGGTTGAAGCCTTGTACAGGAGATAACATCAAGCTGAATGAAGAAGGAAGGCCAGTACAGTCATCCATGTGTTGGGGCATCCCCAAGCGTTACATCATTACATCATAAGTTGGTTGGGCTTCTGTATTTCCTTTGGGATCGGTGCAATCTTGGGGTAGCCATTGTAGAAACGGTCAACAATAGCATTTTGTATGTGGATGGAAAGCCAGAAATTCAGATAGCACAGTTTAACTGGGATCCAGAGACTGTGGGTCTTGTCCATGGATCTTTTCTCTGGTGTTACATTGTGACACAAATCCCAGGTGGCTTCATTTCCAACAAGTTTGCAGCATATATGGTGTAAAACTCCAACAGTCATGGATTTCTTCTTCCCGCCGAGATCAGGAAGCTTGTAGTTGTGGGTGAAGGAGATGGGTTGCACATGTGAAATCCTGAAAATTAAAATGTTAAGGACTAGGAAGAGAGAAGGAAGGATAAGGAAGACTAATTTGGGGAAGATAAAGTTAGGAAAAAGGAAACTATATACAAAATATGCAGAACAGACAGACACTAACAAGACATACATACACAGACTTCACAAAAAATATGGCCATAACACTCACTCATACTAAAAAATATTTGTTAGAAAGGATCCAAAATAGAGCAAAAGAAAAGAGAATTCAGCTGAATCAATTAAAAGCTCCTTAAAATGTAATAGCCGGCAATTGTTTAGATAAATCATTTCAAATTCACAAAATTTTTTTTTTTTTATGGTTTTGCCTAGCAGATCTGAAAGAGAATTTCATGCATAATACAAACATGGACAACTCTACTATACGTGTATATCAGTATATATACAAAGTTATTGTATAACAGTAACTTTATGATAATCAATCATAGGCAAGAAGCACTGTGAAGAAAGTCCACCTAAAATTATCATTATGTAAGCGTCTTAAAACCTAAATTGAGGGAAATAAAGCAATGATGTTAAAATAAAAAGAGTGAAAGTCGTTAAATGAGTATACCTAGAAAGAAAAACAACATTAATATGATGAGAAATTTCTCTTTCAGGTGAACCTTGACTAAATTAATTTGTAAAATTTCATGATTAACTGAGACCTAGAGCAATAATGAAATTAAGACATAAATCCATCCTACAAGGAAACACATTGGGGATTCATGATTTTCAATCTATATTCATTGATCATGCCTGTGGAAAGAATCCTAGAGCATTAATAGCAACTGATAAGGAAGTAAAATGATTATCTGGTGTTCATTGTAGATCTCTAAGAAGTATAAAACAGGATGTATGCTGCTGTGGATTTCACCAATGTATTAGGGACTTTTTTGATCTTCTTGTCATCAAAATTTATCCAGTGTTGTTTTGCAGCAATTTTACAGTATGAAGTACAGTGTCCATAGTGAACTTTACCATAATGGTTTGACACCGATGATAAGTTGTATTTCTTAATCTTGCTTTTATTCTCTGAAGTGAATTCCTCTAAATTGAGGTCTTCTAAAGGAAAATCTACATAAGTATGCAATTTTTTTATTTGTTTGCCATCAAAAGCAAAAACGTTTCAAGTGTATTATAAGTACTGGTGGCAGTTTCCATAAGTACGTTTTCTTTGAAAAATCCCTTCTATTTTGCAACTGTTGCACAGAACTTTGTTGTCATTTCTTAATTCTTCTTCTTTAAAAAATTCAGAGAGGCATTCCTGTAATGTACATTTATCTGTAGATGTAACAGCCAAAGACAAATGAACAAATGTCTCATAAACCTCAGACTTTTGGTGGCAAGTGAGACACTGGAGTATAGATTTGAATTGTCCTTGAAAGAGATCATAAATAATAGATTTATGAGCCTTTTGGTGTTTGGACTAAATTGTTCATAATTTTCATTTCCCATGAGATGTGTAGTTTTGTCTGTCATTAGATTTACAGTAAGCAAGTCCTGATGTAATCCCTCTATTAGGAACATCAGTAGTTCGTGAGGATCCTGCTGATTGTGTCCAGCAAACTGGTCATTAAGTAAACCAATTGTTACTTTGAAGCTTTCAGGGTTAATATATCTATGAAATCCATTTCCCATGGTTTTGATGAGCCGACCAAATTCTTCGGCTAATTTACCTTCATGCCCCATCGGATTTTTCTTGTATCCTTTTATAATGATCTTATAAAAATACTGAGTTAAGTCTGAAATATTATACAAGCATTATATCTTGTTAAATCCTTTTTATAATGATCTTTATAAAAATACTGAGTTAAGTCTGAAATATTATACAAGCATTGCAATATTGAGTTCATGTAGCAAGAGTTTCCTATATTTTGGAGCCCAGTTAAGACAGGTTCCTGTCTTTCCTTTTGCATCTCGGAGTGTAAGGGTTTATCACTACCATCAGTCTCACTCATTGTATGGTGTGTGACAGCTAAATCGTTCCCTGCCCCAGAGACCTTAGTAATATTACTGCTGTTAGTGTCTGAAGTATTCTGTTTTTTTCTCTGAAGGGGAGTTTGTAGTCTGAACCTGATCATTTGTGCTAGCCCGATTTCTAACAAGACGTAATGGAACCCAAAATTTCTTGGGAGGGTCATCATTTATAGAAACATAGGCATAACCCCTTCCTCTTAGGAGAAGATAGCCAGCTATCCATTTTTCACCCTCCTTGATCCAAATAGGTTTATGGGTTGTTTCTTGTCTCTGAATATCTTCTTTTAAAATGTCTTTCCGCTGCAGTGTAGCTTTCCCCTTGGGGTAAGTTAAAGTAATTTAGTGTGATAAGAGTCAAAGACAGCAAATCCGTTGGTGGTAAACCTCTTTTTCTATTTTTTTGCAATTGAGTTTTTAAGGTTCTGTGAGTCCTTTCTACAATGGCCTGTCCCCTACAATTGTAAGGAATTCCTCTGAGATGTCTTATCTGCCATTCCTTACAAAAAAATTCAAAAGTTTTGCTAACATAGGCTGGCCCATTATCAGTTTTTATAGAATATCGGAATACCCATCACAGAGAAACATTGTAAAAGAAAACTACAAGCAGCCTTAGATTTTTGAGAAGACATGGGAATTGCCCACATAAACCGAGAATAAGTGTCCACCACAACATGAAGATAAGGTTTCCTTGGAAATAAATCTGTTTGAGTTATATCCATTTGCCAAAGTTCGTTAGACTGTAAGCCTCTTGGGTTTGCTCCTGCTATGTGAGTCTTTTTTGTTAACGGTGCACATACGTTGCAGTTTTCTACGATTTCTCTAGCTTGCCTCCATGGAATTTGGTAATTCACATGTAAACGGCGAGCATTTGTGTGTAGGGCTGAATGTTCCTCTATAGGTGATTTAAATATAGGCATTGCTAGCAAGTCAGCAGTTTTATTTCCTTGAGCCATAGGTCTGGAAGACTGAGTGGGCTCTAATATGTGTGATGAAGATGGGCTCAGTTCGTTTTTGAAGAAGCTGCTGTAATTGTTTAAGTAAGTCCTGTATGATCGGGTTATTAGCATTAAGGGATGCAGTGGCTATCACATGACATAAATTTACCACATACAAAGAATCAGAAACTATATTCATGGCTTCAGATACATTTTCTAATAGGTAAATTAACGTTGCTAATTCAACTTTCTGTGCAGATTTATATTTGGTATCTATGGTCATAGTAATGTTGTCTCCAGTTATTCCTCCTTTTCCATTTTGGGATCCATCAATGTAAAAAACCTTGGCATTGGGAATAGGGGAATCCCGAACAATTGAAGAAATAACAAACTGAGTTTTCTTTAAAAAGTCCCAAATTTTTCCTGCTGGATAATGGGAGGATATTTCTCCTGTGAAATCTGAGAGGGCCCTTTGTAGAGATTCATTAATTGGCAATATTGACTCAATTTCCTTTTTTGGTACTGGCAAAACTATTATATCTGGATCAAAACCTAGTAAAGATATAGATCTGAGTCTTGCCTTGATAATAATCTCTGAAATCAGTTGTAAGTAGGGGACAACTGAGCGAGGTTGTTTGTTATGTAAATACACCCATTCCAAAGGTCCTGACTGTTGCATCAAGGCCCCTGTGGGGGTTTCTATAGTAGGGAAGATTAACAGTAATACCTTTTCTCCTGGGATGAATCTTGAGAGAAACGATTTTTGTAATCTGCTCAAGAAGATGTCCAATTCATTTTTTGCAGCTGTTGTTAAATTTCTCGGGCTATCTAAAGCAGGATCACCCTCCAACGTTTTAAACAGATTAGATAACTCTGCATTTGGGATTCCTAGTGCAGGGCGGAGCCAATTTACGTCACCTAAAAGTCTCTGAAAATCATTAAGCGTTCTGAGGTTTTCTTTTTTGATAGAAAATTTTTGTGGACGTATAGACGTCCGGTCCAAAATAAAACCCAAATATTGATACGGTGGCATTATCTGTATTTTTTCTAAAGCTATTTTCAGTCCTGATGTTTGTAAACAGTCAGTAACATAAGAGTATAATTCCTGTAAATCTGTTTCGTTGTTCATTGTGAGCAAGATATCATCTGTATAATGAAATATCATGGCTTGAGGAAATTTTTCACGAGCAGGGCTCAAAACCTTATCTACAAAAAACTGACACATGGTTGGGGAATTCAGCATGCCTTGGGGGAGAACAGTCCATTGGAAACGTCTGCAGGGATGGGTATTATTGAGAGAAGGAACTGAGAATGCAAAACGTTTTTTATCATCTGGGTGGATAGGAATATGGTAGAAGCAGTCTTTCAGATCAATTATAATTAGTGGCCATTCCTTTGGAATAACTACAGGTGATGGTAAACCAGTCTGCAATTTGCCCATAGGTATCATGGATAAATTTATAGCTCTAAGATCCATCAAAAGTCTCCATTTACCGGATTTCTTTTTTATAGTGAATATAGGTGAATTCCATTGAGAAAAAGATGGTTCAATATGTCCTAAACTTAGCTGTTCCTCCACTAATTCTGTCAGCACCTTTAATTTATCAGTTTTAAGGGGCCACTGACCTGTCCAAATTGGTTCATCAGATTTCCATTTTATTTTATTGGTGCTGGTGTTTTTACGGTAGTGGCCCCCACTAAAAATTTTGGGTTTTTAAATCAAAAGAAGGTTCGGACTCTTCTGGAGCTAATGGGATGTGGAATTCTGCTTTCCACTGTTTGTGTAGGTCACGGCCCCACAGGGATGGTGAAAATGGGCCCACGTGAGGTCTGATTATTGCTTTTTGATTTTCTGGGCCGTAAAATAGTATAGTCCTGTACTCAACAGACAGGAACTCAGGCCTCCTATTCCTTCTAGGGAATACGGGATTTCCTGAAGAGGCCAATTTTCTGGCCATTCTTTATCAGAAATTACGGTAACCTGAGCACCCGTATCTATCATTCCATCAAAGGGTTTGCCTTCCAAGTGAAGTTTGATCATTGGGTGTTCATCTTTACATTTAGTAACCAGAGCCACGATTGGGTTTTGAGCAGCACCCGGATCTGTGCTTCCAAAACCTCCAATTCTAGTCTTATCTGAAGTCCCAAATTTGACATAAGGCACTATTACTATCTGGGCAATCGCTTCTCCTTTTTTAAAGGTCCATGTAACTGGTACAGTAATAACTACAATGATTTCTCCCATGGAATCTGAGTCAATGACACCAGTGATTACTGATATACCCTTTATGTTGAGGGAACTTCTGCCAAGAATCAAACCCATGGTATCTGGGGGTGGCGGGCCTACAATGCCAGTTTCTAACATGTAAGGGCATGCTCCTGGGTAAATTGTAATGTCCTCTGGGCATAATATGTCTAATCCGGCACTCCCTGAAGTAGAGTGGATTAATTCCCTTATCGTGATGAATTTTCTTGGGCTGGGCTTGGAAGGATTATTGTCTGTGAACTTTGCCCCTGATTTGGAAGGGCCTGGGGGGAGGCCCTGTGGGCGTTTCCCTGCATCTTGTATGTGTGTTCTTGGGGAGCTGAATTTATAAGGAGACGACAATTTCTTTTGATATGTCCCTGTTTTCCACAATGGTAGCAGGCGATTTGCCTCCTGGGGACTGTGTTGAAACCTCTACTTAGGTTATTATTAATGAGGTTTCTGGATCTGCAATCTTTCGCCCAGTGGCGACCCCTTTTGCATTTTGGGCAAAGACCTGGTTTCCGGAAAGTGTTCTGTCCCCGAGGGGAGTAAGACATTGTTCCCTTGGTAACTGGGAAGGTTTGTACTGAGTCTGAGTGGGGTGGGGGTTGGGGTTCCACATAGACATTCCGGCAGGCATAAAGGTAATCATTCAGATCTGACTTTTCATTTAATGTATTCAATACTAATCTACAGGCTGAATTTGCATTATGATAGGCCACAGATTTTACTAGGAAGTTTCTAATCTCCTCATCTTCCACCTGTAACTTCAGAGCATCTTTAATCTTACCTACAAACTCTGCAAATGACTCATAAGGGCCTTGGGTAATTTTTAAAAAGTTTCCTCTACCAATGCTGTTAGAATCAATTTTTTCCCATGCTGACAATGCAATCTCCCTGATTAAATTTAAGATTTCCTTAGGTAAAGCTGCTTGTGTCTGAATATTTGCAAATTGATTTTCTGCCATCAATAATTCATACGATAGAGTAACACCTGCCACTTGCTTTTTCATACCATCCGGACTATATAATTTAGCTTTTACGCCTTCTGAATAGTACATTTCCCATTCAGTTCGCTGTTTAGACGACAGGCATATTTCAGCGATTCTTTTAAAATCATACAAAGTCCAAGATGAGTTATGACTCCAAAGTCTTAATAACTCCACACTGTATGGCGATTTTGGCCCATTTTCTTTACATGATCTTTTAAACCGATCTAATTCTTCCATCTGATAGGGTACATAGTTAGAAACATTTACCCCGTCTATAGGGGATAAAGCCTGATTAGCAAAATTACTCTGAATAGAGCTCTGAGACTGAGCATGTGGTTCATTTTTTGAATCTGCTCTGCTCTGCGATTCAATTTTGTGACTAGAAGGAGGCATACTTCGTGGAGTTAGCACTGGAGGTAGATCATTATCTGAGTCACTACTGTCAAGCAATTCACTAGAATCAGGCTTAACATTCTGAGTTGTTTTTCTTCCAGCAAAAATTTCTATATTGTTGATGGTGGGGCTGGATTCGTCAGCCTGCACCTTGGTCTGAGTTTTCGTCAGATAAATTTCCTTATTATCTATACTGGTTTTAGCCTCACCATTTCTACACTTTCTATTTCCTAAATAGAAATAACAGCAAATAACTATGCTCATAATAATAACGTTAGTCAACACAGAAATTCCACAAACTATGATGGCTAGAGACACTACACTTTTCATTTGAAATATAGACCACAACCATCCAACTGCAGTGATTGTCCTTAGATCAAAACCAATTAGTTTTAAACAAAATGGAATGATCCACTTGTATACTAGAGCACCAATGCGTAAGACTAAGGGTGGTAAAATCCACATGACTAACCACAGAAACCATTTGATGGTCAGCATAGGAAATTTCCAATGAAATATTTCACTTACAGTTCTGAGGGTCCAGGGTTCAGGTCCCTGTCCGGGCGCCATTATGTAGCAGGACAGCCCCTGAAGAGGTTGACTGATGGAGGGATGGAGAATGAGGCCCTTTTCTTCCAGCTCGGAGCACGTGTCTGCCACCCTGTCTAGCCCACGGTTCTGAGGTGAAACGGCGGGTAAACAGCTCGCAGACAATCAGGCTCGTGGAAATATTTGCTTTATTCGGATGGACAAAACTGAAGTCCAAAGACTCCGATTCAGTTCCAGCCAGCAAAAAGCCTCTCGCCTTCCACAGGCCCTTGCTCTTATAGTCCAGAGTCAGGTCCCACCCAATGGTGGGATCAGATACCAACCAATGGTGGAAGCAGAATCAGGTCCTACCCTAGGGTGGGGGCAGAATGCCAGGTCACACCCTAGGGTAGGGCACAATCACCTAATCACATTAGGGTGAGCAACATAGTAATCCCCCAAAATATTTACATACACAACAATAGATCCTGGTTTCTGTACAGATCCTATGTTGAAGACTGGTCAAACGAAACGCCTTCTGGTTTTATCTCACTATTAAGTGGCAATGAAGAGAACCCTGCCCTGAAAACGGTTTGTTGCTGTTACCAAGTTGTCAGGGTATCCACTTACTGTGGAGTAAGTCAATGCCAGGGCAGCAGTAGGGTATTCCCTGGTAGAAGTCTGATTCCTGGTGCTAGTATAGAATACGAGTGCTGTTTCCATAAATGAGGTGCAAACTTCAGGGGTCAATGGCTAATGTTTCTGAAGCCTAAGCCAAGTTACTATGACAAGTGTTCAAGGTGTTAGGCCTCACTGCAATATAAAATATATGTGTTCCTATCTCTATGAGATAATAACTTGTTTGCACATCTAAGATTTCCCTCATTTTAATGTGCCTATGCAAAAAGGAACAATGCCACATGGTACTACTTGTGCATATGGGGGTAAAAGTAACAAGCTAAACAATCCCTATAATCTGGTTTTAACATGAATTCAGAACACTAGAGAAGTTTATCCACTAGAATTCCTGCTAAATGGATTCCCCCAAATGGGGGAAATTGCCACTACATAAGAAAATAAACAGTAAAGGTTATACCTATTAAGGAAATACATCTAAAGCAATAGTCAAAGGAGATAAACATCTTTCCTTTAAGTCTTATAAAATCTGGAGCACAGCTTTGGCCTGTGATTTGGTCTTGTGAAATCTAAAAATAGCTCCCAACCATCACATATTAGGAAATGTCTTCAAGTTTGGAACTTCTCAGAAACTGAATCTGGTAGTGGGCAATAGTCCACAGTGAAGAGAGGTGGAGGGGAAAGGGCTGCAGAGAGCAAACCAGCAGCAGTGGCAGTGGCAGCTTCTTCTCAGACTGAGAATCTATCTTTTCACTTTGGGATCTGGTTGGCAGATGGCTGGGGTGGGGGGAATGATCCACTTCCTGAGGAGTTAAGAACTAAGGGCAAAAAGGGTTAAATGGGGGGAAATAATAGATGGGGGTGAGAGACTGAAGGGTTATAAAAGAATTTGTAAGGTGGTAAGCAAAAAAAGGGAGGGGTAGGTATTATATATAACAGGGGAAGGGTAGTACACAACATAGACAGACATTATGTATATTACAGACAGACATTAGACAGACATTGAGGTTGCCAACACATTCACTCATGTACACACATAGACAGACACTGAGGATCGATCCATGGGTTACAGTTGAAAGCTGACCCAGGTGAAATGGGACAGAATGTTTAAAAAAATATAAAGCCAGCAAGTCAGATGTAAAGGTTTTCCATTTTCTAGGCCAATCATAATTGGTGAGGGTAAACTTTACTGAAGAAAGGCTTCAGGGGTTAGATTGTGTATAAAGCATTCTTAAAAACAATGATAATTTTTTAAGTCTAGAAAACTGATTATGTAATGAGCACTCTAAGAAGAGTCCACACTATGAAATATTGTCTAGCAGGTTGTAAGCATCCAAGTTCCTTTCCTAAATGCAATATAAAATCATGAGCATTATGGTATAATGGTAAACTACCTACAATTGAAAATAGATTACAATAACATATTTAATGAATGGGCTCTGTAACAGAAGTTCATAGCATATCATATTGCTATCTATGAACATAAACATTAGATTATATTAGCAGACACAATCAAGTAGAAAATGAATAGGTTAGAATTTTTGTCATGACATTATCATAATAAGCCCTGTCTTCTGAGCCTATTATAATATAGCATTGCAGTGTGGAACTGGGGTGACCACATTGCAATGTAGAACTGGAGTGACCAACCTATATCTCTAAGCACCTCTGTGGACAAAAATATCAAAGAGTTATTATAAACACAGTAAAATTAAGAAATTAACACTATTTATAGCAAGCACTACAGTGGGAATCATGGCTTCCAAACACATTTTGCTCCTGTTTCTGTTCTAAAAGCATTAAAACATTATTATAGACACCTATAAAGAGCAGTTTATTGGACACTTGCTCAATCTAAACAGCTGTATCCATTCTTGATGGAAGAATTTAATCCATTGACTTTTAAGGAAACTATTGACAGAAAGGGCTTTTGTGCCATTATATTGTGTACAGTTGTTGTTACAATTGGGGGTTTGGTGTGTAATTGTTCTTTGAGTAGCTCATTTAGATTTGGTTATGTCAGTGCAAATATTTCGAGTTCTTTTTGCCTCAGAATGTTTTTAACCCTCTCTCCCATGTAAATGAGAGTTTTGCTGGGTAGTAAACTCTAGGTTAAAAGTTTCTTTCATTCAGTAGAATGAATATGTCATTCCACTCTTTTCTTGTCTGGATTGTTTTAAATGAAAGTTCTGTTTTAATTCTTATATTGTTTCCTTTATACTTGAGGGTTTTTTTCTCCTTTACTGCTTTAAAGAGTCTATTTCTCTTTTTGTTTTTTTTTGCCATTTGGATTCCTAAATGTCTTAGTGTTGTTTTGTTAAGGTCTCTTTTATTGTCATTCTTTTTGCTTCTTGGATTTGTAGGGAAACCTCTTTCCAAAGGGTGGAGAAATTCTCTGCTATTATCTTCCTCACTACTTGTTCTTCCCCTTTCCCATTTTCTTCCCCTTCTGGAATACTATAATTCAGAGATTATTTCTTTTGTCTTTTGTATTTCATTTGTCATTAAATACCTTACATTTTCTTCCAGGATTTTGTCTCTTCTTTCTTTCATGACCTCTTTATCACTGCTGGCTTGTAATTTGTCTTCACTTTTGCTTATGCGAATCTCCACTTGTGTAATTACCATTATGGCTGCCAACATGTTTTTTAGTTCCTTCAGTTCAATTTGTATGAATTCTCTCATCTTCTTAAAGAGTTCTTTGAGTTGGTTGAATTGTTCGTCTATAGATTTCTTAATTTCACAAACTAGTGACTCCTTGATTTCCATTGCTAAACCATTAAAGTGTTGACTTTAGGTCCTCATCTATAAGGTTCAGGCATTTGGGTGGACTTGGGGACCTTCCCGGATTTCTCTCCATATTTCCCGCAGTAAATGTATTTTTCAGCTTCCTCATTGATCTTTGCACTTAGCAATTTGGAGTGCTGTAGTATCAGGGTGTTGAAAGAAGTGCTAGATCCAATCTGGCTGGCCCCAAAGGGCAGATGAACAGTGATCGCACTGAGACCCAGAAGGAAGCTGAGAGAAGGCTGGAAAGGGGCCCCTTTCCAGTTTGGTGGAGGAAAATAGGATGGGAGCCTCCCTATTCCCGTCCAGACCCAGGCCTGTCTGTCATCAAGGAACAAAGATTCAGCAATGGCCTGTTGCTAATTCTTTTTTTTTCTTTCTTAATACTGTCCGGACACCAACAAGTGCCAGCTCTAATATGATATTCTGATGAGGAAAATGGGAACAACTTGACCTAAGAGCAGGTTATCCTACCTCACCAGCTAATGATAAGACAATATCAGAAGACTTGTCACCCTTTGGTTTGTCCAAAAGCCAAGATCGTGATTTACAGATGACTGGGTTGATGGAACCATGACCGGATTGTATGTATCCTAGGACCAATAAAAAAGCCCTAGTCTAGGGTTTGAGCTACGACCTGCACAACAACCATGATCTCCAGTTCCAAAGGTCTGGCTGAGACAATTGCAACGGAATGGGTCTTCTGGAAACACAAGGAAAGACACTATCCTGGGTTCCATCTAGGATCAGGGCAAAGACCAAGACCACCAACCACAGAAGACGGATTAAAATTACACTGAGGGAACAGAACTTCTAGAACCACAAAGAAAGACTTTATCATAAGTTCCACTCCTGGACCTGTGCAGATACTGAGATCTCTAGATACAGAGGTCTGATTTTATCACCCAGGATGGGGCAGAAGTCTTCCAAACACCATGAAAGCACCAAGGGAAGAGTAAATGAACCTGAACAGAGTCTATAGTTTAATCCCATGAAAATATATTCCAAGGTGGAGAAACCCCGTATCTCTTAGGCCAAGAGAATTTCTTTTTGAATGAACCTAATATTTACTGTGCCTGTGCAGGAGGGGAAAAAAAAGGCAAAAAGCACAAACATTTTTTATTTTTATTTATTTTATTTTATTTACCTATCTACTTTTTGTCGATTTCTTTGTTTTGGTGTGGTTATTGAAGTTGTTGTCTCCATTTATATTTTTTTTCTTCTTTTCTTTTCTTTCTTTATGTGCTCTGCCATGTTTTTTTATCTCAAGACCATGGCTTTTTTGTGGTGCTTATTTTTATCGTTGGAGTGCTCACTGGATATTTTATTTGACACTTCTTTTTGTACTGTTGGGGTGTTTCACTTTCTTTTTCCCCTTTATCTCTCAAACCGATGATGAGAGCCTCTAAAAGGATTCTGCCCATAAGATAAAGGTTTGATGTCTAGGATATACAAAGTACTCACAAAGGTCAGCTCCACAAAACCTAAAAGAAAATCAAAAAATGGGGAGAAGAAATGAACAGACACTTCTCTGAGGAAACATGAAAACATGTTCATCGTTACTTATCATTAGGGAAATCCAAATCAAGATAACAATGAGGTACCATCTTACACCAGTGAGGATGACACCTATCAAAAATAATGGTAACAAACTTTATTGGCAGGGATGTGGTGAGAAAGTAACTCTCATCCACTAATGGTGGGAATGCTGCCTGGTTTAATCCCTATGGAAAACAGAATGGAGGGTTCTCAGTAAACTTAAATTTGAGCTACCATTATGATCCAGCAATCTGTCTCTTGGGTATCTATCACCAAGGGCAAAAAAAGATTCATCCAAAAGTATGTCTGCACACTCATATTCATTGCAGCACTCAATACAATAGCTAAGACTTGGAATCAATCTAGATATCCAAGAATAGATAAGTGGATTATGAAGATTTGGTACATATACACAATAGAATACAACATAGCAGTAAGAAATGATAGTCATGCAATTTGTAGCAACATGGATGGAACTAGAAAACAAAGTAAGCCAGAGCAGGACAAATACAGAATGATATCACTTATATATGATATTTAGAATAACTCCATGAAGAAACACAATGGTCTAAATGGTACATATTCCAAACACCATAGGTGCCAGGGTGTACCGAAAATAAGAAAACAAACCAAGTGGAAGAGGAGAAACACAAAACCTTCACTCTTTTTTATACTACAAAGAAACCTGTAATAACAAAAACAGCTGTTTAGATTGAACAAATGTCCAATCAACCTTGCACTACAGAGGCCTTTAATAAATGCTCTAATGTTTTTATCCAGAAAAACAGATGCAGAATATGATTAGAAGCCAGAGATACCCACCGTAGTGCTCATTATCAGTATGTTTTAGTGCCTTAATCTTATTAAGTATAAAATAACTCTTCAACTCCTTTGTTCACATTGGTTCTTGGAGATATAGGTTGGACACTCTAATTTCACATTTCAGTGCTCTATCATATTAGACTCCAATTACCTTGCTCATTATGACAATATCTTGACAAAATACTACAATTTATCCATTTCCTTTGAATTACGTTGGCTACTGTGATCTAATACTTATGTTTATAGATATCACTTAAATAGGCAACTGCACACCATAGTCTTTTGTTATAGTTCCCGTTCATTGTGTATGTTTTTTCAAGTTACTCTTATCTTTTTTTTTTCCAATTCAAGTTATGTTACTATTATATCATAATGCTGTCAGCTTCCTTTTAGGAAAGGGACATCAAAGCACAAGAACTAGCAGATGATACTATATGGGGTAGATTCCTTTTATAGTGCTTATACCTTAGTACTCTAGATGTAAAAATTATGTTTATCCTAAAATGCCCCATGCACAATCTTATCCCGAATACTTTATTTAGCAAAGGGTACCCCCACCTTTGATGAAATGCCTAGAAATTGAAAAACCTTTCCTACCTCCAATATGCTGGCCCCATTTTTTTAAGCACTCTGACCCATCCCATAAGGGTCAGGCCTCCAACTACAACCTACAAATAGATCTTCAATGTCTGTCTATAAGAGTGTGTGTGTTTGTATGTGTGTATGTGTGTGTGTGTGGTGGACTCCTCTATGTTTGTCTAATCTGAATTGTACATAATCCCTACCTATATTATATATAGTCCCTCCTCCCATTCACCTATCCTCTTTTTATCCTCTTACCCCTCAACCCTGATTCATTATCTCTCCCTATTTAACCCTCTTTACCCTCAGTTCTTAACTCCTCAGGAACTGGGACCTTCTCCCTGCCCTAGAAAGCTGCTAACCAGCTCCCAAAATAAAAGGGCACTCTCTGAGTCATCCATTTCTCACCCCAGCAAGAAGCTTCAGTCACTGCTCTTGCTGACTTGCTGACTCATTCTATGTGGCCCTTATTCTACCATTTCTCCTCAATGTCGACTATTGCTTGCTACTTGATTTAGCTCCAGAGGAATCCCCAGATCAAGGACACTACCTGATTTCTAATTGCTGACAACAATTTATCAGATTCCACAAGACCATGGTGCAAGGTGAAATTGTGCCCTGGATATTACACGCCCCCTCAGACGATCTCAAAAGACTTAATGGGAATAACTATATTTTTGTATGCCTCTGTAGATATATTTCCTTAATAATTATACCTCAGTGTTTATTTCCATATGAAGAGGTAGCCTCCTTCATCCATTTTTATTTGTTTTTCTTTTGTTTTGGTTTGTTTTGGTTCTTCTTAGTAGAAAATTTTAGTAGAAAAGTCTTGCTTTGAAAGAACTCAGAGGCAGTGCACAGATTGTATAGTTTGTTATTTTTACCCCCAAATGCACCAATATTATAATATGGCATCACTCCTTTTTGCATAGGCCTACTAAAATGGGGGAAATCTTATGTATAGAAAAAGTTCTTATCTAATAGGAATAAGAACCTATACATTTTATACTGCTGAAGCACTTTCCAACCTGAACATTTGTCAGAGGGACTTGACTTTGACCTCAATTGACCAGACATAGATCATCCAACCCCCAAACCCTGAATCCCAACCTTAGAAACTGCCACAGTTCTCTGAACCAGCACCAGGAATCAAACTCCCTATGGGTGAGGAGGAAATAATAACACTCTGGCACCAACTTGCTCCAGAGTATATTTATATGACACCCTAAGTATGAGGAAACAGCAACAACTTGACCAAAGGCAAGTTGTCCTACCTCAACCCTAATGGTGAGATGAAATCAGAAGCCCCATTCTCTATAGAATCTGTGCAAAAACTAAGATTTCTAATTACAGAAGACTGACTTTGAAAACTGTGACTGAGCAGAACTTTTCCTGGAACCATAAAGTCCTTGGAAGTTGACAACTAACATGCCTGGAGCCTGTAGTCAGACTTATGACAGTTTGCTTCAAGGGTAGAGACTCCCTGTATCTCTTAGGCCAAGAGAATTTTCTTTCTAATTTCCTCAACCTTTACTGTACCTATGCAAAAAAAAAATTGCCACATCTGCTCCCCTTTTTTTTCTTTAATTTTATTCATAGCTTCTAGATAGGGGATCCCACTTTTTTTCTTTTTTTTTTTTTTACAGAAGCATATAACATGAATCATCTTGTTCTGCCTCATATTTCCATGTCTTTCTACAAATTTGGAAAGGAAAAAAAAGTGTATGAGTCCCAGTGGCCAACTGGTCTCAGGAGCATTGAGTGGAAATAAAAAATGGTCAGATCTAAATACCCAAACCAAAGTCAACAATAGAATCAAGAGACCAAACCTGTCACAAGCTATACACAAAATGGATCTGTTACACTGCCAGTCCAGGGGGCGAAGGGTGGAGGTATGGGATGCATGCTGTGAACTATGGTGGAGGGAGATCCACACTGGTGTGGGAATGGTTCTAATCCACTGTCACTATGTATCTGAAATACAACTGTGAAATTTATATTGGTATAATAAAAAAATTAAAAAATAGAGTGATTAACATGCCCTGAGAGTGTACATTACCAAATATAATTTCCATGATGGTTTTGTGAAAGCATAAATTTTAACTGGTACATGTTATACTAAAGCAACTTGGCTACTCAATTTTTATTACTGTAATACTTTATAAAAAGTATTCCTAGCCCTATCTCTTTTATATGAATTTTCAAATTAGGCAACATTTCAATAGAATATTTTGAAATACAATGAACAATTTATTGATGTTAACATATTAGTCTTCAAATGTTTCAATAACATAATATTGGTCGTTTGTGAAAATTGAAATAGCAATAAAATGAGAAAAAAGTTATTGTAACATCTCTTATGTAAAATTAAGTCATAAATATGCATCATGTGTTGACAAATTACTTTTACCAAATGTTTCCAATTAAGAGGAAAATGGAAAAATTTCTTTTACTAACTTGGATCTTTTTATTTCAAGTTTCTTGTTTTTAGAAAATGTAAGAGATTAGATACAAATAGTTGTATTCTTGAAAATCATCTTTCTATTTGTTGAATGCAATTTATCATTTCCTAAATTGTATCACCTATGATATGTCACCTATGATGATTAAATAGTAACTCAAATTTTCATGTGGCATTTGTAGGAGACTATATTTTTTGAATTAACAATAATAAGAACAAAAGGGTTATTACAAAATAAAGCCATGTAATTCACATTTTTCTATTTTCAGGTAAAAAAAATATTTTCAAATAGAAAATATAAGGAGGACATTGTCACATGTTCATTCAAATTAGTTTCAATCCTATTGGTATTACAAGGCCAACAAATGTTGCCAAACTAGGTCAGGATATAAAGGACAGGTTTCACAAGAATGGCAAGATTTTATATCCATAGACTCGATTTCATTCAGATATTACCCTATTTCTAAGCCTATCAAATAAGGGATTTCCCTATATAAAATTAGGTAAGACTTTGAGGCTGTCAGAAAGGTTGAAATGTTGAGATTATAAGAAAAAGATTCATTGAAACTATTATGTGTGACAATTTGGACTTAAAAAGTGTTTTAAAATTTATTATTTTCCAAAAAGACTAAACCAATTAACATTCCCACCAGCATCAAATTAGTTTCTTTTCTCTCACAGCCATGGCCGCACTTGTTATTTTGGTTCCTTATGAGTGCCTCTCTCCCAGAAGTTGCCTTCCTGTAATCACTGGACTGATTGATTCCTTTAGCTTGTTATCATTTTATTGTTTGTTTTCTTGTTTGGCTTCTTGCTTTGCAATTTACATATACTGGGGACTCAAACAATTCTCCTCAGGCTGTCATTGATTCTAGGAAAATATGCATTATTTATCTTACAGAGCCATAATCAGTACTCACCTAAAATATATTTTTTCAATTTCCCTCAGAAAATTTAATACATTTGAATAAATCATAATAAATTTAATAAATCATAATACAGAATGACTTATCTGATTATTGATATTAGCTGGAGTTTGTAAGGAGTTTATCCAAAAATTTTGTAAAAGGGTGAATTTGC
Source organism: Suncus etruscus (assembly GCF_024139225.1). Taxonomy (NCBI): domain Eukaryota; kingdom Metazoa; phylum Chordata; class Mammalia; order Eulipotyphla; family Soricidae; genus Suncus; species Suncus etruscus. Next base: position 48,242,919 of record NC_064851.1, read on the forward strand.
TAGTATTTTGAGTTATACTCCCTTAAAGAAGATACTGAGATATGGATTTAGGTATAGGTGGTTTATCTGAGTGGTGATCCCAGGAAACTCTATGTATGGGAGAAGGAGAATATTAAAAAAGAATTAATGATCCAGTGACCATTCAGGGCTTCAATCCCATTCAGACTGAAGGAAAGTAGGTTGGGACTTCAGATTGTCCTTTGGTTGGAGATTACCTTGGGTTAAGAATTTCTCTTTGCTAACTGGTTATTCTTACCTGTGATTAGCTGGTCTTCTGTGGCTATAGCAAAGAAAAGAAATGCTATGTTATGGCTAGTATTTGGTGCCCAGTATGCATAAAACTAGGTCAGCTGAATGGGTCAAAGGTCTGTAGGACTGTGGCTGTAACATCAGAGCTTCTGCTAAATCTAGCACAGACTCATATGCACTCCATTTTCCTTCCTTCCTTTTGCCAAAAATGTAAACCCATTATTCTGCATTCTTGAAGTCATGAGCATAAAAAACAACTAAACATTAAGAAGGTCTGAGTGAACTGAAATCCAACTACAATAATGTTTGTAATCACGGTGTTTAAATAAGGATATTATTTAAAATAAAAATAAATTATTTTTAATACTTAAAAAAAAGAAGAGGCTGAAGAGATAGCATGGAGGTAGTGTGTTTGCCTTGCATGCAGAAGAATGGTGGTTCAAATCCCAGCATCCCATATGGTCCCCCAAGCCTGCCAAGAGCGATTTCTGAGTGTAGAGCCAGGAGTAACCCCTGAGCGCTGCAGGGTATTATCCAAAAAAAAAAAAAAAAAGAAGAGTGAAAGCCTGAAAACGTTTTAGGGTCCTACATTATTATAGAGCTAAGATACTCTTGGTACATAGACTCTGAACTTGTCACAAAGAAGATGAAATAAACTTCCATGTTGTTTAAGCCTCTTGTTTCCTTTCAAATGGTAATGAATGCAATCTTAACTAATACAAACCTCTTCTGTTACCATGCTTGTTAATATTGCCATTTGTTTACTATATTAACATGCTATTATTGTTTTTATATTTCAGTCATTCCTTATCATTTGTTAAGGGCTAGTGCCAGCAGCATTTTGGGGCACAAAGCTTTTCTGCCACTGGTCAGGGAGAAAAGATCCCTTTGAAATTCTCTTCACTCCTTCCCACTCCCCCATGAAAGGCAGGAAGCAAACCTGAATTTTAGAATCCTACCTATTTTGTTTGTTTGTTTTTAGGTCACATCTGGAAGTGCTCTGCTTACTTTTGGCTCTTTTGATCAGGAATTACTCCTGGAAGACTCACAGGACCGTATGGGGTGCAGGGATTGAAACTAGGTCCACTGTATGCAAGGCCTTACCCATTCTAGGAAATACTATTGAATCAATTACAGCCTGAGGAGAATTGTTTGAGTCTCCAGTATATGTAAGTTGCAAAGCAAGGAGAAGCCAAACAAGAAAACAAACAATAAAATGATAAAAAGCTAAAGGAATCAATCAGTCCAGTGATTACAAGAAGGCAGCTTCTGGGGAAGACTGGCACTCATAGGAACTAAAATAACAAGTGTGGGCATGGCTGTGGGAGAAAAGAAACTAGGATTTGTCCAAATCCTAGTGACTTTTTGTGCCCCAACTTATCCTACAGCTGAAGTCCTACTTGAATATGCACTCTACCTCATCAGGTGCAAATGTTTTTCAGAATCCTCTGAGCAAATGGTTGCCTTGGTTTTTCCCAACTAATTTTATGTAATCTTTGACTTGAAGACATACAAGTCCAGTCCTATCACATCAAGGTAAGAAACCACTAGCAGTGGGAATTTTCCACTAACACACTGACTAGTTTCCACTTCACAGGGATGAAGTTAATGTTCTCACTGTTCCTGAGACTCTACCTTGCGGAAATCAGGCTCCTTCTAATGAAAATTACCTAGAGGAAATCTCTTTCACTGAGAATAGTTTGTGAGTTGCCTGTTTTCAATAAGCATTTTCTTTCTCCATGCATATAAAAACATCACAAAGTGGTGGGTGAGAGCATGTGCTTTGCATATCCTGGGGCCCCAGTTCAGGCCCCAGCAACATGTGGCCTCCTAAACACCACTGGGTGTAGTGCTGGAAGCCCTCAAGAGCCCTGTAGAATGGCCTGCCCATCATCAGCTCTACGTTTGAACATCATGCCCTGGTTACCCAAGGTCCGTAGCTGGGATGGACCTGATCTCCTCAATCACTGCTTGGGAGAGTAACCACCCACCACGACCACAAAAATCACTGAATTTCTGAGTTCTATTAGGGAGATAGTGCAGTGATTAAGGGTCAGGCCCAATATGCCCCTTTTCAGGGCTCAACTGATGTACTACATGGTCCCTGAGCATCCTGAGTGAAGTCCTAGAGTCCATGAGCACAAGCAGCATGACATCCTCTGGCCTCTGCATTACAATGCTGCTCTAGTTGTCAGAGAATCACTTGTGATCCCATAAACCTTCTGAGCACTACTTGGGAGCCCCTCAATATTGTAGATTATATTTAACTGAGCTTTTTTTTTCTCAAGAGTTTTTAAATTTGATGGTGTAGGCTAACTCTCACAACAATGTCAAGCTCCAGGTTAACCTTTTGATCATGGTACATGCTTGTTCATTCTGGATTTAGATACAGCGCATACCAGTCACCTCTGCCTTTTTCTATAAGCTGTGTCAGTTACATAAATACATTACCCCACATATCTGCAGGAAAAATATGATTTTAAAAAATATATAGCTGATGCCCATGAGAAAATGGACACTGATCTCAGATAGCAAGGCTCTACTGCACAAGCCAATATTTATAAGCAGTTTCAAACCAAGCTACCAGCAGTAAGAGGACCACAGAGAGACATGATGCCAAGGTGTCCAGAAGCCATGTTCACTTCCCTCTATAATTTTTTCACAAATGAGATACCTCTTTCATTTGAAAATTTACTCTGAAGTTCATCCTATTCTCAAATAGTTATGGAAGGATATTAATTCTTGGCACATTATAAACTCTGACATTTGTCACAGTCACCTGAATTTCCTTTACAGGAAAACTTGTTCTCTCCAACTTTAGAGTGCCACTGGCCATATTCTTCATTCTTGTCAGGTTTGCCATAGCTGCAGAAGCATTTTGGTCAAGGTCATGTCCCTTTTCTGCTTCCCTGACATCCCATGAGTGATTATTGTGGGGTGAACAGACTCAGGGGAGGCAGTGAAGCACTTATCACTTACCACTTATCACTTACCTGCTAAGGGTTTGTGTAACAACTGGGATGTTGAATATGTCCCATTGCTGCCACCACTTCCTCCCTGGTGAAGTTTCAACACAGTCTCCTTTCCAGAGGTGAAACCCGCACTGCTTTACAAAATATTATATTTATAATATAGAGATATATGGCAAATATATATGTAACAAATATATATAAATATAAAAGACCACGATTATATGTGGTATGTATATCATAAGTGCTAAATAATTACCAATGTTTTCTGGTTTAAACTGCAATTTCATTACTATTACTATTGTTAAAAAGCCATTCCCAGCCACTTAGAGCTGTGCTTCCTGGTCTTATCTCTGAAAATGAGCTTTGCCGAGCATTAATCTAAAACTCAGCAGTGATTCCTAAGACTTGGCAGAGAACAGCTCCAATGTTCAATGCAATGTTGTAGGTTCAGAGCCACACTCCCTTCCATAGATCAACTGTTTTTGAGTGAGACCTGCTACGGTCTACATGGCTTCTAATCACAGTCCTAACATCCATTCCAACATTGGACCTGAGGCTGTCTGCTTATAAAACATCTGGTCTGTATATGGGTGGTTTGGAATTAAGAGTAAATATTTCAAATCTCCAAGTCCACCCACTGGGACATATTCACCAACATAAAGGGCCAATCTTAGAAAAATCTGGAAGGTAGGAAGAGAGGAGTAAGAAACAACAAATTTCTGTGAAAGGAATCACATGACACTTGATATCCATTTTAGTGTATTGATTCTCTAGTTCAAATTTTAAAGTTGATGGGTTACCTTCTTACTGTGATCCATAAATAATTTTCTTCTCTTTCTGTCACATCACTAGGAATCTATGATTGAAAAGTATGTATGTGTTTGTATGCATATGTCTGTGTGATAAAGAGAGAGAAATTTCAAGATTCCATTGTTGTGTGCTCCTAAAGAACAACTGAATGAAGTAACAATAAGAAATCTTGATTTGTGTGTTCAGTGTGCCATTGTGACAGAAAAATTTCTCTGAACAGTTGATTTATGAGATGACATCAAACTGCCAAAGTTCTTTGTTGGTTGTGTCAATACTACTTTCTGTAAGATGCCCTTCAATAGATGAATGGCTAAAGAAACTGTGGTACATATAAACCAGGGGTCTCAAACTCACAGCCTACGGGCCATTTGAGGCCATCCGTACAACATCTTGTGACCCTGCCCTAGAGGAATTTTTTTTTGTTTTGTTTTGTTTTAGTTGTTTGGGTCACACACCCCCAATGTTCAAGGCTTACTATTGTCTTTGCACTCAAGGATCACCCCGACTTTGCCTCCTGCGGCCCCCAGGTAAATTGAGTTTAAGACCCCTGATATAAACAATGGAATATTTTGCAGCCATCAGGAGAAATAAATTCATGAAATTTTCCTATACATGGATGTACATGGAACCTATTATGCTGAGTAAAATAAGTCAGAGAAAGAGAGATAGACACAGAATAGTCTCTCTCATCAATGGTTTTAAGAAAAATAAAAGACATTATTGTAGTAATGCCCAGAGACAATAGAGATGAGGGCTCAAAGGACTGGCTCATGACATATGAGCCACACATAGAGTGGTGAGTGCAGTTAGAGAAATAACTACACTGACAACTATAGTGACAATGTCAATAAGGGAGAGAAGTCGAATGCCTGTCTCAAATCAAAGACTGAGGGGTAGGAGTGGGAATGAGGGAGATTGGGGGCATTGGTGATGGGAATGTTGCACTGGTAAAGGGGGGGGTGTTCTTTATATGACTAAAACCCAATTACAATCATGTCTGTAATCAAGGTGCTTAACTAAAGATTAAAAAAAAAAGAATCTGCTTCAGTCTATTCTAGCATAGCTACTGCAGTTTGCATATGACATTTTACATGGTTCTACGAACTTCATTAATTATCATTTTCATCTTTAAAAACTACTATATACATAATTTAAAACAAGCAGTAGCTTTATTTTTATGCTTTCTATATCACTGTTCTTGAGTTTGCTGAAATATATTTGAGTGTTTTATGTAACCATGGTAAATACTAAAGAAACATAGCGTGTTCTACTGTAGATGAAGTTTAACATTTTTCTTTCCACAAATGGAACCTCAGAGAAACTATTTTCCCTGCATTATTTCTCAAATGGAGCCACTAATGCAGATGATCTAAACGATATAATTTTATGTATGCTATGTATATATGTATATTTTGACTAACTTTGGAAATGCTGGCCTGGTATTCCTTAGACGAATTCTTTGCCAAGATTTTGCCATCAGCTACATATCTTTTGTTAGTGGCCTTCTGGTTGAGTGAAAAAAGCAAGGCAGTAATGTATTGTGTGACAAGAAGATATATGGGGAAAGGGTTACCATCCCAACATGACAATGTGAAGACAAAGGAAACACAGTCTCCACTTTCCTGACATAGATGTTAGCTTTGGCAAATCTAAAATTTCATCTCTTCCACCCTTACCATCCACGAGTACTGTCTCCAAAGAAAACATCAGCACTCCAGCTATGCTTCTATTGTCTTACATGTAAAGTTTCCATTTTTAATAGTGGTACTATAGGGGATTTTTCAACATTTCTGGGAGTAAATTAAAGAAGTCACTGGCAATGAGCCTGATTAGTATTTGTGGTCCATGGAGACACAGGAGACCAAAGCAGGTTCTTGAAATGTTTTAGTGGTATCACCCAGCACCACTTGCCCTCAAAATTAATTATCTCTTTGTTTTTATTTAAGCTGAACATCTTAGCACATTGTTGGCCACTTAGACATAATTTTCAAGTCACATTATCTTTTGAGCTTCTGCTAGAGCAATATATAAAACAGAAAGAAGATGACTATTTATTGGATATTTATTTGGAATTTTCAAAAATGAATATCATTTAATAGATTTCAACTGTTTTATCATTTACAAGCAATTCACACATATATGAATATTTGAGAAAATTCTATCCCTTCAAGCCCATTTTTGGCTGGAACTGTGACTGATTTTCAAGTCTGCCTGGAGAACATCAGAGGGCTAATGAGTTAACTAAATGTTCCATTTTAACATTTGTCTGGAATTTTAACTTAGATTTAACTTGAATTTACTCTAATTTAAAAGAAAACATAAAATAACTTCTTAAGAAAAAATAGAGGATGGGGCCTTACACCCTGAACATTTTCATAATGACTTGGCTCAGGCCTCAGAAGAACGGGCATTGCCCATACACCCCTGACCCATGAATACCATCTACGGAAACAACCACGGTTCTCTATAACATCACCAGGAAGCAAACCTCTACCAGCGAAGACCTTATCGCTGCCCAGGCATCGACTTACTCCATAGAGGGATCTTTTAACACCCAGATGACTTAGTAACAGCAAAAACCTGCTTTCAGGACAGGACTCTCATTGCCCTCTAATGGTGAGGTGAAACTAGAGGACGCTCCACATTATCCTGACTTTGATGTAGGATATGCACAGAAACTACAGAAACCTGACACCATTATCAGCGATTTTTACTGGGACCACAGAGAATTCTAGTATGCCTGGAGCTCAGTGTTGGTCTTATGCCAGAATACTTCAGGGGTAAGGTCTCCTTGTATTTAGGCCAAGGCTGTTCCTTTCCATTTCCTCCATATTTTGCTGGGACTATGCAAACAATAATTACCACTCTGACCCATTTTTACTGTATTTCTTTAACTCTTATCCTTAAAAAAAAAAAGAACTAATTAAACATTCTGCTAGTGCTTTAATGAGTGCATTGATGATTCAATATTTTTTTATTTTTTATTTTATTTAAACACCTTGATTACATACATGATTGTGTTTGGGTTTCAGTCATGTAAAGAACACCACCCATCACCAGTGCAACATTCCCATCACCAATGTCCCAAATCTCCCTCCTCCCCACCCGACCCCCTGATTCAATATTTTTAAAAAATATACTTGCTACTGAACTTTTTCTTCCTTCCTTTCTCTTCCATATCTTTAGCTTTTCTTTCTATCTTCTATTTATTTTAATAACTGATTTTGGTAATCTTGAAACAAATGTATTATGATAAGTTATATCAACTATGTGATGCATTTTCTTTAAATAAATTTAATAATAAGAAAAAAAGAAAAAATAAAGAAGTAATTTTATTTAACTGCATTTATTAATTTTTATTTTTGATCCACACCCTGGTTCTGCACTCAGGAATTATACCTGGTGATATTCAGAGGACCATATGGGACTCTGTAGATAAAACCCAGTAAGCCACATGTAAGACAAACACCAACCTGATTTTTTTCAAAAACACTTATTTTTATTTTAAAAAGAACATGAAATTAGTTTACATACGTAGTTCTTTTATTTTTATAAATTACTTTATTGGAAGACATAGTTAATATAGCTGAACATAATTCATTTGTTTCTAGGTAAGTGAGAGAAAAAATTTTAACAAATAAAAAATAAAAGAAAGAATAAAAAGAATAAAAGAATAGCAACAAGAAAATTTGTGAAAATATTATATCTCAGAATGAGGTTATTACGTCATTGTCAGAAGGTTTAGTAAGCTCTTGTTGCTAGTTGATAATTTTGTTACTTCCTTTGTTTTTGAACATTAGATGGCTTTAGATACATATTGGCATCTAATTTGGTATGTACCTACGGGAATGACAGTATTTAAAATAATAGAGCTGTTGCACAGCCACTATTGCTGATATTGAGGTTTTTATGGAGATATGTTTTTGGTGACCAGGGCTTCTGGAAGTATGAGTTTTGGTCAGATTGGTATCTCTTCACAGAATTGTGGATAAGTGGTGAAGCAGGGCCATTGGAAAAGCAGCAAATATGAGTGAAGGGTACAGCAGGTTGTGGCTTTGGCAGTGAAGAGACTTGGTCTCCCTCTCCTCCTGAGATTGCCAGCTTTCAGCTGCCTACCCAGTCTTGATTTACCTCTTTTAAGAACAGAGTCAGTCTATGGAACTAGCCAAATGTAGGCATGGCGATTGTGTTTATGCTATTTACATAAGTAGTTTTTAAACTCTAATCAACATCAGAAACATCTTTAATCACCTTTAAGAAGGTCTTGTTAAGGGGCCAAAGTGATAGTGAAGCAGGTAGGGCATTTGCCTCACATTCAGCTGACCTGGATTCAATCCCTCCAAGAACAGCTAGGAATGATTCTTGAGCTCAGAGCCAAAAGTAAGCTCTGAATACTGCTGAATGTGGCAAACCAAAGAAAATAAAAATGGTCTTATTAAAATGTTAAGGTCTTTCATCCTTTTTTTTATAATAATAACTTTTATTTTGACCAAAGTGGATTACATATCTTTAACAGTAATATTGTGGGTACATATTGACATTGAATCAGGGGAATTCCCACCACCAAAGTTGTCCTCCCTCCAGCCCCGTTCCCAGCATGCATCCCATACCCCCCTCCCTTTACCACCTAGGCTGCTAGTATAAGTGGTCCCCTCTGTGGCTAGCTTGTTGTAGATTGGGTATTGTTTCTGTTGTCGTTGGCTTTGGATTTGGTGTTTAAGTCCAATCATTTTTATTACTACTTAGTGATAATACAACTGTTTGGTCTTGGTACCCTCCCTTATTTCCCCCTCAATTTGAGAGGTGGAGCAAGATGGTTCAAGTTATGTGATTCTGTTTAAAGAAAAGAAAAAAAAAATAAAATAGGATTATAAAAAAAAAAAACAAGCAAAAAATGAGCGGAGTCCTTCTAGAGGCTATAAATATCAATTTGAGAGAAGAAAGGGAAACAGGGAGAGAAACACAATACAAAAAAAAAAAATCAAACAAAAAAATCCCCAAAGCACTACAGCAATAAATACAACCACCACACAATAAAATAAATAAAAGCAAAACAAAGCACAAAAAATGAAAACAACAACAATAACAAAACCAGAAAACATTATTTTGTGCTGCTTTTTTTCTGCATAGGCACAGTAAATATTGGGGAAATTAGAAAGGGAATTCCCTTGGCCTAAGATATACTAGGTTTCTCCCTCCTTGAAGTATGCTGTCATGGGAATAACTATAGACTCCATACATGTTCATTTACTCTCCCCTAGGTTCTTTTGTGGTGTATGGGAAACTTCTGCTCTGTCATGGATGGTGATATCTGTGTTTGGTGTTAGCATGTGAACAACCAGTTTTCTCCAACACCATTTACTGATGAAGCTTTCCTGACTTCACTTCATAGTTTTACGTCTTTGTTAAAATTGACTATCTATACACTTTATGATTTATCACTGAGCAATCTGTTATTCCTTTGGTCTGAGACCTGTCCTTTTTCCATTACCATACTTTTTTAAAATAAAATTTACCATACATTTTTACTTTTCATAAAAAGTATACTTTTTATTATTATACTTTTATAGTAAAATTTGAAGTTGGGAAAAAAAATCCTTCCATATCCTTTCTCAATAGCAATTCTTTTGGCTATTCTGAGAGTTTTATTTCTTCATATAAATTTTGTTTTGTTTTGTTTTGGGGTCACACCCAGTGATGCTCAGGGGTTACTCCTGGCTATGCACTCAGAAATTGCTCCTGGTTTAGGGGACTGTATGGGACACCAGGAATCAAACCGAGGTCCCTTCTGGATCAGCCATGTGCAAGGCAAATGCGCTACCATTACGCTATCTCTCTGGTCCCTCTCCATATAAATTTCTGTGTTTAATCTTTGTCTTCAAAAAGAATCCTGGGGTGTTTTTTTTGGTAGAAACTGCACTGAATCTATATAATTTCAACAACTATGTTATTTTGGTAGCAAGGTGGCAGCTGCAACTCTTGATAGCACCGGAGCTATCAATTGTGGTACAAATAACAGTGTTGTTTAAAGTTGTAGCAAAGCATCACTCCTTTATCAATGTCAAGGAGATCATATGGCTATATCTGAACAAATTACTCCAGCCAGATAAAAATAATCTTCTGATGTGCTATAGTCTAGTAACATCTCTATCTCTGAGCAATCCTAGACCCTATCTGAAGCTCTGGGCTAAGGATGAAAAGAGTAAATACTATGTAAATAGAGAATGGAAGTTGGGGTGCAATTATCCAAGGATACGTTGCTACTAAGGCACTTTAGAAAAATATATTTTCCAATAAAAGTCACATAATTTCTCCATAGATTTTGTGATTCACCTTAAAAAATGGTAGCTTTGCTCTGTTAATCAAGAACTGAGTGAAGGAAATAGAGTGCCAGGAAGTGCCATTATTTCAGGAAGGAACAATTTACCTACTGGAAACATTATTTATAGCATTTACTGATTCCAGTAGTAGAAATATTCCTACCAAAGTCACTTTAAACACATCAATATGACACTACTTACAAAGTATTTAAGAGATACACATAGTTTGACTCCATGAGCCTATGAAGTTTGATTCAATACATCACAGAGTAACTTCAGAGATTTACAAACTTAATACCTTATTCATAAAAATCCTCAAAACTTATCAAATGAGGACAACATAAAAATTGGAACCAGGAAGGAGAGGAGTTATAAGGAAGCTTTGTTACCTATTCAAAACCAGATATATTTATAGCTACTTTTGATGAAAACCATGTAGATCTATCATTTGGTTGGTCATATAACCACATTAAAATTGCTTTCCTCATTCTAAATAAAATGCTAGAGGAAAAAACAGTAATTACATAACCACAATCCCCTCTTTTCCAATGAATTTTTGTATAGTCAAAGCATTTTATTATACATATCCTAGGATGTCGCTTGCTCCTCAGGGTGGTCTTCTAGGCTCAGGATTTTCTAACCATAGAAAACACATCTGTTTGTTGATATTTTTCTAGACTTCTAATTATATGAACCCTATTATTTTCCACTCTGGTGAATGAACAAAAATAAGGTTTACAGTCAACTCAGAAATGCAACTCTGAACACTGGTGACTTGTGATGATGATCACAATGATGTAGGTTACAGTAATTGCTCCCCAAGAAAAAACAGCTTAGAGATCTTAGTTTGTTCTCTGCAGTCAGCACAGCAAATAGAAATGGGAAAAAGGATAAATTTCTCTTTTAAAAGTTTCTAGAAAACCAACAGTCTTTTTAAAACCATTTTATTAAAGTACCAGGATTTACAAAAATGGTTAATTATACTTTCCATACATACATCATGCATCACACCACACCCATTACCAAGGAATCCACTTCCCTGTACCAGTGTCCTCTTAAACCACCAGCAGCATATAAGTCAGTTTTACAAACAAAATCCTCAGTTCTGATAACTGTCCATTTGTTGTTCTCTTACTACATGTAAAACTAACTTTCTATGGCACAATGTGTGATCAGATTTTGTTCTCGAGAGATAATGGTAGGAATAACTATGGAAAAATTCATCAGATTGCTTCCCTTCTGTCAAGTCAGAACCTGCTTTGTTGTTGATAAGTAGAAGTCAATAAACATATTGGTAGGATGAATACACAGAATCAAAAGACAAAAACTTTTCAAGTCTTTTAAATTCCCCCTTTCTCTTAACAAAGATACATAATGTTTGGGGCATTGTCCAAATGTTAACAACACAGCTCCAAATACATGTCTTTGTTTTGGGGTTTGGGCCACACCCAGCAGTACTCAGGGTTACTCCTAGTAGGCTTAAGGTACCACATAGGGTGCCTGAGATTGAACCTGAGTCGGCCACATGCAAGGCAAACACCCTACCCTTACTATGCTATCACTCCGGCTCCCAAATACATGTCTTTTATATTTATAATAAAAAGCACCAAAATACTGAAAAGCATCCAATTCTTCTTGGATATCTAAGAAAGCAGAGAACTTGAAGAAGCCAAGATAAAAAGCTAAAAATTAGTGTCTATAATAATACCACCTGCAATTTCTACTTTAAAACATTGAACAAGAAACCTGCATTTCATTAGAAACACCCCAGAAAGAAAGTTGATTATCATGAATTGCCTGACAGGAATGTGCCTTGAACCTTAAATGAGATCCTTGAATGAGAAGTTTTTAATTTGATCTTGTACATTGAAAAGTTACAGATTATCATAAAAAATAAAAGAGATAGCATGAAGGTAGGGTGTTTGCCTTGCATGCAGAAAGACAGTGGTTCAAATTCCATCATCCCATAATGGTCCCCTGAGCCTGCCAGGAGTGATTTCTGAGCATAGAGCCAGAAGTAACCCCTGAGTGCTGCCAGGTGTGAACCAAAAACCAAAACAAACAAACAAACAAACAAACAAAAAAGAAAAAGAAAAGATATGGTGATTACCATATAGAAAATATTCTTTGTCAAGGCCTATTTTTCCTTATAATATCTCTAAGGAGAGCTTAGTACCCATTCATACTTCTAACAATATTTGGGTATCTACTAGTACATAATTTTTTTGTAACTTCTGGTCAGATAGAGGGAACACAAGAATAAAATAATATAATAATAAATAATAAAATAATAAATAATAATATAAATAAACACATTATTGGAATTACTGGGAAGATCAATTAATCATCACGCAACAAGATAATATACTGTATAATGAGAAAGCAAAATAAATAAACAGAAAAGAAAGAACAATTAAGCCTCTGGGAAGAGACGGTATTACAGGAGAAATGAATTGAATGTAAGAAATTTAAGAAAGATAAGAATCAATTATAGAGGGAAGTAAAATATTACCACCTTAAGGTCATCCCTGGAGAGACATACAGAGGATTTTAATGGTCACAGGAAATGAGAAATTCTGTATTTATGTTCCAGAGAAAGTGCAGTGATAGGACGTGGTGGTGATAGACAGATTTATAGAGATGGGAGAAGAATGATGACTTGGGATTTAGATGACAGGATTATGGACTCCGGGTTCAGGCAATACATGCCTAGACAAAGTTGAGAGTGATGGTCTTTTTTTGTTTGTTTTCAGTAAAGTGCAAAACCAATGAGAGATTGTGACTTCATCAGAAAGCCTAACTTGCTAACGGCATCAATCCATTCCTCAACATGTCCTCAGTATTCTCTCAATTCTTCTTCATCAATAAAGTATTTGGGGGTTTTGGGAATGGCTCAGTGGTAGAACACCTGTCTCTAGAGCATGAGGCCCATAATGTTGTTAGTTTGCCCCAATTTCAACCCTCATGCCTAATTGTGATCCCTGAATCTCTGCTATTTGGGATACTTGGTATATAACAACCTTAAGGTGACTTTTTAGTGCTATGTCTAAAATGTGTACAAGCACTGGAACCAGGCACATTAGCCTTGACAAACATCAGAATCAAGTGTATGTGAGTCCTCTCAGGAAGACATCGTGGAACAATAAAGTGAAGGGGAAATAGCTTTTAGATAAACACCTTAAAATAAAAAAGCTAGGATGAATATTTCACATGTATATACTTGTAACAACTTTTATAAGATATTGAAAGAAGAGAAGAGGGTCCAAAGAGATAGTATAAGGGTCAAGGCAAGTGAATTGCATTCAGTTTATCCTGGTCAACATCTGAGAATCTCCAGTAGTGACCCCCAAGCACAGTGTCAGGAGTAAGCTTTGAGAATAGCTGAATGTGGCCAAGAACAAGGAAAGAAAGAAAAGAGAAAGAAAGGAAAGAGAAAGAGCCGGGTGGTGGCGCAAGAGGTAAGGTGCCTGCCTTGCCTGCGCTAGCCTTGGACGGACCACGGTTCGATCCCCTGGCGTCCCATATGGTCCCCCAAGCCAGGAACAACTTCTGAGCGCATAGCCAGGAGTAACCCCTGAGCATCACCGGGTGTGGCCCAAAAACCAAAAAAAAAAAAAAAAAGAAAAGAGACAGAAAGAAAGAAAGAAAGAAAGAAAGAAAGAAAAAGAAAGAAAAAGAAAGAAAGAAAGAAAGAAGAAAGAAAGAAAGAAAGAAAGAAAGAAAGAAGAGAGAAAGAAAAAAGAAAGAAAGAAAGAAGAAAGAAAGAAAAAGAAAGAAAGAAAGAAAAAGAAAGAAAGAAAGAAAGAAAGAGAAAGAGAAGAGAGAAAGAGAGAAGAAAGAGAGAAAGACAAGAAAGAAAGAGAGAAAGAAAAGAAAGAAAGAAGAAAGGGGGAGGAAGGAAGAGAGAAAGAAGGAAAGAAAGAAAGACAAGAAAGAAAGAGAGAAAGAAAGAAAAAGAGAGAGAAATAAAGAGAAAGAGAAAGAAAGAGAAAGAAAGAAAGAGAGAAAGAGAGAGAAAGAAAAAGAGAAAGAAAGAAAGAGAAAGAAAGAAAGAAAGGAAAGAAAAGAAAGGAAAGAAAGAGAAAGAAAGAAAGAAAGAAATAGGAAGGAAGGAAAGAAAAGAGAGAAAGAAAAGAAAGAATATGTAGAATTAATGAGAGACATCTTTCATACAATGTCCAAACTGATTAATGTTCAAACTCTTTAATGACAAAAAATTTTTACAAATTAAATTTTGAAAACCTATTTTTATTTCACACGTTAATATCAAGTTGTAAAAACAGAAACAGCAATAAAACACATGGTTCTGGGCTGGAGAGAAGTACAGCAGATAAAGTTCTTGCTTTGCATTTAGCAGACTGGATTTTGATTCTTGCACCCCATATAGTCTTTGAATCCCTACCAGGAATAATCCCTAAGCACCACCAGAAGTGATGCCAAAATAACAACAAAGAGAAAGATTATTTAATTTTACCTCTATTAGTTTTCAATGGCTATGGTATCAACTTATGACTGTAAAACATTTGTAATAACCAATATATCGTAAAAATGAAAGTTATTTATATAAACTATGTCAAAATATCTTGATTAAATAGCTTGCTGTTCTTTAAAAATTATATTATATTTAGGGGTATGATAAACTGTCCATAAACAGAATAAAAGTAATTTATATCATTTGCTTCTCCTTTCATAACATCAAAAGAAAAAATAATTGAAAATATTCCATGACTACTGATATTCCATAAATAACTGTTTCTTTCTAATCAATGTAGTTATAGGTGAATGTATTTTCTTGACAGTTTTCATCAGCTACTAATTATTTTGATAATTTTTTTTCTTTTGGTGTTTGGGCCACACCTGAGGTCACTCAAGGGTTACTTCTGCCTCTGCACTCAGAAATTGTTCCTGGCAGGCTCAGAGGACTGTATGGGATGCTGGGGATCAAAGCCAGGTCAATTATATACGAAGTAGGGCAAATGCCCTACCCACTGTGCTATCACTCTAAGCCCCTGATTTTGTTCAAATTTAACAATTACTCACCTTATAGACAGAGATGTGCTTGAAGTATTCAATCAAGTAAATAATTGTAATTAACTAAATGTAATTAATATAAATGTATTATAACGTTAGTAGAGTATGTATAGTTCTATTTTCCAAAAGAAATTCTAGAATTCCAGAGACAAAGTTCATTTTCTCTATTTTTGCAGTCTTCAGTGTGGGGTTTGACAATGCCATTCACTAGGTCCGAATTATAAGAAAAAGGTTCTCCTCTTCTCCCGTACATGGAGGAAACATTTGTTTGTGATTAACAAATCATAACAACGATGATGGCAATGACAATGATAAGTAGCAATGATTAGCATGGATGAAGATACATGTGACTGTCCAGCTAATGTCCCTAGTGTTATGTGAGAACCATTATAATTAGACCAAGCAACATAAATTCTATGTAAAATACAGATTTTAGACTTCTTAAAATGTGTCAATTTAAAAACTGAAAAGAGCCTTGAAAAGAGGTGGCCTTAGATGGCCTGTGAGTCTCTAACTGCATTGACAAAACTTTTCAGAAGCTGTTTGGAAACATCACAAATGATTAATGCCCTATGATTAATTTGGTAATTTGACTAACAAACTAAAAACTAATGAAACACCACAGAGAATTATTTCCAAGGTGGGAGTTATTCTGGGGCAAGAATTAAAAAAGTGAGAACCTGATAGTGAAGAAATGAAAACTAGACAGAAGGAGAAAAGATAATTTGTTACCTCAAATAGGTATTTCCATAGTGTTTGAAAAAAATTCAACTTAACATTAAAAATAAAAAAGACTCAGACTCAGAAATGACAACAGCAGAAATAAATAAACACCAATATTCAGGGAACTCGGGATAACTAGGCAAAAAGCACGAGCAAGAATGGATTTCATTTGTCAGAAATCTGCAAAAAAAAAAAGATAAAATTCAATGCATGTAATGTCAGCATTTTATTTTTTTCACTTTTTCCTTCTATTACCTTTTTTTTTTTTTTTTTTGAGTGCTGCCTTTCACAGTCCCCCAGGGCCATGGCCTTTTTTAAAAAAAATATCTTTATTTAAGCATCTTGATTACAGACGTGATTGTAGTTGAGTTTCTGTCATATAAAGAACACCCCCTTTCACCAGTGCAACATTCCCATCACCAATGACCCCAATCTCTCTCCTCCCCACCCCCTCCACCTGTATTTGAGACAGGCATTCTACTTCTCTCATTTATTGGCAATACCAGTATTTTAAAATGCATTGTATAATATAAAATTGACATTATTTGCCAACTTTAAATGGCTCCTTCAGCCAAGCAT
This sequence comes from Suncus etruscus, assembly GCF_024139225.1. Classification (NCBI taxonomy): domain Eukaryota; kingdom Metazoa; phylum Chordata; class Mammalia; order Eulipotyphla; family Soricidae; genus Suncus; species Suncus etruscus. The sequence goes on from NC_064851.1 coordinate 48,259,603, forward strand.
GATCAAAGTTGGCTTTCTCCTGGTAACTAGAGGCCAATACCAGGTTCAGAGAATGACACAAAAAGCTAAAAAGCCTTAAGGCTGGGCCCGGAGAGATAGCACAGCTGCGTTTGCCTTGCAAGCAGCCAATCCAGGACCCAAGGTGGTTGGTTCAAATCCTGGTGTCCCATATGGTGGTCTCCCGTGCCTGCCAGGAGCTATTTCTGAGCAGACAGCCAGGAGTAACCCCTGAGCACCGCGAGTGTGGCCCTAAAACAAACAACCAAAAAAAAAAAAAAGCCTTAAGGCTAAGAGGCAATCTCGAGTCCCCTTCTCAAGAGGAGGTCAGGCATCTGGCAGCCACAGCTGACCCAGAGTTAAATAGCAGGGCCATGTGCAGCTGGTTCCTGACTATACCTCCCAAGGAAAAAGGGAAAAAGATTCATATCTGTACCAAATAGTTTGCAATGTAAAGAGTTTAGAGGTATTTCCAGTGGTTGTCACAAAGGAACAGACTGACTCAAATGGAAAAGAATTCTATGAAAAGAAAAAGAATTCTCTTCTATGAGATATTAGGTATGGCCAAACTAACAACTGGTCATCTTATTTGAAACAAAATATATGTTTATTATCATCAACCATACACATTTTTATGACTTTTTCTTTCAATGACCAAAGAATAGCAACACCATTAAACTTATTTTCTAAGTTTTTAAAGAATTTAAGGAGGTGCAATCTTTTAAAGAAGTGCAATTTTGGTGATTTTATACTTAGGAATGATGATGCTTCTTTCCAGTCTTCACTTCTTGTCCTTCATCATCTCTCCTTCCAGAACTGGTACTGTATTATGGTAAACATTCCATTAGTAGAACAGTGTTTACTTTTTCTCTCACATCCTTTTTTTGTGATTGAGGATCTAGGATTAGTTAGTGTAACTATTCCACGAAGTCCCTTCTTACTCTCTTGCCCCTGATTCACTTTTTCTGGTAATTTTCTGGTACAGGAGGTACCATGTATAGTGGTATAATTTGAGGCATACATTCCCCAGACCAGACTAATTTGCTAACAAATACTTGCTACCTAAGTTCTACTAATTAGCCAAGCTGATCTCTGGGAATTTCCTTTAGCATAGAAAGTTTGCCCGGGGCCGGAGAGATAGCACAGCGGTGTTTGCCTTGCAAGCAGCCGATCCAGGACCTAAGGTGGTTGGTTCGAATCCCCGCGTCCCATGTAGTCCCTGGTGCCTGCTAGGAGCTATTTCTGAGCAGACAGCCAGGAGTAACCCCTGAGCACAGCTGGGTGTGGCCCATAAACCAAAAAAAAAAAAAAAAGAAAGAAAAGAAAAGAAAAGAAAAGAAAATTTACCCCACCCAAAGTTACACCCTAACTCCAAGAAAGGATGCATCCAATGATGGAGATACAGAAAACAGTCCCACCCTTTGGCTCAGATGGCTCTGTAAGTCTCATTCAGCTCTTGAATCTGGTAAGACGGCTAAAGCCTGAATAGCACCTGTGTCACAGTTCACTCTCTTCTCTCTTTTTTTATTTTATTCTTTTTATTGACAAAAGCATTTCCCAGTAAACCTCCTGCTGTAAATCTTCTTCTCATTTTCTCTTTCAAGAGAATTTGATTTTACAGGAAGATCTGGACCAATAGTACAATAAGAAGGGTGTTTTTCCTGCTCGTGGCAGATTCAGATTAGATCTCCAGTACTTTATTTGATCCCTTGAGTCTGCCAGGAGTATACCCTGCACACAGAGCCAGGAATAAACCTTAAGCACAGCTAATGTGACAATTTCCACCCAACACACACACATACACACACACACACACACACACACACACACACACACACAGATTTTGACCTTAAAACATCTACCAAATCTTCAATTCTTCTATATCAGCCAACATCTCAGAAACAAATGTCCGCAAACCTTATTACCAGAGAGTTCACTCAAAGTCTTTGAAGTCATTAGTACTTTGATGATAACAATGAGAGTTATCTCACTATTCACCTATTATCTCACTATTCACTATTAGTCACCTATTCAACAAGAAAAGGTGAAGTTATACAATGAACAGGGTTGGTATCTGAAGAATAGTTTTCATTCTTTACTTATACCAATAACTTTATGTCAACCATATAAAAATGGGAATTTGTGACAGCAAGCTTGTCTCTAGCTCTATGAAAGATTAGTGAATATTAGAAACATCTACTAAAAATAAGATAAAATAACATGCAACTAACAAAACAATTCAAACCTTCAGCAAATTATCTTGGCTACATGATGATGGATTTGAAAATAAAATTTACCAAATCAACACATTCTCCAGAATCTTGGAAGCAAAGTTATCATAATGTAATGAAACACATTCTCTATATAAAATTAAATTTAGTCATAAGTATATCATTATCTGGTAAACATTTCCCTTAATATACCAATAAACATAAATGTACCAAATACCCTGTAAAAAATCACTACACTGGTGATGGGAATGTTGCACTGGTGATGGGTGGTGTTCTTTACATGACTGAAACCCAAACACAATCATGTATGTAATCAAGGTGTTCAAATAAAAAATAAAAAAGAATATTCATTCAAAAGTAAAAAAGAAAATCACTACACTCTCTTCATCTTCCTTTAAAGCTGCTTTTAATTATGTTATTTGTTAAGTTCCTTTTATTATATAAAATTTAATTTGAGTATATATTTGAGTGTGCATATATATACATATATATGTAATAGTTTCTTTGTCCACTTATCTTTCTTAGACACTTGGTTGTTTCCAGATTTTGACTATTATAGTGTTGCAATGAACATAAGGGTACAAATGTCTTTTTGGCAGAGAAATTTGGGGTCCTTGAGATAAATTCAAGAAGTGAAATTTCAGGGTTACATAGGAACTCAATTCTTTGCTTTTTGAAAAATAACCATCCTTTATTCCATAAGGTTGAACCAGTTGGTATTCCCTCCAGCAGTGGATGAGGTTTCCTTTACCCTCACATTCACTCCCAAAGGATTTATTTTTTAGTGTATACCAGTCCAACTGATGTAGATGATATCTCATGTTGTTATTTGCATTTCCTGCTTTTAGTCTTTTTGGGGAAGGGGGTTGGGCTACACCCGGTGATGCTCAGGGGTTCTGGCTATGCGCTCAGAAGTCGCTCCTGGTTCCTGGCTTGGGGGACCATATGGGATGTCGGGGGATCGAATCATGGTCCTTCCTAGGCTAGCGCTGGCAAGGCAGACACCTTACCTCTAGCACCACCGTGCCAGTCCCTTTCAGTTTCTTTTCTTTTCTTTTCTTTTCTTTCTTTCTTTCTTTCTTTCTTTCTTTCTTTCTTTCTTTCTTTCCTTTCTTTCTTTCTTTCTTTCCTTCCTTCCTTCCTTCCTTCTTTCTTTCTCTTTCTTTCTTCCTTCCTTTTTTCTTTCCTTCTTCCTTCCTTCCTTCCTTCCTTCCTTCCTTCTTTCTTTCTTTCTTTCTTTTTTCTTTCTTTCTTTCTTTCTTTCTTTCTTTCTTTCTTTCTTTTTTTCTTTCTTTCTTTCTTTTTCCTTCCTTCCTTCCTTTTCCTTCCTTCCTTCCTTCCTTCTTTCTTTCTTTCTTTCTTTCTTTCTTTCTTCTTTCTTTCTTTTCTTCTTTCTTTCTTTCTTTCTTTCTTTCTTTCTTTCTTTTCTTTCTTTCTTTCTTCCTTCCTTCCTTCCTTCCTTTCTTCCTTCCTTCCTTTCTTTCTTTCTTTCTTTCTTTCTATCTTTCTTTCTTTTCTTTCTTTCTTTCTTTCTTTCTTTCTTTCTTTCTTTCTTTCTTTCCTTCCTTCCTTCCTTCCTTCCTTTCTTCCTTTCTTCCTTTCTTTCTTTCTTTCTTTCTTTTCTTTCTTTCTTTCTTTCTTTCTTTCTTTCTTTCTTTCTTTCTCTCTCTCTTTCTTTCTTTCTTTCCTTCTTTTTTTTTGAGTATTCTGCTTTTAGTCTTAATTTATAAATAAAGAGCCTCACTATATTTCGTGAAAAATTGTTTAGTTGATTTTAAAGTCAACTGGTTGGGATTTTCAATGACTTCATATTTTCATAGAAGCAGTGGTTTTATTAAATATTGAGAGACTTGACAGCAATCAATATTTGGGTTTATTATCAATATTAATGTAGAAAACATACATTCTCAAAGTGTGCTTTTAATAGCATTACTTTAAATTTTTCATTGCAGGTAGATGCCAGTTATTTGTTCATCATCCAATTAAATAAAAATTTCATAAGTGTTTGACCATAATCAAGATTGTAGGACAAGGCAGAAAGTCTCACTATTGTAAACATTGTAGGGAAATAACATACTTAAATATATCATGGTAATTAATTATCGGTAATTAATATATCATGGTAATCTAAAAGACTAAAAGACTTTAGATTATTGAAAACCCCTCAGGTACCTCTACTCCTCAAAAATAACTCACTAAAAATATACAGAAAGATGACCATGTTTTTCTTGTATTTATCTATTGATTTCAGAAGAAGATAAAATGTTTATATATGTAGTAAAACATTTTAAAAGAGGTCTGTCATTCTTGTCAATTGCATAATAGAGATATGACATTACATTTAAAAAAATATAACTAGACAACCTCCAGTAATTGGGGATTATCAATAAACATTTTAATATACAGCGTTTTAAAAAAAGAAAAAGAAAAACAGGATTGGAAATATTAAGTATAGTTCAAACTAAATAAGGAAAATTAACACTTATCTTGTCAAATTTTGTAAGATTAAGTTTAAGTAATCCTTAGAGAAAAAATTATTTTTTACATGCTTAAATTATGGAAGAAAAATGTTTATAATCAGTGATCAAAGCTTTTACCTTAACAATAAAAGAAGCAAATTAAACCGAAGGGAGAGAAAAGGAAATAATACTAAAAACTGCAATTAAAGAATTATAATAACATATAATTTCATATTACTTTGTGGTTCTATATTTGGTGTTTATATGTAGAAAACAGAAGCTTGGAAGAATAATTGCAACCCCATGTTCTTTGCAACTTTGCTTAGTCAATATATTTAAAACCCTGAAGTATCCGTTAAAAGAATAACTGTGAATAAAGATCATATGGGATGTGTATGTGTATATGCTTAGATATTTCATATATACACAATGGAATATCACTAAACCATTTAGAAAAATCTTACAATTTGGGACATGAAGAAACTAGAAGGCATTATGTTAAATGAAATGTCACTAAACAAATACCACATGACTGATAGAGAATCTAAGGAATACAAGCAAAAAGAATACAAGTAAAAAAGATTGATGATTGTTAGAAACAGAGGTTGAAATTAAAGGAAAGAGATAAAGGGGTCAATAGGTAAAGAGAGAAAAATTGCAAGTGTTTTAATCAATAGTTTTCCCTTTATAGCTTTTCCTACTGGGATTGAGGCTGGTGGGAGTCCTCATGTAATTTATGTGAAGAGGGGAGGACAGAGATAGCAGCCTCAGAAGGAAATCTCTGCTTTATTTCTATCCACCTCTGCCACCTGGGGAACAGCTGGAGCAATTTAGGACTGACAAGAGTCCTTGTTCTTTACAGGAAAGGAAAGTCAGTTCTAGATCTACCCAAACCTTTCAGGTCTATCTTCCTCTCAGAAAAAAGTTTCAGGAGATGAGCAGTGAGGTATAAACAGGTTTTATTTGAGGAATGGGGGAGGGGGGGAGAAGGAGAGAGAGAGAGAAGGAGGATGAGAAGAGAGGAGAGGGGAAAGAGGGAGGAGAGGGGAGAGAGGGGAGGGGAGGAGAGAGAGGGAGGGGAGGGGAGAGAGGGGAGAGAGGAGAGAGAAGAGCACGCAAGAGAGAGAGCGCTAAAAAATGCTAAAAAAAGAAAGAAAGAAAGAAAGAAAGAAAGAAGGAAGGAAGGAAGGAAGGAAGGAAGGAAGGAAAGAAAGAAAGAAAGAAGAAAGAAAGGAAAGAAGAAAGAAAGAAAGAAAGAAAGAAAGAAAGAAAGAAAGAAAGAAAGATAGAAAGAAAGAAAGAAAGAAAAGAAAGAAAAGAAAGAAAGAAGAAGGAAGGAAGGAGGAAGGGAAGGAAAGAAAGAAAGAAAAGAAGAAAGAGAAAGGAGGAAGAAGAAGAAAGAAAGAAAGAAAAGAAAGAAAGAAGAAAGAAAGAAAGAAAGAAGAAGAAAGAAAGAAAGAAGAGAAAGAAAGAAAAGAAGAAAGAAAAAAGAAGGAAAGAAGAAAGAAAGAAAGAAAGAAAGAAAGAAGAAAGAAAGAAGAGAAAAGAAAGAAAAGAAAAGAAGAAAGAAAGAAAGAAAGAAAGAGAAGAAAGAAAAAAGAAAAAGAAAGAAAGAAGAAGAAGAAAAGAAAGAAGAAAGAAAAAGAAAGAAAGAAAGAAAGAAAGAAAGAAAGAGAAAAGAAAAAGAAAGAAGAAAGAAAGAAAGAAAGAAAGAAAGAAAGAAAAGAAAGAAAGAAGAAAGAAAGAAGAAAGAAAGAAAGAAAGAAGAGAAAAGAAAGAAAGAAAGAAAGAAGAAAGAAAAGAAGGAAAGAAAGGAAGAAAGAAAAGAAAGAAAGAAAAGAAAGAGAAGAAAGAAAGAAAGAAAGAAAGAAAGAAAGAAAAAGAAAGAAAGAGAAAGAAAGAAAGAAAGAAAGAAAGAAAGAAAGAAAGAAAGAAAGAAAGAAAGAAAGAGAGAGAGAGAGAGAGAGAGAGGAAAGAGAGAAAGAGGAAAGAGAGAAGAGAGAAAGAAAGAAAGAAAGGAAGAAAGAAAGAAAGAAAGAAAGAAAGAAAGAAAGAAAGAAAGAAAGAAAGAAAGAAAGAAAAGAAAGAAAGAAAAAAGAAAGAAAGAAAGAAGAAAGAAGAAAGAAAGAAAGAAAGAAAGAAAGAAAGAAAGAAAGAATGTGGGCTTCTCCATAGGCAGAGAGATCCCCAGTACACATCCCAGTATTACATAGAAAAGTACACATCTGAAGAAAGGAGATGCAAGTGATGCATCCATGCAGGAACCATGTGCATTGGCTGACAACACAGATAAGTTTGGGCAGCTCTAACACACAACTCCTTTATTTATTCCAGGTTGGCTTTTATAAAATTGTTTCAGCATACCTCATGTGGAACTTTCTACCTAGGTAAGCATCTGATGCTAGGGTAGTTACCATGGGGAAGAGGTGGGAGCAGTATTCTTTTTTGTTTTGTTTTGTTTTTTGTTTTGTTTTTGTTTTTGTTTTGTTTTTGGGCCACACCCAGCTGTGCTCAGGGGTTATTCCTGGCTGTCTGCTCAGAAATAGCTCCTGGCAGGCATATGGGACGCCGGGATTCGAACCAACCACCTTAGGTCCTGGATCAGCTGCTTGCAAGGCAAACGCTGCTGTGCTATCTCTCTGGGCCCCGGGAACAGTATTCTTTAATATTCTTTTTCTGGCCTCTATTCCTGCTGGAATTTCTCTTAGAGGGGATCCAACCTTTTCTGAGCCTACATTGGAGCCAGGTAAAAAAATGTCTTAGCAGATCAGTTCCTGAGTGCACAAGGTGAGTCCTGACAATGCTTTTGGCAACTCAGAGCTAGTGACATAGTAATATCATCAAATCCCATCTCTTGATTTTATTCTGTTCAAAGGACTTATTGCCACTGAAGGAGTGGGTGGGGCTTTCCAACCTGCCTGCTTCAGGATGAACCATGAGTTATTATTAAATTATGATCATTATTTTCTGACCCCAATATATATTGTTTTTTAATTCAAATACAAGAGACAATATAGAAAGCTGTTTTTTATTCTCCCCTTTTTATCCACTGAAGTTTACTTTTTTTTTTTTTTAAAAAAAGGCATATTCTATTAAAGCATAAAACATACATGCCAAAAATGTTACTATTTTTGTTTAAAAGTAAATAAAATCCAGGGCAAGGAAGATTGCTGGAGCATATGCTCTGAGTGCAGGAGGCCCCAGTTTGATCCTGGCACCACATTATCCTGTGGTCATCACTAGGGGTGGCCCCTAAATACCAAAAGATGATGGGTCTGTTTGACCTGTGTGGTCAAACACCAAATAAGAAAAAGAAAGAAAAAAAAAAACCCAAATTTGCTTTTAACATGGATGATTGCTTAAGAGAGAAGAATAAGTGAAGAGAAATATAACACATATAACAACATTATTAATCACATTATATTCCTAGATCTAAGTTTATAGGTATGTTCAAGAAAATTCCACAAGAAGCATCTTTTAATCTATATTCTTTCTGTGGGTATTTTATAATCCAATCTTAAAAGTGAATTCAGACCATGAATAATTAGAGAAATGCCATTTCATTTTTATATTCCTCCTACCTGGGAACAGCTGTTTGAATTCATTTGTAGCTGCCATTTAAGCAGTCCTTTCTAACTCCAGCTAGTGTCCTCATCATGCCTCATTATTTTTTAGTAGAAAACTCTACACATTTTTTTCAAATCTCTATTAATGGCATACGTGTCATGAATAATGTATTCAATATGTATTTTTAAAACTCAGGAATGTTTAGCTCCGTGGAATTCAATCTTGATGGGACAGTGCCTATATTCATTACTAGGAGTGTGTGATCATAGTACAATCAGGACTTTCTGGAAAATCAGTTGTGGTGAGTTACCACACCTGGTTCCATAGGAGGTTACTATCATGGTGATTGACTGGAGGGTGCCCTAGGTTGGCAGAGCCATGAAAATTAAGATGGAGGTGGGCTTTAGAGCATTCAAGAAAGCTTCCAGGGCACTAAAGGTGAGCTCTGAAGAACATTTGTCTCTGAGTCCCTAGATGCCTTTTCTCCACTCCAAAGCACAGAGGATAAAGCAATGTCTACAAAAGGCAGCAGATGAAAAAACATCTATGCACTTCACTGAATGAATTCTGTAAGGACTTTCAAGTAAAGGTAAACTGAAATTGGCTTCAGATACACTTAAGTAGGAAGACATGACCAGATTCTGACCAGTAATTGAAGACAGAAAACTAAGATATGGAAGGTCACACTACCAATTTGCATGAACTAGGTGAAACTGATAGCTTTCCTAAGACTGGTAAGAAATTCCCTCTTCTATTCAATTATTCTGTCAACAAATATGGCTAACATGTGTTATGTTTAATTATTCAGTCAACAAACATATACTACATATGACTTGCCTACTCTTGCACAGGTCTTAAAGCTAATTAAAACATGATTTATGGTTTTTACAGTCACTTGATGAAATTAAACAACAGAAAAAGTAAAAGGATTATGATATTGCTGTGACATAGGTAAAAGAGAGTGGTAAGAGATGTGACCTGAGTGGCGTGATCTAGACATGACTTTAGAGCCAGGCCCCTAGAAAAGCCCTGATACATTGCAATGACAGGAGGATTCATGTTCAAAAGGGATCTCCCACTTGGAGATTAATGTTTTGCAGTCATTGCAGTTAAACTCAGAGTACATGTATATATGTACCCTGCCAAGCTTGGGTCCACAGGGACTCAAGTTTGTGATGTTGAAATTAAACTCAGGCTATCTCCCCAGTCCCTGAATAATTCTATTTTTTTAAATGTTTGTTTTATTTTAGGCACAATGGTGATTCACATGATAGGGTAGGATTTTCTGTGACCCCTCACCAACTCAACCAACCCCAGCATTTTCACCTCACTCATGCTCCTGTACTTCACTTTGGTTTTGACTTCGTGTTTTATATGTGACATTTGATGAAGCTATGAGAATGTCTCCTGTGGTAGGTTCCCTGCCAGCATCTGTGCCTGACACATGCAGATAGATATGATCAAATATCTTGGGGTCTGGGGTAAACAATAATAATATGGGGACCTGCAACATAATTTTCCAGCCACCAGGAAACCGTCTTCTGGTACAACTCAGCTCTCCTACCTGTAACCTTTGGCAAGCCATTCAGGAGAGAAGTGAAGAAAGTGCAGGAAAAAACTCTCCAGGAGAAAAGAACTCTGTTGTGGAGGTATTCTTGCTGGGGAGGAAACGGGGAAGGTCTCTTGTAGCTTTATCAAAATGCAAACTTTAACTTACAAGATTTTTCACTACCAGGCTTATGTCCAGGAGACCATTTACTTTCCTAAATGTAGTGTTCTTTGTTCCATACCCTTCTATAGTTGAAGAGAAGGGATTTGGAGGGCTCTAGGTAGAAATTGGGTTATTAATGAGGCTGGACACAGAGGTTTAACCCCAGATAAAATTAACCCAGGCAACATAATCTGGTGAGAGGAGAAAGCAGCTGATACCAGTTAAAGGTTCTTGCACACCACACTCAGGGTTAGGCCTGACTTGCACCAAAGATACTTTGAGGGATGAGATTCCCTTCTCTGAGACTTTCAGGATTTTCCACAAGCTAGAGGTTAGTGCCCCATTCTGCATCTTTGAGGGATCCTGCACTGCAGCATGAGGGTACAGTCTCCTCACTGAAAACTTTAGGGCCATCATATCTCCCATTAGAGAGGCCACCCTGAGAAGAAAACTTCAGGACCTCTTTGTTTAGTTTGCTTTCTTAATAGTCACTGCTACTATAAACAAGCATGGACCATTTAGTATCATTTCTCATGTACTCTCAATTCTCAGCAACTCTCTGTAAGACATTGAAGGAACACTAAATAACTTCTACTCCTCAAAGTCTAGCTCTCTGAGTAGCCTACTAGATGCTTCCAAAGGAGAAAAACATCCAACTACTTATTGTTAGCTTGTAAATAAAGCTCTCCCTTATACAGAGAGGAGGGGAAGCAGAGGGAACAGCAACATGAAAGACTGGGGATTTTCATTGGAAATAGAGAATTGGATAAAAAAAAAAAGAATAGTTAATGTAATGGGACTCGTTTATCTTTCCAGACTAAATTGATTAGTCTGCCTAATATATGCATATATAGTTATCAAAATGACTTTATTTCATTTCTGTTTTATCAACAGTTTTCAAAGTAAGCCTAGTGTTGATATTAAGAGAACTGAATTTCATTCACACTTTTAAAATCCTTGCTCATTTCATGGTTCTTTGTGTGTTTTCCTAGAAGTCAAAGTTCTAAAGATGAGAAAGATAAGGTGTGTGGAGGGAAAGAAATTCTAAGGATAAAAATCTTAAAGATGTTTGGTACAATATGCTTAGTTCATAACTGTAAAGCAAAATGCCTTGTCATTTTGCCATTTTAGCAAAAATACAGTTGTGGTTTATGCTATATGATCATTCATCATGTGCATTATAAAGTCTTCTTTCCATTTATATAATTGTTTAATACATTGTGCTCAATCAGGTTTGCAGAAAGAGACTTTAATGATTGTTGCAGAGTACAAAGTTGTCATAAAAATAAAAAATTACAGGAAATAAGATTTTAATATATATTTTTTGTTCTGAAAACTATGTTATACCTCTGCAGATATCCGCAGCTCTTTTTGGACCAATAACTCACAGAAATTGGAAAGATTACATTTTATCCTGAGTACAAATGGGAAATATGCTTTCTTCTTTTCTAAATACAGTTTAGTAAATACATTTATATTTCAATGTTGATGTGTTTGTATAAATCCATAAAGGAAGTCGTTCCTTTCTGTGTAGTCTCAGGCCCTAATACAAATAGAAATCTTAAAAGTCATTTATGGGACCCCAATTCTATCTGCCAAGGAGACATAGTGCCTTAGGAAATAGATTTAAATATAAGAGTAAGCTCCAATGACAACAGCCACAGTTTCTAGTGCCCTGCAAACCTCAAGTAGACCCAAGAAGAACCAGCAGACTGTAGATTTCTCAGTCCTTGCTATGAAAAATAAGGAATATTCTCCAGCTGGGCTTAGGAACACAGGACTAGGCTTCATCTAGTCCTATCTAGTCCCATCTAGACCAGCGAAGACCCCCATAAAGCCAACTCATCAGGCCCCCAAAAGAGTCTCAACAGGTAACTGGTTAGGAGGCCACCCTGAAAGTAGAGCCCAAAGTCTGCTTTCCCCTAAGTCACTCAACATTGCACTTACACAAACAGCATCTGATGTTTGTGACCAGTAATGACTTTCCCTTCCCTTCGTTTAAACTTCGCATGCATCCTACAGGACAAACCTTTGTATGAGTACCCTCACTCACCTACAATAAATGAGCACTCCCATTTCCTTCTGAATTTGCTTCCAGTAGGTTTAGTTCTTTGACTCTGCATCCTCTGCTTCCCTGCCCAGCCTTGAGCCATTCCTCCTGGGGCTTGGCCAAGAATCTGGGAACCCTACACCATTTCACAACAATGTTAAATTTATGACCACTTCCAGGGGCATGGCTTCAGAGTTAAGAGAAAATCTTGGAAGCATGGATCTCTCCCAAGCCTGGAGAGGGATGGAATGGACTTTTACATACAAGACATTCCTAAAAGAAGAACAGAATGCCTGAGGCTCTGCATTAGCTTGTTATTCACATGGACCAAGCCTGGGTTACCTTGATGTGACAAGTAAAATATTAATTTATTAATATGTCACCTGCTCTTTCATTAACCAATCACCATGGCATCTCAGCAAAGTAAAAGATTATTACTACTGTTAATTTTATTAACAGCTAAATATAGCCCAGAAAACATAGGGAGGACACTTGAAAACTTTTGGAGGCAGTGAAGACCTTTATAGAAATACACTGAACTATCAAAGTTGGGGGGGGGAGTGGCATAAAAGAATGAAAGGGAAAAGCCAAGAAGAATTTGTAGATAAAAGTTTTCCCTTAATTATTGAGACTTACCCCTCCAGAAAATATTTCTCTTATGCCAGAATACTTTGAAGAACAGAAATCGTGGGCATTGTAATACAATTCCCAACAGGAAACTAAAGAATGGTTTACTAGCCAAAGAAAATTACTTATTACTGGCCAAAATAAAAACATTAATAAAAAATAAAAGTGAGCCTTCTTAAATAAAGGATGTTTATTTAAATAAATAATATAAAAGAAAAAGAAAATGTGTGTGATATAAAGCAGAAGAAGAAAAAATACTTAATTTTGATTCAATAAAGTAGAAAATTATTCAAGAATTACACGAGGTTCCCACTTAGGGAAAAGATACTTAAACAGCATTTTAAAAACTGTCTTGTAAAGAAAGAGGCTGAACAGACAGTGAGAGGGGTAAGTTGGAGCAGTTATGGTTTTATGTTATGTAACAGTTTTATGTTCTGTTAAAAACTAGTAGAAGTCCTATGTCTCATCTCATTCCCCATGTCCAGCATCAAGGAACTTACCCAAGGGAAACCTAACTTGAATTCCTCCAAATATTAAATATTCAGAAAACAGATATTTATCAGTAGACACTTTTTCTATGTGGTCAAAAGTGTTTCTTCTCATACTAAGGAAACCAGAAAAGTTTTTTTGTTTGATTGTTTTTGATGCTCAGGGGTTACTCCTGGCTAAGCGCTCAGAAATCGCCCCTGGCTTGGGGGGACCATATGGGACTCGGGGGAATTGAACCACAGTCCTTCCTTGGCTTGCGCTTGCATGGCAGACACCTTACCTCTAGCGCCACCTCATCGCCACCCCCCCTTTTTTTTGGAAACTCATGCCAGAAAAGTTTCTAACATGCTGCTTAAGAAAATAATTTCAAGTTTTGGCTTATCTTGGTCACTACAGAGTAACAATAGTCTTCTTTAATATCTGAAGTCACCCAGGATCACTTAACTTCTGATTTAAAGATTAATTATATTATCCACTCATCCTGGATTTCCTATCTTCAGGACAGATAGAGAAATTCAATAACACCCTAAAAAGAATATTAGGTAAATATGTCAAGAAACTTCCAAATTGTGGTTTTCACTCTTGTCTATTGTCTCTTTCAGATATAGAATTGCTCCTAAAGTCAGAACTCAACTGAGTCTCTTTAAATTATTATATGTAGTCTTTTGTTTGGTTTGGTTTGGTGTTTTAAAAACAAACAAAAATATCATAGTCTAATCTGTTTTTTCTCTCTTTCAGACTTTGACAACTTTGAAATTCAATAAACTATTGTCTGGACCCCATTAATACTAAGTTAGCATAATATCTCCCTCTGTGCACCTTTGCTAGAAGGAAACATCTACCAAAGAAGGACTTTCACCCATGATTAAAGATTTAAGGCAATGAAATCTTGAGGTTTAGTAATAAGTTTTGGCAGAAATAATAAAACTAAGAGTTGCCTAGTTATCAGTCCTAAAGTACCCCAAATGTATGAAGACCACACTCTTTTGAGATGCAGTTACTAAGCTCTTTGAACTTGGAGAAAATGTGGCACCACCCAGATACTAAACACACACACACACACACACACACACACACACACACACACACAAGGGAGAATCACCTTAGAAAAAGAAAAGCTCAGTTTCAAGAGAAACTGAGATGGTAAGACTATAAAAGGACCATCAAGAGTCCCAGACTGTCCCCCTTCACAAAGCCCTAGGCTACACAGATGCGGGGGCAATTTGGGGAAAAAGTCCAAATATAAAACCATCTTTGGGGGATAATTCTCCATTTTGAAGATTCACCAGAATCTCAACATAAGTCCTTGGTGTTTTTCCCTCTAGAGAAGTTTATGTTCTTTCTTCAACAAGTATCTCTCTTTTACACCCTCCCCTTATATTTCTCTTTTTTTTTTTTTCTATGTCCCTCTCAGTCATTATTTTCTTTTTTTTCTTTAACTACAATGTATTAAATAATGCAATGTATTGTATATAATAATATATTGTATATACATTGTATTCCATTATTGAATAACAATATTTTTTTTCTTAACACCACCCATCACCAGTGCAACATTCCCGTCACCAATGTCCCAAGTCTCCGTCCTCCCCACCCGACCCCCGCCTGTACTCTAAACAGGCTCTCAATTTCCCTCATACATTCTCATTATTAGGACAGTTCAAAATGTAGTTATTTATCCAACTAAACTCATCACTCTTTGTGATGAGCTTCCTGAGGTGAGCTGGAACTTCCAGCTCTTTTCTCTTTTGTGTCTGAAAGTTATTATTGCAAGAATGTCTTTCATTTTTCTTAAAACCCATAAATGTGTGAGACCATTCTGCATTTTTTCTCTCTCTCTCTGACTTATTTCACTCAGCATAATAGATTCCGTGTACATCCATGTATAGGAAAATTTCATGACTTCATCTCTCCTGACAGCTGCATAATATTCCATTGTGTATATGTACCACAGTTTCTTTAGCCATTCGTCTGTTGAGGGCATCTTGGTTGTTTCCAGAGTCTTGCTATGGTAAATAGTGCTGCAATGAATATAGGTGTAAGGAAGGGGTTTTTGTATTGTATTTTTGTGTTCCTAGGGTATATTCGTAGGAGTGGTATAGCTGGATCGTATGGGAGCTCGATTTCCAGTTTTTGGAGGAATCTCCATATCGCTTTCCATAAAGGTTGAACTAGACGGCATTCCCACCAGCAGTGGATAAGAGTTCCTTTCTCCCCACATCCCCGCCAACACTGTTTATTCTCATTCTTTGTGATGTGTGCCATTCTCTGTGGTGTGAGGTGGTATCTCATCGTCGTTTTGATTTGCATCTCCCTGATGATTAGTGATGTGGAGCACTTTTTCATGTGTCTTTTGGCCATCTGTATTTCTTCTTTATCAAAGTGTCTGTTCATTTCTTCTCCCCATTTTTTGATGGGATTAGATGTTTTTTTCTTGTAAAGTTCTGTCAGTGCCTTGTATATTTTGGAGATTAGCCCCTTATCTGATGGGTATTGGGTGAATAGTTTCTCCCACTCAGTGGGTGGCTCTTGTATCTTGGGCACTATTTCCTTTGAGGTGCAGAAGCTTCTCAGCTTAATATATTCCCATCTGTTAATTTCTGCTTTCACTTGCTTGGAGAGTGCAGTTTCTTCCTTGAAGATGCCTTTAGCCTCAATGTCCTGGAGTGTTTTACCTACGTATTGTTCTATATATCTTATGGTTTTGGGGCTGATATCGAGGTCTTTAATCCATTTGGATTTTACCTTCGCACATGATGTTAGCTGGGGGTCTAAGTTCAATTTTTTGCAAGTGGCTACCCAGTTGTGCCAACACCACTTGTTGAAGAGGCTTTCTTTGTTCCATTTAGGATTTTTTGCTCCTTTATCAAAAATTAGGTGATTGTATGTCCGGGGAACATTCTCTGAGTATTCGAGCTTATTCCACTGATCTGAGGGCCTGTCCTTATTCCAATACCATGCTGTTTTGATAACTATTGCTTTGTAGTAAAGTTTAAAGTTGGGGAAAGTAATTCCTCCCATATTCTTTTTCCCAATGATTGCTTTAGCTATTCGAGGGTGTTTATTGTTCCAAATAAATTTCAAAAGTGCCTGGTCCACTTCTTTGAAGAATGTCATGGGTATCTTTAGGGGGATCGCATTAAATCTGTACAGTGCTTTGGGGAGTATTGCCATTTTAATGATGTTAATCCTGCCAATCCATGAGCAGGGTATGTGCTTCCATTTCCGCGTGTCCTCTCTTATTTCTTGGAGCAGAGTTTTATAGTTTTCCTTGTATAGGTCCTTCACATTTTTAGTCAAGTTGATTCCAAGATATTTGAGTTTGTGTGACACTATAGTGAATGGAGTTGTTTTCTTAATGTCCATTTCTTCCTTATTAGTATTGGTGTATAGAAAGGCCATTGATTTTTGTGTGTTAATTTTGTAGCCTGCCACCTTGCTATATGAGTCTATTGTTTCTAGAAGCTTTTTGGTAGAGTCTATGGGGTTTTCTAAGTAGAGTATCATGTCATCTGCAAACAGTGAGAGCTTGACTTCTTCCTTTCCTATCTGGATTCCCTTGATATCCTTTTCTTGCCTAATCGCTATAGCGAGTACTTCCAGTGCTATGTTGAATAGGAGTGGTGAGAGAGGACAGCCTTGTCTTGTGCCAGAATTTAGAGGAAAGGCTTTCAGTTTTTCTCCATTGAGGACAATATTTGCCTCTGGCTTGTGGTAGATGGCCTTAACTATATTGAGAAAGGTTCCTTCCATTCCCATCTTGCTGAGAGTTTTGATCAAGAATGGGTGTTGGACCTTGTCAAATGCTTTCTCTGCGTCGATTGATATGATCATGTGATTTTTATTTTTCTTGCTGTTGATGTTGTGTATTATGTTGATAGATTTACGGATGTTAAACCAGCCTTGCATTCCTGGAATGAAACCTACTTGATCGTAGTGGATGATCTTCTTAATGAGGCATTGAATCCTATTTGCCAGGATTTTGTTGAAGATCTTTGCATCTGTGTTCATCAGCGATATTGGTCTGTAATTTTCTTTTTTCGTAGCATCTCTGTCTGGTTTAGGTATCAAGGTGATGTTGGCTTCATAAAAGCTATTTGGAAGTTTTTCTGTTTTTTCAATTTCATGAAAGAGTCTTGCCAGGATTGGTAGTAGTTCCTCTTGAAAGGTTTGAAAGAATTCATTAGTAAATCCATCTGGGCCTGGGCTTTTGTTTTTGGGCAGACATTTGATTACTTTCTTAATTTCCTCAATAGTAATGGGTGTGTTTAGATATGCTACATCCTCTTCATTCAATCGTGGAAGATTATAAGATTCCAAAAATGTATCCATTTCTTCCAGGTTTTCATTTTTAGTGGCATAGAGTTTCTCAAAGTAGTTTCTGATTACCCTTTGAATCTCTACCATATCAGTAGTGATCTCTCCTTTTTCATTCCTAATACGAGTTATCAAGTTTCTCTCTCTTTCTTTCTTTGTTATTTTTGCCAGTGGTCTATCAATCTTGTTTATTTTTTCAAAGAACCAACTTCTGCTTTCGTTGATCTTTTGGATGGTTTTTCTGGTTTCCACTTCATTGATTTCTGCTCTCAGCTTTGTTATTTCCTTCTGCCTCCCTATTTTTGGATCCTTTTGTTGAGCACTTTCTAATTCTATGAGCTGCGTCATTAAGCTATTCAGGTATGCCCCTTCTTCTTTCCTGATGTGTGCTTGTAAAGCTATAAATTTTCCTCTCAGTACTGCTTTTGCTGTGTCCCATAGGTTCTGATAATTTGTGTCTCCATTGTCATTTGATTTCAGGAAGGTTTTGATTTCCTCTTTGATTTCATCTCGGACCCACTGATTATTCAGTATGAGGCTATTTAACTTCCAGGTGTTAAAATTTTTCTTCTGTGTCCCTTTGTAGTTTATATATAATTTCAGGGCTTTGTGGTCAGCAAAGGCAGCCTGCAAAATTTCTATCCTCTTGATATTATGGAGGTATGTTTTGTGTGCTAACATGTAGTCTATCCTAGAGAATGTCCCATGTACATTAGAGAAAAATGTGTATCCAGGCTTCTGGGGGTGGAGTGTCCTGTATATATCTACTAGGCCTCTTTCTTCCATTTCTCTCCTCAGGTCTAGTATATTCTTGTTGGGTTTCAGTCTGGTTGACCTGTCTAGTGTTGACAATGCCGTGTTGAGGTCTCCCACAATTATTGTGTTGTTATTGATATTATTTTTCAGATTTGTCAACAGTTGTATTAAATATTTTGCTGGCCCCTCATTCGGTGCATATATGTTTAGGAGGGTGATTTCTTCCTGCTGTACATATCCCTTGATTAATACAAAATGTCCATATTTGTCCCTTACAACTTTCCTAAGTATAAAGTTTGCATCATCTGATATTAATATGGCCACTCCTGCTTTTTTTTTTGGGTGTTGTTTGCTTGGATGATTTTCCTCCAGCCTTTTATTTTGAGTCTGTGTTTGTTCTGACTATTCAGGTGCGTTTCTTGTAGGCAGCAGAAGGTTGGATTGAGTTTTTTGATCCATTTAGCCACTCTGTGTCTCTTAACTGGTGCATTTAGTCCATTGACATTGAGAGAAAGAATTGTCCTGGGAGTTAGTGCCATCTTTATATTAAAGTTTGGTGTGTCTGTTGGTAAGCCTTGTCTTAAAGTATGCCGTTCAGTTTTTCTTTTAAGAATGGTTTTGAGTCTGTGAAGTTTTTGAGCTGTTGTTTGTCTGTGAAACTATGTATTGTTCCTTCAAACCTGAAAGTGAGTTTTGCTGGGTGCAGTATTCTAGGCGAAGCATTTATTTCATTGAGTTTTGTCACTATGTCCCACCACTGCCTTCTGGCCTTGAGTGTTTCTGGTGACAGGTCTGCAGTAAATCTCAAGGATGTTCCCTTGAATGTAATTTCTCTTTTCGATCTTGCTGCTTTCAGAATTCTGTCTCTATCTATGGGATTCGTCATTGTGACTAGGATGTGTCTTGGGGTGTTTTTTCTGGGGTCTCTTTTAGTTGGCACTCTTCGGGCATGCAGGATTTGATCACATATATTCATTATCTCTGGTAGTTTCTCTTTAATGATGTTCTTGATTGTTGATTCTTCCTGGAGATTTTCTTCCTGAGTCTCTGGGACTCCAATGATTCTTAAGTTGTTTCTGTTGAGCTTATCATAGACTTCTATTTTCATCTGTTCCCATTCTTTGAGTAATTTTTCCATTGTTTGATCATTTGCTTTGAGGCTTTTTTTCCAATTTCTTCTGCTGTATGTAATTGTTATGTATCTCATCTTCCAGTGTACTGATTCTATCCTCAGCTGCTGTTAACCTGTGGGAAATCTCAAACATGTTTTTCTTCAATTCATCTACTGAGTTTCTCAGACCTGTTATTTGATCTGAAATTTCTGTTTGGAGTTTTCTCATTTCTATCGTCATATTCTCCTGATTCTTTTTAGTTTTCTCTTCTATACTTTGTTTGAGTTCTTTGAACACATTCCATATTGCAACTCTAAACTCCTTATCTGAGAGACTGACTAGGTGGTTGGTCATGTTCAAGTCATCAGAGTTGCCATCTTCATTCTCTATGTCTGGCACTGGCCCGTGTTGTTTCCCCATTGTCACACTAGTACTGCGTGTTTTTCTACGTGTTGTGATTGTATTCATCGGCTAAATGCTGTGCACCGTCGCGAAGGGGAGCAGAGCAACCGTGCTCCTCTGGCTTCTCCCTTTCTGGGCGTGTCAACTCACCTCCACGGAAGGCTCACAGGAAGGCAGGATGGCAGATGGGCCGCACCCAGGATGAAATCAGGCCAAAAATGCAGGACAGCAGAGTAGAGAGGCAGAAGGGTGCTGGCATCTGAGATCCAGCGAAGTTCAGTGGCTCCTCCCTTTCTGGGCATGTCGACTCACCTCCATGGAAGGCTCACGGGAAGGCAGACTCCCCGGAAAGCTCACAGGAAGGCAGGCTGGCTGATGAGCCGCACCAAGGGTGAAATCAGGCCGAAAATGCAGGACAGCAGAGTAGAGAGGCAGAAGGGTGCTGGCATCTGAGATCCAGCGAAGTTCAGTGGCTCCTCCCTTTCTGGGCATGTCGACTCACCTCCACAGAAGGCTCACGGGAAGGCAGGCTGGCTGATGAGCCGCACCAAGGGTGAAATCAGGCCGAAAATGCAGGACAGCAGAGTAGAGAGGCAGAAGGGTGCTGGCATCTGAGATCCAGCGAAGTTCAGTCCCCTTATATTTCTCTAAATAAATCTATTTTACTTCACTATCCATCTACTTTTTTTTTTTTTGGTTTTTCGGCCACACCCGGTGACGCTCAGGGGTTACTCCTGGCTATGCGCTCAGAAGTCGCTCCTGTGCTCCTGGTTTGGGGGACCATATGGGATGCCGGGGGATCGAACCGCGGTCCGTTCAAGGCTAGCATAGGCAACGCAGGCACCTTACCTCTAGCGCCACTGCCCAGCCCCTATCCATCTACTCTTGAAATTCTTTTCTACAGAAAAGTAAATGATCCTGGAAAAGTTGGGCAGAAATTGGGACTGACCCCACATCTTGTGCCCTGACAAGAAACTGCAACCAACACTCTTGCTGACTCATTCTATGTGGCCCTTCTTCTCACACACACATCCCCTAAATGTGGACTGTTACATGCTACTGAATTCAGCACCAGAAGGACCCCACCCCCAGCTCAAGGACACTATCTAATCTCTTACTTCTGCAAAGCATTTCTCAAACTCAACAGGACCATGGTATGAGATGAAAATGTGCCCTTGATTTCACCCCCCACAAGAATATCTCAAAAGATTTAATTGGGATACCTATATTTCCTTTGTATGTTTAACCCCTCTATAGTAATACCTCTTAGTGTGTTTATTATCAAATGTAAAAGTAGCCTCCTCCATTCTTTTTATTCTTTAATTACTTTTTAAAATTTATTTTATTTATTTTTTCTATTATTATATATCATTTTTTTATCTTCACCTAGAAAAAGTCTTGCTTGGGATAAAAGCTCAGGTCAAAACCGGTGCAAAGAGATTGTGTAGCCTGTAATTCTTACCCCCAAATGCACCAGCAATATAATATGGCGCCATTCCTTTTTGCAAAGGCATGTTAAAAAAGGAAAAATTTTATGTATAGAAACAAACTCATATCTACTAGAGATAAGAACCCATATATTTTATAATACAGGGTCACCTCCCACCCTGAACCTATGTTGTGTGGACTCAACTTAGACTACATGTAATTGGACAGTGACTGTCCAACCCCAAACCCCAGATCCCAAACATAGAACCGACATAGTTTCTTGCAACAGCACCAGGAACCAAACCCCTCCTGGGGAATTTCTAATACCATTTTGGCACCAACTTGTGCCATTTTTGATACAACATCCTGACAACAAAGAAACAGCAACAACTTGATCTAAGAGCAGGTTGCCCTATCTCATCACCTAACTGTAAGATTAAAAACAGAAGCACATCATCCTTTGATCTGAGCAAAAACCAAGATCACTAATTACAGAGGACTGACTTTGACAACCACAACTGAAAAAATTTATCCTGAGACCAATAAGAAAGACCCTAGCCTAGAATTCGGCCTATGACTTATACAAAAACCAAGTTCTCTAATTCCAGAGGTCTGGCTTTGACAACTGAGACAAAGCAGAACTTCTGGAACCATAATGAAAGACTCTATTCTAGACTTCATCCTAGGATCTGTGCAAAAACTAAGAACATTAATTACAGAAGACTGATTACAACAACAGTGATGGGACAGAACTTCTAGATCCATAATGAAAGACTCTATCCTAGGCTTCATTCTATTACCTGTGCAACTATCAAGGTTTCTAGCTCAGAGACCTGATTTTATCATCCACAACTGAGCGAAACGTTTCCTGGCACCACAAAAGTTCTTGGGGAGAGGCCAGAGTTATAGAGAAGCAGTAGGGAGGTTTCCCTGCATGCGACTGACCCAGGATGGACCTCAGTTTGATCCCCGGCATCCCATATGGTTCCCCAAGCCAGAAGTGATTTCTGAGCACATAGCCAGGAGTATCAAATAGCCTTGAGCATCTTCAGGTATGATCCTTACCCCCCCCCAAAAAAAAAACTTTGGGGTTTAATAATGAGCATGTACAGAGTCTGTAGTTGTTCCCATGACAGTATGCTTCAAAAGCAGAGAAACCCTGTATCTCTTAGGCCAAGGGAATTCCCTTTCTAATTTCCCCAATATTTACTGTGCCTCTGCAAAAAAAAAAAAAAGGCAAAACACCTTGCCATACCAGCCCTCCTTCCTTTTTTCTTTTCTTATATCTCTTTTTCTTTCTTGTGGTTGTTGTTGGTTTTGTTGCTGTTGTGCTTTTTTGTAATTGCTTGTTTTGTTTTTGTTTTTCTTCTTTTTTTTCCTTTCTTCCTTTAAATTGATATTTATAGCCTCTAGACGAACTCCTCCAAACCTTTTTTTTCTTTCTTTTTTCAACAAAACAACAGAACTTGAATCATCTTGTTATGCCTCATAAATTGAGGGGGGGGGGAGATAGATGGTACCAGGATCATCAGTGTATGAACTGATGGACCAGGACTCAGTGTATGAACACTGAGTAAAAATAAAAAATGATCAGACTTAAAAAGCAAACCCAAAATCAATGCCAACAGAATTGATACCCAAACTACAAAAAGCTATACACAAAGGGGACCAGTTACACTAGCAGTCCAGAGGGTAAAGGGGGAGATATGGGATGCATGCTGGGAAAAGGGAACAATAGGGAGGACAACACTAGTGGTGGGTATGACCCTGATTCATTGTCACTATGTACCTTAAATATTACTATGAAGGATTTGTAATTCACTTTGATCACAATAATAATTATAAAAAAGAAAGAAATTGGGACTTTCTTTTTCTGAGAAGAGCAATTTCTTGTTCTAGCTAGAGTTCACAGTTGGGACCATTTCTCTTACTATATACATATAGATAAAGTGAATGTGAGACACAGCTCAACAGCTGCCTTAAAGAACTAGCGGAATGCTAAAATCCATATCATGCAGGTGCTGATGGAAGACTTTGCCAAGTAACTGAGGTGAGAGGAGCAGGGATGCAGCAGTACTTTTAGTCTACCTCCCTCACTTCTCATTTCACATAAGTCTGACAATCATGGCCTCTGCCTTGTAACTCCCATCTCTCTCTACACACATCCTTGTATAATGTCCTCCTCTACACATAAGCTGGTCTTACTGAATTGCTTCTAATATATTGAATATGACAGAATGATCAGGTGACCAGAGTTAATCTATTTTCAAAAGACTGCTTTCTGCCTTTACACCTTCTCAATTTCCTTGAACATTGATTGTTCTGGAGAAGATAAATGCCATGTTCCCAGGTAATAAATATAATGAAGAAGTCCACATAGTAAGAGATGAAGAGTAAGCACAAAACATGGCCCAGAAGAAAATCACTCCTACACTTTGTGCCTTTAGAGGAGACCTCAGCTTGAGCCAACAGTTTGATTTCACACCCAAGAGAAATTTGAACCAACAGTGCCTCAAAGATTTCTAATTCACAGAATCTACCACAAAATAAACATTGCCACAATTTGTTACACACTAGATAATTTACACCCAGCATTAATCTCTGCTGAGGTTAGATACTGGAGCATATTTATTTTTCTGGACACATAGGTATGTGGCAATATGTTAGCTAGAATTCCTGTGCAAAAGGGAACTTATAAATAACGAAAACTGTAAGATATGTCTTAATGAGAAATTTTTATAGCTCTTGTTGTATGAGCAACATTTAGAGATCCATAATCATTACCAATATTCTTTCCTTAAAAAAGAAACTTGTGAAATCAAAAGAAATGTAGGAGTTTTGACTCCTTCTTAATGCATATATTGAAGCATGTGTCCACAATATGTAATGCCAAATTTACTTGACTTGGCTAGTTCTTTCTCATCTCATATTCACACAAATTCTGAATAATTTGTTTCATACATAGTCTTTAATGATTTTGCCTGGTTTTTCTTCCCATTTCTCCTTCTAGCTCTCTCTTCTCCTCCCTTCTGATTCTTCCTCCCCCTGGCCGCCCCCCCTTCTGTTGCTTATTTGTTCTTTCTCTTTTTACTACTCTCTCCCTACCTGCTTCATTCCTTAATACTAAAAATAAAACACTAGAGGTCCTTTGTTTATTGGAATGAAGTGTCCCTAACCTTCAGTATTTATTCCTCACTCTATCTTTTTTTTTTTTACTGTGCTTCAATCCTAATCTAAATAAAAATGTGTTGTCTGTGTAATAAAACATTAATATAAGCATTTTTGTGTCTTTTCTGTCACTATCTCAGCTGTCATTAATAACACTAATTATTTTTCTTGAAAATGCACTTTCTTGAGGCCAGAGCAATAGTACAACGGATAGGGCTTTTGCCTTACACTTGGCACACTGGGGACCAACCCAGGTTTGATCCCAGCATCACATATGGTCCCTGGAGCCTGCCAGGAGTGATTTCTGAGTGTAGAGCCCGGAGTAAGCCCTGAGTGCCACCAGATATAGCCTCCCTAAAAAACAAAAAACAAAAAAAGCACATTTTTAAAATAAGTCTTGACTTTAGCTTTTTATTCTTTATCTTTCTATAATCCTTTTATATTTTTATTATTACTGTCTGCCAGCTCCTTCAAAGTTACTTTCTATGGTTAATAAATTTTAAAGAACTGACACTTCCAACTCATCTTAATGGACTAACATTTTTAATTAAGAAACAATTTTCTCCAGAAACTTAGGTATAAAACTTGTATTAACTACTATTTTTATAAGAAATGTCTAAATATTTTTACCCAAACAATCAGTTAATTAAAAATTAATTTTAATTTAAAATTAATTAAAAATAAATTTTAATTAAAAATAAATTTTAATTAAAAATTAATTTAAATTAAAAATTAATTAAAAATAAATTTTAATTTAAAAATTATTTCTACAAATCAATATTTTTGAGATGCAACTAAAGAATTATAGAAGTAAGTCTTGATATCATTTGATTCATTAATAATATGTTCTAGTTCTTGTGGTTATATTATAATTATATTATTATAATCTTTTTGGGGGGTCACACCTGGCAGTGCTCAGTTACTCAGTTACTCAGTTACTCCTGGCTCTATACTCAGAAATTGCTCCTGACAGGCTCAGGGGGGACCATATGGGATGCTGGGATTCAAACCACCGTTCTTCTGCATGCAAAGCTAACACACTACCTCTATGCTATCTCTCCGGCCCCATATATTATAATTATATTATTATCTTACTTTCAATACCAATAATTTATAATGCAACTTTTTTTGGGGGGCTACACCTGGTGACACTCAGGGGTAACTTCTGACTATGCACTCAGAAATCGCTCCTGGCTTGGGGGACCATATGGAACACCAGGTTTTCAAACTGCAGTCTGTCCTAGGTCAGCTGCGTACAAAGCAAATGCCCTACTGCTGTGCCGCCACTCCAGCCCTAGTACTTACAACTTTAATACATGTGATAGTCAAAAATTTTGTGCTCTTCCTTTGGAATATTTTGGCTACTAATTTCAAACTAAATTTGGAAAAAATAACTAAATTTAGAAGACTCATAAATATAGTCCAGTTTTATTTCTAAGTAGACCTCAGCAAAAGCTTGACATATGAAGTAGCATCAACCAGAATTACCACAGTTTACTTAATGTAGTTATTAATAATATTATATTATTAAATAAAATGGGACAAATAGACTCTTCAAGACCAAAGGAAACTGCTCTCTCTGTATAAAGAAGAAGTATAGCCTTCTTCATTTTGTCCAGGGTCCTCAAAGTTATATTTCTATAAATTACTTAATCTAATATCACCCTCATTGCTCATGTCAAATGTTTGTGTTTAATCTCAGCAATATTGCATTTAAAAAATCAACATTCAGTATAATGCATTCTAATATTTACTATCCATTCTTTGCATTTCAATTTCATTGTTTTCTTCTTTGAATTTGAGACACTAATGCCACTCTAAACATTTTAACTATGGCCACCATAATTTCAGAGAAATCAACATACTCTAGACCACCATACTCTCCAGAAAGCAAGAAAAGAATCTAATTTTAGAATTCAAAATAGCCTAGAATATGCTTCAGTGATAGAGAATGCAACTTTCTTGTATGATTTGATTCCCAGCAGGCACTGCTAAGAAGAAAAAAAAAAAAGAGAGAGAGTGAATTCAGGATGAGTCTGTTCTTAACTTGCAAGTGCAAGTTTTACTGGCTTACAGTATAGCAGAAAGTACACTAAAGCTGATATAATTTTATTGTTACACCAGAAACTATTTTTCTTGAAACACCTGTAGTTGTAACTCCTACTTTCAAAGAATAAACGATTTAAGGCTGTCAACGTGTCTTTAACTGATAAATGAATTTCCATTAACTGAAGCAGTTTTTTACTTATTTTCTTTGTTGCTGTGTTTGAAGGTTTTTTTTTGGGGGGGGGGCATATCCAGTGATGCTTAGAGGTTACTCATTACTCTGCACTCAGGAATAACTCCTGGCTGTGCTTGGGGCACCATAGGAATTGGCAGGGATGGCACCCAGTCAACTGCATGCAAGGCAAATACCTTACCAACTGTACTATCATTCTGGTCCTTGATTTCTTATTTTTGCTCCCCCCCAAACCTGTAATCTATAATTAATAAGGCAACTGCATACTAATTCATGGTATTCTTATGCTTAAACTTTATAGTGGCTTTGCTTTGCCTTTAGGTGGGGGAGGAAGGAAGGCAAGCACTCCCTGGGCTGAGTCTTTATGACTTGTCCTAAGGTATTTCAACCTCCTCTCTCTCACCTCAATGCCCTTTGCTTACACCCTAAGTGTTGCCTCAACGTGCCCATCCTAATTTGCCCTAGATCCTTCTTGACTTTCAAGATTAAAGCAGTACCTTACTTTATCTTGAAACCAGCTCCAAATGCCTTCTGCCATCCCACTCTCTCCTTGGGTTCTCTCTGCCCCCCTACCCAACACCATCTGCTTTTTTGGTGCATCTCTATTAATAGTTTTCAGCAAACAGACCCTGGCTAGGTAACAGTTCTTACGTGTCACCACTAGTCTAGGAACTTCCTAAGGGCTGACTGCCATAAATGTGTCCCTGGATCCAAAAACAATACTGTCTGATTGTAGAAATACTCAGAAAGTGTTTGGTGAACAAAAGAATCTAATCATAGCTCTTTAGATGTCTTTAAAAAAATATTACTCAGTTTTTTAGCTTACTTTGAATGCAAGGAATTTTTTGTATTTTGTTTTGTTTTGGGGCCACACCCAGTGACGCTCAGGAGTTACTCCTGGCTATGCAATCAGAAATAGCTCTTGGCTTGGGGGACCACATGGGATGTCAGGAATCGAACCCAGGTCCATCCTGGGCAGCTGCTTGCAAGGCAAGTGCCCTATCGCTGTGCTATCTCTTCGGCCCCTGAATGCATGAAACTTTAAAGAACTGAATTAATTTTATTATAAGGATAACCTCTATCTAATCTTCATTGTCAATTTTTTTCCAGGACTGAAGCAGTGTCTGCTAACATACTTCCTAGTTTAAAGCAGCATTTGCAACCACTGTGTCGCAGCACACTAGTGTGCTGTGAGATATTGTCTGGTGTGCCATGGGAAAAAAATCCAATTTCCTCCGTAACATGCAGCTTTGGCTCACAAATAGACCAATCATAGAATACTTCATTATTTCATAATAAAGTAATTATTTCTTTGTGTGTATTTGATTCCTATTCTTATATTACTTTATATATAGTCACAGAGTTAAATTTTTTTTAACATTTTCTAATGGTAGTGTGCTTCATAATTTATTTTTTCATAAAAAAAAAGTGTGCCTTTACACCAAAAGGTTGAAAAACACTGGTTTAAAGTAAAGTTTTGTGAGTAGTAACTCACTTTTAATCAACTAATTAGCATCGCCCATCAGAGAGCATCACCACATCCAGTCAACTTCCATGTTTTTAACTATGTTTAAAATAGAACAACTTGGGAAGCAACAATAAGGCAAATCTTTATTTTAATGACTTTTCTGAGTTTCTATTAGATGGAAAAGAGAGACACAGAGATGAGACCATAGATCTAGGTTTGGAAGACCCTAGTATTTATCAAACACAAAGAATCCACAAACATGGGAATGTGAAGTGTGGAAAATACAAAGCAAGTCATGATTTGAAAGCAGGTTTAAAAACTATGGTATAAAATCATTTAAAACCAGTTAAAATAACTACTGGACACAAGATTTTGATAATAAATAGGATAGAAATTGTAAAGCATTCAAGAGCAGGCTAGAAATTTGTGCTTCCATGTATAAGCCAAACAAAGCATCAAAACAAAACTCCAGCAGTAATTTTCCCAATACATCATATCCTGGTAAAATTCCCACCTCTTAAGAGGAAACCTCTATGACCACATAAGAAAAAAGTTTTTAATTTCATTCCAGTTTTTAAACGCGTCCAAACTAAAACAAAGATTTTATGACTCTCTCCGTCTGCCTTGCGGATTTCCGCCTCTGACAAATGCCAGGAATCCTTGTGGCTACTTTAGATGTTCAAACCATTTATTAAGAAGAGTGAGAGAGAGCCATGTCTGAAAGGTAGCTGAAGCCACCACTTTGAACTCTAACCAGAAGAAGACTTTTGGGCAATGAAGTAGGTGGTTTTAAGAATTTCACAATTGCTTAAACTCTTCTGTGCATTTTAAGAAAAGTATTTTCAGTGGCAAGGAGGTGCCACAGAGCTCTAAATACAGATGGAAGTATTTTCTTTAGCTAGCATTATTTGATGAAAATATAAACTAAGATGGAATAAGACTATCCTGTTTTAAATTGTCTTTGGTTATTGGATGAGAAGAGCAATAAAATTAATCTACATTTAGAAGGACACAAAGTTATGAACTTCTGATGCAAAGAAATCATATCTAGGATATTAGTTGAACTAACCCCAACTAACAACTTTGGAAGCTAATGGAGAAATGGACAAACATTATTTTAACTTTCAAAAGGAAAAAAATATAGAACTAGAAAATGATGTGATTCAATCTCAGACAAGTGAAATGAATAGATTACTTAAAGATTGGATTGTTGCTCTAAGCTTTGTCAGCACACCAGAAAATTGCCACTTCAGATTAAGCTTATTTCTCTGATGAAATGGTTGTTAGACATGTAATTGATGTAAGAAAATGTTATTAGAAAAATATTTGAAAAAATCATGGCTATAAAAGTAGATCTGAGTAGTCATAGCAAAGGACATATAAAGTCTAATAACCTAAAAATACTTACTTTTTTGTAAAAATACAACTTTTTTTTTTAAATACAACTTTTTTTTTTAATTTTTGTTTTATTGTGTTAGGGACCATACCCTCTGGTACTGGGGCCAAAGGGTAGGGAGGCACTTATTCAAGTATGGACATCTAACCCATTTGCTCTATCCTTGAGTCAGACTCCCTAGCCAGAATATTATTTTATTTGAACTTAAACATAAAAGCTTGCTCTGAGATTTCATAAAATTTGAATATAGGACTATTTGGTACACTGACCCTATAAATATCTCCTAGAACTAAGGAACACCTAGAAAATAATTCTGAAATGTAAGAAAGCAGTTTTCTAATGAAACAACTCAAAGCCAGGGTGAGAGGTTCATGCTTTTCTGAATTCAATTACCAGCACTTCATGGTCCCAGCACCACTAAGTATGGCCCAAGCAATTCCCCAACAGCACTGAGACGAGCAGTGCAAGCAATATCACCAAGTCCTAACACCAGACTGTCCGGCCTAATTGGTCAAGTGTTAATAGCAATGGCCCTCAGGATCACTGAGTTAATTGGAAGGATCAAAACATTAAAAGGTAAATAAATCACTGGAGAAAAACTGGGGGTGGTCATATCAGATTCTATGTTCTCCGACATAATTCAATTTCTATCATTTGGGTCCTTTGAAATTTGGTTGTTTAGTTAACCACAAATTTAATTTGGATGTTAAATTATTTATGCTACTTATATTTTATTTTATTATTTAATAAAATTTTTATTTAAGCACCATTATTACAACTATGATTGTAGATGGGTTTCAGTCATAAACAGAATACCCCCTTCACCAGTGCAACATTCCCACCACCAATGTCCCCCTCCTTCCTTTCTTATCATACCATATTTTAATTCTTTAATTTATCAAATCACTTAATATGGAAAATGTTCATAGTCATTTCTAAACATAATTTTACATCAAGCATTATGAGTAAAAATATCAAGTAGAGAGTTAACAAAAGGTAGTCTTTGAAAAAAAGGATAATCTTTGTATCTGTTAGAGGAGAGTTGTATTACAGAGAGCTCAGAGTGCCACAACTATCCCCTATGAATCCCCTGAGTAATTGCATTAATAGAACATGTTGTATAAATAGCAGAATTCCATTCAATTCAGGCTATTGCTTAAATGGTATGGACAGAAATAAATCTCAGTGAATAATGTTCAGGTAGAAAAAATAACTTAAAACAAGAAAAATATCTTGAGATATTAGGACTCTTTGCTTGCCAAAGGTTATGGGTGCTTCTTGGCTGCCTTCTAATATTTGAAGGATCTTTGTAAGAAAGAAGTTATAGCAAATAAAAGCAAAATGAAAGCAAAAAACTATAATCAATAGGAACATTTCAACTATTAGAGATTCCCCCAAAGAAAATTGACTTGTTTCATTAGAGTTAAATATGACATTATTAGACATAAACAAGTAGAGTCATTTGGTAAGATATTGGGAAAATAATTGGTTAAGATGATTTGTAGTTGATAAGTACATTAAGCATTTTTGTAGCTGATAAGTATACTAAGATAATAAGTAACTGGTTATTACCAGCTAACCTGAAATTCATCTAACCCTAAAATTTTAGGATTCATTTTTGCTTGTGGATTTTAACAACTCTACCTCTATGAAATTTCAAAAGATCAACAAGTCTTCCTAAATTCTGTTTAAGATAATGAGAGTTTAGAAATATTTATATCAAAGAAAGCTATTTGATTTTTGAAATATGACATACTGCATAAAAGAATATAAATTTAGAGAGACTTCAGTGAAATTTTAAGTGAGCAAAGCCCTTTAACCAGCATCCTAAGAACTAAAACATGACAAATGTACTTCATACAGAGGTTGCCATTTTTTTTTTTTTTTTGGTTTTTGGGCCACACCCGGTGACGCTCAGGGGTTACTCCTGGCTATGCGCTCAGAAGTCGCTCCTGGCTTGGGGGACCATATGGGACGCCGGGGGATCGAACCGCGGTCTGTCCTAGACTAGCGCAGGTAAGGCAGGCACCTTACCTTTAGCGCCACCGCCCGGCCCCTGAGGTTGCCATTTTTTACCACTGCAAAGTAACCATAAGCTTGAATTTTAAAACCATAAATTAGTTTCATCTGTTTTTGAACTTACATAATAGAATAGAATCATATAATATGTTGAGCCTATTGACTTCTTTTGTTGATGTTTTCTCCCTTTCCCCTGAAAACTTCAAACATATACTAAAACAGAAAATATTGTAAATTTAACAATTATGAACCTATGGTGAATCTTAGTCCATCCCTGTATCTACCCACTTCATCCTTAGATTATTTTGTCTTAGTCCAGGGGTCTCAAACTCAATTTACCTGGGGGCCACAGGAGGCAAAGTCAGAGTGAGGCAGGGCACATAAGAGATTTCACAAAAAAAGTCCTCAAACATCATTATTAACAGTTTTAACTATTTAATTCTTCTGAACATGAATAGAACATTGAGTGAAGATCATGAACAGTTCTTCTGAACATGGCATCTTTTGCCTATTCCTTGATGCCAGAGACTTGACAGTGCTTCTTCTCACAAATCTGAACCACATTTGGCTTTAGAGAGGAAGCAGTTGAGACCCTCAGTGTGGCTTGAAGATGATCACCATTAAGTCTAGACCTGTACTTTGACTTATTGAAGTTCAATGTGGAAAATAAATTTTCACACAAATATGTGCTCCCAAAAAGGCACATGGTGTGCTTGAACATTTGGGAAAGCTCAGAGAAACTGGGAGGCAATTCTCTCAAAAATTGCCCATGCATGTTTGCTTTCCACTAATCTCCTTGAACTTGGCTTTGAGATCAGAGTTGCATTGCAGGTCAATGAGCTCAATTTGAAGCACAGGAGGGGCATCTTGCACATCAAAGAAAAAGGGGTCCACAAAATTTGGAAAGTGGCTCTGTGCTTTTTGAAGTCTGCAAATCTGTGATCAAATTCTTTCTCTAGCTTAAAAATAGCATCAACGTATTTCTCACCATTGAATGGTATGCCTAAATCCACAAGTTCCTTGCATGCTGGGAAATGGTAAAGGTTTGTCTGAGAGAGCTGGGATTTCCATAACACAATTTTTGTGGAGAATGCTCTCACATTGTCATAGGCAACACTGATAAACTGCCCCGGGGCCTTGTAACATCTTGTTTAGTACATTCAGCTTATGTGTGATGTCAACAAGAAAAGCTAAGTCCATGAGCCATTTGTGATCACTCAACTCAGAAACAGCATTCCCATCCTTCTCCATGAAGGCTTTCACTTCTTCTCTCAACTCAAAAAATCTTTTCAGGACATTTCCCCTACTGAGCCAATGTACCTCGGTGAAATAGAGTACATCTCCATATTCTGACTCCATTTCCTCTAAAAAAAAAAAAAAAAGCACGGAACCTCCTGTGCTTTAAGCTCCTGCATCTGATTTGGTTGATGCATTTCACAACAACAGACATCACATTGTCACATGGCAGGCATTTACTGCAAAGGGTCTGCTGATGGATAATGCAGTGAAGAGCAATGGCCTTCTCTACACCCTCCTCTTCAAGTTTTTTTGAACAAGTGCCACCAGTCCATTTTTCCTCCCTGTCATCGATGGTGCTCCAATGGTTATTATTCCAACAAACCTCTTCCATGGCAAACCTGCATTCTCAATGGCATCACACAGATGCCGAAATATCTCATTAGCGGTGGTCTGGCTATGCATTGGAATTATTGTGAGCAGCTCCTTTGTCAATTCAAAATTGCAATCAATACAATGGACATAAATTGTGAGCTGCGCAGTGTCTGTTATATCTGTGCCCTCCTCAAGAGTAACTGAGTATGCATCAAAACATTTGGCTTTCTCACACAGTTCATGATAACTGTCACTTGACATGTCAGAAATGCGCTCTGCCACAGTGTTGGCAGAAAGGCTGATTTTGCTAAACTGACGTTTCTTTTCTAGACAGATAATACTTGCAGCCTGTAACATGCATTTTTAAACAAACTCTCCTGTGAATGGTTTCCCTGCCTTAGCAATCATCTCACTAACCATGTAACTAGCTTCGACTGATGCAACATTCTCTTTGGTTGCTTTCTTGAAGCAATCTTATTGCCTCATTAGACATGCTTTAAGACTGGCAACCTGCTTGGTTCTCTCATTTCCTTGATATTTTGCACATTCCTCAGCATGTTTAGTTGAATAATGGCGTTTCAAGTTGTATTCCTTGTGCACTGCAACTTTCTCTGAGCAAATAAGACATGTGGGGATGACCCTGTGCTCAATAAAGAAATACTGCGTCTCCCACTTTTCCTGAAATTGTCTGTGCTTGTCATCAATCTTTCTCTTCACTGCAGGCTTTGATGAAGTCATGATGAAGGTATGACAAAATCTAATTCTGTAATAAACTTCTCTCCCTTCTATCCCTTAGGCCTCCGATAATGCAAGGGACAGTGGCAGGAGCAGCGGAAATGACATCTGCGCTAGGAGCAAAGTATTCGTGATTACCGAATATTCACAATAAAAAATCGCATTAGTAAGAAAAAAATCGCAAAATATCGCATTAAAAATTTGCATTCCCCGAACAGAACTGCGAATGTTTAATGTGATTTTTTTTTTACTAATGCGATTTTTATTGCTATTCTTTGGTAAGCAAATAATCGCGAATACTGCAATATTTGAAGGTCTGCCACAGGCCACAAAATGTTGTACGGAGGGCCGCAAACAGCCCACAGGCCGCCCCTGTCTTAGTCTACCCCTGTCCCTACCTACTTCATCCTTAGATGCTTTGAAGAACATCTTGGCATCTTACCTTTTCTTTTTTTTTTTTTTTTTTTTTTTTTTTTGGTTTTTGGGTCACACCTGGTGGTGCTCAGGGGTTACTCCTGGCTGTCTGTTCAGAAATAGCTCCTGGCAGGCACGGGGGACCATATGAGACACCGGGATTCGAACCAATCACCTTGGGTCCTGGATCGGCTGCTTGCAAGGCAAACACCACTGTGCTATCTCTCCAGGCTCACCTTTTCATTTATTAAAGTGTCAGTATGCTCTCTGAAAAATTAGGTTTAGGGGGCCCGGGCAGTGGCACAAGTGGTAGGGTATTTGCCTTGCACATACTAACCTAGGATAGACCGCAGTTCTACCCCCTGGCGTCTTATATGATCCCCCAAGTCAGAAGCAATTTCTTAGCGCAGAGCAAGGAATAACCCCTGAGCATCAATGGGTGTGGCCAAAAAAAAAAAGAAAGAAAAGAAAAATTAAGTTTGCGGCTGGAGAGATAACACTGCAGTAAGGAATTTGCCTTGCACGTGGCCAACCCGGAAAGAACCCGAATTCAATTTCTAGCATCCCATATAGTCCCTTGAGCCTGCCAAGAGTAATTTCTGAGTGCAAAGCCAGGAATAATCCCTGAACACCACCAGATTTGACCCAAAAACAACACAAATAAATTAAATTAAAATTAATGTAAAGTGTTAGATTACAGCTTTAAAAATTAGGTTTATCAGCATTTCATGCTCACAGATGAATCAATATTGTCAAAATTGCCATCCTACCTAAACTGTAAATATTCAGTGCAATCTCTATCTAAATGCAGACAACATTCTTCAATAACTAAAACAGCTAATAATAAAGTTTGTGTGTGGAATCATAAAAGATCCCAAATAGCCAAAATCATACTGAAAAATGAGAAACTTGGAGGCATCTCAGTTCCTAACTTGAATCTATATTATAAAGTCATGGTACAACTGGAAAACCACCTGTAAGAAATTGAAAATTGACCCATACCTCACCCCATATACAAAAGTCAACTCAAAATGGATCAGAGACCTCAAAATCAGACCCGAAACCATAAAGTTTATTGAGAAAAAAATAGGCAGAACACTCAAAGACCTATATATCAAAAAAGTCTTTGATGATAGATTGCCAATGGCAAGAACTTTAGCATCAAACATAAACAAATGGGACTACACCAAACTAAAAAGCTTCTGCATGGCAAAAGAAACCATACTCAACACAAGAAGACAGGCAACTGAATGGGAAAAAAAATCTTTGCACTCAGCATGTCCGATAAAGGGCTGATATCCAGAATATACAAAGCACTCAGAAAGATGAGCTCCACAAAACCAAATAAAGCCATAGAAAAATGGGGAGATGAACTGAAAAGACACTTCACCGAAGAAGATCGAAAGATGGCCATCAAACACATGAAAACATATTCACCTTCACTCATCATTAGGGAAATCCAAATCAAGACAACAACCAACACCCCTACTGACTCATGCTGTGTGACTCTCCCTACCAACTTATCCTAACGTGGACTGTTGCTGGATACCAGACTTAGCCCTAAAAGGACTCCCATTGCAAGAACTTTACACAAGACCCCCCCCCCCCCCGCTCAAATCTTTTACCAACCTCAGGAAGGGCAGGGTGTGTGATGAAAAGGTGCCTGGGAACCCACACTCCACAAGAAAATCTCAAAAGGCAATGGGGAAACATATACTTCCATCATAAGTATAAGACCTGTATAACACTAGCTCTTTATTTTTTATTTCATTTTACTTACAATCATTTTTCACTATACATATGTGAGCAAATATATATTTTTATTTCTATTTTTATGTTTTTTGGGTGTGTGACTTGTTTCTCTGTTCTTTTCACCCCCAAATGCACCGGCAATATAATGAAGCACCATTTTTTCCTGCAAAGGCACACTAAAAAAGGGGAAATCCCACATATATAAACAAGCTCTTATCTACTAGAGATAAGAACTCATACTTATTTACAGTACAGGGGAATCTCCCACCTTGAAAATATGCCATGTGGATTCATCTTGGACACCAGAAGATTATACACCGACCATCCAGACTTCAATCCTGAACCCCAGACATAGAATCGACACAGTTCTTCACAACAGCTACCAAAGGAACCAAAGCCCACCTGGGACATCCTGAATACTACTTGATCTCCAACATGTGCCAGTTCTAATATGAGATCCTGATAACGAGGAAATTGGGAACAAATGGACATAAGAACAGGTTATCCTACCTTACCAACTAATGATAAAACAAAATTGGAAGACTTACCACACTATGGGCTGTGCAAAAGCCAAGAATGTGATCTACAGATGACTGGCTGATAAAATCATGACCGGGCAGTATGTATTCTGGGACCAACAAGAAAGCCCTAGTCTACGGTCTTGTCTACGTCCTGCATAACAAACATGACCTTCAATGCCAGAGTCCTGACTGAGGCAATTGCAACTGAACAGGTCTTCTGGAATCATAACGAAAGACAATATCCCAGACTCCATCCGAGCTTCAGCGCAAGGGCCAAGACCACTAACCACAGAAGACAGATTAAAATGACATCAAGGAAACAGAACTTCTAAAATCACAAAGAAAGTCATCATCATAAGTTCCACTCCTTGACCTGTACACAGACTGAGACCCCTAGATTTAGAGGTCTGTCTTTATCATCCAGATGGGAGCAGAAGTCTTCCATACGGCACAAAAACACCAAGGGGAGAGTAAATGAATGTGAAAGGAGTCTATAGATAATCCCATGACAATATATTACAAGGGTAGGGAAACCCTGTATCTCTTAGGCCAAGGGGATTCCCGTTTCGGATAACCCAAACATTTACTGTGCCTATGCAGGGGGGATGAAGAGACAAAAAACACTAAATAATCCTTTTTTTTTAAACTTTTTTTATTATTTTTATCTAGTTTTGATCAAATTCTTTGTTTTGGGGTAAATATTGAAGTAATTGTCCATTTTTTAATTATATATTTACTTTTTCTTTCTTCTTTTCTCTTCTTCCTCCTTGCACCTTGTCATATTTCCTATCTCAAGACCATGGCAACTAAGTGGTGCATATTTTTATGGCTGCAGTGCTCACTGAATATCTTATTTGATTCTCTTTTTGAACTCCTGTGGTATTTCACCTTCTTCTTTTCCCCATCATCCCTCAAACCAAGGATGAGAGCCTCTAGAATGTCTCCGCTCATAGTCGGCGTAGTCGATTTTTACTCCATTATATTACCTTTCTCTTCCTCAAACAAATCCACTAAACTTGATCTTTCTAGTCCCGCCTCCCAACTAGAGGGGGCAATAATGGAGGCACCAAGACCAAACATTAAAGATATTTAGAGAGAATTTATGATTTCTTTTTTTGGTTT
This sequence comes from Suncus etruscus, assembly GCF_024139225.1. Lineage (NCBI taxonomy): Eukaryota > Metazoa > Chordata > Mammalia > Eulipotyphla > Soricidae > Suncus > Suncus etruscus. The sequence goes on from NC_064851.1 coordinate 48,297,194, forward strand.
TTGGGCCACACCCAGTGACGCTCAGGGGTTACTCCTGGCTATGCGCTCAGAAGTCGCTCCTGGCTTTGGGGGACCATATGGGACACCGGGGGATCGAACTGCCGTCCTTCCTAGGCTAGCGCTGGCAAGGCAGACACCTTGCCTTTAGCGCCACCGCCCGGCCCCAAGAATTTATGATTTCTTAACACCATTAACAATATTAGCTAATACTGTAATAACTGCTATCTGGTTATAGTTTTTATTCTTTTATAAAATAATAATAATGGACTTTCTTATAATGAGTTCTACATTGTACTGTTCAATGTACAAATAATTTGAATAGTGAGCATTTAAATTTCCCCTATTTTTTCATATTCTTATAATTTACTAGTTTTAGTTGTGATTGAAATCAAATTCCTACTTCCCTCTTGGTTCTAAGTCCTCTCAGTGTCATAACTTTCAGTTCTCTTCCTTGTCTCTCTTCTATCCCCAGACAATTTATTTGTTTAATAAACTGACTCATTTTCCTGGAGAGTTCCATTAGCCATTGGTTCACCATCTAATCTCTTATGTATCATGTTCATCTGATTTATTCTTTCCCCATAATATATATTTATGTTGCCCAGATTTATGAGCATATATTCTGTGATAAAAGAGCTAAATATATGAAGTGGTACAAAGAAAATCTCTTCAACAAATGGTGGTGAGAAAATGGAATAGCCACATGTTAAAAAAGTAAAATTAGAAGGGTACCTTATACCATTCTCAGAAATGGACTAAACTTAATCCAAACTCAAGTTAGGTTAATTATTTCAAGATTAGATTAGAATTCATAACGTTGAAGAAAATAACAGCAGAATTCTCAAGGAAACTGAACATGAAGGAGTTCACCACAGTGGCAAAGACAATAAAAACAAAAAATAAACAAATGGTACTACAACAAGTTCTGCACTGAAAAGAAACCAATTCAAGTTATAATAAAAAGACACTGTTGAATGACAGGAAATATTTGCACATGATATATCAGATAAAGGATTGATATCTAAGATCTACAAAGCACTTATAAAATTTAACAACTATCAAAAATTTCAACAACCTCCAGCATAAATGGGGCAAGAAGAAAAAAGAACATGGGGCCGGAGAGATAGCAAGGAGGTAAGGCATTTGCCTTTTATGCAGGAGGTCATCAGTTTGAATCCTGGCATCCCAGATGTTCCCCCGTGCCTACCAGGAGCAATTTCTGAGCCTGGAGCCAGGAATAACCCCTGAGCACTGCCGGGTGTGACCCAAAAACCACAAAAAAAAAAAAAAAAAAAAAAAAAGGACATTTTTGTTAATTTGTTAATTATGATTAGGAAAATATAAATAAAATCAACAATGGCACAATGGTAGGGCCTTTGCCTTGCAGTGCAGTCAACCCAGGACAAATGGTGGTTTGAATTTTGGTATCCCATATGGTCCCCAAGCCTGCCAGGAGCGACTTCTGAGTACAGAGTCAGGAATAACTGCTGAGCACCTCCAGGTATGACCCAAAAACAAACAAACAAAAATCCCAGGCCCTGATGAATTTACTAGTGAATTCTTTCAAACCTTTAAGGAGAACATACTGCCAGGCTCTTCCAGGAAATTGAAGAAACAGAAACACTCCCAAATAGTTTCTATGAAGTTAACATTACCCTGACAACAAAAGTAGATAGAGATACCATAGAAAAAGAGAAATACAGATGATATATTTGATAAACACAGATGCAAAATGCCAAACAAACATATGAAAACTAACTTCTATGTATAGCAATATGAAGATCTATCCAAAAACAGGAAAATAAGGGAGAACTTAATAAAAAAGAAAAAGAAAGGAAAGGGGGAATGTTACTACAGATACTACAGCAATACAAAAGATAATCAGAGATTACTTTTAAGACACTCATATCAATGGGACAGACTTGAATATCCTGAGATAGACCCACAGGCACATGCTCAATTAATCTTTTTTTTGTTTGTTTTGTTTTGTTTTCTTGGGCCACACCCATTTGATGCTCAGGGGTTACTCCTGGCTAAGCACTCAGAAATTGCCCCTGGCTTGGGGGGACCATATGGGACACCGAGGGATCGAACTGCGGTCCTTCCTTGGCTAGCGCTTGCAAGGCAGACACCTTACCTCTAGTGCCACCTCACCGGCCCATCAATTAATCTTTGATAAAGGATAAAGAAATACAGAGTGGAGCAACGAAAGCCTTTTAAACAAGTGATGTTGGGAAAACTGGTCAGCTATATACAAAAAGGTGAACTAAGACCTCTCTTTAACACCGTGTACAAATGTAAAATCAAAATAATATTAGACCTGAAACCATAAGCTACATAGAGAAAATGTAGGCAGACCATTCTATAACACTGAAACTAAAGGCAGCTTCAAGATAAGAAATACCACTGGTCAAGCAAGTACAAACAATAATAAACAAATGGGATAAACAAACTGAGACGCTTGTTCACCTCAGAAGAAATGGTAATTAGTATACAAAGACTACTCACTGAATGGGAGAAACTGTTTACCCAATACCCATCTGATAAGAAATTAATATCTATAATTTACAAGGCTCAGTAGCACTCATATCCTCTTGATTCTTACTGCTTGTTTGTTTTGTTCATTCTATGGTTTCTTTGAGTTCTTTGAATATTCTCCACATTTCCTCTCTCAAGTCCTTAGCAGAGAAGTTATAGAGATGGCTGATGTCAGTTGAGTTCTTAGAACTTCCGTCTTCATTTTCTAGGTGTGATTTGTTTCTGTGCTGTCTTCCCATCATGACCTTGCAGTGTGGTGGGTTTTTAAAAATTGGGGGCGGGGGACTTCTAGACTTGAAGAAATATGTGGCCATGAAGAGTGGTTGAGCAGCAGTGTTCTTATCTCAGTGCACTAATCTGATTTCACAATGACCTTTTTGATTCCAAAAGCTACCCATCATCACCACAGCTTCTGGTTTCTAGTTTTGTCTTTCTCAAAGCCAAGTTTTTCTCTGGGTGCAATAACTTTACTTTGAAATGTAGAATCAAAAAACAAAACTCAGGGCCACAACTATAGCACAGCAGGTTGAACATTTGCCTTACACACAGCTCACCCAGGTTCAATCCCTGGCATTTTATATGCTCCTTCAAGCCTGCCAGGAATAATTTCTAAAAGCAAAATCAGGAGTAACCCTTCAGTGCCACTAGCTATGGCACACACACTCACACACACACACACACACACTCACACACACAACACACACACTCACAACACACACACTCACACACACACTCACACACACAACACACACACTCACACACACATACACACACACACCATTTTTAAGCCTAGAAAAAAAAGACTTCAGTTTCTAAGATAAATATAGGTTCAAAGTAAAACATTGGAGAACAAATCCCACAGCAAGTACTAAGTTAAGAAAGGTCAAATCTGGAGATGGGCAATAGTATAGGGGTTAGGTGCTTGCTTTACATGAGTCAGACCTAGGTTCAATTCCTGTCACCATATGGTTCCCCAAACATAGTCAAGTGTGGTCCTAAAAGCTATGGTGGTCCTTTCACCGCAGAGCCCAAGACATTCACAGGCCCCCCCACAAAATATTAGATACAGTCATAGCTTAACCTGGTGAGATAAATTTTTAAAAAGAACCATTAACTGCTGTTGAGGGAATGTCAACTAGTTCTGCCTCTTTGGAAAACAGTATAGATTTTACTTTAAAAACCTAAGAATTAATCTTCTGTTTGATCGAGCAATCCCACTTTTTGGCAAGTGCCCCAAACACTATATTAATAAGATACTTTTGCTCTTATGTTCATTGTAGCACTGTTTACAATAGCCCAAGAGCAGATAACCGGATGAAGATACTGTGGTATCAGTAGTATCTATACTACTATGAGAAAAGATGAAATCATGTGATTTGCCATTATATAAATGGAACTAAAGTGGATAGATAAGTAAAGTCACTTAGAAGAGGATAGAAGATAAAATGGTCCTCTTTCATGTAGGATCTAAAGAAACATAGTAAGGGAACTACAAATGTCCAAAGACATAAAGCTAGAAAGCTAATCAACAGAACTTATCTCACCTACAGTGGGAGAACTTAAGAATAGGGTAGATAAAAGGATTTCTAGGATATTAGTAAAGGAAAGAGGACACTGGCGGTAGATAGGATTTAGAACAATGTTTGAATAAGCCTATCATTAACATTGTAAATTGTAAATCATTGTCTTGTAAATCATTGTATTGTATTATGAATTATTGTACTTAAATAAAAACAGAAAATAATAATAAAATTAATGGCAGACAAAAGATAGTAGTAGCACCAGCAGCAACAGCATTAGTAGTAACAATAAATATTATAATGTATTATTCTAGCAGCCCCGGGGGTGAGGGAAGAGGATATGAGAGGTAGGACAGGAACGGAGGTGGAGGGAGGCCAATTCGGTGATGGGAATTCCCATGATTTTATGCTAATATGTACCTAAAATATTATTGTCAATGATATGTAAGCCACTATGATTAAAATAAAAATTATATTAAAAATATTATAATGTAGTAGGGTCATGGTGAGTATAGAGTGAAATTTTTCTCACCCTAACTTAAATTTTCACTACTTATTTACTTAATAATGCTAGTAAGAATATAATTACTTTCATCTTAAAAAAAGACATTCTTTTCTAAGAAAAAAGAATTTTTTTTCTGTGAGTACTCTGTTAACAAGTACAGTTTAAAGAAAATTAGGAGATTTCCATATCTGTCTCACCTTTGATCATAAAAGCAGGGTCAGCATAAGAAATTGCAAACAATTTCTGGGGAAACCTCTCTAAAGTTTCTAGAAAGTGACCCAATTAAGATATGACTGGCAGCCATGAAAACTTTATTACTGCCAAACCATAGAAATTTTAAATAAAAAATATATTAACTATCTTGCAGGATAACCAAATATTTTTTAAAAGAGCCATATAATATAGACTTAAACTTTCAAGATTTCATTGACTATTTTTCTTGCCCTTCAGCCAAAGATAACCTTAAACTAGGAAAATACTGACTATCCCATGAAAGCCAGACAAGTAAACAGAAATTTGTCATGAATCTTTCTTAGTCTCAGAAAGGCCAGGCCTCAAATCCATCTTCAACATGTAAGACTGGAATCTCTTAAGTCAACTAACAAGACCCTTCTTTTAACAGTGCTAACACCACATTGCTTTGGAATTCCTGCTTTATGCACCTCAATCTGTAGTCATAATGCATTTTCTAAATTGGGTCCCAGATACTTTGGGAATTGCTGAAAGCTGACAACTCCTCCTGACTCTAGGAGAATTTCTCTCCACCCAACTTATTTCCATATATGATGAAACCTTAATGAAGTCTTCCTTTAAATTGGACCTAGATAATAAGTGATGGTTTTAATGAGAGTCAAGAAAATTTGGCATTTTATATATGTTCTTTTAAGAAAAAACATTAAATTTAAATGAGATTTCTTAAAAGGGCAGACTTTTTTTTAATAATAATTTTATTGTGACCAAAGAGTGAATAACAAATCTTTCACAGTAGTATTTAAGTTACATAATGACAATAAATCAGAACCATTCTCACCACCAAGGCTGTCCTCCCTCCATCCCTTTTCCTAGTATGTGTCCCATATCTTCCCTTTGTCTGCTGGAGTGTTAGTGAAACTGTTCCCCTCTGTATGTAGCTTGTTGTAGAGAGGGTATCAATTCTGTTGTTGACTTTAGGTTTGATGTTCAAATCGGATCATTTTTTAATTCCACTCACTGTTTATATGGCTGTTTGGTCCTGGTACTATTCATTTTTTATTTTCTCCCTCAATTCATGAGGCAGAACAAGATGATTCACGTTGTGTGGTTCTGTTGGAAGAAGACAAAGAAAATAAAAAGCAGCTACCAAAAATAAAAAGCACCCAGCAGCAAAAGAATCACCAAATAGGGGCCGGAGCTAGAGGTAAGGCATCTGCCTTGAAAGCGCTAGCCTAGGAGGGACCGCTGTTTGATCCCCAGGTGTCCCATATGGTCCCCCAAGCCAGGAGCAATTTCTGAGTGCGTAGCCAAGAGTAACCCCGGTGCGTCAATGGATGTGGCCCAAAAACCAAAAACAAAACAAGAATCACCAAATAATAACCACAAGAGTGAAAAAGAAGGAAAAGAAAAAAAAGAGAAGCAATAAAAAGAAAAAGAAGAGAAAATAGAAAAAAAGGAATGCTGGCATGGCAAGGTTTTGTGCCCCCCCTTTTTTTCTTTTCTTTTTTCTTTTTTTCAAAGGCACAGCACATATTGGGGAAGTAAGTAAGAGAATTCCCTTGGCCTAAGAGATTCAGGGTTTCTCTGCCCTTGAAGCATAGTGTCATGGGAACAAATACTGGCTCCGTACATACTCATTACTGCACCCCAAGGTCTTTTTTGTGGTGCCAGGAAACTTTCCACTCAGTTGTGGATGATAAAATCAGGCCTCTGTAGCTAGAGATCTTGGTATTTGCACAGGTCATAGGACAAGGTCTAGGATAGAGTCTTTATGGTTCTAGAAGTTCTGTTCCATCATTGTTGTAATCAGTCTTCTGTAATGAGTGGTCTTGGTTTTTGCTCATATTCTAGGCCAAAGCCAAAGCCTAGGATAGAGTCTTCCTTATGGTTAAAAGTCTGCTCAGTCTCTGTTGTCAAAATCGAGGCTCTGTAATTAGATATCTTGATTTTTGTACAAGTCCTAGACTATATAGGTAAGGTTTTTCTTATTGGTCCCAAGATAAATTTTGCCCAGTCATGGTTATCAAAGTCAACCTTCTATAGTTAGCATCTTGGTTTTACACAGATCAAAGGACACCATGTCTTCTGATTTCCTCTTACCGTTAGGTGATGTGATAGGACAACCTTTCTTAGATCAAATTGTCATCTCCTCATTGTAGGGATGTTATATCAGAACTGGCACAAATTGGTGCCAGAATGGTGTTAGAAATTTCCTAGTGGATTTTAATTCTCGGTGTAAAAGGTCAAACTTTTCCTGACCTTATTTATCCTTGAATGGTGACATATATATGGAAAAAGATAAATGAAATTATCTAGGAACCTATAAAAATACCTCTCAAAACAAACTTCTCAAAATGATTATACAATAAAAATCTCATTCTAGTAATATATTTCTTTAGATACTTCATGTAATATTTTTTAATATCTTCAGTCAGGTAGAACTTTCTGAGATAAGGAAATATTCATTGAATGCCTTTAGATCTGTTACACAAAATTTAGTCATTTTAACCAAAGAATATTGTTTTAAATTTATTAAGTCCCTTTTCTGAGGGTGATACTTGGATCATTTTTTCTAAAACTATTGACATATATTGGAGAGTTTATAATAGGCCCTGGTCAGTAAGTTCTGGGAGTTTGAGTCCCTAGAATCCCATATGATTCCCCACATACCACCAAGAGTTAGCCCTAAGTGCAGACCCAGAACTCAGTCCAAAGCATTGGCAGGTATAACCCAAAACAAAGCCAAGTAAAACAACTCAATTCAGGAGCCAAAGAGATATTACCATGAGTAAGGTGCTTGCCTTGCATGCAGCCAACCCAGGTTCAATTCCTGCCACCTCCCAGGCCCAGATGGATTCACTAATGAATTCTTTCAAACGTTCCAAGAGGAACTACTACCAATCCTGGCAAGACTCTTTCATGAGGGGCCGGGTAGGTGGCGCTGGAGGTAAGGTGTCTGCCTTGCAAGCGCTAGCCAAGGAAGGACTGCGGTTCGATCCCCCGGCGTCCCATATGGTCCCCCCATGCCAGGGGCGATTTCTGAGCACATAGTCAGGAGTAACCCCTGAGCGTCAAATGGGTGTGGCCCAAAAACCAAAAACAAAAAAACAAAACAAAAAAAAAAAAGACTCTTTCATGAAATTGAACAAACGGAAACACTTCCAAATAGCTTATGAAGCCAACATTACCTTGATACCTAAACCAGACAGAGATGCTACAAAAAAAGAAAATTACAGACCAATATCGCTGATGAACACAGATGCAAAGATCCTCAACAAAATCCTGGCAAATAGGATTCAATGCCTCATTAAGAAGATTATCCACTATGATCAAGTAGGTTTCATCCCAGGAATGCAAGGCTGGTTTAACGTCCGTAAATCTATCAACATAGTACACAACATCAACAACAAAAAAAATAAAAACACATGATCATATTAATAGATGCAGAGAAAGCATTTGATAAGGTCCAACACCCAACACCCATTCTTGATAAAAAAAAATCAGCAAGATGGGAATGGAAGGAATCTTTCTCAATATAGTTAAGGCCATCTACCACAAGCCAGTGGCAAATATTATCCTCAATGGAGAAAAACTAAAAGCCTTCCCTCTAAATTCTGGCACAAGACAAGGCTGTCCTCTCTCACCAGTCCTATTCAACATAGCACTGGAAGTACTTGCTATAGCGATTAGGCAAAAAAAGATATCAAGGGAATCCAGATAGGAAAGGAAGAAGTCAAGCTCTCACTGTTTGCAGATGACATGATACTCTACTTAGAAAACCCTAAAGACTCTACCAAAAAACTTCTAGAAACAATAGACTCATATAGCAAGGTGGCAGGCTACAAAATTAACACACAAAAATCAATGGCCTTTCTATACACCAATAGTAATAAGGAAGAAATGGACATTAAGAAAACAACCCCATTCACAATAGTGCCACACAAACTCAAATATCTTGGAATCAACTTGACTAAAAATGTGAAGGACTTATACAAAGAAAACTATAAAAACTCTGCTCCAAGAAATAAGAGAGGACACGCAGAAATGGAAATGCATACCCTGCTCATGGATTGGCAGGATTAACATCATCAAAATGGCAATACTCCCCAAGGCATTATACAGATTTAATGCTATCCCTCTAAAGATACCCATGACATTCTTCAAAGAAGTAGATCAGGCACTTTTGAAATTCATTTGGAACAATAAACACCCTCGAATAGCTAAAGCAATCATTGGGAAAAAGAATATGGAGGAATTACTTTCCCCAACTTTAAACTTTACTACAAAGCAATAGTTATCAAAACAGCATGGTATTGGAATAAGGCCCTCAGATCAGTGGAATAGGCTTGAATACTCAGAAAATGTTCCCCAGACATACAATCACCTAATTTTTGATAAAGGAGCAGGAAATCCTAAATGGAGCAGGGAAAGCCTCTTCAACAAGGGGTGTTGGCACAACTGGCTAGCCACTTGCAAAAAATTGAACTTAGACCCCCAGCTAACATCATGTACGAAGGTAAAATCCAAATGGATTAAAGACCTCGATATCAGACCCAAAACCATAAGATATATAGAACAACACATAGGCAAAACACTCCAGGACATTGAGACTACAGGCATCTTCAAGGAGGAAACTGCACTTTCCAAGCAAGTGAAAACAGAGATTAACAAATGGGAATATATTAAGCTGAGAAGCTTCTGCACCTCAAAGGAAATAGTGCCCAGGATACAAGAGCCCCCCACTGAGTGGGAGAAACTATTCACCCAATACCCATCAGATAAGGGTAATAATCTCCAAAGGGTGATAATCTCCAAAATATACAAGGCACTGACAGAACTTTACAAGAAAAAAAACATCTAATCCCATCAAAAAATGGGGAGAAGAAATGAACAGACACTTTGACAAAGAAGAAATACAAATGGCCAAAAGACACATGAAAAAATGCTCCACATCACTAATCATCAGGGAGATGCAAATCAAAACAATGATGAGATACCACCTCACACCACAGAGAATGGCACACATCACAAAGAATGAGAATAAACAGTGTTGGTGGGGATGTGGAGAGAAAAGAACTCTTATCCACTGCTGGTGGGAATGCCATCTAGTTCAACCTTTATGGAAAGCGATATGGGGATTCCTCCAAAAACTGGAAATCGAGCTCCCATACAATCCAGCTATACCACTCCTACGAATATACCCTAGGAACACAAAAATACAATACAAAAACCCCTTCCTTACACCTATATTCATTGCAGCACTATTTACCATAGCAAGACTCTGGAAACAACCAAGATGCCCTTCAACAGACGAATGGCTAAAGAAACTGTGGTACATATACACAATGGAATATTATGCAGCTGTCAGGAGAGATGAAGTCATGAAATTTTCCTATACATGGATGTACACGGAATCTATTATGCTGAGTGAAATAAGTCAGAGAGAGAGAGAGAAAAAAAACGCAGAATGGTGTCACTCATCTATGGGTTTTTAAAAAAATGAAAGACATTCTTGCAATAATAATTTTCAGACACAAAAGAGAAAAGAGCTGGAAGTTCCAGCTCACCTCAGGAAGCTCACCACAAAGAGTGATGAGTTTAGTTAGAAAAATAACTACATTTTGAACTGTCCTAATAATGAGAATGTATGAGGGAAATGGAGAGCCTGTTTAGAGTACAGGTGGGGGTCGGGTGGGGAGGAGGAAGACTTAGGACATTGTTGATGGAAATGTTGCACTGGTGATGGATGGTATTTTTTACATGACTGAAACCCAAACACAATCATGTATGTAATCAAGGTGTTTTAAATAAAAATTAAAATGAAAAATGAAAAAAAATTTCTGCCACCTCATATGGTCCCCTGAGCCCTGCCAGATATGATTTCTGAATGCAGAGCCAGATTTCTGGCTATGGTGTTGTGGGGGGGGGTTGGGGGATGGGGAGGTGTGTGTGTGTGTGTGTGTGTGTGTGCCAGTAGGAGATAGGATTTGCTATCAATTAAACTTTCAGCTCAGGGGCCAGAGAGATAGCATGGAGGTAAGGCGTTTACCTTTCATGCAGAGGACGGTGGTTGGAATCCCGGCATCCCATATGGTCCCCTGTGCCTGCCAGGGGTGATTTCTGAGCATAGAGCCAGGAGTAACCCATGAGTGCTGTCGGGTATGACCCAAAAATAAATAAACTTTCAGCCCAAAGAGCTAAGCAACAATACAGAAAATAAGGCTTGTACTAAGTTAACCTATATTTGATTGTAAGAATCCCCATATGGTCCCCAAAACCCACCATGAGTATCCCTGAGCACAGAACTAGGAGTAAGCCTTGAGCACTACTGGGTTGAACCCCCTGGAAAAATAAATGAAGAAATAAATAAATTAAATAAACCTTCATTACAGTAACTTCTATTCTAGCTTCTTCTTGATGAGTGACCTAAAACATGTACAGCTGGGAGAGGAAGAATTGTCACTTATTTAAACCATCTCTACCGAAAGCAGACTTCTCATATGCTTGAGACCTTTATAATATGTTAGTGGGTGGTATAGTCACATGTGTGAGTATATGTGCCTGTTATGCAAATGCCTCCCATACACAGCACTCACAAATTGGAGCTCAGCCAAGGGCATAAATTAATGAGACATTTGATTAAGATCAAGCCCTGCCCACTCATTTGAAGTGTGTGTTAACAAAGCATCAAGAAAAGGAATCTGAGTGCCAGTTCTTCAAGAACATGTGGGGGCAACCCATCTGTGTGTGCTGGCCTGGAGGCAAACATTCACATTTCCAGCTGCTGGGAACCAGATGAGACTGTGGCCTGTGTCACACCAAGGCTGTGGCTGAGGGAATGGGCCTCTTGGAGCAAACATTTCAGATAAGATCTACAGGCCAGAAAAATGCTCCAAGGAAGTTCAAAGGCCTGGGGAGATAATGCAGTGCTATCCAAATGCAAGTATGTTTGGTCTTTGCTTCCTTGGGGCTTTCTAGTTGAGACCCATATCTGGGCATGGGGAAAGAAGACTGAGAAAAATTACAAAAATGAGAAAAATGCAGCTGCAGATGGGTCTCTAAATAAGACAAAGCTGTCTCTGTGGAGGAGCTCTTGCTCCTTGGAAGGAAGATGTATTGCAGGCTTTCAGATTTGGGTCCTTACTCACCCTGCATCTGCAATGCTCTGCATGTGAAATCTGGCTAGGGTGCATAAGGAAAATAATTTATACCACAAACATAGGAAGACTTGAGCCATTTTCAGTGATGCTAATTATGACACAGTTCTCTCTTGAACTTTGTCAAGCAGATCTCAACTTCTGCAGAGCAGGACCTCTATTTGAAAATATTGAATCTGAAGATGAGAAAGAGTGCATCAAGGCTAAATTTATATTGTATTTTGAGGGAAAAGACAATAAAAAAATTTTAAGATAGAAAAAGGAGCATAACAATACTACAGATTCCACCAAACCAAAAACTCACAGTATTTATCATTGCAGTCTGTTTTACAGTTAAGGTTTTTGCATTAATATATCAACATGAGGTGGATGATGATATGGCCAGGTTGGGATGATGGCAACTGGGACTTTCCTTTTTCTAATCCCTTAGTATGGGTATATGTAATGTACTTAAAGTACTAAGTTCTAAGTACTTACATCAGCTTACCTGTTTTGGGGGGTTGGGTTTTTCTTTTTTGTTTGTTTGTATGTTTGTTTTGTTTTGTTTTTGGGTCATACCCAGGTCCTTCAGGAGTTACACCTGGGTCTGTGCTCAGAAATTGTTCCTGGCAGGCTCAGGGGACCATATTGGATGACGGGATTCGATCCAGGATCCATCCTGTGTTGGCCACATGCAAGGTAACCTCCTTACCGCTGTGCTATCACTCCAGCCCCACTTTACCTGTTTATTTTTACAATTCTGAAATAAATGGAAAAACTGAGTTCAGGAACAATATCAATCAAGATCATCCATACACTTAAGAATTGGAACTTTGGACTAAAAGAGGTAGTACAAAGATTGAGGCACTTTCCTTGCATGCAGCAGACACTGGTTCAATCCCCAATACTACACACAATTCCTGGAGTACTGTTATATATGCTCCCAAAAGTAAATTTAAAAAAAAAATTTTGGGGGGGTTTTGGTTTATGCTCAGGAGTTCTCTTAGCTATGTGCTCAGAAATCGCCCCTGGCAGGTTCATGGGACCATATGGGATACTGGGATGCTGAACCTTTAATTGGTGGCTTGCAAGACAAAGGCCCTACCACTGTGCTATCTCTCCGGTGAAAGTAAATTAAATTTTTTTTATTTAAACACCTTGATTACAAACATGATTGTGTTTGGGTTTCAGTCATGTAAAGAACTAAATGACAATTGAAACTCAAGTACTGGGGAAGTATTTCAAAGGGCTAAAACTTAGGCCTTGTATGTGGAAGCCAAGTTCTATTCTTTACACTGCATGGTCCCCTGAACATTAATCAGGTGTAACCCTGGTGATCTCTAGCACTATTGGCTCCAAGAAGTACTTTGTTTCATTTTCAGAACATTTATTGTTTGAATTTTAGTGAAACTGGGGGTATAATTATAAACACCTATTTGGCCTAGCCATTTAAATATACCAAACTTGTCGACGGATATGAAATAGTGTAGCCCCATCTCTGTTCTGCTCCCTGAGGTCTTCAGATCTCACACCTACACTTGATCTCCTCATTCTACTAATCTATTCCAATTAGTAAACAAATGCTCTCTCATATTAAAAAATAAATTTTGATATAATCTTTCCAATATTTTTCCAAAACTCTTCAAAAATGTTGCACCATCACTATCTTTCCTCTCTGCACATCTAACTATAAGGTCCCAGGTACAGACCTGGTCCAGCACTTCTCTTATAACATGGCACTCACTTTACCTTCTATCTTTGACCTTCAATTTCAGTTACAGTTGAACAGAAATAATACCATATTGTCCACCTCATACAAGACTATAAAGAAATGTTAATACTGGGGAGTCATTAAACTTTCTCAGCCTTTTCTCATCTTTGAGATATTTTTTCTTTTTTTTCTTCCAGCTTATTGAATTATTTGTTATCACTTGTCCTATATCATTCTAAAGTATAAAACTCCCCTAGTCAGGGTTTACGAACCCATATTTTGATGAAGTCCAAGCTATCAGTGTGCATAACAAAGACTTACATGAAAAAGTGGGTCATGGATAAAGATGATAGATATATAGTGTCAGGATTGAGTGGTAGCTAAAAAGGAAACAGTACTGTCCTGTCTGAAGAGGATAGCGATAGCAACTGCCTGTTGAGAAACAATTATTGTTTTGTTGGAATAAGGAATCAGTATTGTTCCCCAGTTTTAGTTTCTTTAGACAAAATTCAGAGCAAAAGAGTATCTAGCAGGTATGGCATTTGCCTTGCATGCAACCAAACTGGATTCCATTCTAAGCATCCTAGGTGGTCCCCTAAGCCCTCAAGGAGTAATCCCTAAGTACAGCCAGGTATGTCTCTCAAAACCATAAGTAAATAAAACAAACAAACAAACAAAAAAATAAAGAGAAGGCCAAAATCTGGCTATTCATGTAAATCTCCAAGCCTTTAAATACTGGTCACTGATTTTCTATCCAAGCAAGCAATTAAAGTCAGTTAAAATATATCAATAGGGGGCCGGAGAGATAGCATGGAAGTAAGACGTTTGCCTTTCATGCAGGAGGTCATCGGTTCAAATCCCGGCGTCCTATGGTTCCCCGTGCCTGCCAGGAGCAATTTCTGAGCCTGGAGCCAGGAATAACCCCTGAGCACTGCCGGGTGTGACCCAAAAACCACACACACACACACACACACACACACACACAAATATATATATATATATATATATATATATATATATATATATATATATATATATATATATATATATATCTCAATAGGGGCCGGGAAGGTGGCGCTAGAGGTAAGGTGTCTACCTTGCAAGCACTAGCATAGGACGGACGGCGGTTCGATCCCCCGGTGTCCCATATGGTCCCCCCAAGCCAGGAGTGATTTCTGAGTGCTTAGCTAGGAGTAACCCCTGAGCGTCAAATGGGTGTGGCCCAAAAACCAAAAAAAAAAATATATATATATATTAATAAAGTGGGGTAGAGCAATAGCACAGTGTAATGGTGTTTGCCTTGCACTTGGACTGAGGTTCATATCCTGGCTGGCCACCAGGCATTCCATTTGCAATCTTAGCCTGATATTTTCATCATGAGTTCATCTTCCCTTTGGTTTATATCCCAAGTCTCCGATTTTTATTATTTGCTACCCATCCTCTCAAGTTCTTTGCTTGGTTCTTAAAAACCAGAATCAGAGGGCTGGAGGATATTTCAGTAGGCAGAGAACTTGTCCTTGTCTTGCATGTGGTTGACTCAGATTGGATCCCTGGCATCCTATCTGGTCCCCCAGGTTCAGCCAAGAGTAACCCTGAGTACAGAGCCAGGAGTGATCTCTGAGCACTGCTGTATATGGTCCCAAAACAAAGCAAATCTGAACCAGGAGATAGATAAACAAAGAGCCATATTTTTCCCATATGCAATACATAGAGCTTTGTTAGTGATTCACATTATAATTGTGAGTCAAGAAGATTCCCTCACCCTGCCTTTCTTTGATTGGTTTCTGTTCTAATTCAGAGCCCAAAACAAAAAATACTGGGAGATCTATTAGATGAAAGATTCCCCCAAAAGAAATCATTGCCATTATCTGTGAAAAGTCCCAAGCATAAGTCTCAGCATAAAATTAAAAAGCAAATAAGAAAAGAAGTGTGAACCAAAAGAGACTAATGACTAATAATTCTTTGCCTCATTTTATCACTTACTTTTGTATTATCAGTAAAACTTCCTTGTATTGGGGCCCGGAGAGATAGCACAGGGCGTTTGCTTTGCAAGCAGCTGATCCAGGACCAAAGGCGGTTGGTTCGAATCCCCGTGTCCCATATGGTCCCCCGTGCCTGCCAGGAGCTATTTTTGAGCAGACAGCCAGGAGTAACCCCTGAGCAACGCCGGGTGTGGCCCCCACCCCAAAAAAAAAAACTTCCTTGTATTATTTCTTCCATAAGTGATGATTGGTCATGCAAGGGATAAGTTTGAGGACTATGCAGAGCTAAGCTAACAGCAAAGCATACTGACATAATGTATACTGACCTCATACAAAAGCATCACTGACAAGCAGTTTGCTTGGAAATAAAATAGCAGAGAAAAGAGGACATTCACAACAATGGCCATTTTCACTTGTCCGGACCAAGGTTAACAACTTCCTTTATAGGCTCTAGATAGGGTTGTTCTGTAAAAGTTGTTCTGGAAGGGAGAATAGTGGGAGATGTCAGGCATGTGGAGTCCTGCAGTTTGATGTTTTGTGTATGTAATGCCTCTCTCTTTTTAGTCTCTCTATGCTCATTTATATATGACTGTAACCCAAATATGATCATGTTACTTAAAATATATATTAAAAAAAAAAAAGAATGAATGAGGGAACTGGAAAACCTGTCTAGAGTACAGGTCAGGGGGGGGGGTGGGGGGATGGAAGGAGATTTGGGACATTGGTGGTGGGAATGTTGCACTGGAGATGGGGGGGGGTGTTCTTTACATGACTGAAACCTAATCACAATCATATTTGTAATCAAGATGTTTAAATAAATAAAAATATTTTTAAAAAACCTAAGTATTGAATTTCACAAAATTTTCACTTAATTGTTAGGGTCCAGGAAATTAGGAAAACTTCCATAACAACCACAAAAAACTAGCAAAAAAAAAAACCTATTTCTTATTTTCTCTAGACTAAGAGGCTTAATCAATCTAAAAATACCATGCTCTCTTTTTAGTTTTTGTTTGTTTGTTTGTTTTTGCTTTTGCTTTTAGTTTTTTGGTTTTGTTTTGTTTTGTTTTGTTTGTTTGTTTTTTTAGTTTTTGGGCCAAACCTGATAACACTCAGGGATTATTCCTGGCTATGTGCTCAGAAATCGCTCCTGGTTTGAGGGACCATATGGGACATCAGAGGATAGAACCATGGTTTGTCCTAGGCTAGCTCGGGCAAGACTTACTTGCCCTTACACCTTACTGCTTGTGCCACTGCTCCAGCCCCTCTCTATTTGTTTTTTTTTTTTATGAGGAAGATCCTCTCAAGCTGTTTTCAGGAGGCCCAGGACTCCCTCAGGCAATTTTTGGTCAACTAGACCAGTAGTTCAATAGATGATGCCAATATGTTGTGCTGCTTGGGCCCTATGGTGGCAGGGTTATCCAGGTCATCTTGCCAATGCTTAACATCTTCAGGGCTACATCCAGAAATGCAGAGGGTACTGTGAGGTGCTGGGAATTAAACTGGGGTCAGCCACATGCAAGGTATGTATGTGCCTTAACCCCTGTCCTATCTCTGACCCAAAATATCATGTACTTTAGAAAGCAGATACATCATTGACTTACCTTGGTATTAAAATAGTAGTATTAAAAGTACTTCTAATGGATATTTTGCTGTGGAGAAGTTTCACTAAGAGTTGAGAAGGACATACATTACAGAACATGATTTATAAAAAACACATTCGAACTTACTAGATGAGCCACTTACTTTTACATGTTTCACTGACACCCTTACAATTAAGTTGTCCACATGATCGCTGTTCACCAATGAACTTGCGCTTTGGTTGAATGAGTCAAGTATCTGGAGTTCTTCTTCTTAAAGATCATTCTTCTATCTATATTGACTTTCTCAAATGGCAAAATTATGCAATGATCCACTTCTTAGAGAAAAGCTGCCAAAGGATACAATCAAACTCAGTAGACTAGGCACAACTGAGAAATTCAATGAAATAAAAATATCGGGGCCCGGAGAGATAGCATGGAGGTAAGGCATTTGCCTTTCATGCAGAAGGTCATCGGTTCAAATCCCAGCATCCCATATGGTCCCCCGTGCCTTCCAGGATCAATTTCTGAGCATGGAGCCAGGAGTAACCCCTGAGCACTGCCGGGTATGACCCAAAAACCACAAAAAAAAATATTATATTATAAAAATATTGTATGAAAGTCAATGAAATATGAAAATATTTGCTACTGAAGCTAGTATTAATTAACTGCTACACACTTAATATAGAAAGGGTCATTGGGGGGCCGGGAAGGTGGCGCTAGAGGTAAGGTGTTTGCCTTGCAAGCGCTAGCGTAAGAAGGACCTTGGTTCAATCTCCGGCGTCCCATATGGTCCCCCCAAGCCAGGAGCAACTTCTGAGTGCATAGCCAGGAATAACCCCTGAGTATCAAACAGGTGTGGCCCAAAAAACAAAATTAAAAAAAAAAAAAGAAAGAAAGAAAGAAAGAAAAAGAAAGGGTCATTAGAAAGACCAATAAAACTTTGCCTATAGATCATTCTAGAATCTAAGTAATTCTTCAGGAGGGGAAGCTAAAACCCAGACCTTTTTTTTGGTTTTTTGTTTTTGGGTTTTTTTTTTTTTGGGGGGGGGCCTTACCTGGCAGTGCTCAGGGTCTACTCCTGGCTCCACACTCAGAAATCACTCCTGGCAAGCTTGAGAGACCTTATGGGATGCCAGGAATCAAACCCGGGTCATCCCAAATCGGCCGTGTGCAAGACAAATACTCTACCACTCTGCTATCTCAATGGCCCCTAAAACCCAGACTTATAGGCTTATAATTTGGAGAGTATCTAAAATATGTTCCCCATACCAGCTTTCTTTCATGGTGAAATTTGAGCAGGTAAATTCAACTCAGTTCTGCTGAAAATGATGCAGCTCACATCAAAATAGACTATAAGGTTATACAGTGAAAAAGTATTTTTGAAAGGAAAAATGGCATTCCGAAAGACAAGGGGGAACTGAAAGAAAATTGATGCTACTTGCAAGAAAATAAATGCCATTTGCCATTTCTGTGATAGACATAAAAAAAGAGAATAACGGATTATTCAGCTTCTTTTCTTTTTTAAACGTATCAGTAATATTTGTAACAGTGAAAATTGATCTTATTAAAATATCCAATAAAGATTCTGTTAAATATATTTGTAATAATTTTATTGAAGCACCATGGAATGTGTAGTTACAAAGTTAACCAGTCAACATTTGCACCAGTAGTGAATGAGAGTCCTTTTCTCCATACATCTGCACCAGCACTGGGTTGTCCTTGTTCTTTTTAATATGTGCCAGTGTCTGTGGTGTAAGATGACATCTCATTGTTGTTTGGGTTGCATCTCCCTGGTTATTAATGATGTGGAACACTTTTTTCTTGTGACTTTTGGCCATCTGTATATTTTCTTTGAGGAAGTTTGTGTTCAACTCTTCCACACACTTTTCATGGGGTTAGATTTTATTCTTATTAAGTTCTGCCAGTGCCTTATATATCTCCAGTATTAACCTCTAATCTGATGGTTATTGGGTCAATAGTTTCTCTCAATCCATGGACAATCTTTGTATACTGGTTGCCATTTCCTTTGAGATGCAGAGGCTTCTCAGTTTAACATAGTCCCATGTATTTATTTTTGCTTCCTTGCTTGGTCAGAGGTGTTTCATCCTTGTAACACCTTTAGCTTTAATATCACAGAGTTCTGCCTATGTTTTCCTATATGTACCTTATGGTTTTAGATCTGATATTAAGGTCTTTAATTCATTTTTATTTAACTGTAGTGCATGGCATTAATAAGAATTATGCATTCACTTTTTATTATATAGCAGCTTATTTTCTTAAACTTAGTTTATCACATAGTTTTAGTAGCAATTTTATATTTCAGAGACCCTGGTTTCTACATATAAAAAGATTCTTAACTTAGATACAGTAAGAGAGGGTTGAACAAGTATCAGTAAAATCAGTAAAATCCATCTTTGGGCTGGAGCAATGTTGCAGCAGTAGGGCATTTACCTTGCATGTGGTTGACCCAGAATGGACTGCAATTTGATCTCCTAGTCTCCCATATGATCTCCCAGTGTCCCATATGGTCCCCAAGCCAGGAGTGATTTCTGAGTGCATACCTAGGAGTAACCCCTGAGCGTCACCAGATGTGGCCCAAAATATAAAAAAAAAAGGGCCATCTCCAAAAGACACATAAAAATATGCTCTACATCATTAAATATCAGAGAGATGCAAATCAAAACAACAAGGTATCATTAACATCACAGAAAATGGCACTCATCACAAAGAACAACAACAACCAGTGCTGGCATGGATGTGCAAAGAAAGAAACTTTCATTCACTGCTGGTGGGAATGCCGTCTAGTACAGCCTTTATATGAGGAATATGGCTATTCCTCAAAAACTGGAAATTGAGCTACTTTATGATCCAGTCAATACCACTCCTAGGGATATACCTTAAGAACACGAAGGCAGGGCCGGGCGGTGGCGCTGGAGGTAAGGTGCCTGCCTTGCCTGCGCTAGCCCCGGCGTCCCATATGGTCCCCCAAGAAGCCAGGAGCAACTTCTGAGCGCATAGCCAGGAGTAACCCCTGAGCGTCAAAGGGTGTGGCCAAAAAAAAAAAAAAAAAGAACACGAAGGCATAATACAAATATTCCCTCTGCGCTTCTATGTTCATCACAGCACTATTTACAATAGCCAGAATCTGAAAGCAACCCAGGTGTCTGACAACAAATGAGTGTTAACTGTAGTATATCTACACAATGGAATACTATGCAGCTGTTAAGGAAAATAAAGTCATGAAATTTGCTTATGGATGGATGGACATGGAGATAATTATGCTGAGTGAAATGAGTCAGGGAACAAGGAATAAACATAGGATAAACATAACATAGGATAAACAAGAGATAAAATAATCTCATTTATCTGTAGAATATAAAAAAATAAAAGACAGTGTGGCGATGCTATACAGAGTAATCCATGGTAGAAAGCTTGCCACAAAGAGTAGAGAGTGCAGTTAGAGTAGAGAAGAGTCTGCTATGAAAGGTACATACATGGCACCCTTTCATTTACAGTAGTGCAAACCACAATTCTAAAAAAAGGAGAGAGAGAGAGGGAGAGGAAGAGGGAGAGGGGGAGGGAGGGAGAGAGACAGACTGAGAGAGAGAGAGAGAGAGAGAGAGAGAGAGAGAGAGAGAGAGAGAGAGAGAGAGAGAGAGAGAGATGAAGTAAAATGTCTGCCCTAGAGGCAGGCAATGAGGGTGGGTGAGAAGGAAGAGGGCATCAGAGAGGGTGAGAGAGAAACTGTTGATATTGGTGGCAGGAAATACACGCTGGTGAATGTTATTATACATTATATAATTATAATCAATCATGAACAATTTTATTTGTGGTTAAAAAAAACCTGTAGTATGAACAACCTTGTAACATTGGTGTTTAAATAAAAAAAATAAATAAAACTAAGAAAGGGGGGCATTTTTAATACATAGTACAAGAAAGAAGCATATGAGGAAAAGTACAAAGACCAAATAGTTGAGGTCTATGTTTTTACTGTCTGACCTGCATTCAGGGTAGTACATGTTTGAGTGTTTGACTGTACTAAACTTCAGAATTCTGTGATTTGGCAAGAGACTTCTGGGGCTTCTGCCTCTCTAAATCCCTCCCTTTAAATCTGTCAGTATTTGCAGATTAACATTTCATCCTTAATATAAAACGAAACCCCTGTGGCTTAACACCTTGGTTCAACAATTCAGGTTTTTAAGAAAAAGAAATCTAGGGATCTGGAATGCAGCAGGCAGGGCACATTCCTTGCACTTGGTCAACCCAGGTTTAATCCCAGGAATTCCAAGCATTGCAGGAGTGATCCCTGAGCACATATCCAGGAGTAATTCCTGATCACTGCTGGTTGTGTGGGGAAAAAATCTTTATCTGCTAATTAGCATCAGGTTTGTATAAAAAATAAACTTTAGTCTTGGTTGGCCCACAATATTCCCAGACCAGAAGGATCAGGAATCAGTATTTCCCTGGTAGACTTCAAGCCAGTATGTCCTTGTTTTAGGGTTCAGCCTGACATGTCAGCTCCTGGACTTTTTGGTTGTACCACACCTCTACAGTATTTAAAAGTTGAGTGGCATGCCAACCATCTGGCTATGGAAAACTGAATGCCTTGATTGACAGTCTACCAACTCAACTGAACTAATTCCCTGGAATGTGCAGAATGGGGTTGAGGTCATTTTTGGAAAGGAAGTGTGGTGCTATTAGCATGAATGGGGAGCAGCAAAAGCAAATGTCCATTCCACCTCCACCCTAGATTACTATATATGGTTTTAACCTAAAGAGAGGCTAGAGATATGACTTAATCCAAAGATTAAGAGTACAAAAATGATTTGTTGGCCTAATTGAAGGAAAGAGTTTAATTCCATACAACATCCTGGCATTGGAAACATACAAAGTGCTTGTACGTATACTTCCTGCTGAGAAATTATTGCCTTTCAATTTTTCAAATGAGGACAGGCAGGGAAGGTAGAAATGCACTAAGCAGAAAGTCTGCCATGAACCAAAGAACTTTGTTTCTAGGTTCTATTTCCTAACCCCAACCATTTCTAGATGGCAAGAGGAGAACTTAGAGGTGCCTCTGGGAAACCCCTTACTACCACTGGAAAAACTTCTCAAATGATTCAGCTTCCTGGAGGTATGGTTTGGAACTTGAGGACAGACTTGCTGGGTGAGATTTGAGGAGTGAGAAGGAAGTAGGAGAAAGAAAGTGAACCCATCATGAACAATTTCAAGTCTCTTTCTGAAAAGACAGTATCTGCATGCAGTAGGTGTTGATTTTACTGACCTATCTCTGAGACAGAAAGGAATGGATATTTTCTTATGAAGGAGGAAATTTATGGGTTTGGAGCTGCCAGCAATAAAAAGAAGTTTCCAGGCAACTTGTCATGGCACAATTTATAGAAACAAATCTTACAAGTGCTGCAACAAGGCCCTAAAGAGGATGTGCTTTGTTGGTTGTAGAGCCTGGCACCTGGCAGTCATCCATGCTGACCTAACTCAGTATGTACATTCATCAAGCCCTCAAAGAGAGGTTATCTGGGCACTTGGAAAGAGCAGAAATAAAAGGCACTCATCCAGTTGGAAGATAAGAATGGACTCCAGAAATGAACACTAATTGTGGTTATGGGAAGAGGAAGTGATGACTGGAGCATGAGGAAACCCTCTCTGAAATCTACCTGCATGCAGTTAATTAAACATACCCTTTCTGAAGGATGCTATAAAGGTCTTCAATACAAAAGAAAAATTCTGGTCAGCTGGATCCCCTGGGAAATAAACAAATGGACATTATGGGACAGAACTGAATAACTTGACACCCACCCCAGTCCCAAAGGCTTCCCTCTGGAACAACAAAACCCAGAAAGCAGCAGCCTATAGCTCCTCTGTGAGAGCTAATTAGGCAGTAAAGCATGACAGTCAACACACCTCCTCCAGGAGAGGCCAGTACAGTGTTTACAGAGCCCTGCAGCTGGTGCCAGAGCTAACAACCCACACGCAAGGCCCATCTGGGCCAGCTTGAAAAGAAAACTAGTTTCTTCTGGCTCTTGATGGCTGTGGCTCAAAACATTCTGCACAGCCACATTTGATTCCCTCCTCCCGGCTCCTTCCAGCAAAACCCACACATCTGTATATACAATTTAAATAAATATGCATAAAAGTAGTATCCAACTTGAGAGCTGGATAGGGGAAGGAGCTCCAAGCTATGAGGTTCTGTGAGGGGGGCCCAGCCCCCAAAGTTACTCTCACCTCCTCATGCCCTAACCTAGACAGACTTTAACTATAGCATGTTTTAGAAAGCACTAGGACTCTGTCTATCATACCTGCTTTCTGGCTCCCTACTCAACACAAATACAATTTTGAGGTCTGCGTGCAAAATTTCTATCCCCAAAGATGTCTACAAGCTTCTGAACTCAGTTCAGAAGAATAAAAAGCCTCAGTTTCTTTTCAAGTTAATTGGAAGCTCTTCAGTCCAAGATCCCTCTCTACCACCTCCCACCGTTTCTCCAAAGATTTCTTTCCCACCAAGACAGCAAAAGCCACAGACTCTTTCTGCTCCTCATGAGCTGATTCTTGCTTATTTTCCAAGCTCAGTCCCATTATATTGCCCTGAGGATTGCAAGAATGGAAAATGTCAGTCTGACTTTGGAAGGGTGGTACTTCTTGTCCAAATTCAACTGTCTTACCTAACTACCTCTCTCCTTTTCTTTCCCCTCATATTTCTCTACATAAATGTTTCTAACTAAAATTTGATTTCACATACATATATACATGAAAAACCTTATTATAATCTTAAATAGTTGCAGATATCACTTCCTTTGTATGATAAAATACTGGCATTTTAAAAATAAAATGATTCCATTGCTCATTAGAATGTTGATAATAAGGGCCAGGGATATATTCAATGGTAGAGCACTTGACTTGCATGTACGATAACTGGCAACTGAAACAAAGCAAGCAAAACCACAGATTAAAATAAAATGAAGGATGTCAAAGAAAACTAATTACAGAGCACTTCTAGACTCACCAATATAAAATTTTAAAATATATCTAAAAGATAGAGTTATATCTATCTAAAAGATAGAGAAATAGTACAGAGTATAAAGTGCTTGCCTTGCACACAGCCAGCCTAGATTCAAACCCTGGCATCTCATGTGGACCCCTGAGCTTACAGAAGTAATCTTTAACACAGAGCTAGGAGAAAATTCTGAGCACCACTGGGTGTGACTCCAAAACAAACAAACAAATAAAATACATGAAAAGTCTTGAGAGACAATTGAAAGGGCTGGAACCACATGCAGGAACCACAAATTCCATCCTGAGCACTGCCAAGAGCAAGAAATGTGCTGGATGTTGCCCCCAAACACTGCCTATTGTAACCCAAGATACACAAAAATATATATATATTATAATATATATATTCTATATAATATATATATGAAATCTTTATTAGATTATTGCTCCATTTTCTCTATGAACTCCTTATGTTTTTTTCCCTAAATGTTCATTCTTTTGTTCAACAAAAGTGTGAATATAAATAAATTGACATCTTAATTTTGTGGTGATGTAAATCTTTAGATTTTTAAGCAATTGTTTTCTAGACCAAGTAATAATTTCACTACCAATGGAGTAAACTTGATCTAAATTATATAAAGCAATTATAATATAGTCATTAGGATAATGTTTTCATTAAATAGAAAATTTTATTAAATTAGTAAATTATTAAAATTTTACCTTCTATAAAAAATTATTTTCAACTGATGTTCATGAGTGGAAATTATTGCTTTTTTTATTTTTTTTTTAATTTGGAGGCTAGGGTCTTTCACTGTTTGATATTATTCCTTTCTTTGGTTTCCATATATGTCATTGATAGTTAAATAATTGGACATTTGTAATATCTCTCCAACTTATTTAAATAACATTATACCCTCCAGTTCTATTCATATTGCAGCAAACTACAAGATTTTCTTGTTTATAGCTAAATAGTATTTTTATGTATATATACTACAATTTATTTAGCCATTGAGCTGCCATTGGAAATTTGGGTTGTTATTGGTTGTTATATAGCAACTATTTTAGTAAGTGCTGCAATTAACATAGATTTATACATACATTTTTGGATTAATGTTTTCACTTTTGGGGGTAGATGTTAAGAAATGGAATCACAGTGCCAGATGGTATTATATTTTACTTTTTTTTTTTGGTTTTTAGGCCACACCTGGTGATGCTCCGGGGTTACTTCTGGCTATGCGCTTAGAGATCTCTCCTTGCTTGGGGAACCATATGGGATGCTAGAGGATCGAACCTTGATGTGTCCTAGGTTAGTGAGTGCAAGGCAGATGCCCTACTGCTTGCACCACCACTTTGGCCCCAAATTATATTTTACTTTTATGGAAAATCTCCATACTATTTTTCCATCAAGACTGAACAAGACAGCTTTTCCACCAGGGTGAATGAGATTTCCTGCCTTATCATCTTTCCCTCCAACACTGTTTCCTTCTAGTCTTTCTGTTACATGCCATTCTCATTATGTGGAATAATATCTCACTGATGTTTTTATTTGCATTTCCTTACAAATAAGTGACAATAAGCACCTTTTCATTTGCCTATTTGCCATATGTAAATATATATACACATACACATAAAATGTAGTATCTGTTCATCAACTAGTCCCATATTTAATGGGTTTAGTATTTTTTTATTGTTTATCATTGTGAGGGATTAATATAGCTTGGATATAAACACTTTATCTAATGTATGATGCATAAGTATCTTCTCCCATCCAGAAGCATGCCTTATCATTTATTATCTGGCCTCAGGTAGTGATCATTTAACTTCATTTTTTTTCTCCCAATTTGTAAGCTGTGGAGAAAATTTACAAAGCTATATTAAACAACTACTGAGAAATTAGAGCTAGAGAAATAGTATAAGAGGTAAGTAACTTGTCTTGACTGTGACTGTGCCAACAATGACTTAAGTTGGAATCCCCAATACCATATATTGTCCCATGAGTACCACCACAAGTCACTCCTACGCACTACCAAATATGGCCCATACCCCCACACACTCCAAAAGTAGAAAAGTGGACATCCTTTCCTTATCCTTATCATACAAAAAGGTTTTCAGTTTTTCATCATGGTTTATAATGTTGGTTATAGGTTTGTTGTAAATGACCATGGCTAACCTGAGGTACATATCTTTCTTTCTTTTTCTATTGAGGGTCTTTATCATGAATAAATTAAGAATATATCAGAAGCTTTCTCAGTTTCAGTTGATAAGATCACTAACTGTAGTTCTTCTTTTTATTTCTTGATATTATGTATTTATATATTTATTATTATTGCATATACTGACCCATATTTGCATCTCTGAAATAAATCACACTTGAACATGGTATAGGATTCTTTTGGTATATGCTTTTACATATACCAAAATGTTCATCAGGGGGCTGGCGAGGTGGTGCTAGAGGTAAAGTGTCTGCCTTGCAAGTGCTAGCCAAGGAAGGACCGCGGTTCGATTCCCCGGAGTCCCATATGGTCCCCCAAGCCAGGAGTGATTTCTGAGCGCATAGCCAGGAGTAACCCCTGAGCGTCAACGGGTGTGGCCCAAAAAACAAAAAATTACCTGGCTTGGGGCAGGAGTAATGGGGCTAGAGGTAAGGCGTCTGCCTTGCAAGTGCTAGCCTAGGATGGACTGCGGTTGATTTCCAGGTGCCCCATATAGTCGCCCACAAGCCAGGAGCAATTTCTGAGCACATAGCCAGGAGTAACCCCTGAGTGTCAACAGGTATAGCCTAAAAATAAATAAACAAACAAACAAAAAGAAAAAAACAAAAAAAAGTTACCTGGCTTCATTGACCTTTTTATTGTTTCCTGTATGTATGTATTTTTTTTTTTTTTTTGCTTCAATTGCTATTATTTCCTCTATCTACTTTGGGGGGATTCATTTGTTGTTATTTCTCTATTTTACCAACTGGTGAGATTTGGTTTCTCATTTGAGCTGTTTCTTGGTTTAAGTATGTATTATAATCCTTCATTCTTAATTTTGCTTTGTTATGCCAGTGGGCTCTGATTGGGTCTTCATTTTTATTTATTATATGGAAACATTTATTTTAAGACCCTATAGTTGATTTTTTTTTTTTTTTTTTTTTTTTTTTTTGGTTTTTGGGTCACACCCAGTGTTGCTCAGGGGTTACTCCTGGCTGTCTGCTCAGAAATAGCTCCTGGCAGGCACGGGGGACCATATGGGACACCGGGATTCGAACCAACCACCTTAGGTCCTGGATTGGCTGCTTGCAAGGCAAACACCTCTGTGCTATCTCTCCGGGCCCCTATAGTTGATTTTTTAAATTAATGTCTAGTTTCTAACTCTGCCCAGAAATGCAGTCATCATATTCATATATTGTTCACAGTTTAGCTCTGCAAACTTTCTTTTTTCCTTTTTTTTTTTTTTTTTTTTTTTTTTTTTTGTAGTGTTTGGGCCACACCCAGCAGTGCTCAAGGGTTACTCCTGACTGAACTCAGAGGTTATGCCTGGCAGGCTTAAGGGACCATATAGGATGCCAGGGATTGAACTCAGGTCCATCCCTACCACTGTGCTATCACTCTGGCTAGAGACTCACTCTTTTGTTGAACGATATATAAACCAAGCTGTGAAAAAGCATGAGTACACTGGCCATGTAGCAGAAGGCTTGCAATCTCAGAGAAGAAGGTTGGCCAAGCCCCCACACTGCCAAAGCCATGACTGCTACATCCATCAACCAGAATCACTCTTTACACATGGCCCTGCCTCACTGCTCCCCTACAATTCTCTTCAGGGACACCATTCTGACCAAACTTCAATTCTTCCAAGATTTGGACTGATAGCACTAGGACATTTTTGGAGCAAGTATGGAAACCCTCCCCCTGCAACTTCTGTTTTATAAAAGGAGGCGTGGCAGCTGAGACTATACCCCACAAAAGCCACATATCAGTAATCGTGCTTTGAATTCCTAGACAACTTCATTTGATTATGTTGTCATTCCTATGGAAACACACCAAATTAACAGAATGGACAGCTAACAACAAGAGCTTACTAAACCTTCAGCTATTGTCTTAATGACTTCAATGGAGATACAATAATTTTAGCAAATTAGTTTGCCACTGTACTTCTCTTTAAAACATTTTTATTTATTCTCTCCCTTTTATTTATATTTTATTTATTTATTGCTTTTTTGGGCCACACCCAGTGACATTCAGGGGTTACTCCTGGCTATGCACTCAAAAATCGCTCCTGGCTTGGGGGAGCATATGGGATGCCAGGGGATGGATAGAACCATGGTCTGTCCTAGGTTAGCCACATGCAAAGCAAATGCCGTACCACTGTGCCACCGCCCCAACCCCATATTTTTATTTTTTTTAAATAATTTCTCTCACACTTACCTGGAAACAAATGTATTGTGATCAATTTGTCAACTATGTGATACATATTCTTTTTTTTTTTCTTTCTTTCTTTTTTTTTTTTTTTTTTTGATTTTTGGGTCACACCCGGCAGTGCTCAGGGGTTATTCCTGGCTCCAGGCTCAGAAATTGCTCCTTGCACGCATGGGGAACCATATGGGACGCCGGGATTTGAACCGATGACCTCCTGCATGAAAGGCAAACGCTTTACCTCCATGCTATCTCTCCTGCCCCAGATGATACATATTCATTAAGTAAAGTAAGTTATTACTGACACCAGCCAACTAATCAACCAAGTTCATTGCCACTGAGAGAAGCCATTTGTATTTCCACAACAACTGATGGCCTAATGCCCAGTAGATGTGAGTCAGCCCTGTGAAGGATTTTGTCAACTTTAATGCAGAGATTATTGGGGATTATCAGGGATTAAGGTGAAGTGGAGGAGCAGCATCTGATTAATACTTCACCTAATGATCTGAGGAGTTTCCTTCTAAAGAGCATCTGCCTGTATTGGAGATAAGCAATCTCTTTTTTTTCTTGAGGCTTACTTAAGACAAGGCCAGAGAAATGGGAAAATTTTTTTATTTATTTATTTTTGTTTGTTTTTGGGCCACACCCGGCAATGCTCAGGAGTTATTCCTGGCTGTCTGCTCAGAAATAGCTCCTGCCAGACACGGGGGACCATATGGGACACTGGGATTCGAACCAACCACCTTTGGTCCTATATCAGCTGCTTGCAAGGCAAACGCCGTTGTGCTATCTCTCTGGGCCCAGATATGGGAAATATTTTGAACACTGACTAGAAACAATATGTGGTCCAGAAATCACATTCCCAAGCATTTATTTGAAGGACATGAAAATATAAATTCAATATTTGCAGCAGTATCACAACAACCAAAGTAAAGAATCAATCTACCATTCCCAGCAGGGTTGACCCTTGATTATGTGCTTTGAAATCACTCTTGATGGGCTCATGGGATCTTATGGTGTGCCAGAGATTCAGCCTAGATAATACTCAGCAAGGTTAGTGTCCTATGCACTGTACTATTGCACTGGCCCCTTAGAGATTTTTTTAACTATAATTCTAAATTTATCTATTATTTGAAAACATACTATGAAAACAACTTTGCTTTTAAAACCCAAATATTTGTATAAATCCAAAGAT
This sequence comes from Suncus etruscus, assembly GCF_024139225.1. Lineage (NCBI taxonomy): Eukaryota > Metazoa > Chordata > Mammalia > Eulipotyphla > Soricidae > Suncus > Suncus etruscus. Next base: position 48,326,952 of record NC_064851.1, read on the forward strand.
CTTCTAATCCAGCCCTCTGAAATGTCCACTCTAAAGAGTACTTCCTTTAGATGGAGGTGATGGGTAACCAATGTGTCTACATGTATGCCCCAAAAATTCCACAAAATTCTTATGTGGATATGTGTTTTTATAGCAATGATACAATGCTCACCTAGGATTTGTCACTTTGACTCACTCAGGAAAGTATCCTGGGTATTCCTTCACGTTGAGAACCACTTACACTTTCCATTTAGACTGAAGCATAAACTGTTAATAATAAAGTCATACTGTTAATGTCTTTATTCATCTTGCCTCTGCAATTTTTTTCTCTCTCAATTTGGATAAGTATTTCTTCATTACTATTACTTAAACCTTAAGGAGGTACATATTTGATGTTAGGTTCGTTCAAATAAAGGGCTTCCCCCACTGTAGTCCTTAAGCCTTCCTCCAGGATCTGCACACCTGAAATAAAAACCTCCAGACTCAACCTAAAACCATAACTTCTCAGAAGTTTTTGCAGCCATGGGACCAATACTAATGAAAAATTATCAAGGACTAAGCCTTCCTGAAGGGCAGCAAAGAACAATGAAAAGGAAACACATTTCAGAATCAGATCAGACATTTTGGCCAAGAGAGTTTATTGACTACCTGTTTTGAGCCCTCTGCCCACCCTATATCCTTTCATCTCCATTTCTATGTTTGGAAAAAAAAGCTATTCCAACTGACTTTCTAGTTGCCTTACCAGAAGTGGCTGCTTTTTTGATGATGTCCTAGGGACATCAAGGAATATCCCTTGTGATATCAAGGGATATCACAATGGCTGTGAAAGATAAAACTTCACAGGCTCAGATTAGTAGAGCTGCTATGAGTAGTTCGCCTAACTGCAGTTCCCCCAAGGCACCCCAGACTCATAAAAGGTGACACAACCTTCACACCAGCCTCACTGTAGCAGATGAAGTTGGCCAATGGTATGCAACACATTTGGCCTCTTTCTGCCTTGAAGATATCCTTGTCCCTCACAATCTTTCCACACTTCACCTAGTAGTCTTTGAATATTCGTTATCAACACATTTTGTAAGGCAAGAAACCAGAGGAAATAAAATGTGTGTATTTGCTAGAAAATAGGCTTGATTCAGAAGAGAAGGGAAAGCAACACCCCATGTGGTCCCCAGAGCACCTCAAGGAGTGATTCCTGAGTGCAAAGCAAGGAGTAACCTTGAGTATTGCAAGAAGTGTCTCCCAAAAGAAACAAAGGGGGCGGGGGAAGTTTTTCTTTTCTGATTGTATTTTTGTTCAAGGAGTAACCTTGAGTATTGCAAGAAGTGTCTCCCAAAAGAAACAAAGGGGGCGGGGGAGTTTTTCTTTTCTGATTGTATTTTTGTTCTTGATTATAAGTGCTAAAAGAATTCAACTTTTACTTAGTAAAAGGGAATGGCATCATTTAAGTTTTAAGCAATTAAAGTTATGAAGAGATTTTTTTTAGCAATAAAACCATTATTATTTAATGCTGTTTTAGTTTAAGTCCAATCACTGCAAAAAGGTACAGAATCATCATAACTGACTAGGTGAGCCTTTTCTTATAGTGAAAAGGTCAGCTAACTTTCCTTATGGATACTACATTTCTGGGTCTAAGTACAAACATCCCAGTAAATTTGTGAAAAATGTTATATGTTATGGAACTTTTAGATTATTTCAACACTCAGGATCTACAATTCTTTTTGTTTGTGCCACTAAGCATACAACTGGGAGGGGGAAACATTAAAATCTATCAATTATATGCTTACCTTTTCTGTAGATTTTGAGTTTTATTCACATCAGAATACCTTTTTTTTCATAATATATTTATTTAACACTATTATTACAAACATGAATGTAGTTGGGTTTCAGTCATGAAAAAGAATACCCCCCTTCATCAGTGCAACATTCCCACCACCAATGCCCCCCATCACCTCCCTTCCACACCCCAAGGCCCACATTCAAAACAGGCATTACACTTCTCTCACTCATTGAGTTTTTAATTTCATCTACTGAGTTTTTCAGATCTGTTTTTTTACTTTGGAGTTTTCTGATTTCTATCTGTATTCTGTTCAGCTTGATCTTTGCTTTCTTTGAGTTCTAATTCATCAACATTTTCATGGTAGTTGTTAGTGTATTATTTCTCAAATTACACTCACCCCTCCTTGAGGTGAGTTTCATATTGCGAGCCGGTCCTTTCCAGCCCTCATCTCTGTACATTATTACAATAATGTCTTTATTTTTTCTTAAATCCCATAGATAAGTGACACTATTCTGTTTCTCTCTCCCTCTGACTTATTTTATTCAACATAATAGTTTCCGTATCTATCCATGTATAAGAAAATTTCATGACTTCATCTCTCCTGATGGCTGCATAATATTCCATTCTGTATATGTACCACAGTTTCTTTAGCCAATCTCTTGAAGGGTATCTTGGTTGTTTCCAGAGTCTGGCTATTGTAAATAGTGCTGCAATGAATATAGATCTGAGAAAGGGATTATTGAATTGTATTTTTATGTTTGGAAGGTATATCCCTAGGAATGCTCTAACTGGATCATATGGGAGTCCAATTTCCAGTTTTTTGAGGAATCTCCATATTGTTTTCCATAATGGTTGGACTAGATGGCATTCCCACCAGCAGTAAATGAGAGTTCCTTTCTCCCCACATCCTTACCAGCACTAACTGTTGTTCTTTGTGATGTGTGCCAGTCTCTGTGGTATGAGGTTGTGTGTTGTACCTTGTTGTTGTTTTGATTTGCATCTCTCTGATAATTAGTGATGTTTCAGGTCTGATATCCAGGTCCTTAATCCATTTGTACTTGACCTTTGTGCATGGTGTTAAATGCAGAGGTTTTTTAAAAGCACTGGACAGGAATCTGGTACCACCTTGTGGGTTAGGACTGCCTACCTGACCAGCAAACCTTAATGGGATTAAGTTCTCTAGGGTTTTCCTTAGCAGCATCACACAGGGAATCAAGAAGCCTTCTTTCCTGATTTTAGATATCAGATTTTTCTTTTTTTTAGAGGATGTGGCCCCTTGGGACCACATCCAACTGTGTTTAGGGTTAGACTTGACTGTGCCCAGGGATCACTTTGGTAAATTGAACTAGGATCAGCATGTTTCAAGACAAGTGCATACCCTGCTGTATTATCTTTCTAGGTGCCAACACCCTTTTTATAGTAGTAGTGGTGGTAAATTTGAAGTTTGATTAAGGAACATAGTGATATATCAGGTGGTTAAGCAAGTTTACTTTGTTCATAGAGCCAATTTTTCTGTTGTTTGGTGTTTTACTAGTCTTTGCTATTTGATATTTTTAAACATAGCTATTAACATATTATATATGCAATTGTTTTTTCTATCTTTTCCTATACTGTCACAAACTAATCATAAAATTAATTCAACATGTCTGCTTTTTGATTACTTTTAGTGTCCAATTCTTTCTGGTCCATAACATTAGCAACAAAATTAATTCTGAACAAATATTACTTCTTTGTATAGACCCAAAAATCAACTCTTCTGGATGACATTCTCTATCTTAAATATTTGAATATGACTATTCATTATGCTTTTATCAGATTTGAATAGTGACTGAATAATTAAAAATAAAAATCTTTGGCAATTTACAGGGACCTGAGCAATAGTACAGTGGATAGGGTATTTGCCTGGATTCAATCTCAACAACCCACACAGTCCCCTAAGCCTGCCCATGGGTGATCCCTGAGTACCATATGTTGTGGCCCAACCCAGCTCACCTTCCCCCAAATTTTTGCTAATTTACAAAGAAAATTAGTTTTGGGCTACTTGAATTTTATTTTGACTAATAAAAATATAGGATAGTTTCCATTTTGGGATGCTTTGTTTTGCTTTGAGTAAATAAAAAAATTCATTTTAATTTGTTTGTTTTCTTTATACCCACCCCTCCAAATGTACCTCCATTACTCATTTCTTTTTTCTCAGGCAAATAAACTTCTTTTTATCAAGTGACCACATTTTTATTTTTATATTTCTTTTTGTCTATCAGCTTTTATTTTTACTTTGCACATGTAAGCAAAAATATGCAATACTTCTCTCTTTTCTTCTGATTTATTTTTCTTTAAATAATCCCTTAAGTTTCTTATGTTTAACTATGTCAATGCTTTTTGGAAATTTACCCCATCTTTTTCCAAAAAAAAAATTTCAGACTCTGGGATAAGGAATTAGACTAAGGCATTTAGTTTGGAGAGTGTCACAATAGCAAAGAGCAGCTAAGAGCACCCACCTTTTTTGTTAGAGTTATGGATTGAACCCAAGCTATTGTAGATAGGCTAGGCAATTGTTCTCCTAAGCTACCTTTTAGCCCAGTTATGCTGCATTAGGCAAGCCATTCACATAGATGGTGCCTCATTGTGGTATTAATTTACATAGCTCTGATAATCATTGATGATGAGCAAATTTTTTCAAGTTAGTCATCTGCTTGAGGCGAGCTATTTGAATCTATTACACTTGAATTTTTCTCAAAGTTTTTATTTTGCTCGATCAGTTGTCACAAGTTCCTTTGTTTTAATTTATTTACTATTTATACTACTCTAAGTTGAGTTGAACAGCTGTTTTTCCTTTACTTGCTGTGTAGACCTTATATTAGAATCATGAGCTGCAGGATATAATTGGTTATTTTCTTAGTTGTCCTTTGCTCTATTGCTGATGCCTTTGTACCTGTTTGGAGAATTGGGTGCTGACACTCTAAGTGTAGAAGCTACCTCAGCAGGAAGCAAGAAGCTCCTGTTAAGGAGGGTCCATGAATTAAAGCCCCCCAGGGACTGCTACTGCCAGAGTTGAGAGAAAGTGACTTTTTTCCTGTAGGTCAGTTCCAGCTGTTTAGACCATTAGTTATCCCTCATCTATGACCTAGCCCTGACCTCTAGGTTTTGCTACCCAAATCTTTCTCAGTGATACAAACAAGAGAGCAATCTAAGAGTTGTTTGTTTGGAAGTAGTCAGGATATAGTCTCAATAGTAGATAAAGATAGATATGGTGAGGGTAATTCTAAAAATGCAGGGTTAAAATAAAATAAAATCTTCCCCTCTCTTCCTCAGCAATGCCTATGGAAGTGAGACCCCAGTTGAGAAACATTAGCTTTGAAGACTTAATAAAGTTACAATTAAGTAGATTATAAACCCACCTAATAAAAGAGGCATGGATGGTTGGGAAGGTATCAACTGTTGTGGCTAGAGCAATTGGAATTGGCTCCCCAGCTGAGTATCTATACTAATTGTTGTTATAAGAATCTTGGAAACTACTATGTAAAGCACAGGGCAAGTGTTCAATGAGCATCTACCAGAATTTTGCTATAACCTCTTTATCTCCACCTTGGTATCCAAACATATATGTGAATCAACTTCTCCCCTTCCTGTGTATCTATGTTGAAGAAGAGGGCAGGTAAGGGTATTTTCATATATAAAACAGGTCTTTTGAAGATTCATAGAAATACTGAGAGTCAATAGGAACCTCAGAAGGAAATTGGGGTACTGTTTTGTGCTCTTCAGGTTGCTGCTGACATTGACCCCATCATCAAAGGGATCGTGGTAAACAAACTGCAAACCAAACAAAACTGATTTTAAAGATGAGAAGTGATTTAGAGTGTACAGCAGCTCATTAAAAACAAGGAGGATGACACTTGCTGATAACTCCAGAAAATACCATCACAGAGAGACCTTCCACTATGATGGTCCCAAAGTTGCTCAAATCTAGTTTTGCAATTGTAAGGGAGAATAAAAATACCCAAAGTCAATTGTCCTCTGCTCAGAGATAGGACAATCATGGAGAAACATTTTGTGGTGTTTCATTTGAAAAAAAAGTGCATTAGTCTTTTCTGGAAAAAAAAATTAAATTAAACATCTTGTTGACCTTGGAAATAAAAGTATTTATGATAGGTATGAGCAGAAATTTTATTATTCTCTAAGCCCTCATTTCACAGACAAAAAAAAAATTCCAGCCTCCATTGCAGCACCACAATGACAAGTTGCCAAGCAACTGATCTTTTATGGTAGATGGCCACAGAGACTGATGTAAACAAAATCAGAAATCCCATTACCCTGCTAAATACTGGGACCAGATTAGAAAGAGAGCAAAAAAGCTGTCTTTCAGTTAAAAGAGATCCTAAGAAAAGGTGAGTGTAAGATTTTAGTCTGAGTAAATTGACATCCTTTAAACTAATTACTACAGGTCTTTCTTTACTTCAATGTACAGCAACCCTGATTGATTTTTCTAGATCAGTCATCATCAGAAATTCAGTTTCAATTGAGAAACTAAATCCACAATCCCAGATACTGAAGAAGCTGTTCACTGTGGTCTCTCACAGACAGTCTCCAAGGAACCATTATCAACACCTCATTAGACCATGGAGCAATGGTCATTCACAAAACAGCTTCTTGGGAGAAGGCTCTAAAAACATCTTCTTATCCCTCTCAGCAAAAGTAAAGACAAATGGCACTGTAGAATGAATTTTTTTAATAGCCTTATTTAAGCACCATGATTACAAATATATTTGTAGTTGGGGTTCAGTTTCAAAAAGAACACATCCCTTCACCAGTGCAACCTTCCCAGCACCAATGCCCCCCATTTCCTTCCTCCCCCACCCGCTGCCTGTATTTATGACAAGCATTCTATTTTACTCACTACCATAGTCATGATTATTGTTAGAGTAGTTTTTTTCTCTAACTAAACTCACAACTCTTTGTGGTAAGCTTCATATAATGGGCCAGTCCTTCCAACCCTCATCTCTATTATCTCTAGGTATTATTAACATACTGTCTCATATTTTTCTTAAATCTCATAGGTGAGTGAGATTATTCTGTGTCTATCTCTCTCCCTCTGACTTATTTCACTCAGTATCATAGTTTCCATGTCCATCCATGTAGAGGAAAATTTCATGACGTCATTTTCCTGATGACTACATAGTATTCCATTATGTATATGTACCACGTTTCTTTATTTTTTAATATAGTTTTTATTTTAATCATAGTGGCTTACATATCGTTCACAGTAATATTCCAGGTACATTTTAACATTGAATCAGGGGAATTCCCATCACCGAATTGTCCTCCCTCCACCTCGTTCCCATCCTGCCTCCCATATCCTCCACCCTCACCCCAGGGGCTGCTAGAATGAGTGGTCCCCTCTGTGTCTAGTTTACTACTTAGTGATCTTATAACTGTTCGGTCTTGGTACCTCCATTACTTCTCCCTCTAATTGGGAGGCGGGACTAGATAGTTCAAGTTATGTGGTTTTGTTTGAGGAAGAGAAAAGTAATAAAATGGGGTAAAAATCAACTACGCCGACAATGGGCAGAGTCCTTCTAGATGCTCTCATCCTCGGTTTGAGAGACGAAGGGGAAAAAAGAAGGTGAAACACCACAACAGTTGAAAAAGAAGTATCAAATAAAATATCCAGTGAGCACTGCAGCAATAAAGATATGCACCACATAATCGCCACTCATCTGTTATCAGGCACCTGGGTTGTTTCCAGATTCTGGGTATTGTAAAATAGTGCTAAAATGAATATAAGTGTGAAGAAAGCATTTTTGTATTGTGTTTTTGTGTTCCTAAGGTATATTCCTAGGAGAGGTATAGCTAGATTATATGGAAGCTCAATTTCTAGTTGTTGATTTTTTTAAGGGAATCTCCATATTATTTTCCAGAAGTCTGGACTAGACGACATTCCAACCAGCAGTGAATGAGAGTTCCTTTCTCCCCACCACCCTGACAGTACTGATGGTTCTTGTTTTTGTTATATGTGCCAGTCTCTGTGGCATGAGATGGTAACTCATTGTTATTTTTATTTGCATCTCCCTGATGATCAATGATTTCGAACATTTTTTTCATGTGTCTTTTGGCCATTTGTATTTCTTCTTTGAGGAAATGTCTGTTCATTTCTTCTCCCCATTTTTTTTGTTGTTGTTTTTGGGCCACACCCTGTGACGCTCAGGGGTTACTCCTGGCTATGCGCTCAGAAGTTGCTCCTGGCTTCTTGGGGGACCATATGGGACGCCGGGGGATCGAACCGCGGTCCGTCCTAGGCTAGCGCAGGCAAGGCAGGCACCTTACCTCCAGCGCCACCGCCCGGCCCCGTCTTCTCCCCATTTTTTGATGGAGTTAGATGTTTTGTTCTTGAGAAGTTCTGTCAGTACCTTGTATATCTTAGATTTTAGCCCCTTATCTAATGGGTATTGGGTGAATAGTTTCTCTCACTCTGTGGGAAGCCTTTGTATTCCTAGTTACTATTTCCTTTGAGGTGCAGAAGCTTCTCAGCTTAATATAGTCCCATCTATTTATCTTTGCTTCCACTTGTTTGGACAGTGCTATTTCCTCCTTGAAGATGCCTTTCTCAATGTCATGGAGTATTTTAACTATCTGTTCTTCTATATAGCATATGGTTCCAGGTCTGATATTAAGGTCTTTAATCCGTTTGGATTTGACCTTTATGCATGGTGTTAGATAGAGGTCTGGGTTTGCTTTTTTGCATGTGGCTGACCAGTTGTCCAACACCACTTGTTAAAGAGGCTTTCCTTGCTCCATTTTTAATTTCTTGCCCCTTTATTAAAGAATAATTAATTGTATGTCTGGGGAACATTCACTGAATACTCAAGTCTATTTAGTTGATCTGAGGGTTTGTCTTTATTCCAATACCATGCTGTTTTAATGACTATTGCTTTGTAGTACAATATAAAGTTGGGGAAATTGATGCCTCCTATATTTTTTCTATGGATTTCCTTAGCTATCGTGGGTGTATATTGTTCCAAATAAATTTCAGGAGTGTTTGATCCACTTCTTTGAAAAATGTCATGGGTATCTTTAGAGGAATTGCATAACTCTGTACAATGCTTTGGGAAGTATTGCTATTTTAATTATGTTAATCCTCCCACTCCATGAACAGGGTATGTATCTCCATGTCCTTGTATCCTCTTTTATTTGGGGGGGGGGGGGTTGGGTTACAACCGGCAGCACTCAGGGATTACTCCTGGCTCTACACCCAGAAATCACTTCTGGCAGGCTTGGGGGACCGTATGGGATGCTAGGATTTGAACCACCATCCTTCTACATGCAAAAAATAATTCTGCTCTCAGAGTCCACGTCCTCCATTTTATTGGGTTAAGTTTTACAATTATTCTGACTTTGCCCAAATTGTGTTGCTCTGGAATCATCTGTGAGACGCTTCACAGATGCAGTCAGAAACTTGGAGCTAAGTCCTGAGCTAGTCTCAATCGCTTCTTGGATATTGTTTTCCAGCTCTAAGAATATTTTCTCCCAGCTCCTCTGAGATTTAAAATGTCCTAGGAATGTCATATTAAGATGACTAACCTCAGATCTTCAAAGCTGAAGCCAGCATGCAGAGAAAACAAACTGTCTAAGCCCTAAAGAGCTCATGAGGGTGGAGTGGAGGAACCTAATATGTAGTGAGTTCCTTTCCCCCAGCAAAAATTACTGCACTCATCTTCTGAGGAAATTGGAGAATTCATTAAAAGGGAACTCAAGCTGTAACATGAAATGTAGGTTAAGGACCTGGAGCATGGTGAGTGAAAATCAGCATTGGATTGGATATGAACAAACATTAGATTACACTTTATTTTACCCAAAACAAAGATCATTCCTGGTTTCTTTATATCTGTTTGTTTACAACTTGATTTCACCCAAAACAAAGATCATCCTGGTTTCTTTTTATCTATGTGTTTACAACTTGGTTTTAAACTGCAAAACAGATTGTCTTACAAGTAAACCTGGGCAAAACTGACTCAGGATAGCCTGAGCATTCTGTACTTACTCTGTCCTTACTCCACCTGAGGGTGGTCTATCTACTCAATAAAAACTACTCTTCTGGCAGGCAGTCTGTTCTCCATACAGAAGATTGCCAGACTACATGTATTTCACCCTCAGCCTCGTCTGGATTATTTCATGCAGAGACTCTGCTTTCAACTCATTCACCTGGGGTTGGAGATATGGCACGTGGGGTGATTTTACAAAGTTGGTGGTAATTCTTGGTTCCTGGTTCAGTCAGAGTACATCAAATCAGGGGGAAATGTTAGTCAGAATAGTTTTATTCTGAGCAATATAGCCCACCTATTCATTTGACTGATTTTTAAAAATTAAACTTTTTAAAAATTTCTTTAACTTTTCTCACTGCGATGTAGTTTTTGAATGCAGACAAGTAGAAAGTAAGTCTTAGGAAAGAAATGCATCAACAACTCTATGAATCAAGATGGAAAGAAGCAAACTTGTCATGCTCCTTAAAAACTGAAGAGCCCAGACTAAAAATGAAGAGCATAGAAGTGAGAAGCAAAAGGATGTGAGGAAAACTTTTATACAACACAGTAAAAAAATTATCTTGGACTGTGACTGAAATGGGAAGCTCAGATAAGATTTAGAGCCTGGAAGAATCAAGGTGGTCATGATGTTGAGAAGAGCCTAAAAGAACCCAGAATCTGAGCAGTTTGAGACTATTGAAAACTCCCGTGGATGATGACTACTGCATGGATAATGAATTCCTGGTGTGACAGTTCCTATATGAGACATTGAAGTTCTTGATTTAGAGAAAGCAGCATTTCAATCCATCAGGATGGAGAGAGATACTACAGACCTAGGACTGAATAAACTCTAGAAAGTTGAATGCATCAAAGAGAAAAATCAGAGCCCAGAGACACAAAGCAAATATGTTTTGTCATAAAGCAAAGAGGTGACAGAAAGTTGCTTGAATAGTATAGAACAAAAGAAGCTATCTTTTAATGAACCCACAGCCAGAAAGCAAAAGGAATAATAAAAAATGGCCTTAAACACACAGTCATACATACCATTCCTGCTCCTCTTAGAAATAGAGTCTCAAGAAATTTAGTGCTGGCAAAAAGAGCCTCCAGAAACCTCGCTCGCCCAGACGCCATTTTCAGGGAGGGACTTCAGAGCATAAAAGCCGGCTATCCTTTGCAAAAGCTGGCTCCCTGTGTGTGACACCAGGCGGGGAAAATCCGCGAAAGTACACCGGCCCAGTGGGGCTCAGCTGTGAAAGACTGTGAGTGTGACCTGTCTATGTCTGTCTACTGTCCTCTTGCGTGAAACTCTTGCGAGTGGGGCAAAAAGAGCCTCCAGAAACCTCGCTCGCCCAGACGCCATTTTCAGGGAGGGACTTCAGAGCATAAAAACCGGCTATCCTTTGCAAAAGCTGGCTCCCTGTGTGTGACACCAGGCGGGGAAAATCCGCGAAAGTACACCGGCCCAGTGGGGCTCAGCTGTGAAAGACTGTGAGTGTGACCTGTCTATGTCTGTCTACTGTCCTCTTGCGTGAAACTCTTGCGAGTGGGGCAAAAAGAGCCTCCAGAAACCTCGCTCGCCCAGACGCCATTTTCAGGGAGGGACTTCAGAGCATAAAAACCGGCTATCCTTTGCAAAAGCTGGCTCCCTGTGTGTGACACCAGGCGGGGAAAATCCGCGAAAGTACACCGGCCCAGTGGGGCTCAGCTGTGAAAGACTGTGAGTGTGACCTGTCTATGTCTGTCTACTGTCCTCTTGCGTGAAACTCTTGCGAGTGGGGCAAAAAGAGCCTCCAGAAACCTCGCTCGCCCAGACGCCATTTTCAGGGAGGGACTTCAGAGCATAAAAGCCGGCTATCCTTTGCAAAAGCTGGCTCCCTGTGTGTGACACCAGGCGGGGAAAATCCGCGAAAGTACACCGGCCCAGTGGGGCTCAGCTGTGAAAGACTGTGAGTGTGACCTGTCTATGTCTGCCTACTGTCCTCTTGCGTGAAACTCTTGCGAGTGGGGCAAAAAGAGCCTCCAGAAACCTCGCTCGCCCAGACGCCATTTTCAGGGAGGGACTTCAGAGCATAAAAACCGGCTATCCTTTGCAAAAGCTGGCTCCCTGTGTGTGACACCAGGCGGGGAAAATCCGCGAAAGTACACCGGCCCAGTGGGGCTCAGCTGTGAAAGACTGTGAGTGTGACCTGTCTATGTCTGTCTACTGTCCTCTTGCGTGAAACTCTTGCGAGTGGGGCAAAAAGAGGCTCAGAGGAGCACGGCCGCTCCGCTTCGCTACGCGGCCGTGCACTCTTTCTAAGGAAAGAACTCCATTGCAACAAGAAGGAAAAATCACACTAAGAACGGCGCTATATCACAGAAGCAAACATTTCTCTCTGGACTGTCTTCTCTGTTACATGCTCGGGCCTAAGATTTGACCCAGTGTGAGGCTTCATCCACGGAGGACTCCCCTCCCTTAGAGGCAAGTCAGCCCATCCAGAAAGGGAGGAGCCAGAGGAGTGTGCTGCCTACATCATATAGACAATGAATACCACTACAACACGTAGAAAAACCCACAATACAAATGTGACAATGGGGAAACAGCGCAGGCCAGCATCAGACATAGAGAATGAAGATGACAATTCTGAGGACCAGATAATGACTGAACAACTAATCAACCTCTCAGATAAGGACTTTAGACTAGCAATATGGAAGGTGCTCAACAGACTCCAAGAAACCATGGATCGAGTTGAACAGAACACTAATAAGAACCAAGAAAATATGAAGGCAGAAATGACAAAACTCCAAACTGAAATAACATGTCAACTAACAGGCCTGAAAAACTCAGTAAACGAAGTGAATGACAAAATGGATAAGCTCTGGGACAGGGTATCAGAAGCTGAGAATAGACTTGGTGCTGTGGAAGATGAGATACATAACAATTCCATACAGCAGGAGAGATTGGACAAAAAACTTAAAGCAAATGAGCAGACAATGGAAAAATTAGTCAAAGAATGGGAACAGACGAAAATAGAAGTCTATGATAAGATCAACAGAAACAACTTAAGAATCATTGGAGTCCCAGAGACCCAGGAAGAAAATTTCCAGGAAGAATCAATGGTCAAGAACATCATTAAAGAGAAACTTCCAGAGCTAAAGAATATATGTGATCAAATCCTGCATGCCCGAAGAGTACCAACCAAAAGAGACCCCAGAAAAACCACCCCAAGACACATCCTAGTCACAATGACAAATCCCACAGATAGAGACAGAATTCTGAAAACAGCAAGATCAAAAGGGGAAATCATGTACAAGCAAGCTTCCCTGAGATTTACAGCAGACCTGTCACCAGAAACGCTCAATGCCAGAAAGCAGTGGTGGGATATTGTGACAAGACTGAATGAAATGAATGCTTCACCCAGAATACTATACCCAGCAAAACTCACTTTCCGGTTTGATGGAAGAATACATGGTTTCACAGACAAAAAACAGCTCAGAAACTTCACAGACACAAAACCAGTCTTAAGAGAAAAACTGAAAGACCTAATCTAAGACAAGACTACCCAAAAGACACACCAAATTTTGAAATAAAGATGGCGTTAAATCCCAGGACAATTCTTTCTCTCAACGTCAATGGACTAAATGCACCAGTTAAGAGACACAGAGTGGCTAAATGGATCAAAAAACTCAATCCAACCTTCTGCTGCCTACAAGAAACGCACCTGAATAGTCAGAACAAACATAGACTCAAAATAAAAGGCTGGAGAAAAGTTATCCAAGCAAACAACACCCATAAAAAAGCTGGAGTGGCCATACTAATATCAGATAATGCAAACTTTATACTCAGGAAGGTTGTAAGGGACAAAGACGGACATTTTATATTAATCAAGGGGTACGTAGAGCAGGAAGAATTCACTCTCCTAAACATATATGCACCGAATGAGGGGCCAGCAAAATATTTAATACAACTGCTGACAAATCTGAAAAATAATATCAACAACAACACAATAATTGTGGGGGACCTAAACACGGCTTTGTCAACACTGGACAGGTCAACCAGACTGAAACCCAACAAGAATATACTAGACCTGAGGAGAGAAATGGAAGAAAGAGGCCTAGTGGATATATATAGGACACTCCATCCCCAGAAACCTGGATACACATTCTTCTCCAATGTACATGGGACATTCTCCAGGATAGACTACATGCTGGCACATAAAACATACCTCCATAAGATCAAGAGGATAGAAATTTTGCAGACTACCTTCGCTGACCACAAGGCTCTGAAATTATTTGTGAACTCCAAAGGGACTCAGAAGAAACACTTTAACACCTGGAAGTTAAACAGCCTCATGCTCAATAACCAGTGGGTCCGAGATGAAATCAAGGAGGAAATAAAAAGGTTCCTGGAAACAAATGACAATAAAGACACAAACTCTCAGAACTTATGGGACACAGCAAAAGCAGTACTGAGAGGAAAATTTATAGCTTTGCAAGCACACATCAGGAAGGAAGAAGGAGCTTACCTGAGTAGCTTAATGACACAGCTAATAGAACTAGAAAATGCTCAACAAAAGGACCCAAGAACAGGAAGACAGAAGGAAATAACAAAGCTGAGAGCAGAAATCAACGAAGTGGAAACTCAAAAAACAATCCGAAAGATCAACGAAAGCAGAAGTTGGTTCTTTGAAAAACTAAACAAGATTGATAGACCACTGGCAAACCTAACAAAGAAAGAGAGAGAGAGAAACTTGATAACTCGTATCAGGAATGAAAAAGGAGAGATCACTACTGATATGACAGAGATTCAAAGGGTAATCAGAAACTACTTTGAAAAACTCTACGCCACTAAAAATGAGAACCTGGAAGAAATGGATAAATTCTTGGACTCTTATAATCTTCCACGGTTGAAGGAAGAGGATGTAGCATATCTAAACACCCCCATCACCATTGATGAAATTAAAACAGTAATCAAATGTCTGCCGAAAAACAAAAGCCCAGGTCCAGATGGATTCACTAATGAATTCTATCAAACTTTCCAAGAGGAACTACTGCCAATCTTGGCAAGACTCTTTCATGAAATTGAACAAACAGAAACACTTCCAAATAGCTTTTATGAAGCCAACATCACCTTGATACCTAAACCAGACAGAGACGCTACCAAAAAAGAAAATTACAGACCAATATCACTGATGAATGCAGATGCAAAGATCCTCAACAAAATCCTGGCAAATAGGATTCAATGCCTCGTTAAGAAGATCATCCACTACGATCAAGTAGGTTTCATCCCAGGAATGCAAGGCTGGTTTAACATCCGTAAATCTATCAACATAATACACAACATCAATAACAAGAAAAATAAAAACCACATGATCATATCAATAGATGCAGAGAAAGCATTTGATAAGGTCCAACACCCATTCTTGATCAAAACTCTCAGCAAGATGGGAATGGAGGGAACCTTTCTCAATATAGTGAAGGCCATCTACCACAAGCCAGTGGCAAATATTATCCTCAATGGAGAAAAACTGAAAGCCTTCCCTCTAAATTCTGGCACAAGACAAGGCTGTCCTCTCTCACCACTCCTATTCAACATAGCACTGGAAGTACTTGCTATAGCGATTAGGCAAGAAAAGGATATCAAGGGAATCCAGATAGGAAAGGAAGAAGTCAAGCTCTCACTGTTTGCAGATGACATGATACTCTACTTAGAAAACCCTAAAGACTCTATCAAAAAGCTTCTAGAAACAATAGACTCATATAGCAAGGTGGCAGGCTACAAAATTAACACACAAAAATCAATGGCCTTTCTATACACCAACAGTAATAAAGAAGAAATGGACATTAAGAAAACAACCCCATTCACAATAGTACCACACAAACTCAAATATCTTGGAATCAACTTGACTAAATATGTGAAGGACCTATACAAAGAAAACTATAAAACTCTGCTCCAAGAAATAAGAGAGGACACACGGAAATGGAAACACATACCCTGCTCATGGATTGGCAGGATTAACATCATCAAAATGTCAATACTCCCCAAGGCATTATACAGATTTAATGCCATCCCTCTAAAGATACCCATGACATTCTTCAAAGAAGTGGATCAGACACTTTTGAAATTCATTTGGAACAATAAACACCCTCGAATAGCTAAAGCAATCATTGGGAAAAAGAATATGGGAGGAATTACTTTTCCCAACTTTAAACTGTACTACAAAGCAACAGTTATCAAAACAGCATGGTATTGGAATAAGGATAGGTCCTCAGATCAGTGGAATAGGCTTGAATACTCAGAAAATGTTCCCCAGAGATACAACCATCTAATTTTTGATAAAGGAGCAGGAAATCCTAAATGGAGCAGGGAAAGCCTCTTCAACAAGTGGTGTTGGCACAATTGGATAGCCACTTGCAAAAAATTAAACTTAGACCCCCAGCTAACATCATGTACAAAGGTAAAATCCAAATGGATTAAAGACCTCGATATCAGCCCCAAAACCATAAGATATATAGAACAGCACATAGGCAAAACACTACAGGACATTACAGGCATCTTCAAGGAGGAAACTGCACTCTCCAAGCAAGTGAAAGCAGAGATTAACAGATGGGAATATATTAAGCTGAGAAGCTTCTGCACCTCAAAGGAAATAGTGCCCAGGATACAAGAGCCACCCACTGAGTGGGAGAAACTATTCACCCAATACCCATCAGATAAGGGGCTAATCTCCAAAATATACAAGGCACTGACAGAACTTTACAAGAAAAAAACATCTAACCCCATCAAAAAATGGGGAGAAGAAATGAACAGACACTTTGACAAAGAAGAAATACGCATGGCCAAAAGACACATGAAAAAATGTTCCACATCACTAATCATCAGGGAGATGCAAATCAAAACAACGATGAGATACCACCTCACACCCCAGAGAATGGCACACATCACAAAGAATGAGAATAAACAGTGTTGGCGGGGATGTGGAGAGAAAGGAACTCTTATCCACTGCTGGTGGGAATGCTGTCTAGTTCAACCTTTATGGAAAGCGATATGGAGATTCCTCCAAAAACTGGAAATCGAGCTCCCATACGATCCAGCTATACCACTCCTAGGAATATACCCTAGGAACACAAAAATACAATACAAAAACCCCTTCCTTACACCTATATTCATTGCAGCTCTATTTACCATAGCAAGACTCTGGAAACAACCAAGATGCCCTTCAACAGATGAATGGCTAAAGAAACTGTGGTACATATACACAATGGAATATTATGCAGCTGTCAGGAGAGATGAAGTCATGAAATTTTCCTATACATGGATGTACATGGAATCTATTATGCTGAGTGAAATAAGTCAGAGAGAGAGAGAAAAACGCAGAATGGTCTCACTCATCTATGGGTTTTAAGAAAAATGAAAGACATCCTTGTAATAATAATTTTCAGACACAAAAGAGAAAAGAGCTGGAAGTTCCAGCTCACCTCAGGAAGCTCACCACAAAGAGTGATGAGTTTAGTTAGAGAAATAACTACATTTTGAACTGTCCTAATATTGAGAATGTATGAGGGAAATGTAGAGCCTGTTTGGGGTACAGGCGGGGGTTGGGTGGGGAGGAGGGTGATTTGGGACTTGGGTGATGGGAATGTTGCACTGGTGATGGGTGGTGTTCCTTTTATGACTGAAACCCAAACACAATCATGTATGTAATCAAGGTGTTTAAATAAAAAAAATAAAATAAAATAAAAAAAAAAAAAAAAAAAAAAAAAAAAAAGAAATTTAGTGCTGAATAATATATATGTGATGGTCCTTCTTCCCCCCTCAGTATTTAGTTCAAAATTTTTACATGACACAATTTTCTTGACTCCCAATTTTATTCCCTCTCGTCCCTGACCTACAAACTTTCTTACATAGCCATTGTATAGTCTTAAAAGTTATTCATGAACTCTGTCATATGCTCTCATCTTTTGAAGTTCTGCCAAAAATCCTCTGTTGCAATCACTCTCGAGTCAGCTCTAGACTCTTCAAAGCCACATAGTGTTACTTGGTGTGAAGATCCTTCCTTTCTTCAGTTGTGTCAACCAAATAAAGGATGTAAATTTTTAGACATTGGTGTGCCTCATGTTAGGTCTTTCACATTTGGTTAGATTTTTTTTTTGGGGGGGGGCACACCTGGCGATACCCAGGGGTTACTCCTGGCTGTCTGCTCAGAAATAGCTCCTGGCAGGCACGGGGGACCATATGGGACACCGGGATTCGAACCAACCACCTTACGTCCTGGATCGGCTGCTTGCAAGGCAAACACCACTGTGCTGTCTCTCCGGGCCCTTGGTTAGATTTTTTAAATTTAGTTTTGGTTAGGGTGCATTTGATCATGCTCAGGACTAATTCCTGGCTCTGCACTCAGGAACTCCTGGCAAGGGTTCAGGAAACCATATGGGGTACACAAGACTGAAGCTGGGTCAGCCACATTTAAGGGAACCACTGTACCTCTATACTAACTCTCAGGCCCCTTCACACTTGAACTAGAACTACCTTCAAATCTTTCCTGAACTTCCAGTTTACAGACTTCTTTGTCTCTATAATCACGAGCCAATTCCTCATAATATGTCTCCTATATCTACTTTTGACTTTTTTTGTTTGTTTGTTTGTTTGTTTTGTTTTTGGGACACACCGTTTGACCCTCAGGGGTTTCTCCTGGCTATGCGTTCAGAAATCGCCCCTGGCTTGGGGAGACCATATGGGACGCCGGGGGATGGAACTGCGGTCCATCCTACGCTAGCGCTTGCAAGGCAGACACCTTACGTCTAGCACCACCTTCCTGGCCCCTTGGCTTTTTTTCTTAGATAATATTGAGCAATACATATTATATCTTCTAGGGGTGTTTGAAAGAATGTTATTTCTTAAAAAAAAAAAAAAGAAAAGAAAAGAAAAGAAAAGAAAGAAAGAAAAGAAAAGTATTCCAGTAACCAGAATGCTAGCTACAGAATGCTAGATACAAAAGTAAAGCTACTTGCTTTGCATGCAACTAACTCAGTGTCCAACACTGATATGGTCCTAACACTATACCAGAAGTGATTCTGAGAACAGAACTCTGAGCATCTCCATTGTGGTCCAAATACCAAAACAAACACAAAATCCACACAAAATAGTTGGCTATAGCAATGATTCTTTATGATGTGTTTTAGCTCACAAATTTCTGGATAGTCTGGCTTTGTTTTCAGCTGACTTGAGGCTGAAAGTTTACTTTTAGTGTTCTTCTAGCATTTCTTTTAATTTGGGGGTAAACAGGCAATTCAGGCATATTTTAATAATTACGACAGAAGCACAAGAAGACAAACCTAATCTTACAAACATATTTCAGTCTTCAATTGCATTGTAAATACTAACATCCAAGTTAGACCAGACAAGTCACATGACTAAACCCAATATCATTAGGGCATTTTCTACCTCTAATTTGGAAGGAAAGAGACAAACACAGTTAGTGGTTTTAAAAACTAGGAATAGGAACAAGAGATAGCCTAGTAGTTAGGGCATGGGTCCCGTTTGTGCTCAACCTGGACTCAGTCACAGCATCATATTCATCCTACCCCCAGCATCACAATGTGAAGTCATGGAGGTTTCAAAGTACTGCACACTGCCAGTCTGGCCTTGAAGACTTCAAGGAATCAGAGGTGTGACCAAGGTAATCCCTAATCATTACAGGGCCTGAGCATCACCACATCCCTAGGCCCTGCATTGAAACAGATTAGTTGAGAACCACTGATAGGATCTTTAAGGTTACTGAGCATTCCCCAAAAAATAATGGGAGCTATTTTGTAATCTACTTTATAGACTTTTTGACTCTTTAGAGTAATGCTTCATGGTGCAAGTACAGGTATTCACCAGTTAAGCCTATGCTAGCATCTTTCTAAGTTAGAAGCAACAAGATAGAATATGGCCTGGAATGTTAGGGACTTTTTTTTTTTGGTGATGGAAAAGCAGCCTTTAACTTATTGCTAGCAAATTTGTTCAGAACTTCTGTGAAACAGAATAACAATAATGTTTCCAGATGAGAATGTCCATTCAGAGAGGTACATGACATTATTAACAAAGTTAGATTTTGGCAGCTTCTGTAGGCTGAGGGAAATAAAAGAGAAAAACCAGTCAAGATATTAATATAATTTTTCTGACCTGAATTTTACAAATAGGAGCAATAATGAAATTGGCCCTGGACATTTCACACCCTGATGCTTTGTTGATTTGACCTTTTAACCACTGATTAGCAAGAGCCATTTATTCTAGCTAGTTCTACAAATTCTTCTAGTTTCATAATTCAGTTAAGAATACAGTTAAGGGCCCGGAGAGATAGCACAGCGGCGTTTGCCTTGCAAGCAGCCGATCCAGGACCAAAGGTGGTTGGTTCAAATCCCGGTGTCCCATATGATCCCCTGTGCCTGCCAGGAGCTATTTCTGAGCAGACAGCCAGGAGGAACCCCTGAGCACCGCCGGGTGTGGCCCAAAAACCAAAAAAAAAAAAAAAAAGAATACAGTTAATAGAATGAGAGGCTGTTCCTAGGAAAGCTAAATATACGATGGAAACAAAAATAAGAGAAATCAAAGACCTAAATTTTATGTATGTCTTGAACTGTTTGGGCAGTAAATCAAATAAAAGAAATGTCTTCCTCTCATTAGCTATCCTATTTCCACATCTCAAAAGCAGTGTGCAGTTAAATTCAGTTGTGCAGCTTCTTCTCATGGAAGGCCAAACCAAGAGAAAGCTCTGATGCCAAGGCAAGTTATGAACAAAGGGTGCAAGGAAACTAGCTGGCTGTTTACTTCTTGTACCCAAGACCACCCTATACCTGATAAAGAGGCTCCCAGGAACTCACCAGTTAATGTTTAACCCAAGAAAGTCAATGTTATCACTACCTCTTCCTCAAATTCAATGGTTATGAGTTCTATCTCCTTAACTCAGGTTTCTAGGGAAACCTGAGCTCAAATCCTGGAATTGCTACTCACTAGCCTTGTGATCTTAGGCACATTACTTCCCCTCTCTGGCCCCTCTGTTCTTCTCTGTGCAATGTGGAAAATAATGACATGTGCCTCTTAGAGGTGTGGAAAAGATTAAAGGAAATGGTGCAAGGACAGAATTTACACAATGCCTTTATAACCAGCAGTTATTATTAATAGGAGGTTCTGAAGAAAGCTCTGTGAAATTACAGGTCTGACTGATAATTCCTCTAATTTTTAATCTGCTGTGTTTATTGAAATGGAAAAACAGCAAAGCATGTATCATCTACACACAAATACTGGATTCTACCTACCTGTGTGAAGAAACTACCAAAAATTACCAAAGAGAATAATACTGTAGCCAAGCCATTCAGAAACCAAGTGATTCAGAGCAGGATGGATCCTATCCTCAGGGACTTTCCAACACACGGCTCTCACTGTACATTGCAAGGATCCATATAGGCTCTTCTCTGGCTTCCCCCTTGCCATGTGGAATGTGAATATTACAGGAGGATATTACAGGTTTAGAGTCAACCCATCTGAGTTTTATTTTATAACTGTAGGTATTTGGGATCCCAGTTTTCCCTACCCATAAGTTCCTAACATTTACTGTTCCAGGACCAGTAGGACTTCTTTCCTTGTCATAAAAGTTATGCTTCTAGGATATTCACTTTAGATCCTAAAACTATTAATGACTTTGGACCAGGGAGATGGCTTAAAGGGCTGAAGTGCATGTTTTCCTTGTGGGAGTTGGTCCCTGGCATTCTCATGATCCCTTAGAACTGCCCAGTGTGACAACCTCCCTGCAAAATATAGCTTTTTGAAAACTATGGTTGAAATTTCCAACTGGTAATGTTTTCTCACATACAAATATCTTGCCTCAGGGAAAGAGCTAGATGTGAGGGTGAGGACTGAAGGTCAAGGATTTACTCTCTTAAGGAATGCCCAAGAATCTAAGAAATTCCAGATAAATAAATAACAGTTTCTATAAAATCAACATTGCATGGAAACTAAAAGTAAAAAGAGATATTACTAAAAAAAATTTTTTTTTCAGGTAGGCTAACATAAATGACATACATGGATACAGTGATCTTTAACAAATCTTAGGGAACTGAATCCAAATAATATATCACAAGAGTCCTATACAATGATTGAATGCGACTCAACTTGGGGCTAAAATAATGGTTTAATTATGCAAAACAATTCATACACTATATTAATAAAAAGAAATACCAAATACCAAAAAGTATTTCAAAAGTTTCAATAATCATTCTTGATAATAAACCTCAATAAAATAGTGAAAGAAGAAATGTACCTCAAGATGATGAAAACTATTTACAGCAAACTCAGAATTTATATTATACTCAATGACAAAATTAAATAAATAAAATGTAAAGGCCTTCTCTCTGTGATCAGTTACAGATAAAATTGTCTATTTTCTCCATTATCATTCAATATAGTTTTAAAAATCCTCTTTATAGAAATAAAGCAAAAAAAAAAACACTCCAATTGAAAAAAGGAAATTGAACAAGCATTATTTGTGGATGACCTGAAACTATACATGGAAACTCTTTTTATAAACTCTATTATAAGTTTTTAGATAAAATAAAACAGTACAGCAAGGTACAAAATCAGTATACAAATATCCAATGCATTTTTTTGCTTGTTTGTTTTTGTTTGGGTCCACCCCTAGCTATGCTTATGACATATTATTGGTCCTGGCTCAGGAATCATTCCTGGTGAGTTTGGAGGACAATATGAGATGCTGGAAATTGAACGAATACAGGTTAATCACATGCAAGGCACGAGCACTCAATATGTGAAATAAAATCCTCATACCCCAATCCCAGGGGGCTGGGGGACATGGGTCTTGAAGCAATGCCAACACAGAAATAATCCACAGCAAGTTAGGGAGATGAAACAGGTTAGGGAACTTCCACCACAATTGAATTGCAAGCAGAATGAAGCTAGCACAGTCAAGCAAGCCGTGGAGTAAGCCAGGGGAAATCACTCCATGCTTTTTCTTTATTAGGAAAGATAAAAGCACACCCCATGGGTGGAGATAGAGGTCCAATTCAGAGGTTCTGCCTGCAAAGAGTCATCATGATTAGGGTGAAAAACAGTTAACTCCCACATTGTAGTATTGTTCTGACCCTATACTGCATTTCTACATGCAAACAACAAAGTAGCAGAGAAATAAAGAGAAAAATAAAAGAATTTTAAAAGTGTTTCAAAACATCAAATATCTTGAAATCAATTTAGTAAACGAAGTGAGACACTTATAGATGAAAGAGTAAGTCGCTATTGAAAGAAATAGAAAAAGATAGCAGAGGGGCCAGAAAGTTAGCATGAAGGTAAGGCATTTATTTGCCTTGCATGCAGAAGGATGGTGGTTCGAATCCTGGCATCCCATATGGTCCCCTGAGCCTGCCAAGACCAATTTCTGAACATAGAGAGCTAGGAGTAACCCCTGAGCACAGCTGGGTGTGACCCAAAAAACAAAAAACAAAAAACAAACAAAAAAAAAAGAGAGAGAGAGCAGAAAATGGAAAGTATTTCATGGTTTATGGAGTGAAAGAAAATGAACATTGTCAATATGATCATCCCACCCAAAGTATTTTGCAGAGTAAATGCAAATTCCATTAAAACTTAAAAATTATTATTAGTTAAAAACTTAGAACAAGGGCCTGGAGAGATAGCACAGCGGCGTTTACCTTGCAAGCATCTGATCCAGGACCAAAGGTGGTTGGTTCAAATCCCAGTGTCCCATATGGTCCCCTGTGCCTGCCAGGAGCTATTTCTGAGCAGACAGCCAGGAGTAACCCCTGAGCACCGCCGGGTATGGCCCAAAAACAAAACAAAACAAAACAAAACAAAAAAAAAACTTAGAACAAACTACACTAAATTTGTATAGAATCATAAAGCACTTCAAATTTCTTTAAATATTATTTTACTGACTTTACACTATTGTAATCAAAATGGTGTGGTACTGGAATAAGGATAGAAAATGGAAATCTCATTCACTATTGGTGGGGATGTTATCAAGTTTAGTCTCTGTGTAAAAACAGTATGGATTTTTTGTTTTAAAAGTGGGTAGTATTATATAATGCAAATCTTTGCCCTTGGGTTGCAAATTTCAGTTTACTCAGTAGTAGAATGGAAATTAAAGTGGGGAAGAAAGAGGTGAACTAGAAGAAGTAAAATAGAGACAGCAGGGCAGAGTCTCGGGTACTTTGGAAGTGGTGAGGTACAGTAACTTTGTACAGCAAAAATAAATATTGGGGGGCTGGAGTGATAGCAGTAGGGTGTTTACCTTACATGTGGCTGACCCAGGACAGACCTCGGTTCGATCCCTGGCATCCCATTTGGCCCCCCAAGCCAGGAGCGATTTCTGAGCACATAGCCAGAAGTAACCCTGAGTGTCACCAGGTGTGGCCCCAAAACCAAAATAAACAAATAAATAAATAAATATTGGGAATCCTACTTAGGAAACCCAGCTCAGTGAGAGCCTTCCTTTTCTTTTCCTCAACTTTTTAACCTTTTATTTATTTTTCTTAAAGTTCTGTGGTTTATAAGGCTATTAATGATGGTTTCTCATGCACATAATTCCAACACAATACCCTTTACCAGTATACCCATCTTTCTCCCCCAAGGACTCCAAAACCCTCACCTCTCAACCATCTCAACTTAATTATGTGGATCAGTTCTCCAATTATTTTTCCTCTGAACCTTGCCCTACATTGTTAAGTCCCACATATGAGAGAGTTCATTCTGTCATTGATCCTTTCTTCTGACTTCACTCAACATGATATCGTCTAGTTTCATTCATGTTGCTGAAAATTGCATAATCTCTTTTAAATTTTTCCATTAAAAGAAAATAATAATAAATGTCAGTTCTGGGGCCGGTGAGGTGGCACTAGAGGTAAGGTGTCTGCCTTGCAAGCACTAGCCAAGGAATGGACCGCGGTTCGATCCCCTGGCGTCCCATATGATCCACCCAAGCCAGGGGCAATTTCTGAGCGCATAGCCAGGAGTAACCCCTGAGCATCAAACAGGTGTGGCCCAAAAAACCCAAACAAATAAAAAAATAAACAAATGTCAGTTCTAACCATCCAAGTTGTTAATGACATCCAAAATGCAGGTATTGTCCAAAATGCAGGATATTTATTGAACCTTATACATTTTACAAATACAATTTATATCTTTATCAATTTGGAATATTTACAAAGTTTATACATATCTCACTAACATTCAGAACCTACCAATTTCAGAGACAAGCTATCACTTGGAAAAATCCTGAAATTCTATGACTAGAGGCTGAAATCTTATACTTCTTTCATGGATTCACATAAAAATCTTTGAAAACAGAGTTCAAGCAAGCTAAGCAAACTCCAATCACTGACACACCACTCAGAAAGACAAGGAACAGACACAAATAGTGGTCTAGAGCAGGAGTTCTCAAAATACAGCCTGCAGGCCACACGTGGCCAGCTGAGAAAATTTATCTGTCTCACCCGGTGTTTTTGTTGCTGCTGCTGCTTGTCCTGCTTAGCAGTCGACTTGTTTCATGCCCAGAGTGCATCTATGTGGGATGTGTTCCATATCCTCCAACTCCCATCCTCTCTGTCTCTTGACTTTCTCTCAGTCTCCAGCAGGAGTCCTCAAACTACAGCTTGCAGGCAATTAATGTTCTAATTAAACACACACACAGACACACACACACACACACACACACACACACACACACACACAACTATCATTCGGCCCTTCAACAGTCTGAAGGGCAGTGAACTGGCCCCTGTTTAAAAACTTTGAGCACCCCTGGTCTAGAAACTTCACAAAAGTGCTAGCTTTGAGTCTTCAAGGCTTCTGGGCTTCATCATGTACATTTGAGGGCCAGTCATGCTCAAAGGGGCCCAGTCAGAATTCTGGTCCTCTTTAGGTTTGGAAACTACCTTGATAAAAAGGCTTAAAGAAACATCTATGAAAATAATGGCAAGAACCTTACAGGTTCACTGGGGGAAAGTATTTTTAAGCCATTGTTTTCATTGATGCCATTTTTTCACAAGGCATAAGATTGATGTGGCCACAGCAAGAATCAAAAGTTAAAATGCCAACCAGTATCAGAGAGGAGACATGAATGAGTTCAGTGGGTGAGCAAGGGCAAGATGAATTGACGCATAATCCCCACTCAAAAGAAGGCTTCGACAGCTGGGAGCTGTTAAGTGAAAGTGGAAGAGTGACAGTTTATTTTTCCCATAGTGTTCTACATTCTTTTCCTCAAGAAGTCAGAAATTTGCTTTCTTTTTTTAAATATTGGGAACCAAGAAACAATATTGGGTTCTATCCCCAAATCCTAGGACCTTCCACTTAGTCAGTATAGCAATCTGACCTCCTCCAGTGACCAGAAACAAATTTTAGGGTTTGGGTGCTTCTTTGAAGGCTACTCTGGGGGCAAAGAATAAGACTGTCAAGGAATTTATACATCTAGAAGTAACCCAGAACCATCACCTAGGCAGAAATAACGTTTTCTTTCTTTATTTTGAGGGGTTCACACCTGGCTATACTCAGAGCTTACTTCTGGTTCTGTGCTCAGGGATCATTGCTGACAGGCTTGGGAGACCAGATATGGTGGAGGGGATCAAACCCATGCTGGCTGTATGCAAGGCAAACACCCTACTCACTGTACTATCACTCCAATCCAATAACTTGGAAGGCCATGTCCTGTATTGCTTCCCAGACTCTCCATCAAGGTTTAACACTATCACTAACAAAACTAATGATTGGTGATGGGAATGTTGCACTGGTGAAGTGGAGTATTCTTTATATGTCTGAAACCCAACTACAACATTTTTGTAATCATGGTGTTTAAATAAAGATATTAAAAAATAAAAAATTCAAAAAACAAAACTAATCATTGGTCTTAATTATTTCCTATCCTTCCCCTCTATCCAGCTATCCATACCCACTGGCATTACTTAAGGTCGCCTCCTATTGTCTTGAGACTATTTCAAGTATATTTTTCTTCAAATGCACAGGACCACAGCCATCACCCATCCTGCCCTCTAGCCCATTGAGTCCAGGCATCTTCCAGAGTCTGATTTTCTCTGTTATCTCCAATCAGAATCCCCCTAATTCCTTTACACATAGGTTTAAATGAAATATTGCAAAAAAGTACTGTTCAGTATAAGGAAATTTAAGTATTTTGGAAATCAAAAAGCCAACACAAAGTATTTCTACTTTATTTCACATAGGAAATATTTATCAAATTTCAGGTGTGCTTAAGCACACAAATTACAAAATAGATGGGTATCCTTGCTGTTTTGTCACTTAAACTCCATAAATAAGCATACTTCATTTTATTTTATTTTTGTTTTGGGGCCACACCCATTGACGCTCAGGGGTTACTCCTGGCTATGCGCTCAGAAATCGCTCCTGGCTTGGGGGGAACCATATGGGATGCCAGGGGATTGAAGCGTGGTCCGTCCTAGGTAGCACTTGCAAGGCAGACACCTTACCTCTAGTGCCACCACTCTGGCTCCAGCATACTTTATTTTAAACAACCTTTATTTTTAAACAACCTTATTAATAATATGCAATCCAGAAAAGTCACTCATTTATGTATATACTTCAATGATTTACATTATAGTTAGAGATACACAACATTTTTAGTATCACTAAAAGAAACTACACATGCATTAGCAGTTATTATTCCATTTTCCTTAATTTAAGCCTCTGACAACCATGAATGTGGTTTTTCCTTTTTCTAAAGATTTGTCTATTATGGACATTTCAGACAAATGAAATCTTACAAATAGGGAGACTTTTCTAACTGATTCCTTTCACTTAAAATAAAGTATTCAAAGTTTGTTCATATTATGGCAAAATTTATATTGACAATATTTTCCTGTAGAGATATACTGCATTTTATTTATTGATTCATCTTTTAGTGGGCTAAACTAAGCTATTATGCTTTCTGCTGAAAGTTTAAATTTTTATATATTACACCATTATTTTGCATGTAGATATTCAGTTGTCCCAGCACTGCTTTATAAAATCATAAATATATAGGCTTATTTGTGGACTCTCAATTCTATTTTGTTAAGATATATAATCATTTTTATTTAAATAATACCTTGTATTAATTTATATAGGTGTCTTAAGCTTCAAATTTAGAAATTTGAGTACTTCAACTTTGTTCATATGGTTTTCATATTGATTTTCGTTTTACTGGGGAGCATGAATTACATATACTTTTAAATTAACATATCACTTTTTGCCTCCAAATACTAAAAACCTGTGAGTTCATACAATTAAATTCATTAGGATTCATTTAAATCTTAGGGAATAAACCAGGAGAAGTATTACAAAGATACCACAGAAATTCAAATTTGAACTCTATGCCCAAAACATGAAAACCTGAAAGAAATAGATAAATTCTTGGACTCTTATAACCTCCTAATGTTAAATCAAGATAACCTGGGGCCGGTGAGGTGGTGCTAGAGGTAAGATGTCTGCCTTGCAAGCACTAGTCAAGGAAGGACTGAGGTTTGATCCCCTGGCGTCCCATATTGTCCCCCCCAAGCCAGGGGCAATTTCTGGATGCTTAGCCAGGAGTAACTCCTGAGCATCAGACGGCTGTGGCTGAAAAAAAAAAAAAAAAAAAAAGATAACCTAGTGTATTTGAACAGACTTAACACTATTGAGAAAATTAAATTGGTAATCAAAAGTCTTCCCAAAAACAAAAGCCCAGACCCATGTGGATTAACTAACAAATTCTTTCAAACCTTCCAAGTGAACCTACTACCTATACTTTTCAGGCTCTTTCAGAAAATTGAAGAAACAGAAACACTCTCAAATAATTTTTATGAAGCTAGCATCACCCTGATATCAAAAGCAGTCAGAGATGCCACAAAAAAAGAGACTACAGGCTAATATCCCTAACAAAAGGAAAATTAAAAATCACATGATCATATCAATAGAGGCAGAGAAAGCATTTGATAAGGTCCAGCACCCATTCCTGATAAAAATTCTTATCAAGACGGTAATGGAAGAAAGTTTTCTCAATATAGTAAGGCCATCTACCAGAAGCTCATGGCAAATTTTTCTCAGTGGAGAAAAATCGAAAGCCTTTCCCCTAAAATCTGGCACAAGGCAAGTCTGCCACCTCCTGCCACTCTTATTCAACACAGTACTGGAAGTACTTGTCATAGCAATTCAGCAAGAAATAAATATCAAGGGCATCCAGATAGGAAAGGAAGAAGTCAAACTCTCACTATTTGTAGATGGCATGATACTAAGAAAATCCTAAAGACTCTACCAAAAAGCTTCTAGAAACAAAAGATTCATATAGCAAATTTTGTAGCAGAGGCTACAAAATTAACAAGCAAAAATCAATGGCCTTCTTATACACAAATAATGATAGAGAAGAAATAGACATTAAAATAAAATAATCCCAGGGCCAGAGAGATAAACATAGAAGTAAGGCATTTGCCTTGCATGCAGAAGGACGGTGGTTCGAATCCTGGCATTTCATATGGTCCCCTGAGCCTGCCAAGAGTAACCCCTGAGTTTTTCACACTTGGTGTGAAACCCCTCCCCCAGAAAGAAAGAAACAATCCCATTCACAATAACACCACCAAAATTCAAATATACCTGGGAGTCAACTTAACTAAAGAAGTGGAGGTCCTACACAAAGAATACTATAAAACATTGCTTCAAGAAATAAAAGAGGGGGCCCAGAGAGATAGCACAGCGGCATTTGCCTTGTAAGCAGCCGATCCAGGACCAAAGGTAGTTGGTTCGAATCCCGGTGTCCCATATGGTCCCCTGTGCCTGCCAGGAGCTATTTCTGAGCAGACAGCCAGGAGTAACCCCTGAGCAACGCCGGGTGTGGCCCAAAAACCAAAAACTAAAAAAAAAAAAAAAAAAAAAGAAATAAAAGAGGGCACAAAGAAATGGAGACATATACCCTGTTCATGGATTAAGAGAACTAATATCATTAAAATGACAATATTCCCCCAAAGCAGTATACAGATTTTTTTTTTTTTTTTTTTTGGTTTTTGGGCCACACCCGGCATTGCCCAGGGCTTACTCCTGGCTGTCTGCTCAGAAATAGTTCCTGGCAGGCACGGGGGACCATATGGGACACCAGGATTCGAACCAAACACCTTTGGTCCTGGATCGGCTGCTTGCAAGGCAAACGCCGCTGTGCTATCTCTCCGAGCCCAGCAGTATACAGATTTAATGCACTCCCTCTGCAGGGGTGGCATGCGGCTCCCGGCCAAAATGAATGCGGCTCTTTGCGTCTTATCATTTTGTATACTGTGGCTCTTTGCCAAGTTTGGATTTTGTTCTGCTGCTTCTGAGGAGGAACCTCTGAGGAGAGATCTTCGAGTGCGGAGTCCCGCCCCCAGGCTGCGTCATCCCATCTCCCATCCCTTGGAAACAACAGCAGGGGCCAGCAAGCGGGTGGACCGTGTGTCACATGTTGTGTCACATAATTGTTAAAATTATATGCTTTTGTGTGAATGTTTGTCTGTTTTGGCAGGTCACTGCGTGGTGTGGCTCTACGACTCTCACAGTTTAAAATGTTGGCTCTTTGTGTCGAACTTATTCGCCACCACTGCTCTAAGGTTACCCAAGACATTCTTTAAAGACATGAATCAAATATTTCTTAAATTTATTTAGAAGAATTAACACCCAAGAATAACTAAAGCAACCCATGGGGGGGGGGGGAATGGGAGGCATTACTTTACCCAACTTTAAACTGGCTACAAAGCAATCATTAAAACTGCATGATACTAGAATACAGGCCTTTAGATTAATGGAATAGACTTGAGTAGTCAGAGAATGGCCCCCAGATATACAATCAATTAATCTTTGATAAAGGGGCAAAAACACAAAATGAAGCAAGAAAAGCCTCTTCAACAATTGGTGTTGAGACAACTGGTCAGCCACATGCAAAAAAGCAAACTAAGACCTCTATCTAACACTTTTGTGCATACAAAGGTCAAATCCAAATGGATTAAAGACCTTGATATCAGACCTGAAACTATAAGGTATGCAGAAGAAAACGTGGGCAAAACATTCCATGACATTGAGACTAAAGGCATCTTTAAGGAGGAAAAAGCACTGTCCAAACAAGTGGAAACAGAGATAAACAAATGGGATTACATTAAACTGAGCAGCTTCTGCAATTCAAAGGAAACAGTGACTAAGGTAAAAAGGTCACCCATGGAATGGAAGAAACTATTCACACAACACCCATCAGATAAGGGGCTAATATCTAAGATATAAAAGGTACTGATAGAACTTATCAAGAACAAAGCATTTAACCCCATCAAAAAATGGTGAGAAGAAATGAACAGACATTTCCTCAAAGAACAAATACAGATGACCAAAATGCACATGAAAAAATGCTCATATCACTTATCATCAGGGCAATGCAAATCAAAACAATGAGATATCATCTCACGCCACAAAGACTGGCACAATGAGATATCATATCACTCACAAAGAACAAGCACTGCTGACATGGATATGGGAGAAAGGAACTCATTTCCTGCTGGTGGGAATGCTATCAAGTCCTGCCTTTATGAAAAGTAATATGGATATTTCTTTAAAAAATGACATTGAGCTCCCATATAATCCAGTAATACCACTTCTAGAGATATACCCTAGGATTTTACAAAAACACACTACAATAATGCCCTCTGTACACCTATGTTCATAGCAGTGCCTTTTACAAAAGCCAAAATCTGGAAACAACTCAGATGCCTGACAAGAGATGTGTGGCTAAAGAAACTGTAGTAGATCTACACAATGGAATACTATGCAGCTATTAGGAAAAAATGATGTCACAAAATTTGCCTATACATGGATGGATATGGAGACTATTCTATTGAGTGAAATAAGTCAGAGGGATAAAGATAAACACAGAATAGTCTCATTTATCTGTAGGATTTAAGAAAAATAAAAGACAGTATAGTAATAATATCCAGAAACAATTGAGATGAGGTTTGGAAGAAACAGCCCATGATATGAAATCTATTACAAAGAGTGGTAAGTGTAGTTGGAGAAATAACTACACTAACAACTACCAGGACAATGATAGAGAAAGAAATACAATGCCTGTCCAAAGACAGGCAGGGGATAGAAAGAAGGAAAATGGGGACATTGGTGGCAGGAAAGTTGCACTGGTGAAAGGAAGTATACATTTTATGGCTAAAACCCAATTATAAACATGTTTGTAACCATGGTGCTTAAATTAAGAAATTATTATTTAAAACAATAAATTCAAATCTTTATGCCATGAAATTAGAAAATCTCAAAGAAAGAAATAAAATGTTGGACTCCTATAATCTTTCAAGTCTGAACCAAAGGAAATAGAACCTAAACAGTCATATTATTATTAAGGAAACTAATGGAGAGGGGAGGAGAGGAGAGGAGAAGGAAAAGAAGGAGGGGGGGAGAGAGGGAAGGAAAGGGAATGGAGAAGAGAAGAGAGGGGAAGGGAGTGGAGGGGAGAAGAGAATTCACCAGAAAATAAAGTTGAAACTGAGTTGCTATCAAAGAAAACCAGGAGTGTAATAGCTTTTGTCTTTAACCATATAGATTCCTCCATATGCATGTAATTAAATTTGTACTTTTCTTCTAATTTTCCTAATATTAATTTGATTGGTCACCAGCTCAAAAGGAAATGAAAAAATTTTCCACTTTTACCTTGCAAGCAGCAGATCCAGGACCACAGGTGGTTGGTTCGAATCCCGGCGTCCCATATGGTCCCCTGTGCCTGCCAGGAGCTATTTCTGAGCACACAGCCAGGAATAACCCCTGAGCACTGCTGGGTGTGGCCCAAAACCAAAAAAAAAAAAAAAAAGTGAGGTTTGAGAGCTAACTACTGACAAATTGACCAGGAAGAGATCTTGCTATTTCAGAGGCCATAATGTGGAAAAGGCATGTATTTTACTATATTGCATTTTTTGCAAAGGGGAACAGATAAGTAAATTAATGTGACAAGGAGGAGCGTCTTACTGAAGGCAGAGATAACATTGCTTCTTTGAGTTTGCTCCTTAGCAAGTTACCCAAATGTTGTGTTGAAACTACATTCATAATAAAATAATTTCTAAGAGTCAAGAATGTGGGCCCAACTCAAAAAGTCCTTGGTTTCAGAGTCTCTTCAGGCTTCTATCAAAGTTTAGTTAAGAACTGTGGTCATGGGCCACATCTCGACAGCTCCAATTTTTTTTTTTTTTTTTGGTGTTTGGGTCACACCCAGCGGTGCTCAGGGGTTACTCCTGGCTGTCTGCTCAGTAATAGCTCCTGGCAGGCACCGGGGACCATATGGGACACCGGGATTCGAACCAACCACCTTTGGTCCTGGATCGGGTGCTTGCAAGGCAAACACCACTGTGCTATCTCTCCGGGTCCAGCTCCAAATTTTTTAATACTGTCATCCAGTAGGATTTAGATATAAGCATGGAATCAAAGCCACCTAACATTCAGAAACAAAACAACAGAAAGTTCAACTAGTAACAAATAGTTTAGTAAACTTTCTGACAATGATTAAATGATCTCATTTGTGAGGTGCAATAATTTTCACAATTTTCTTTTTACTGTACTTTAAAAATAATTTTATTACCATTTACCTGTAAACAAGCAATATATATTGTGCCTACCTTGGGAATGACTGGGAATTCAGGAACAATGGTGGTGGGATTGGTATTGTAACATGGAGGGACAGAAACAAACATATTATGAGCAACTATGCAAAACATGGTCTTTAAATTAAGCAATTTATGGAGAAAAAAAAGTTGTGGTCTTGAGCCTGGAGGAATAAAGCAGAGGCTTAAAGCACTCGCTTTGTGGCTATAAGAAAAGCTCCAGAAACTTAGCATATGCTTTGCATGTGAGAAGTTAGATTCAGATTCCATCCCTGCCTGACACTACATGGATCCTGGAGGCCACCAGAAGTGACTCCTGAGTAACAAATCTGAAAGAATCCCTTAACAATGCTGGGTGTGCCACACTTCCACCAAGAAGTTACAAAATCACACACACACCAAAAGAATAATTATTTATGTCTCCCTTCTTCTCTTTGAGTTCAGAAACACTTCTGGTCTGTGAATCACAAGTCATTTCCAAAAGCTCTATTGCCAGGTCCAGGTAAGTGCCACAAAAAAAGGGTGTGATGCCCAACAAGCTAAAGCCTGATATACTATTTCTAACTGGCACCAAAGCTAGAAATGTGCATGTGTGGGGTGGACAAGTCAGGTGGCTCCAAAATAGAGGTTCAGAGGCAGTGGGATTGCATGGCTTCAGGAGAAGGATCTGCTTTCAAGGTCACTGTTGTGTTCAGCCCTAGCAGATCACATTTCTGCTAACTGTGGGCCAGAATGTTCCTTGGGTCCCTGCAGAAGAGACAACAGGAAAACAAGGACGCCATAAATGATACCATCAAGAAACCAAATATTGGGGCTGGAGAGATAGTACAGTTGAGGAATTGTACAGTTGGAGAGGTAGTACAGTGGCTTTGCATGCAACAACCCAGGTATGATCCCAGATGCCCCATATAGTCCTCTGAACCCCCCTAGGATTGATCTCTGAGCACAGAGCCAGAGTAAACCCTGAGCACCAGAGGATACTGTCCACAAACTAAAATTAAATACATATATATACATACATATGTATACTTACATATATTCCATACATATATATGGGTATATATACATATATTATATGCAAAATCTACAAAAACAGTAGAAAGATGAAAGTTGATCTTTTCTTGATGTAACCTTCAATGTGACATCCAGAAATTTTGTGTCTGTTGCTACAAGGAAGTCCACTCCTAAGCTCAGCCCACATTCAAACTATTTTGCACATGGTATGAGAACCCAGGAGGGTTAGGATCCATGCTATTTGCACACTGAAATATGTATGGTATAACAGGAGTCAAAAAAACAAAAAGGGAATACCAAATTGACTGAAATATTATCAGTATGTATGGGAAAACAAGTGAAATAATTCTACTTAGAAAAAAAGATTTATGAGTGAGAGTCTTTGGTTCCTATTATGAGAACAACAGAATCCTGTTTTATACCCTAAAAAAATAACCAGAAGAGAATCAATGTCTTGGTGTTTGATTTTATTTTATATATTTATTGTGTACATAACTACATAACATAACTACATTAGAAATTGTGTGTGTATTTGGACTCATGGTTTCTGTGAGTCTGAGATTTAATTTGGCTTCTGCCATTTATCACCTGTGTGATTTGGGGAAAGTCTTTTAAACTCTCTAGATTTCAATCCCATTTCCCATTTCCTGTCCTTCAACATTGTGTCTTCAGCAATCTCTATAAAGAGCTTGGGCATCTGACAAAACATGACTGGTCTGTCAAAGGAGGCATTCACTATTATTGTTTTACTAACTTATGTTATAATAATTAAAGGAATTTGTGTGAAGCAAGTTGTTTATATGAGGGCCCGGAGAGATAGTACAGCGGCGTTTGTCTTGCAAGCAGCCGATCCAGGACCTAAGGTGGTTGGTTCGAATCCCGGTGTCCCATATGGTCCCCCGTGCCTGCCAGGAGCTATTTCTGAGCAGACAGCCAGGAGTAACCTCTGAACACTGCCGGGTGTGGCCCAAAAACCAAAAAAAAAAAAAAAAAAAAAAAAGTTGTTTATATGAATGCTGGATCTATAGCATATCCAGCATAAGAAATGTTCAATAAGATTAAAATTCAAATGTCTAATAGTTAAGTACGTCTGAGATACAAATAATAATGATTAGGCCAGAGAAAGTTCAATGGCCTGAACACATACTTTGCATACTTGTAGCCTAGATTTAATCCCCAGAAAGATCTGTTCCCCTGAAAAACACACAGGAGCATCCTTATAACACCTGAGCATGGAGTCAGAAGAAACCTCTGAGAACCTCCAGGTGTGGTCCCAAAATGAAACAAAACAAAATTTCAATATTTAAGGAAATTTAAATTATTATTTATTCTATTAAATTATAGCTATTCTTCCAAAGCAGCCCTTGGCACACCTTCTCCGAGTATCTTGACCTATTGACCATGTCTAGTACCTATCCTTTTAAATAAAAAAATCACCTGATCTCTGATTAGGTAATGTAATATGTCACTGTGTCCAGTCTATCAAGTTCTCTTTTCTAGTCATTTCTTGGCACGACCTCTTCCTTAGTTAGGGCACCTCAAGAGCTGGGATGTGTGTTTCTCTCTTTCCACACTACACAATCCATGGTCATGTGCCCCAACACACACTGTCTGGGAAGCTGGGAAGTGATTCAAGCAACTGACTGGAGGATGATAGGCAAGGCAAATAGGGGGTCAAAGGGCAGGAAAAGAAAGAAACAACTGGGGCCGGGTGGTGGCGCTAAAGGTAAGGTGCCTGCCTTGCCTGCGCTAGCCTTGGACGGACCGCGGTTCGATCCCCCAGTGTCCCATATGGTCCCCCAAGCCAGGAGCAACTTCTGAGCACATAGCCAGGAGTAACCCCTGAGCGTTACCGGGTGTGGCCCAAAAATCAAAAACAAAACAAAAAAAAAAAAACAAAGAAAGAAACAACTATATACTATTCAACAGACAAAGGCAAACTGCAAACTAGATTGTGGGAGCAGTGGTTAATAGCTGCTCATATGCAGAGATCATTCATGTACTGCTGACTAATCCATGGAGATTTGAACAACTCCATCCAGACAGCCTACTCCATGAATTGTGGTCATCTTGTAGGAGAACCTGTGATTCCTCCCATCAACCCTCCTCTTCCCAATCTGTGTAAAGATATTTTTATTTATACTATATATTTCCAGTCAGATTGGGCCTAGATTCTTTCTCCTAAAAAATATATAGCTCTACTAAGCTATAAATTATACATAATATTATGATTGATTTCTGGGGACTATATATTACATTCAAATTCTAGCAAAATTGGTTGACTTAGTAAAAATGCATCAGTAGGGCCCAGAGAGATAGCACAGCGGCGTTTGCCTTGCAAGCAGCTGATCCAGGACCAAAGGTGGTTGGTTCGAATCCCGGTGTCCCATATGGTCCCCCGTGCCTGTCAGGAGCTATTTCTGAGCAGACAGCCAGGAGTAACCCCTGAGCATCGCCGGGTGTGGCCCAAAAACCAAAAAAAAAAAAAAAAAAAAAAAAAAAAAAAAAAAAAAAGCATCAGTAAAATAATTCTGGGAGTAAAGAAAAAAAAAAAGAAAATATATAGCTCTAAATTGAATTGGAAAAACAAAGAACCAATGTATTAGTTTGAAATATTTTTATCATACTTTGGTAATCTCGTTTGTTTAGGAAAATAATTTCTAATGCAGATATATCTCTCTAGCCACCTTTTATACAATCAATTCAATAGATCACTTTTTTTTGTTTTTTGGGCCACACCTGATGACACTCAGGGTTACTCCTGGCTATGCACTCAGATATCGCTCTTGGCATGGGGAACCATATGGGGTGCCGGGGGATTGAACCACAGTCTGTCCTAGGCTAGCACGCACAAGGCCTTAACGCTTGTGTCACCACTCTGGCCCCTATATAGATCACTTTCTTAAACACCCTGAAACTCCAGTATTCCAAACCACAAAATGTAAAGAACAGTGGGTAAACTAAGGAAGACACCTGAAGTTAGATATATGGAGAGAAATCCTGGCAAATTTCCAAGTCCACTAAAAGGCCCGAGCCTTATAGATGAGACTGAAAATCAACGTTTAAGATTTTAGCAACAGGGCCGGAGCGGTGGCTCAAGCTGTAGGGCGCTTGCCTTACGCATGCTAACCTAGGACGGACCACAGTTCGATCCCCCGATGTCCCATATGGTCCCCCAAGCCTGAACACATAACCAGGAGTAACCCCTGAGTGTCACTAGGTGTGGCCCAAAACAAACAAACAAACAAACAAAGATTTTAGCAACAAAAATTAAGTCTGAGAAATTAAACAATCCATAGATAAATAACTCAACCAACTCAAAGAAGAATTTTTTCAAAACATGAGAGAATTCATACAATATAACTCAAGGAACTAAAATGCATGTTAGCAAGCCAAAGTAGCATGATTACACAGGTGGGGAATTGCATGAACATGAAGACAAACTACAAGCCAAAATTAATAAAGAAGTCAAAAAAAAAAAAAAGAAGAGACAAAACAATGGAAGAAAATGTAAGGTACTTAAGATACCTTAAGTAAGGTACTACAAAGACAAAAGAACTAATCTCCAAATTATAGGAATACCAGGAGGGGAGGAAAAAGGGAAAGGGGAAAACAAGTAGTGAAGAAGATAATAGCAGAAAACTTTCCCACTCTCTGGAAGGAAGCTGCTGTTGATATAAAAGAGAAGAGGCAAAAAGAGTGTCAAACAAAATAGACCCTAACAGAACAATACCAAGAAATATCGTGATCCAAATAACAGAGAGAGAGAGAGAGAGAGAGAGAGAGAGAGAGAGAGAGAGAGAGAGAGAGAGAGAGAGAGAGAGAGAGAGAGAGAGAGATGAACTCTTTAAAGCGGTAGGGGAGAAGAGAAACCTCAACTATAAAGAAAAGAACATAAGAATAAAACCAGATCTTCCATTTTAAACAATCCAGGCAAGAAAAGAGTGGAATGACATGTCCAAATTATTGAAATGAAAAAACTTTATTTTTTATTTCTACCACCAATGGCCCCATCTACCTCCTTCCTCACACCCTTATTTGTATTCTCAATCATTACCATTGTTATGATAGTTTTTAGTGTGATTATTTCTCTAACTGCACTCATCACAATTTGTGGTAAGCTTCATACCATGAGTTGATCCTTTTATCCCTCATCTCTATTGTCTGGGTATTATTACAATAATGCCTTTTATTTTTCTTAAAACCTATAAATGAGTTGGATTATTCACTGTCTATCTCTCTCCCTCTGACTTATTTCCCTCAACATAATAGTATTCATGTCCATCCACGTATAGGAAAATTTCATGACTTCATTTCTTCTGACGGCTGCATAGTATTAAATTGTGTAGATGAATCACAGTTTCTTTAACCACTCATCTGTTGTCAAACAACTAGGTTGTTTCCAGATTCTGGCTATTGTAAATAGCGCTGCAATAAATATAGGTGTACAGAAGGCATTTTTGTATTGCATTTTGTGTTCCTAGGGTATATCCCTTACAATGGTATAATTGAATCACATGGGAGCTCAATTTCCAGTTTTTTGAGGAATTTCTATATTCTTTTCCAGAAAGGCTTGACCAGACAGCATTCCCACCAGCAGTGAATGAGAGTTCCTTTCTCCCCACATTCCTGCCAGCACTGTTTGTTCTTATTCTTTGTGATGTATGCCAGTCTCTGTGGCCTAAGATGGTAACTCATTGTTGTTTTGATTTTCATCTCCCTGATGATTAGTGATGTGGAGCATTTTTTATGTGTCTTTTGGCCATTTGTATTTCTTCTTTGAGGAAGTCTCTGTTCATTTCTTCTTCCCATTTTTTTAAGAGGTTATATTTTTTTCTTGTTAAGTTCTGTCAGTACCTTGTATATCTTAGATATTAGCCTCTGGTCAGATGGGTATTGGGTGAATAGTTTCTCCCATTCTGTGGGTGATCTTTGTATCTTAGTCACCATTTTCTTTGAGATGCAAAAGCTTCTCAACTTAATATAATCTCATCTGTTTATCTCCACTTCCACTTGTTTGGAGAGTGATATTTCTTCCTTGAAGATGCCTTTAGTCTCAATGTCATGGAGTGTTTTACCTACATATTGTTCTATATACCTTATATATGGATTTGGGTCTGATATCAAGGTCTTTAATACATTTGGATTTGACCTTTGTGCATGGTGTTAGATGAGGTCTGATTGTGCTTTTTTTGTATGTGGCTGACTAGTTGACCCAACATCACTTGAAGAGGCTTACCTTGTTCCATTTTGCATTTCTTGTCCCTTTATCAAAGATTACTTGATTCTATGTCTGAGGAATAGGCTCTGAATACTCAAGTCTATTTTATTGGTCTGAGGTTCTGTCTTTATTCTAATACTATGATCTTTTAATGACTATTACTTTGTAATTCAATTTAAAATTGAATTGCATCTTTTCCCTAAGGGTTTCTCTAGTTATTTGCGGGTGTTTATTGTTCCAAATGAATTTCAGGAATGTTTGATCCACTTCTTTGAAGAATGTCATGTGAAAGGGATTTCACTAAATGTGTACAATGCTTAGGGGAGTATTGCCATTTTAATGTTGTTAATCCACCCAATCCATAAACAGAGTATATATCTCCATTTCCTGGTTTTCTCTTTTATATATTTATTTTGGTTTTTGGGTCATACCTGGCAGTGCTCAGGAGTTACTCCTGACTCTACGTTCAGAAATCGCTCGGGGGACTATATGGGATGCTGGGATTCGAACCACCATCCTTCTGCATGCAAGGCAAACCCCCTACTTCCATGCTCTCTCTCTGGCCCTCTCTTTTATTTCTTGAAGCAGTGTTTTGTAGTTTTCTTTGTATAGGCCCTTCACATCTTTAGTTAAGTTGCTCAAAGGTATTTGAGTTTGTGTGGCACTAATGTGAATGAGATTGTTTTTTTAATGTCTGTTTTTTCTCTATCATTATTTTTTTATTAAGAAGGCCATTGATTTTTGCATGTTAATTTTGTATCCTGCTACTTTGCTATATGTATTTATTGCTTCTAGAAGCTTTTTGGTAATGTCTTTAGGGTTTTTTAAATATAGTATCTTGACATCTGCAAGCAGTGAGAGCTTGTCTTCTTCCTTTCCTATCTGAATGCCCTTTAATATCTTTTTCTTGCTTAATTGGTCTGGCAAGAACTTCCAACATTATATTGAATATAGTATTGAGGGAGGGCAGCCTTGTCTTTTTAGTTTATTCCCATTGAGAATAATATTTGCCATTGACTTGTGGTAGATGGCCTTGACTATATTGAGAAAAGTTCCTTTCATTCGGGGCCGGGCGGTGGCGCTGGAGCTAAGGTGCCTGCCTTGCCTGCGCACGGACCGCGGTTCGATCCCCCGGCGTCCCATATGGTCCCCCAAGAAGCCAGGAGCAACTTCTGAGCGCATAGCCAGGAGTAACCCCTGAGCGTCACAGGGTGTGGCCCAAAAACCAAAAAAAAAAAAAAAAAAAGTTCCTTTCATTCCTATCTTGTTAAGAGTGTTTATCATGAATGGGTATTAAACTTTATCAAATGCTTTCTCTGCATCTAGTAATATGCTCTTATGGTTTTTATCTTTCTTTTGTTGATATAGTGTATTATGTTGATTGATTTATGTATGTTAAACAATTCTTGCATTTCTGGAATGAAACTTACTTGGTTATAGTGAATGACCTTCTTGATGAATTGTTGGATCCTATTTGCCAGAATTTTGTTGAGGATCTTTGCATCTGTATTCATCAAGACATTGTTCTGTAATTTTTTTTTTGCAGCATCTCTGTATGGTTTTTTGTATCAGGGTGATGTTAGCTTTATAAAAACTATTTGGAAGTGTTTCTAGTTCTTCAATTTCTTAAAAGAGCCTGAAAAAGATTGGTAATAGTTCCTAGGCCTGGGCTTTTGTTTTTGGAAAGACTTTTGGTTACCTCAATAGTGATGAGTATGTTTAGACATGCTAGATCATCGTATTTCAACCATGGAAGATTATCATCCAAAAATTTATCCATTTCTTCCATGTTCTTATGGAAAACTCATTGAGACTTTCAATCTAGAGTCTACATGCAAACTTCTCATTTACATGGGAGGGAGAGTTAAAAACATTCTAAGACATAAAGGAACTCTCAATATGCACACTAACAAACTGACCCTAAATGAACTCATCAAAGACAAATTCCATAAACCAAATATACAGTTGTAACATCAATAGCCCTACACAAATGGCACAAAAGCCCTTTATGTCAATAGTTTTCTTAAATGTCAATGGAGTAAACTATCCCATCAAAAGGCACAGAATAATTGGTTGGATCAGGGAAAAAAGCCCAGATATCTGTTGACTGCTGGAAATACACACAAAAGTTCAGGATAGACACAGGTTAAAAGTAAAAGGATGGAAAACTATTATACAAGCTACAGGAAAACAAAAAACGGCTGGGAGATCCATACTTACAGCAGACCAAATTGCACTCAACCTCAAGAAAGTACTAGAGAAAAAGATGGACATTACATATTGATCAGGGGAACAATAGATTAAGAAATACTAATTCTGATCAACATTTATTTACCAAATGTAGAGTCAGCAAAATAGACTTTTGCTCACAAACCTAGATAAACATATGTACAGAAACAGGATAGCAGTGAGAGATTTTAACATGGTATTATCACCACTAGACAGATGCTCTCTTCAGAAAACTAACAAATATTTAAGAGCCCAATATGAGAAACTAGAAGAAATAGGACTAATTTATCTATATAGGGCTTTTCATCCTCAAAAAGCTGAATACACATTCTTCTCAAATGTATATGGAACCTTCTCTGGGATAGACTACATTTTAGGGCACAAATCTAACTTACATAAAGTCACAAATAAAAGAATTATACCAAGCATATTATCAGACCACAATGCCACTGAGATCAAGATTGATTGTAAAAAGAAAATGTGTAGAAAATCTAACACTGGGAGCAGTAATTAGGGGGAAACTCAAATCAATACAGGCCTACTTTAGGAAAGAAGAAAAAAGACAAAATCACCACCTAAAAGCATACCTTGAATATCTGGAAAACCTACAGGAAATGAACCCAAACATAAGAAGAAGAAAAAAAGAACAGTGCATAAATTCTCCTTTATTATATTTATTTAGTAGGAAAATATCATAGATAAGTTTCTTTTGGGTTCTGAGTTCATGCTAGAACCAGATTATAGGGATTGCTTAGCTCATTATTTTTACCCCCATATGCACCAGTTGTATCCTGTGACATTGTTTCTTTTTTGCATTAAAATTTTTGCACATTAAATTGGGGGAAATCTTAGATAAAGAAAGTTCTTATCTAATAGGAATAGAAAAATCTTAAATTTTTTATCACAGAAGGGCCTTTCACCATGAACATTTGTCATAGTGACTTAACTTAGGCTTCAGTCAATCATACATCAGTCATTCACCCTGAACCTTGGATCCCATCTTTGGAATTGGCA
Organism: Suncus etruscus; assembly: GCF_024139225.1. Classification (NCBI taxonomy): domain Eukaryota; kingdom Metazoa; phylum Chordata; class Mammalia; order Eulipotyphla; family Soricidae; genus Suncus; species Suncus etruscus. The sequence continues at coordinate 48,369,832 of NC_064851.1, forward strand.
CAGTTTTCTGCACCAGCACCAGGAATTAAACTTCTACCAGGGAAGGCCCTAATGCTACTCTGGCACTGATTTCCTCCAGGGTGGGTTCATATGATGTCCTAATGACTCAGAAACAGCAACTTGCTTTCAGGGCATGTTTCTCTGCTTCACAACTCAATAGTGAAATGAAACCAAAAGATGCTCTGTGACACCCTGACTTGGACATATAATCTATGCAAAACCCAAGATCTCTAATTACTGAAGCCTGACTGCAACAACCACGATTGAGGTGAACTTTTTCTGGAATCATGACTTTGGGGTTAGACAACTTAGTATACCTAGAGCCTACTGTCCTTGCTTTTTAATTTCTCTTTTTTGTATTTTTTTTGGGGGGGGAACCACACCCATCAATGCACTCACAAATTACTCCCAAGTGTTGGGCTTGAGATCATACAGAATGCCAGAGATTGAAGTTTAGTAAGCTACATGCAAGACAAATGTCCTACCTGCTGTACTGTTGCTCTGGTCCCTGTTTTCTCTGTTTCTATACCACTTCTACCTGGTTTGCAAAGAATTTGGCGATAGCACCAAAAATTAGGAATAGATTGTCTTGTCCTAGGAGACCTTCCACAAACTCACTCAAATCAACACAAAAATGTATATGCTTTGACTCAAGTTTTCAAGTTGCCACTTTGAATCTTTCTCACTCAAGAGATAAGAGACTGGCTGTTTCCTTCAAAACCAGTTCATTTATTTAAGTCTATCTACATATCCTCTGAGGTCACAAAGGAAGAAAAAATTTAGGCGAAGTTTCACTTTTTTCCTTTTTGTTTCCTTTACTCCAGGATCAGATTTTGGAAAGGTTTATTGTCACAGCATCTCTTTCTAACCTTACCCTACAAATGTGCTTTCAGTGGAAAAAGGGAATACCACCTAGACAATAAAGTCTCTGAACCCATTGAAGCAATCTATGGTATAAGTAAAGCCTACTCTGCATCAGAAAATGCCCACAGAAAGGGAGGTGAAGAACATCTCTTACGGACAGACATTAGTTCTCTCTGAGAGGCATATTAAAAAGATAAGCCTTTTTGGGGCCAGAGCTATAGCACAGCAGTAGGGCATTTGCCTTGCACATGGCTGACCCAGGCCCAGGATGAACCTGGGTTCTATCTCTGGCATTCCATATGGTTCCCAATCCAGGACCAATTTCTTAGTGCATAGCCAGGAGTAACCCCTGAGCATCACTTGTGGCCCAAAAACCATTAAATAAAATAAAATAAAATAAAATAAAATAAAAAAAAAAGATAAGGCTGGAGAGATAGCATGGAGGTAAGGCGCTTGCCTTTCATGCAGAAGGTCATTGGTTTGAATCCCGGCATCTCATATGGCCCCCCAAACTGCTGGGTGTTGACCCAAAAACCAAAAACAAAAAAAAAAAAAAAAAAAAAAAAAAAAAAAAACAAAAAAACTTTTGGGCCAGAAGAGATAGCACAGCGGTGTTTGCCTTGCAAGCAGCCGATCCAGGACCAAAGGTGGTTGGTTCAAATCCCGGTATCCCATATGGTCCCCCGTGCCTGCCAGGAGCTATTTCTGAGCAGACAGCCAGGAGTAACTCCTGAGCACCGCCAGTGTGGCCCAAAAACCAAAAAAAAAAAAAAAAAAAAAAAAAAAAAAGATAAGCCTTCTAAAGAGATGTGGTTCTGGGAGGCCGGAGAGATAGTACAGTGAATAGTACCTTTGCCTTGTACACAGCTGACCCAGATTCAAAACTTAACATCCCATATGGTTGGGGCCGGAGAAATAGCATGGAGGTAGGGTGTTTGCCTTGCATGTAGAAGGATGGTAGTTTGAATCCCGGCATCCCATTTGGTCCTCCGAGTCTGCCAGGAGTGATTTCTGAGCGTAGATCCAGGAGTAGTCCCTGAGCACTGCTGGGTGTGACCCAACCCCCCCCCCAAAAGAAACATCTCATATGGTCCCCTGAAACCCAGAGGTGTGATCTCTGAGAACAGTCAAGCCTAAGCCCTGAGTACTGCCAGATAATACCCCTTCAAAGAAGAAAGAGGGTGTTATAAGAGAAGAAGAGTAAATGTCCTGACTTCTAAAAATGGGGTCTAATTGATGTGTATGTGATGATGTGATATGATATGATGTGATCCCAGTGGTGGTCTTTGTAAACCTTAGGGGTGCAGCGAAGAATCCTAGAGTCAATTTAAGCATTTGGAGGCTAAGAAAAGATTAGCAGGCAAACAGCTAAATGCTGTTCACTTCCTCTGAGGTCAATTCTATTTTCAGAAGTCTCCTTGGTTCAGTAAATGATTGCAGACTGCCTCCAAAGGGAAAGAACAGGAAGGTTAGTGGTCTGGCATGAAGCACCCCAAAAGGCTAGTCTGTCTCTTGTCACTTTCATACAGTGCATCTGGTTAAATTCTATAGAGGTAGGCAAATTCTCTGAGGTTAATGAGCACAATGTGAAAACACGTGTCCTCTAACTGTACTCTGAGCACCAGGATACACTCATGATCTAGGTTCTCTAAAAAGAGTTAAGAGTCTCAGAAATTCATTTTTGCTGCATGGTAGGTTAGTGATGTTTTCTCTGTTCAGGCCTTCATCAGTTCCCATAACACTAAGCCTAATGAGCTTTAGGAATGCAACTTCCTGATTTGTTTGTTTTTTCTAATTTTAAGCATATATAATACAAACCAAAAAACTAAAATAATTTGAACTTAAATGACTAATTCCTAGTAGCTAGATCTAAATAAGAATCAGTCTCTTACTCTCTCCCTCCCATACATCCCTCCTGCTTCACCTCCCTCTTCCCCTCCTCCCCATTTACTGGCCCCCTGTTTTTTTTTTTCCCTAACTTCTTAAAGGAATGGAAAATAAAAGCAAAAAAGGACACAAGGCCTATGTAACTCCAGGAAATGCTTGCACAAAGCTTCTTTAGCTTCTAACTAACATTTGTAACCAAGGATTAGCGAAACAGCCCCTTGTAATTATTGTTGTTGTCCCATTTGTGGCTATCTCAGTGAGGCCCGTAAATCTTGAAATTACAGGTTGACCACCCAGAGAACTTAGACTAGAGTCAGCCACATCTCAAAGGCACTGCCCTGGGCTATTTGCGCCCGCCCTGAGATGACTTGCAGGGATGGAGAAGGCCCCGCCTGGGAGTGTCTCCTAGACCTCACTGTGGCTTGGAAGTAAATAAAACAGTGTGGGTGGCCTAGGAAGCTCTGGACCCCGGGTGAGTAAGAACAGGAGGCAACTGGCTCTGAACATCCCTAATACACATTCCATTGTTTCCTCTCTTGTTTGGACTCCAGGTGGGGGTCCCAAAGATAGTCAAGACTAGGAAAGAGACTGGAATTAAAAAGTGGTATATAGGTATGCCTTGAAAAGAAGATCTTGCCACTTTCACTACTATTTCTCTCCATTGAGGCACACAGTAGCTGCAGAGAAAGTGCAGAGAAAGTTTCCTTGTTATTCTACACACATGCATGGAGATCTTGTAATGACTTCAAAATGAACATTTACATTGGATGTTCAGAACATGCCTGTTCCAGACCTCTGGAAAACGAAATCACAAAGACTTATTGACATGCTCTCCGGATGACTTTCTGGATTGTTTTGGAAATGAAATTCAAAGCCCAAACTTACACCTTCACAAGAACTAAGACATAAAGATCAACAGGTTTTCCTTTCTCTCAGCAGGGATTGTGGCTCTTTTTGTTATTCATCCCACTGTGCCCAGAGACCTTAAATGCAACCTGTAAATGTATAGAAGATAAGGGCTAAGATGAAGGAACTCCTATAGGGAAGAGCCTAAGATAATGAAGTATAAACTTAGAGAATTCATAACTTTTTCATCAGACATTTAATTTAGCTTTTTCAACTTTACTATAGATTCCTATAAAATCTGTTTCACTACTTGCAGTGGTTCTACTATTTGCAAAAGCTCATATGATAGCTGTGGTTAATTAGTTTAAACAACACATTGAGGCCAAATATTAGCAAAATATTTCTCAAACCATTTAACAGTATCAGAAGCCTGCTGTCTAAATATCCTGTCTTATCTACTCTTGGCTGGGCTCTGTCACCTCTCTACTGATGATCCCAATTCCTTACAAATGTTCCTTCATCATCTCCAGAAATGTGACTATAGAACTTTGGTGGCTGTGTGTGCACCTCCGCCCCTCCCTCACAACCCCCTTACCCTCTCATAGAAGAAAAATGCCCCTAAGCCCTCCATCACAAAAGAAAAATTAAATTGAGCCGGAGGATAGCATGGAGGTAAGGCTTTTGCCTTGCATACAGAAGGACGGTGGTTCAAATCCCGGCATCCCATATGGTCCCCCGAGCCTGCCAGTAATGATTTCTGAGTGTAGAGCTAGAAGAAACCCCTGAACCCTGCCGGGTGTGACCCAAAAAGCAAAACAAAACAAAATTAAATTGACTTCTCCCTGTATTCTTTTACAGTCCTTAGAACATGAGAAGCAATGAAAACTACTGCAGTTGCCTTTAAAAGAAAGAAAGGGCTTCAACCATTTAAGTTCAAACTCCATAACAATGTACATAGTCTAGAGGGGATTCTGAATTATGATTCTTACACCGGAATGAATAAAAATTTCAAACAAAAAAATGGGAGAGGAGAGAGAGAGAGAGAGAGAGAGAGAGAGAGAGAGAGAGAGAGAGAGAGAGAGAGAGAGAGAGAGAGAGAGAGAGATTGATTAAAAGAGATAGGGAGAGAAAGAGGAAAAGAGAAAGCAGGAGTCCAAAGGGAAGTCAGTTTTGCAAAGGTCTGGTTTTCTATTGTTCTGGGAGCAGTTGGGAGCAAGAAGGTGGAAGCCAAAAGCAAAGAATTCGGGCTCCCCATCCAGTCCCCCCACCCCCCCACCCCCCCCCCCACACACACACACACATACACACACTGGTGATCAGGTTGGAGTTGTTTACATACAGTCCAGGGCCACAGGGAGCTTTGATTTGGAGCTCGCAGACATCAAAGTTCAGGTCAGACATTAGCATACTCATCTCTCCAACCTTTCGACCCTCAAACTTTAGGATGGCAATCGGGAAACTGAGAACGAAAAGAAGGCCAGTGAAGAAAGGAGTACCCTCTATGAACTGCCACTGTGAGCCATCAGTTTCCACCCTATCAGTCAGCTGGTCCGTGTTGCAAGGAAACAGTTTTCTCTGGGGCAAGAGACAGGAAGTCCCAAATGAATAAAGTCCAGCAGTTTCCAGTCCCTTTCTTCGAGGCTGTTGGCCCATCTGGCCCACCGAGCCATTCTACATTCCTGAGGACTCGCAGCATCCTGAACATGTCCTCCCCACAGACCCCCAAATATTTGTAATCCCCTTTCAGACTCCTGCAGAGAAAAGGCTGTTGCAAACCCAGACACCCCGTGAAGGTGACTGGTGCCAAGTCGTCTGGGGCCCCCTCCCCCAGGAAGCAGGAAACACAGTCAGCCTTGTCACCGTGCCCAAAAGGAGGATGGATGACCCCAGTAAACTGATCCCCGCTAACGTAACCATAGGTGCTATTTCATACAAATACATTACCCCCATATACTTCCCATCAGCTCAGTGCCTTTGTTCCCACCAGCCTCTGCCCTCCTACAGCCTCCAACTAGGAGGGTCAAGTGCATGCTAGGGATGGGGACCAGACTGTGTTAAGTGACTTTGCAATGTCAAATAAAGGGCTCCCAAAGCCTTCCCTTACTTCATTCATCATCTTCTATAGTGTACCTATTACATCCACAGCTCCTCTCTTCTTTGCCAAACTAAACATCTTTAGTCCTACTCCTCAGATGGACACCAGGGTCATAAATCTATTGACTATAGAAAGGCTTCCCTTGGTACTTGGCACAGCTAGAAATATAAAACACACAGCAGATAATGGTTGAACCACTGTCACCAGACTCAGAAAAAATACAGATGTTGTTAGAATATGCACTTGTCCTGAAGTTTGAGCTGCAAATTGACCTACCTGCTAAAGAGAAAAAGGACTTTATTGTGTGTTTTGTTGTGTTGTTTTGGGGCCACACCTATAGTGCTCAGGTTGACTGTACTCAGGAATCACACCTGGCATGACTCAAGGAACTATATGGAATGCTGGGGATAGAACTAGGGGAGAAATTAGAAAAATATGGCACTTTGTTGTCTTTGCCAAGATGCTATGAAATTGATTCTATTAATTTTCTTTCTGCTCTTTTTCTTTGTAAGATAAGATTTGGTCCACATTCTGCAATGTTCAGAAGCTATGAGCAATGCTCACTGATTCTGTGGGCCAAAGTACCACTAGTAGTATTCAAGTGAACTATATGTGGTATCAAGGATTTGAACCAGGGTTCAGTCTCTGTAACCATTTGTAAGTAAATATTTACCTCCTATGCCATTCCTCCAGCCTCAACTCCATTAGCTTCTTGAATTAGTTTTAAAGGTAAGTGGGAGTTATTGCACTTGCTTTACATATTGTGAGGGAAATTGAGGAAAACTGGGGAGTGAAAGCAACCTGACAAAGACTTATAGGCAAAAATTTACGGTCACAAGAAGAGGTGAAAACAAGATAGAAAATATTTATGGGTTTGAAAGCACCTGAATACTAGAGGATAGAAACTGAAACAAAACAGTTTAGTGCAAACTTTTAGTTTTTCAAAGTTTTTCATCAGCCTGAACTGCAATTTTGCTCTGTAAACCCTTCTGTTTTTTGCTTGCTTCCACTTTTGAAGTCATAAAAAAGGTATGTACCTTTTGTTTAGGACTAGAGTTTCCTGACCCTTTAGAAAGAACCAAGAGTAACTCTTGGTTGGCACAAATAAACTCTTTTCTCTTCTACCCACTTTGACTGCATTCTCAATTCTTTGACTTTCCCTACCAATATTGCTGACCCCAGTCTCATCCCAGTACTGTCAAGACATAGCACTAAGCTAGGAGTAGCTTCTGAGCACTGTCAGATGTGCTGCCCTTCCCCAAAATAAATAAAATGAAAGGCAAAAGGACTTTATGATTCAATAATACATGCTTTCTAGGTGTATGTTTTTATGTTCTCCAGTCCTTCAACCTGATTTACTACCTCCCTCCATGATACATTGAGATGGATTTCCCATTCATCATTTCCTCCAAATCACAAAGATTTCCTAATCTAGTTTAAGTTTATGATTTATGTTTATGATTGTTTCAACAAATTCTAAAATCCCAGTGATCTGCTGTCAAAAATTGAAAAATTGAAAATTTCAGAGGAATGAAGTCCTTTTTGCAATTTTAAAGATAGAAGCAATGAGCTTAGGAATGCTAATAAGGACTTTAATGAAGGCAAATGCACTGAATGCACTGCCACCAAGGAAACTAAATTTTTTCTTTCATTTTGCTCACTTCTTCCCATAGTCTTCAATAAAGACTGGAGTTTCCAAAAGACATTGGAAACAAAAAATTAAAACCTTTGTTTCTGTCTTTCAATCTCTGATTGGAGCAAAGAACTAAGTTTGAGATATCAGAGTCATCAGTTATGGCCAACACTTGCGTCCATTGAACCATTCAACAAAATTAGCTCTCTTGAGACTGGATTAGATTAGAATCACTGTTCCTAAAACTGAAATCTGTCTTACCCTCATCTTTAACAGTGAAATTTCCCAGAAACACAAGATTATAAATTACCTGGAATTTGTGTTTCTCTAAGTGTTCATTGTTCCCATTCAGAATATCTCTAATTCCAAGAATAAGTACAGACTATCTTATTGAGCCATCAATTCATATGATGATAAGAAATTGAAAATATTAATGTATACATTTTTAATATAAAATAAAAGAAGTGGGTCAGACAGATAGACAGGGGTTAAGGCACTTGCCTTGTACATGGTCAATGCCTTTCAATTCCTGGAACTAAATAGGGTCCCCAAGCACCACCAGCTCTCAATCCCTGAGCAAGAATAAAGAATAAGTGCTGAGCACAGCCAAGTATGTCCCCCAAACAAACAAAAGGTAGAGGAGATGCAGGCTTACTTTGCTTTAAAAGTAAAGTCTCAAAATTTAAGATAGATGAGGATCAATAGAATTAATTTTGAGTTTGTAGAGCAGTTTTATAGCCCTCAGTATTTTCCATATCTGCAAGTCAAGTTTGAGAAGCACCTTAGTGGACCATAATCCAGTTCCTAAGAACATAAAGATGAAAGGGAGGGGAGAAAAGAATGGGAACAACCCCAAATTGCAGAAGTCTAGGGACAGAAGAGCTGAGCAGTACAGAGAACAGAACGGCTCAGTGAACCATAGGGCCCTGGATTAAAGCCAGCTGGTCCAGAAATCTTTCTCATGGAAGTCAGAAGCTAGAACAAGAAAATAACTGGAAATGAGGGCCCTCCTTGTCATAGACCAGAGATTTTTACTCTTTTTCTGAATTTCCTTATAAACAGACTGAGTTCATTTTCTTTAGTAGGGGATTCTAGGAACCTCTGGAGGAAGTGAAGAAATAATATGGGTAAGGCAGACATCAATTATGATGCATTATCTAACAAGTTTATTACTAATTAATTAGAAATTTATCCTGATGGATAAGCCTTTCCACAACCTTCAGAGCAGACCTTTCTAAGACATGCATGTGACTTACTTCAAGCTGAGATCAGTCAAAGCCCTGAGACTCAAGAAAAAATTTTGTTAGAAATGACCTTCCTGACAAATAAACCTACCTATATATATCAAGGTAAATATCTAGTTACAGAGCATGTGGTCTTTGTTATGTGAGGCATGATTCCTCCTCATTATGAGTGTCCTTTTTTCATTGTTTTCTTTTTTTGATTTTGGATTCATGCCTGGCTGTGTTCAGTGTTTACTCCTGACTCTGCTCAGGGATCACTCACGGAGGTGATTCAGACTTGATGTGGTATGAGAAATTAGATCAGGTCAGTTGTTTACATGGCAAGTGCCCTACCCACTATAGTATCTCTCTGACGCTCCTCCTTTCTTTCTCCTAGAAGGACCAGGTCAAATTCCAATACTTACTTTAAGACATATATTTTCTCATTTTGCTCTACTAGCTTTGAAATCAGCATTTAAGCAGATTTCCTCAAAATTCAACACTTAATTTATTTTTGTCCTAGTAATTTGCTTAATTGGATTCAGTTTGTGATATAAGCACAGGGTAAGAGTCAAGAGTAAGCTCTGAGTACCACTCTGAGCACCACCCAAAAATAAAAATGTAAGACCATAAGACTACTTTTATAAACATGCTAACTAAACAATTTAAAAGAGACAGAATGGGGTGTACCATTTATGACTGAAACCCAAGTACAAACATGTTTGTAATCATGGTGCTTAAATTAACATATTATTTTTAACAAAAAGGAAAAGTAAAGAAAAAAAGACAGACAAAAGAATAAGCTGGAGGACAACATATTCTATTTCTGAAAACAGTCACCAGTTTACCCCGACAGAAAAAGTATCCCATATCTCATAAGATCGCTTATGTACTCTAAGGAAGAAGGAATTGATGCATGGCAGCCATCTTGGAAACAAACAACCATCCCGTGGGTTCTTCAGGCCAAGTTCATACAACTTGATTTTGCTACCTGAGACTGTTCTCCAGCCAGAACTATACTCTGCCTACTTATGACAGACAGAATTTATAAACGTAACACCCCTGAAGTAATTCTTAGTTATTAAAAAATGGGAGCCTAAACATCCTAATTTCCTCACTTTTTATACCAAAGGTGAAAAGAACGATCTCATTTTCTGAGGTACCCAGATTCAGTGCCCGTTGCTCAGTGTAGAAGCCTATATAGCCTCCTTTCTTAAATTTCTCAAAGAAAATGACTCACACTCAAACTCTTTTCTTCTTTTTTTTTTTTTTCTTTGCTTTTTGGGCCACACCCGGTGACACTCAGGGGTTATTCCTGGCTATGCGCTCAGAAATCGCACCTGGCTTGGAGGACTATATGGAACTCTGGATCAAATCGCTGTCCATCCTAGGCCAACATATGCAAGGCAAATGCCTTACAGCTTGTGCCACTGCTCCAAGCTCTCGAACTTTTTTCTTCTGAGGCAAACTACATAGGCCATATTCTTCCAAAATGTTCTTTATGAATCATATCTAAAGAATTTAATCATACTTATTTCATTTTTTTTTCTGTTTACAACCAAAGATCAGTAAGGTCTTGAAAGGAGATCTTTGGTTTTAAAGGAGACAAAAAAGCTGTAAAAGCCATGCCATCAGAGTGTCTGTAATATCATGGAAAGTCACAATAGTGAAAATATAAAGGGCAGTGTTCTGAGGAAGAAAGTAAATTAGGTCTATACAGAGCAATGCCTGAATAGAAAGACCCTCTCCAAGTTCACACTGAGTCTTACAGCTGTGGAATATTTTTGTCCTGGGAATAATAATATGACTGGAGGTGTTATGTTTATGACTGAAACCCAACTACAATCATGCTTGCAATTACAGTGCTTACATAAAGACTTTATAAAAGAAAAAAAGAAATGTATTCACATAAGACTAAATATAAGGGGCCAGAGAGATAGCATGGAGGTAAGGCATTTGCCTTTCATGCAGAAGGTCATTGGTTCGAATTCCGGCATCCCATATGATCCCCGAGCATGCCAGGAGTGATTTCTGAGAGTGGAGAGAGGAGTAACCCCTGAGGGCTGCTGGGTGTGACCCAAAAACCAAAAAAAAAAAAAGACTAAATATAAGAGTAATTTTAATAGCACTGTGAAGTAGTCTATTTTATTTATCATATTTTGTTCTATAAAAAGCATATAAATAAACTAATTAAAAAAGAATATGACTGAATGGTGTCTACAGAAGCAAGTAATTATATATAATTTATAATTCATATATATATATATATATATATGAATGGTCGGGCTGAGTTTAGGAGACACTCACTTCAACAAAAGCACTTACATTGAAAAACTTTTCTTGCTTCCTTTATTTTTCACCCTCACTGTCCATCCCCCATAGAAATGGCTCTACCTATGAGCTATATGATGTAAATAGCACATCTAACTCTCAAACATTTACAAGGCTTACATAAATTAATAGAAATGAGGGCATTCCTGCCATCTAGTTCAGCCTTTAGGAAAAACAATATGGAGATTTTTCAAAAACTGGAAATTGAGCTCCCATTTGATCCAGCTATACTACTCCTAGGGATATACCCTAGGAACTCAAAAACGCAATACAAAAATTCCTTCCTCACACCTATATTCATTGCAGCTCTATTTACAATAGCCAGACTCTGAAAACAAGGTGCCCTTCAACAGATAAATGGCTAAAGAAACTGTGGTACATATACACAATGGAATATTATGCAGCTGTCAGGAGAGATGAAATCATGAAATTTTCCTGTACATGGAATCTATTATGCTGAGTAAAATAAGTCAGAGGGAGAGAGACACACAGAATAATCTCACTCATTTATGGGGCTTTTTTGGGGGGGGCATACTCGGTGACACTCAGGGGCTTACTCTTGGCTATGCTCTCAGAAATCGTTCCTGGCTTGGGGAAATCATATAGGACACTGGGGATTGAACCAAGGTCTGTCCTGGATAGGCCACATGCAAGACAAACGCCCTACTACTGTGCTATTGCTCTGGCCCTCTCATCTATGGGTTTTAAGAAAAATAAAAGACATTGAAATAATTCCCAGAGATTAGGGCTGGAAGGATGGGCTCAAGTTATGAAGCTCACCACAAAGAGAGGTGAGTGCAGTTAGAGAAATAACTACACTGATAACTATCATAACAACGCCAGTGAGTGAGGGATATAGAAAGCCTGTCTCCAATACAGGCAAGTGGGGGGGGGGGAGGGAGCAGATAGGGGCATTGGTAAAGGAAAGGTTGCACTTGTGAAGGGGGGTGTTCTTTTTATTACTGAAACCCGACTACAATCATGTTTGTAATCACGGTGTTTAAATAAAGATATTATTTAAAAAAAAAAAAGAAATGAGGGCATTCCTAATGGGCATCTGAAAATAATAAAAGTTAAAAATATTAAACTCAGAATTTTTTGTTAGAAAAGATGAAAGAGAATAGGAGAACCCAAACAAGAATCTGGATGCATTTTGTAGCTGAGGAATGGGAAGGACAGAGAAAGGGAAGGCCAAAGGTGTCTTGTCAGCTTCAGGATTTGGCAATTGCAGTCAGGTGTTAAGTCTTCCTTAAGATAGTGGAGAAAGGCCTGGGTTATGGTTCATGTACAGGGTTATGGTTCATGCCCTGCATGTGGCTAACTTTATTTAATTCCTGGAACTATATGGTCTCCTGAGCATTTCTGGGAGAAGCTCCCAATATCTCAATAACCAAGCAGCATCAAATCCTCTAGCTCTTGAATTGAACCATCCACCAAGTGAACAGAATCAAAGGGAGGTTCCTCATCCATTGAAAAAGATAGTTGAGGAAACCAGATAAATCTTTGAAGCAAAGCACAGTTCATAAAATATATATTCAAAAATAGGTAGTAAAGTATTACATGAATGAAAAACCAATGTCTTAATTCTACCTTGTATTTGCATCTGAGAACCTAAACTTTCTAAAAGTACAATTGGTCTGGGTCAAAGTAATAGTACAGTGGGTTGGGCATTTGCCTTCTATGCAGTCAACTTAGTTCCAATCTTAAGCACCCCACATGACCCTCTAAGACCACTAAGTAGAAGCCAGGAGTAAGCCCTGAACCACTAGGTGCAACTGTACTCCCAAAAAATACAGTTATTGTTCCAGGCAGAAAAATACTAATTTGAAAAACACCGGAAATGCTTTATATGAAAATGCTCAACAACTTATCTGAATATAGCCAAGCAAAATTTAACTTTTTTATTTTGTTTTTGTTTTGTGGGGGCCAAATTCAGTGTGTTCTGGTTTAACTCCTAGCTTTGCGCTAAAGGCTAACTTCTGGCAGTGCTGGGAGACCATATGGGGTACTGGGAACTAAATCCAGTTTGGCTATATGCATGGCAACCTCTTAATCCAAAGTACTATCACTCTGGCCCCCATAAAATGTAATTCTTTTAGAAAGTTTTCATAGTAGAACTTGTGCCTAATTCAAACCTTCCACACATTCTTCCTTGGTATATAGTGGGAAATGCCCTGGTGTTAGGTCCTTTGAAATATGAATTTAAATTCAAACCTAACCCTTTCCAACTGAGAAATCTTGATCTAATCATTTTTTACCAAACACATTGGCTGTGGGTTTTTTTTTTTGGGGGGGGGAGATGGATGGGGGGAGATTGTCATACCCAGCAATACACTGGAACTATTTGTATTGGAAATTCAGTGTTCAACATTTCTCCCAGCACTGAGTGCTCAGGGAATGATGCCATGCAGGGGATTGAACAATGGCCTCCAGTCCTTTGAATCATCTCGTCATTTATTAAAACAATCTCTTAACCTCAACCAGTCCAATGTCTTCATCTGGGAAATGAAGATGAATGCACCCTTTTACAAGTTTGTTGTGATGATTAAAGGCAAATGTATGAAAAAGTACTTTTAACTAATGCATGGAGTTATTGGGTCATTCAGCAATATATAGGGAACGACTCTAATGCATAATACAGACCTGATAACTGATTTCTTGAAAATCTATATAAAGATTTTTATTCTGGCCTCAGTATGAATAAATTCTGCTTTTTTCATGTTGAGACATGTTCTATTTCAGTCCACTAGGCTCTTCCTTTCATTTAACTTGAAGACAGCTTTTGACCCTTGAACTTTTAGCACCTTTCTCATTGGGGATAAAGAACAGCTCACATTTAAGTGAAAACGCATGTATATTCCTTGACTCTCTGCCTGAATCCACTCAGTTTCACCAAGAACAGGCAACTGGATTAGCTCGTGTTCAGAACTTGCGTCTATTTGTGGCCAGCTTGAGGGGTAACATGGAAAAACTTACAGGGACATGAGAAGAATAATATGGAGGTTTTCAACTGTAAAAGAAGACCACACACATGGCCCCATGTGTATTACGCCCTGGACCATCTTCAAAAACATGGAAGTTCCATTCTCTGTAGCCATGCGTAGGCCTTGTTTAATTAAATGTAGGCCACAAACAAGCTGGCAAACCTATGCCAAAACACTCTTGATTTCCCATTGCTCTGTTTGCTGATAAGGAAGTATCTGTAGAGAGTAAAACCCAAGTGTTTGGCAGATGATTTCATCTGTTCTTTTTTTTCTTCTTCCTTTTTTTTTTTTGTCAATTTGAATTTAGCAGAAAAACCTCAAGATGTGTTCTGACACAAGTGTCCTTTTCCCTTCCCCACATTTGGAAATGGCTGCATTTGGAGGCTAATTAAATTCATATGCTTCTGATTCATTTACACTTAACTCATCAAAATGTTGTTTTGTAATAGACATCTATAGTCAAAGGTGCCTCTTTTGAGTCTTTCTTCTAAAAAACAGGAAGTTTCAGTTTGCCAGTCAATGGCAGAGTTCTTATACCCAAAGATTCAAATATGGATTAAGACAAGATAACACACCCAGGAGATTCTTGGAATTAGAAATTGTCCTAAAGCATCATGTCAAGTGTATGCTCTAACTTTGATTTGTCTGTTACATTTAACTATATTCACTTTTCAGAAAGGCAGAAAACAATTTATGAGAGAGGAAAAATGTTTGAATCACTGGGCACAATAAAAAAATGTAGTTTAAGTGACAATAAAGCTGTTTTTATCTTAAAGAAACCTAAATTATATCTCTCCAGCAAAAAAAAAAAAGATAATTTAAAAGATTATCATTGAATTGACTGTGGAAAATTAACCACAATAATACCTAACTCCACAATATTATTTAAGCATTTTTCTAGATATTTAAATAATATTTGGATCATTTGTATCTAAATCCTCAATATTATTTTAGTAGTTTTACTTTGACTGTACATATATCTATTAAGGGTAGGAAATACTGGTGTGTGTATATATCTACACACATACATGCATACCATTATGTTTGTATATATATGTGTGTGTGTCTGTCTGTATATATATATATATATGTTTATATATATATACATACATACAAACATACATACCAGTCTTTCCTAGCCTCCTTCAAATGCATTAAATAAATCTTTCATACTAAATATGTATTTGGGAGTCCTAATTATTTTTATTTTTGGAATATTGTATTCTATAATTGCACAAGCATTAAATCTGTCTTTTCTGCCACTGCAGTTCATTTTTTTGCAGAGCAAATGGACATTCCATTACTTGAAAATTGAGTATATATAGCATTAGAAGAGGACCTATAAGCCTCCGCCAAGAAGGGAGAAAAAGGAGGAATAAATATCAAATGAGTTTATGAACCTGCTGCCCTTTTGTCCACAAGACAAATATGAAGGGGAGGCATCGCCCTATTTCCCAGAGACTGAACATCATTGCAACCTGAAGTGGCAGCAACCAGAAGGGGCAGCAACCAGCTTAGGGCATTATCCAAACTCTTTTGTATCGGATAGCTCTGCCCCCTACATTCTAATTAAGCCCCTTCACATGGCCTCTGATTCTTCTAATCAGTTAAAAATCAACATTTTCATATTAGTCTGCTTTCTAATACTTTCTGATTCCAAATTCAAAACCAAGGTGTGATTAACATCATTAAGCCCCCAAAGGTATGAGTCCCTTCAACATTATAGAAATTCAACAAAAATTAACAAATCAGTATAAAAACCAAGTGTAAACACTGCACAAAGAATGAGGTTCAATGTAGCATTGCTCACTGACGAGCTAGGGCACGTAGGACTCATTTTCTTACTAGATGCTAAGTCACTATTTCCTGGTGTAAATGAACTACCCCAGTTGAATACTAATCCCACCCATTCCACCCTTTTCATACTGTTTTGAAACTTTCCCTTTAAGATACACTTCTATGTCATTTTTCCTTCATTGAGGACAATTTCATTTTTAGCATAGAAGGCTGCTGTGATTCTTCCTGAAGAATAATGAACAATCCTATTTGACACTAATATGGCTCTAAATAAAATGCAGCATGTTTATACATAGTAATTATTGGGGCAGTCAATGTTTCTCCCTTTTTACATCTCTAATCTACTTTAAGATATTTTTACGAATTTTATCTCTGACTGCCCCAAATGAAATTTCAGTTCTATGAATGTACTATATGTAATATGTGTGTGTTTTGTTTTGGGGCTACACGCAGGGGTACACAGGACCTTACTCCTTACTCTGTGCTCAGAAGATCACTTCTAGTAGGGATCAGAGACTCTTTTTGGTACAGGACGATAAAACTCAGGACTGGATACATGCTAAGGCAAGTTCCTTACCCACCTATACTATCTCCTGACCATCCACATCTGTGTTCTATGTATAAAAAGAGGGCAATATTTTTCTTTGAAGTCCCAGGAATAGAACCCAGGGCATCACAGAGGCAAGGAAAAAACTCTACCTTTGAATCATATCATGGCCCCCAAAGTTTGAAGGGTTTTCCATATTTTTAGTTTGTGGGTCACACCTGGCAGTACTCAGAACTGACACCTGGCTCTTATACTCAATGATCACTCCTGGTGGTGCTGGGGTTGTAAAATCAACCCACGTGCCATATCTCCAACCCCAGGTGAACGAGTCTAAAGCAGAGGCATGCATGAAATAATCCAGACCAGGCTGAGGATAAAACATGCATAGTTTGGCAATCTTCTATCTCATATCTCTCCAGCAAGCTGCCTGCCAGAACTGTTTTTATTGAGTACAGAGGACCCCCCCCCCCCCCCCGCCAGTGTGGAGGCAGTAAGGACAAAGTAAGGGGTAGATAGCTCAGGCTATTCTGAGCCTATCCCATCCAGATTTACATATAAAACAATCTTTGTTTTGAGTGAAACCAAGGTTGTAAACAAACTGATACAAAGAAACCAGGGTGATCCTTTGTTTTAGATAAAGTAAGGTGTAACCTAACAGGGGACCCAAAAAATTATGAGTTCAAACCTGCATGGGCTACATGCAAAGCAAGCACCCTACCAATACTATCTCTCTAGTCCCAGGATTGGCAGGTTTTACTGCTCTTATTTTTTCTGCTTGTTTAATTTTTTGGTTTACAATACCATATTTTTTTCTCATGTACATTATTCCAATACCATACCCATCACCAGTGTACATATTCCTCTCCCTCCAATCCCTCTCACCTGACCCTCTCAACTCAATTGTACATGTCAGTTTCCCTGTTGTGTTGCCAATTGGATATCTGTTGCTGCCTCACTGTATATCTTTAAGTTCCACACATGACAGAATTAGAGGTTTTTACTAGTCTAACCACATGTGATTAAAGAGCCTAAAATATACAATATGATCCCCTATAACAAAGAATTGTCTGGCACAAGAAAGTAATTTTAAAAACAATAATGCAGAGCTTGAAAATCCTTAAACTTTCGAAAAATTCTTCAGTAGCTATGGATTAGGGAAGCTTGATGGCAGGAAACAGAAGAGTATGAATGTTGGGAAGAAAGTGACCCAAGATTGAATGTAATTAGGGGGGAGGAGCAATAGAACAGTAGATAGGGGCATTTGCCTTGCACACAACCAACCAAGGTTTGATCCCTGGTAATCTCATATGGTCCCCTGAGCCCTGCCAGGAGTTATGGCTAAGAACAACCTAGGCGTAAAAAAAGATTGGAAATATAATATATATTTTAATGGTTTAGATAATTTTTAAATGCAGTAATGCAACAGAGAAAGATCTGGATCATCAGGATGACTAGAGAGAAAAAAATGGAATGTAAGTTTTTGGATGTATTGGTGCCAAATCTAGTTGGAAGTTAAACATTTGTCTATAATCTCTGATGCTTCTAGAAGAAATGTACAAAGTGTAGACAGGACATAAAAAATACAGTAGTTTTGGCTAAACTTCTTAACAGTCCCCATTGGAAGCAATGCACTTTTCTCCAAGGGTGTGTTTCCATAGAATATGTACAGACGCTGAACTTTGCAGGGCCCAGAATTTACTCATTCATGTTCAATGGCCCCCTTTGTTCTTCTGAGTTGAGACTTCTTCAAAGATGTTTCCAGTTTAATATGGTAAAGACTATATCATCATCCTACTGTTTTAGATGGAAACCTAAAGAAAAGAGGGCTCAAAAAATGTACAAAAGCTATACATATGATGGCAAACACCTACTCAGTTCTGCCTGACACGACTTGCTGTTTTTGACATAGTACTACAAGGTCATGAGGCTATGCAAGGGACCTCAGTTAATAGGTGTCCAGCAGAGTATCCAGTATAGCAGACACCTTAGGTTGTTAAATTGAAGACATGAAGGTGTTTTCATAGACCAAAAATCTAGACTCACTAACAATACTGACCCTTTGCTAGGCCCAGAAAGTAGTAAAAGAAGAGAATAAGCTCTCTCAGGCTGCTGTCATTATTTCCTTTCCCTTGTATCCGAAGTGACTCTTAAATAGAAAGTCTAAGTGCCAAGTGCTATATGTACAATAAGAAACTAATTTAAACGTGCAAGAAAACCAACTTATTGCCAGGGACTCTCAATAGTTAAAAGTCCTAACTATTGCATATGCATAATGATCCCACTCTGCTGAATTGGCACCAGGAGGAACACAACCATCTTACAAGCATTCTTCCAGGAGGGGAGGTGAGCTCACTTCCTGAGGGACTTAGCACAGGGGTGTCTGTGGGGGCCAGCCAGGCCTGGCTTCCAGGGTATAATCAGGCATGAATATTGATTCAAATAAATTATGCATGTTTATATACTCTCTTATTATTTTATTCACACTCTTTTTGTGCAGTTAGCCAGGGCAACTGCCATAGGACCAGTCAGCTCTTGAATGCCGTAAAAATAGTTGCTTTGACATAGTTGATGGCCAAAGAAAAATTCAAGACGTTAACTGAAAGTTATAACCAAAATAATAGTAAATTTCTTTTGTCTGGAAGAACTGTGGCAAGTCCCTGACACTTAATCAGATGTTGCTTCTCTCCACAAGCTTTCACCAAACTGGTAAGGGCAAATAAGGATGGCTCCAAAGCATTCTAACAATTATCATTCTAACAAATAGAGCTCTTTTCTAATATTCACATTCCTTTCTAGTGGCCTCATGAAACACAAACATTCACTCCATCCTCAAAAAATGCAGGCACTCTGGAAGGAAAGAGCTATCTGCATAGCCTATACCCAGGCTAGGGGAACCCAAAATGAACCTCATAATCCAGTGGTGGATTACGAGGCTGATTTCTCCTGACTCTACTATACATATACTCAGTCACACATAAGGAGCGTTGTCATTCTTGTTTCTTGGGTCAATCAGAGAAAGGGACGTCTCTTCTGGAAAAGATGAGAGACATCATTCAGAAACCCTGGTTTATACAATCAGTAAAGGAGGAGAGTCAGCAAATGGTCGTGTTTGCTTCCAACTAGATCATAGCTCACTGAGCTATGGTTCTGTTCTCTGCCTATGAGATAGTATTGACCGGAGTGGATTTTGAGTCCCAGCCAGTTTTATAAATAGAGGTTTTTTTTCCCCAAAGAATCACTTTTAGAGAAGAAAGATGCCCAAAGCACTATGTTTTGGGTAATAAGGTTAACACTGTCATTTTATCTTTTTATTTCTGATTCCATTCTCACATATTATCATTCCCAAAGGTGAAAAGAAATAAATAATTCAGATTCCCCTGCTATTTGTTCAAAGGAATTGTATATATTGTATATATATACACACACATACTTAAATGACATGAAATAAACTAATATTTTCTTCACAATTGTTTCAGATGTCCATGCCCTTGAAGAAAGTACTGAAGGCTGTAAAAATTCAAATTAGTATGTGAATATACCTGTGTATGCCTTTATAGGTTACTTTAAAGTAAATATCAAATAAAATTTGATAAAGATCTCAAAACAAGCTCACTTAAAAGTGATGGGGATTTTTCTATATCTTTATATATAGAGAGAATATTCTATATCTTTCTATATTATATACCTTTCTACAGTTTTTTAAATGAGGTGAATTATTTCTTTAATATGAGAAAAAATCACCTTTAAAGAAAGGAAGGGGCCAGAGCGATAGTACAGCAGGTAGGATGTTTGTCTTGCATGAGGCCAAACTAGGTTCAATATCTGGCATCCCATATGGTCTCCCAAGCCTACCAGGAGGGATTTCTGAGTGCAGAGCCAGGAGTAACCCCTGAATACCACCAGGTGTGGCATAAAAACAAAAGAAGAAAAGAAAGGGAAAGAAAGGAAGAAAGAGAGAGAAAGAAAGAAAGAAAGAAAGAAAGGAAGGAAGGAAGGAAGGAAGGAAGGAAGGAAGGAAGGAAGGAAGGAAGGAAGGAAGAAGGAAGGAAGGAAGGAAGGAAGGAAGGAAGGAAGGAAGGAAGGAAGGAAGGAAGGAAGGAAGGGAGAAGGAAGGAAGGAAGGAAGGAAGAAGGAAGAAAGAAAGAAAGAAAGAAAGAAAGAAAGAAAGAAAGAAAGAAAGAAAGAAAGAAAGAAAAAAGAAAGAAAGAGAAAGAAAGAAAGAAAGAAGAAAGAAAGAAAGAAAGAAAGAAAGAAAGAAAGAAAGAAAGAAAGAAAGAAAGAAAGAAAGAAAGAAAGAAAGAAAGAAAGAAAGAAAGAAAGAAAGAAAGAAAGAAAGAAAGAAAGAAAGAAAGAAAGAAAGAAGGAAAGAAAGAAAACCAGTGTTCCTTTTCTTTTTGGGGTGGACACATTGGTCACAATGCTACTCAGGAGTTACTCCTAGCTATATGCTCAGAAATCACTCCTCGCAGGCTCAAGGGACCATATGAGATACTGAGGATCAAACCTGGGTCCATCCCAGGTCAGCTGCGTGGAAGGCAAATGACCTCCTGCTGTGCTATTGTTCCAGCTCCCAGTGTTCCTCTTCTAATACTTAAGCCATGTTCAAACATTCTTACTCTGAAACTCCTATAATAACATGAGTAGGCAAGTGCTTATCTACTCTTATCTACACACACACTAACACACACATGCATTTATGCACCACCATATAATCCCACCACACATACAACTCCATACACACATTATAATAAATACATCTTATATACAGCCCACCATACATCTCACACATAAAATTCCTATGTGCATCACACACAATCCACATCAAATATGAAAACCACACATATCAAATATACACAAATTAGTACAACACACATAAAAACAATGCATATACACATATACAAAACATTCATACATATACAACCCACACTTTATCCAATCACATATCTACATACAATAAATGTTCATCACATACAACACCTGTAAATGCCAATTGTTCAGGTAGTATCCCATTGTGCCAACGGATGTTCATTTCTAAAGAATGAACAGAGTTTAAGTAGTGATGGCCCTAATTTTGGAGACCATTGTGCAACTAGTTAGCCAACTGTGACAACATCCTGTGCTACTTCGAAGAGAACAATAGACAACCTAGGGGGACCTGAGGAGGGAAAACATTCAGAGTCATCAATTTTACCTAAACAAAGTAGACTGCATTCCACGTTGTAGAAAGTGTGACTGGCATTGATTGTATGAGTGTGTGAAAAGGTGCAGTAAAGCTCAACACTAAATGAACACTCTCATTGATTGTGTTTTAAAGCAAAATTCTTTTCAAAGATTTTTTTGAAAAGCAGACTTAAACTGTAATTTGCAGTCATTTTTACCTCTGCATATTTCCCTTAGGGAAGAAAGAGTTAGATGATGCCAAACACTATAAAACTCTTCTATACAATAAGATTAGTCTCCAACATGTAATGTTCCCAAAAGAAAAAGAAATCAAATAAAGGTGAGGCCAAAAGGAACAAATAGGAAGAATCCATATAGCATTTCCCTGTGTTCATAGAAAATCTGCTCCAGAAATATGTGGATTCCTGTCTGAAGCCCTAGCAAACAGGGTACAGGAAGTCAAGATGTTCTTCGCAAAAGAAAAACCCCACCTCTGAACAAAAAGAAAAAAAAATGGTATGCCCAAATTGAAAGCTAAGTGCTTCCACTATCCTGAGAAAGAGGGAACAATAAAGCATTGGGGAGAGACCTCAGAAGATGTAAAAACAGATTGTCACGGGGAATGCAGTTTACACCAAAGCCCAGCATTCCAATCATAGAATCTACTCTTATAGGACCAGAACAGAAGAAAAGACTCCTGTTTTAGACCTGAGTACATGGGCTGCTCTGTAGCAGTCACACATACCCATTTCTTGCAACCTTGTAGAGACACTTAATATTTGACCTCTGATAGAAACAGAAATATCCAGAAGTGAGAAACATTCACAAGGTGAGCTCCATCAATACCAAGCTAAGAATTGAACAACTAGTAAAGAAGCTGAGTGACATTTGTTTATGCCTAGCTTAGCTCAGCATCTCTCAGTCCACATATGACTGATGTGAGCAATACAGATTAACTTTAGGAAATATGAAAATGTTCAAATAAAAAGGCCTAACCTCACAGACTAAGAAACTGGAGGTGGGGGAATAAATTCCAAAGAAAGTAAAAGAAATGAAATAATAAAAATAAAGCAGGAATTAATTAAATAGAAATGAAGAAAACAATATAAAAGGTTCACAAAACACAGAGCACGGAGTAACCCCTGAGTACCACCAAGTGTGGCCCAGAAAAACAAAACCAAAAAATGTCACTAACTGCTAACTGCAGATGACATGTATTATACGTAGAAAACCGTAAAAGACTCAACTAAAAAAAAAAAACCTAGATAAAATAAACCAACACAGCAGAATAGCAGTCTATAAATCAATACAAAAAATTCTGCTGCATTTTAAAATAAGTTGTTTAATTGAATTACCTTGAGATACAGTTACAAAGTTGTACATGATTGAGTTTCAGTCATATAATGTTCAACACACTTCACCACTGGATATTTCCCACCACTAATGTCCTGGTTCCCCTTCTGCCATTCCCACTTCCTGCATCTATTGCAGACATTCTCTCTCTCTCTCTCTCTCTCTCTCTCTCTCTCTCTCTCTCTCTCTCTCTCTCTCTCTCTTCTCTCTCTCTCTTTCTCTCTCTCTCTCTCTCATCAATCTATCTATATATCTCACCCTCACCTCCCCTCTTTTAATCTCTCTGTCTTTCATATTTTCTTTTTAGATACTCTGCTTTGCAACGTTATTATCTGTGTAGTGTCTTCTTTGTTTATTTTTCCTTTTAGACACTATACTTTTCAATATTATTACTGAAAGGGTATTGGGCATATCACTTTACCTCTTTTCAACACCCTGTTGTCCAGAATGGTGATTTCCAACTATCATTATCATAGGGGTCTCTTCTCTGCCTTAACTGTACTCCCCTGATCTTTGTGGCAAGCTTTCTACTATGGAACAGTCTTCCTGACACTCATCTCTATTGTCTTTGGGTATTTTATTATTATACTATCTTTTATTTTTATATCCCGCAAATGACTTCTGCTGCATTTTTATGAATGCAAACTAGAAGATAAATAAATATTTTAAAATTCCATTTAAGTGTCCCAATACATCAAATAAGTATGAATCAAAGGAGATCAAAGATTAATACATGAAATCGTTTAAGGCACTATTAAAAGAAACAGAAAAGGGGGCCGGCG
Source organism: Suncus etruscus (assembly GCF_024139225.1). Lineage (NCBI taxonomy): Eukaryota > Metazoa > Chordata > Mammalia > Eulipotyphla > Soricidae > Suncus > Suncus etruscus. The sequence goes on from NC_064851.1 coordinate 48,393,334, forward strand.
AGGTGGCGCTAGAGGTAAGGTGTCTGTCTTGCAAGCGCTAGCCAAGGAAGGACCTCGGTTTGATTCCCCTGCGTCCCATATGGTCCCCCCAAGCCAGGGGCAATTTCTGAGTGCTTAGACAGAAGTAACCCCTGAGCATCAAACATGTGTGGCTTGAAAAACCAAAAAAAAAATAAATGAATAATAATAATAATAAAAGAAACAGAAAAGGACAGCAGAAAATGAGAAATATTCTATGATTGTGTATTAAAATTTTGACATTGTCATAATGATCATCCTATCCAGAACATTAGACAGATTCAATGAAATCCCCATTAAAATTCCAATGACATTCTTCAAGGATTTAGAACAAACTTTACTAAAATTTGAATAGAATCACGAAACTTCCGAAACAGCCAAACCCATTCTGAGGGGGGAAAAAATAGGTAATATATTTTTTAAAGTTAAACTATATTGTAAATCTATAATTATCCAAATATTGTGCTAACTATTCACTTAAATATTTCTAAATTTTCCTCACTCTTACATTTATAGAATTTACCTATTAAACTCAAGTCTTAAAATTTATTAGCACGGAATTATTCATCATATAAACTTATATTTATATATGTGTAGAAAAGAGAGATACAGTTTTTGAAAAAATCAACTTATAATTGATTTACAGTTTTGAGATAATTAGCTCCCTTCATCTATAAGAGTTTAGGTGTCACTATCTCCAAAACAAATATTGTTCCTCTCTAAAAATTTGAATGATATTCTGTGGTATACAATACTACTACTAATTTCTTGTGCACATGATTGCAATCCCACACCCAAAAACATGTGCCCACTTTCAACCCTCAAGGATTCCAACACAAGATCTCTCAAATCAGGATACTAAAGATAGACCTCAGAATAATGGAATAGAATTAAAAACCTGGAGATTAATGACCATATTATGAACAATTATGAACAAAGTGAGTGCATGAAAAGAAACAAGAAAAGTCTCTCCAACAGAAGGTAATATAGAAATTGGACAATCAAGGTGTTTAAATAAATATATTAATTTTAAAAAAAAGAGCATCACTCGGGAGGATTCTGAGAAAAAGAATTGTCCAAGAAGGTACACCTGGCAAGGTTACATTTGAGCTAAAACCTGAAAGATGAAGGCATGTGAATAGAAATTAGGAAGAATTAATAAAAGATTCAGAAAAGGATAGTGTAAAGTTGCACCTAAAGGTGTATTTTAAAGGGCAACAGAAATGTAGCTCGACTAGACTGTAGAGAACCTGGAAGACAAGTTCATTCTGGAAGACAGAATGGGACAGAAAGATGTAGGCAGGGATCACATCATGCAAGTTTGTGTACATAAAAGTTAGAATTATGAATTTTATTTTTAGGGTAATGCAAAGGGTACCCGTGTAAAACAATATATTTTTATTTTGAATATTATGCACACCTAAGAGTTTATACTTAGTGTAAGAAATAGTTGATTGGGACCAGAGATATATAGCACAGCAGGTAGGGTGTTTGTCTTGTACATGTTGACCCAGGCTTGATTAATGGCATCCCATATGGTCCCGAAGTGCCAAAAATAATTTCTGAGCACAGAGCCAGGAGTAACCTCTGAGCACTGCCAGGTGTAGTCCAAAAGAAAGAAAGGAAGGAAGGAAGGAAGGAAGGAAGGAAGGAAGGAAGGAAGGAAGGAAGGAAGGAAGGAAGGAAGGAAGGAAGGAAGAAGGAAGGAAGAAGGAAGGAAGGAAGGAAGGAAGGAAGGAAGAAGGAAGGAAGGAAGGAAGGAAGGAAGGAAGGAAGGAAGGAAGGAAGGAAGGAAAGAAAGAAAGAAAAGAAAGAAAGAAAGAAAGAAAGAAAGAAAGAAAGAAAGAAAGAAAGAAAGAAAGAAAGAAAAAGAAAAAGAAAAAGAAAAAGAAAGAAAGAAAGAAAGAAAAGAAAGAAAGAAAGAAAGAAAGAAAGAAAGAAAGAAAGAAAGAAAGAAAGAAAGAAAGAAAGAAAGAAAGAAAGAAAATAGTTTATTATAGCAAGGGAACATCAATGGGGCAAAGTCACATAAACTGGAGATTCTGTCTATAGAACTTAATTTATGTGAAAATAGATGTTTGGGAGGAAACTGTGGAACTATGCTGAATAATGTTTGCATGAAAAGTCTGCTTAACAGTAATATAATTCCCTGTAACTCAATAAAAATGGTCAAAAAAAATTGGACAACAACATACCTCCAAAATAAAACTGGATCTTTATTTGTTTGGTTTGGTTTGGTTTTTGGTTTTGGTCACACCCAGTGACACTCAGGGGTTACTCCTGGCTATGAGCTTAGAAATTGCTCTTGGCTTGGGGGGCCGTATGGGACGCTGGGGGATCGTATGGGACGCTGGGGGTCTGTCCTAGGCTAGTGCTGGCAAGGCAGAGGCCTTACCGCTATGTGCCACTGCTCCAGTTCCTGAAACTGGATCTTTATCTCACAACATATACCAGTTACTTTAAAGTGGATTGAGGACCTTAAAATTAGACCAAAGTACATGAAATACATTGAGGAAAACATAGGCAGAATCCTTCAAGATAAAAAATCTCTGCAGTACCTTCAATGATTTAATTCTATTACCAGAGATAACAAAACCAAAAAATTTTAATAATATTACTAAAATTTTAATAATACTACTAAAATTTAAAAAGTTTTGAATGTCAGGGCTGGAGAGGTAGCACAGCGGTAGGGCATTTGCCTTGAATGTGGTCGACCCGGGATGAACCAGGTTCGATTCCTGGCATCCATATGGTCCCCGAGCTTGCCAGGAGCAATTTCTGAGCACAGAAACGGGAGTAATCCCTGAGAATTACCAGGTGTAGCCCTAAAACCAATCAATTAATAAATAAATAATACTAATTAAAAAAATAAAAAAATAACCCAAACACGATTATGTATGTAATCAAGGTGTTTAAATAAAATTAAAAAAATAAAATAAAATAAAAAGTTTTGAGTGCAAAAGTAACTCAGGTTGAAAATATTTATGACCATTTAAAAAATTATACAATATAAAATGTATTGACAATAGAATATATTAAATTTGAGTATATAATATTATACTATCATAGTATGATTGTCTAAGTGATCATATTAAATATATAGCCTATGAGTATATTAAAATAAGATATCCTGTAACACCAATGCCCATATTAATAAAGAATAGAAGCATCAAATTGTTGGTGGGAATGTAGAGAAAAATGTACCCTATTAGGAATATAAACTCTATGAAATATGGTACTTGTTAAAAAAAAGACTTGTTAAAAAAAATAAAACATGAAATACCATAAACAACACAAAACACAAAATTTAAAAAGATATTTGCACACTTATTTTTACTGCAGTCCTATTTACATTAGATAAGACTTTGAAACAATCCAAGTGCTCATTGACAGATAAATGAATAAAGAAATTCTGATGTCTAAACACAGTGAAACACTATAAACAGCTATAAAAATAAAGATAAAATCTTGCATTCTGCTACAATAGAGATGGAAATAGGGAATTTCTATGCAAAGTTAAATAAGTCAGAAAATAAAGCCAAATACCAAATGATCTCATCCATATGTGTATTTTTTTAAGCAAGGGGAAAATGAAAGTGTCCAATAGAAACAAACTCTCACCGCAGAACTGAGGTTTCCCATGTTGAGCAGGGGAGTGGAAAGAAAGAATTCTATGGACAGTAGTGGAAAGATATTTGCATTTTGGTGGTGTGTGTGGTGTGATGATTTTGTGCCTCTAAAAAATAAAAGCATTTATACTCTTACTACCTCAATAAATCAGAAAACTTATTTTTATAATTCAAGTTATAAAACTATGCATAGTACATATGTACATAGTACAATGTCTCTTTATTTCATGACGTGTGTGTGTGTGTGTGTGTGTGTGTGTGTGTGTGTGTGTGTACTCCTCATAAAATGATTTGGAGAACCGATTATGAACTGTTAACAACTGTTTTTTCTTGTAGTCAGAAAGATAATAGAGTGGGTAGGGTTCTTGCTTTACATGCATATGACCCAGATTCGAGCCCCAGCATTCATGTGGTCCCCAGAGCCTCCCCAGGAATGATGATGCCTCAGTGCAGAACTAGAAGTAAGCCTGAGAAAAGTTGAGTGTGGGCCCAGCATCAAAAAATAAAACAAATGTTCTAAGGAAGAAAATGAAATTGTATCGTGAAGAGGAGTAAGTGTAGAGACCTTTCACATTTTACTCTTAGTCCCTAATTCACTTTAATCTCTGATAAAGCAAAACATACTTATATTATTTTAATTTTTGTTAAAAAGCAACAAATTTGGGCCCGGAGAGATAGCACAGTGGCGTTTGCCTTGCAAGAAGCTGATCCAGGACCAAAGGTAGCTGGTTCAAATCCCGGTGTCCCATATGGTCCCCCATGCCTACCAGGAGCTATTTCTGAGCAGACAGCCAGGAGTAACCCGTGAGCATTGCCGGGTGTGGCCCAAAAACCAAAAAAAAAAAAAGGCAACAAAAATAATAGAACGACAGGAATATATTTGGATTTACATCCATAAATAAGGTAGTTTTTTTTTTAATAAACAGATGGATATTTCCCTCAATAGGCAGAAGGCCCTATGTTTGATCATATTCCAAATAGACTTTCAATATTACTAATGTAAAAAAGAGATATCAGACAATTAGTGATGCATCCTAAGTCCACTGTGACTACCAAATGTTCTTAGAAGCATTGAGAAATCTGGGGGCTTGATGACACCTGGTGCCATTGGCAAGATGTTTGGGACCTCCAGATCAGGGAGGTTCCAATACCTGCTACATATTCCAGAACATCACTTCATCTGTCCAAGCTTTGATTTCTTTTCTTTTCCTCTTTTTTTCTTCTTTTTAGAGCAGATAAAATCTGGTACAAACAAGGCTTCCCTTTCTCATCACTCATATTTCACATAGTACTGGAAGTACATACCATAACAATTGGGCAAGAAAAAGATACCAAAGGCATTCAGATAGGAAAGGAAGAAATAAAGCTGCCACTGTTTGAAGATCACATGCTACTATATGTAGAAAACCCTAAAAACTCTACCAAAAAGCTTCTAGAAACAATAGATTTATACAGCGAAGTGGCAGGCTACAAAATTAACATGCAAAAATCAATATTCTTTTTATACAACAAATAATAATAGAGAATAAATAGTCATTAAAAAAACAAAACCCCCTCTAAAATACTCATGATATTCTTCAAAGAAGTGGATCAAACAATCCAGAAATTCATTTGGAACAATTAACATCCCCAAATAGCTAAAGTAGTCCTTGGGAAAAGAAATATAAGATGCATCTCTTTCCTCAATTTTAAATTATATTACAAAGCAATAATTATTAAAACAGCACAGTATTGGAATAAAGACAGACCCTCAGATCAATGGAATAGATTTTAGTTTTCACAGAATCTTCTCCAGACATACAATCAATTAATCTTTGATAAGGGGCAAGAAATGCAAAATGGAACAAGAAAATTCTCTTCAATAAGTGGTACTGGGAGGGCCCGGAGAGATAGCACAGTGGTGTTTTCCTTGCAAGCAGCCGATCCAGGACCAAAGGTGGTTAGTTCGAATCCCGGTGTCCCCGTGCCTGCCAGGAGCTATTTCTGAGCAGACAGCTGGGAGTAATCGCTGAGCACCACCGGGTGTGACCCCAAAACTAAAAACTAAAAATAAAAAATAAGTGGTACTGGGAAAACTGGTCTGCCACATGCAAAAAAGTGAACTCAGACTTTGTAAATAATCATTATTGATCATAGTATTGTTTTCTTCTTATTAGATGAATGATACTGGTTCTCCTTTATGCAGTTGCCAGAATCTGGAAACAACCCAACTGACCCACAACAGATAAGTGGCTAAAGAAGCTGTGGTACATTTCTTCGCTATCATTATTGGTGTATAAAAAGGCCATTGATTTTTCTGTGGTAATTTTGTAGCCTGCCACATTGCTATATGAACCTATTGTTTTGAGGAGCTTTTTGGTAGAGTCTTTAGGGTTTTCTGAGTATCATGTCATCTGCAAACAGTGAGAGTTTGACTTCTTCCTTTACTATCTGGATGTCCTTGTTATCTTTTTCTTGCCTAATCACTCTAGCAAGTACTTCCAGTAATATGTTGAATAGGAGTGATGAGAGAGGACAGCCTTGCTTTGTACCAGAATTTAGAGGTAAGGCTTTTAGTTTTTCTCCTTTGAGGATATTTGCCATTGGTTTGTGGTAGATGGCCTTAACTATATTGAGAAAGATTCCTTTCATTCCCATCTTGCTGAGTTTTGATCAAGAATGGGTGTTGAACCTTATCAAATGCTTTCTCTGCGTCTATTGATATGATCATGTGATTTTTATTTTTTTTGTTGTTGATGTTGTGGATTATGTTGATAGATTTACGAATGTTAAACCATCCTTGCATTCCTGGGATGAAACCTACTTGGTCATAGTGAATGGTCTTTTTTGTTTTTGTTTTTGGGTCACACCCTGCAGCGCTCAGGGGTTCCTCCTGGCTCTATGCCCAGAAATCACTCCTGGAGGGCTCAGGGATGCCAAGATTCAAACCTTTCTCATGCAAGGCAAACGCCTTACCTCCATGCTATCTCTCTGGCCCTGTGAATGATCTTCTTGATGAGGCATTGGATCCTATTTGCCAGGATTTTGTTGAGGATCTTTGCATCTGTGTTCATCAGGGATATTAGTCTATAATTTTCTTTTTTTGGCAGCATCTCTGTCTGGTATCAAGGTGATGTTGGCTTCATAAAAGCTGTTTGGAAGTGTTCCCATTTTTTCAATTTCATGAAAGAGCCTGGCCAGGATTGGTAGTAGTTCCTCTTGAAAGGTTTGAAAGAATTCATTAGTGAATCCATCTGGGCCTGGGCTTTTGTTTTGGGGCAGACATTTTATTTCCGTTTTAATTTCCTCAATAGTTATGGGATGTTTAGATATGCTACATCCTCCTTATTCAACTGTGGAAGGTTATAAGAGTCCAAGAATTTATGCATTTCTTCCAGGTTCTCATGTTTAGTGGCACAGAGTTTCTCAAAGTAGTCTCTGATTACCCTTTGAATCTCTGCAATATCTGTAGTGATCTCCCCCTTTTCATTTCTAATCTATTATGCTGAGTGAAATAAGCCAGAGGGAGATAGATGCAAAATAGTCTCACTCATCTATGGGTTTTAAAAAAAATAAAGGACATTTTTGCAATAATTCTCAGAGACAACAGAGAGGAGGGCTGGAAGGCCCAGCTCATGACATGAAGCTTACCACAAAGAGTGATGAGTGCAGTTAGAGAAATAACTACATTGAGAATTATAATAACAAAGTGAATGAGTAAGGGAAGTAGAAAGCCCGTCTAGAGTACAGGCAGGGGTGGGGTGGGGAGGAGGGGGATTTGGAACATTGGTGATGGGAATGTTGCACTGGTGAAGGAGGATGTTCTTTACATGATTGAAACCCAACTATAATTGTATTTGTAATCAAGGTGTTTAAATAAAGATATTTTAAAAAGAAACTATGATACATGTACACAAAGAAATACTATGCAGCTGTCAGGAAAATAAAGTCATGAAATTTTCCTGTATATGAATGGACATGGAAAGTATTATGTTGAGTGAAATAAGTCAGAGGTAGAGAGATAGATCCAAAATAGTCTCACTCATATGTGGGATTTAAGAAAAATAGAAGACATTATTGTAATAATACCCAGACACATACAGATGAGGTCTGGAAGGACTGGCCTATTATATGAAGCTTACCAAAAAGAGTGGTGAGTGCAGTTGAGAAATAACTACACTAGCAACTATCATGACAATGATGGTGAGTGAGAGAAATAGATTTCCTGTCTTGATTTCAGGCAGGGAGTGAGGGAGAAGGAAATGGGGGGGCATTGATGGTGGGAAGGCTACACTGGTGAAAAAAGGGGTCTTCTTTTTATAATTGAAACCCAACTACAAACACATTTGTAATCTTGGTGCTTAAATAAAGATTTTTTTTAAAAAAAGAAATGACTCCTTTCACTGCTCTCAGGGATCATTTCTTATAATGCTCAGGGACCAAATGTAGTGCCAAACATTGAATCTAGTTCAACTGCATGCAAGACAAGTAAGTACCTTCCTGCTAGACTATTTTTCCAGGCCAAAGGTTTTTCTTTTATATCTCAGTAGCTTGGATGTTCAAGAAGTTGATTGCTTTTTATATTTTTAAATCAAATCCAGGATTTCTAAAGAAGTCAAAAGCCCAGTCCCAGAAACAATGAGATGTACTCTTATGAACATAATCCAGGTTTTAGTATAAAGATCAAGGTGACAAATTAAAATGTTTCTTTATTCTATCTGCCTCAGCAAATGACATTTTTGATAAAGTATCAGGAGACTCAGTAAGATGATCAAACTAGATGTTATCCTCATCATAAATGAGATCATAGAAATATTACCATTTACTACAATGAATTTCCTGTCTGATTGGATTCCCATTGTAAATAATAATTATTGACCATAGTATTGTTTGTCCTTGTCCCAGGTTGGCCATATGCAAGTACATCTTGATCAAAACATCAAAAACAAAGAAACTATCTTAATATCAGAGAAACAAGCATCTAATTTAGAAATGGTAATATAGAAATAGCCTGATAAGTGAAAATAACCTAAGCATCCCAGAATAGATGACTGGATAAATTGTGGTTGCTACATACACACATAGAATACTAATCAGAGGCAGTAGCAATAGCACAGTATAGGGCATTGGCCTTGCACATGGCCAACCTGGGACAAGGACAAACTCAGGTTTGATTCCCAGTATCCCAAATGGTCCCCCAAGCCTGCCAGGAATGATTTCTGAGTACAGACCCAGGAGTAACCCCTGAATGCCACCATGTATGGCCCCCAAACCAAAATAAACAAATGTTTTTGGGTTTTTTTTGGGGGGGTCACACCCATCAGTGCTCAGGGGTTACTCCTGGCTCTATACTCAGAACTTGCTCCTGGTAGACTCAGGGGACCATATGGAATGCCCGGATTCGAACCACCGACCTTTTGCAAGCAAGGCAAACGCCTTACCTCCATGCTATCTCTCCGGCCCAACAAATAATTTTTTTAAAAAGAATACTAATCAGATATTTATAAAAATGAATTTATGTTATTACTCTGGACAATGACTGAAAATTGAAAGGAAATAAAGTGGTATATCATGATACTCCTTCAATAACTGAATTGAAAACCATGGTGCTTACAAAAAAGAAATTTAAAAAAGAGAAAAGTATCTGCTATAGAGCCAGTCTAGGGTGTGGGGGGGAAGAGGGGAGGAGACAGGAGGATAATTAAGGAAATTAGTGGCAGAAAATGAACATTCAGTAAAGGGATGGGTAATGGAATATTGTCTGACCAAAATTCAATTATTAACAATGTTTAATTCTGTACCTCACAATGTTTTCATTAAAATAATTTTTTAAGAAATTATACTATTTTCTGCTATATGAATAGATTTAGAGACTATGATGTTCACTCAGTCCCTATGAATTGAAGAAGACTGATAGTGGGGTCCTCTTTTGACTCAGAAGAGTCAATTTCAACACAGATCAGTGTGCTGCAAGAAAAAGAGAAGAACCAGTACAAAAGAAGAGGTCTTCCAGCCACCCCAGTTGGGCTCCACACAGACACACAGTCACAAGAAATGGAAACAGGATGACGGATTGGTAGTTTGGTCTTCTTTGTGACTCTGCAGAGTCATTTTCATCCCAGGTCAGTGAGCCCAGAAAAGAGTGTGGCTGATCTACTTTGCTCTGTAGCCACATTCTACTAACCTCATTCTGTAGCCTGATTCTAGTCAATGAGCTGCACCACAACACATTAAAAAACACCACCATTGGGGCCGGAGAGATAGCATGGAGGTAAGGCATTTGCCTTTCATGCAGGAGGTCATTGGTTCAAATCCCGGCGTCCCATATGGTCCCCCGTGCCTGCCAGGAGCAATTTCTGAGCCTGGAGCCAGGAATAACCCCTGAGCACTGCCAGGTGTGACCCAAAGACCACAAAAAAAAACAACAAAAAACCAAAAAAGAACACCATATTGCAATGGTCACAGTAGAAAAACAATGCAGAACCCCACATGTTTAGTGAATAAAGATGATAATTCTGAAGACAGACTAGTATCAGTAACCTATATAGCCTCTTTGATAAGGACTTTAGAGAGGAAATGTTCAGAATGTTCAAGGAACTCAAAGAAACCTTGAAACAGACATGAAATAAGACTCAAAAGGATACAAGAGTAGTATAAAAATTTTTCAAAAAAGAAATTCCAGGGGCTGGAGCGGTGGAGCAAGCAGTAAAGCATTTGCCTTGCATGCACTAAACAAGGAAGAATTGCAGTTCGGTCTCCCGGCATTCATAAAAGCCAGGAGTGCATAGCCAGGAGTAACCCCTGAGTATCACCAGGTGTGTCCCCCAAACAAAACAAAACAAAAATTCCAGAACTGAAAAGCTTGGTAGCCAAAATAAAAAAACTCGCTGGAAAGCACCACCAGCAGAGTAACAGCTTCTGGGGACAGAATCAGTGAGTTTGACAATGATGTTCATAATAAATCCAGATTAACAGCAGAAGATAAAAAAAAAAGTGTCTTAAAATATGAGTGCAGTTAGAGAAATAACTACATTGAGAACTATCTTAACAATGTGAATAAATGAGGGAAGTAGAAAGCCTGTCTAGAGGCTGGAGTGATAGCATGGAGGCATTTATTTGCCTTTCATGCAGAAGGCCGGTGGTTCAAATCCCGGCATCCAGTATGGTCCCCTGAGCCTGCCAGGAGCGATTTCTGAGCATAGAGCCAGGAATAACCCCTGAGCACTGCCAGGTGTGACCCAAAAACCAAAAAAAAAAAAAAAAAAAGAAAGCCTATCTTTGTACAGGCAGGGGTGGGATGGGGAGGAGGGTGATTTGGGACATTGGTGATGAAAATGTTGCCCTGGTGAAGGGAGGTGTTCTTTACATGACTGAAACCCAACTACAATCATATTTGTAATCATGGTGTTTAAATAAAGATATTAATATAATAATAATGATAATGATGATGATGATAATAATAATAATAATAATAATAATAATAATAATAATAAAAACAGGAGCCTCTGCGGCAGGTCATGCGTGTGTGGCCAGGTGATTGGAGCAGCTGCTGCGGGCTGAGGTGAGGTGGAGAGCCGGGCCTGAGGAGGACTGCAGGCTGTGGCACTCTGAGGCGTCTCCCAGAGCCAGAACTCAGGCTTGTTTCTTTCTACCTTCGCTTTTCTGAGTTACTCCTGGTGGTGCTCAGGCCTCATTCCTGACTCTGTGCTCAGGGACCACTCCCGGGGTATGTGGGATCGAACTCAGGTCCCTGCATGCAAGGCAGACGTCCTTCCCATCACCGTCATCACTCCTGAAGCACCTCCCTCCATTTCGTGCCAGCAGCTCTTGGTTATGTGGCTGTGATAAAAAATAAAAAAATAAAAAAGTGGGTTGGACCAAATGACACAAGGGCTGTTCACAAATAGAAGTACTTTGATTAGAAAAAGCTGGTGCCTTGCTCTCTGCCTGCTTTCCTGTGTGAGGTAGCCAAGACGACGACAGTGAATATAACCTCTTTAGGACACAGCACAGGGTAAACTGTCTTCGCTCAATAAGGGTGGGGCCAGAGGAGTGCAGCTGATCTTCGCATCTGCTAGCCTATGAATCCCACTACAACTCATAGTAAAAACCACACTACAAGCGTGGCAATGGGGAAACAACAAAGGACAACACCATGCATAGAGAATGAAGATGATCTGAAAAGTACCAGTCACCTAGTTAGCCCCTCAGATAAGGAGTTTAGAATAGAAATATGAAGGATGCTCACAGAAATCAAGGAAAGCACAGCTCGAGCTGAACAGATCACAAAGATAGAACTCAGAAAACTCCAAACTGAAATAAGAGAACTGAAAAACTCTGTAGATGAAATTAAATCTCAATGGAAAGCCACTGCAATAGAGTAACAGCAGCTGAGGACAGAGTCAGTGAGCTGGAAGATGAGATGCAGAACAACTCCATACAGCAGAAGCAACTGGAAAAGAATCTTAAGCAAATGATCAGACAATGGAAAAAATCCTCAAGGAATGTGAACAGATGAAAATAGAAGTCTTTGATAAACTCAACAGAAACAGCATAAAAATCACTGGAGTCCCAGAGACACAGGAAGAAAATCCCCAGGAAGAATCAACAGTCAAGGACATCATTACAGAGAAATTCCCAGAGCTAAGGACTGCATGCAACCAAATCCTGCATGCCTGAAGAATATCAACTAAAAGAGACCCAAAGAAAAGCACCTCAAGACACATCCTAGTCATAATGATGAATCCCATAGATAGAGATAGAATACTGAAAGCAGCAAGATCAAAAAGGGAACTTACATTCAAAGGAGTATCCTTTAGATTTACAGCAGACGTGTCACAAGAAACTCTCAAGGCCAGAAGGCAGTGGTGGGATATAGTGACAAAACTCAACGAAATGAATGCTTCGCCTAGAATAATGTACCCAGCCAGACACACTTTCAGGTTTGAAGGAAGTATACATAGCTTCACGGATAAACAACAGCTCAGAAACTTTACAGACTCAAAACCAGCCTTAAAACAAGACTTAAGCAAGACTTTAAAACAAGACAGGCCTAAAGATGCATCAAACTTCCACATAAAGATGTCTGTAAATCCTATCACAATTATCTCTCTCAACATTAATGGGCCAAATGCACCAGTTAAGAGACACAAAGTGGCAAAATGAATCAAAAAGCTGAATCCAACATTCTGCTGCCTAAAAGAAACAAATCTGAATAATCAGAACAAACAGACTCAAAATCAAAGTTGGAAGCACACATCAGGAAGGAAGAAGGGACCTACATAAATAGCTTAATGATACAGTTTATAAAATAGAAAATGATTAACAAAATTTTGAACCCAAAATAAGAGGCAGAGAGAAATAACAAAGCTTAGAGCAGAAATTAATAAAGTGGAAACTCAAAAAACAATTAGAAAGATCAATGAAAGCAAAAGTTGATTCTCTGAAAAAATAAACAAGATTGATAAACCACTAGCAAAATTCACAACAAAAGGGAGAGAAACTAAATAAATCAGATTAGAAAAGGGGAGGCCACTACAGATAATACAGCAATCCAAAGGATAATCAGAGACTACTTTGAGAAACTCTGTGCCATAAAATATGAGTTCCTGGAGGAAATGGGGGAAAAAAGAAAAGAAAAAGACATTATTGTAATAATGACCAGAGACGATAGAGATGAGGGCCGAAGGACTGGCTCAGTATATGAAGTTCATCACAGAGTGGTGAATGCAGTTAGAGAAATGACTACACTAAGAACTACCATGACAATGTTCATGAGTGAGAGAAGTAGAATGCCTGTCTCAAATATAGGCAGAGGGTGGGGGTAGAGCGAGTAGGGGCACTGGTGGTGAGTATTTGCACTAGTGAAGGGGAGTGTTCTTTCTTTGACTGAGGCCCAACTACAAGCATGTTTGTAATCATGGTGCTTAAATTAAAAAACGATAAAAGTACTTTAATTAAAAAAATAAAAAAAACAGAAGAACAATAATCCTCAAAATAAATGAACAGATTACAATAGACCTTTGGGATAAATTTAAAAGAAACAACATGAGAATTGCATGGTATTGGAATAAAGACAGACCTTCAGATTAATGGAATAGATTTGAATATTCTGAGACAGATCCCCAGATATTCAATCAATCTTGATAAAGGGGTAATAAATACAAAGTGGCACAAGGAAAGCCTCTTCAACAAGTGGTCTGGAAAAACTTATCAGCTACATGCAAAAGAGTGAAGTCAGACCTCTCTTTAATGCCATGAACAAAGTTCAAATTAAAATGAATTAAAGACCTTGATATCAGACTTAAAATCATAAAATACTTAGAGAAAAATATAGGCAGAACATTCCATGACATTAAAACTAAAGGCATCTTCAAAAAAAGAAACACCACAGGTCAAGCAAGTAGAAGCAATGATAAATAAATGGGACTACATTAAACTGTGAAGCTTCTGATCCTCAAAGGAAACAATGACTAGGATACAAAGACTACTCATATTATGGGAGAAACTTTTCGCCCTATACCTATTTCATAAGAGGTTAATATCTAAGATATACAAGGCAATAGTAAAACTCAGCAATATAAGAACATCCAAAAATGAGGAGAATAAACAGAAATTTCCTCAAAGAAGAAATATAGATGACTAAAAGCCACATGAAAAAAATGCTCCACATCAGGAAGATGCAAATCGAAACAACTATCAAATCAAATCAAAACAACAATGAGGTATCATCTCACACCACAGAGACTTCTTCACATCACAAAGAATAAGATCAGTGCTGTCAAAGATCCAGGGAGAAAGGGGTTTTCAATCAGTGCTAGTAGGAATGTGAACTAGTGCAGCCATTTTGGAAAACAATATAAATATTCTTTAAAAAATAGAAATTGAGCTTCCATATGATCTAGCAATACCACTCCTAGGGAAAAATCCTAGGAACCCAAAACAATACAGAAAAGCTCTCTGTACTCCTTTGTTCATCACAGCACTATTTACAATAGCCAGAATCTGGAAATAAATCTCGTGCCTGAGAACAGATAATTAGTTTAAAAAAAAGAAAGAAAGAAAGTGTGGTACATCTACACAATGGAATATTATGCAGCTGTTAGGAAAAATGATACATGGATAGATACAATAGAGATGAGGGCCAGGAGATCCAGTCCATGATAGGAGTCTTGCCACAAATAGTGGAGCAGTGCAAAGAAAGGATCATTATGACAATAATAGTTGGAACTGATCACTCTGGACAAAAACAAAAACAAAAACAAACAAACAAAACAAAACCCTGGGGCTGAAAGGAATAAAGTGATATGCATGGCACCTCTTCATTACAACAGTACAAACCACACTACCTAAAAAGAAATAAAAGGACAATAATAAGAGAGAGAGAGCAGTAAAATGTCATCCCCAAGGCAGGTGGGGGAGTATAGGAGGGGAAAACTGGGAACATTGGCATCAGAATATCTTCATGGGTGAAGGGTGGTGTACATTGTAAGACTAAAACTCAATCATGATCAGCTTTGTAACCACTGTGTTTAAAATTAAAAAAAAATGTTTTAGCAAATTGGAAAAATAAAGAAAAATAAAACAAAGAAATAGCTGTTACTGGACTCCAATTTATTTATTTTTATAGGGCTGCTGCCCTACCAATAAAAGTAGGCAATCTTAGAACTAGATTGTTCTAGAAGCAGAATGAGATGTGGAACTAGCAACAACACTACATAATCTCTGACCAGTATTAATTCATTAGTAAACTAATTCATTCATTAGTTCATTGATATTTAAGGCATTTGAGATAGAGGTGTTTATTCTGTACCTAGTGCAGCCAGGCTTCTCCTGAGGTTTCAGAAGCCTAGGGGTGTTATTTATTTTGCAATGAAGCAATAAGATTTCTGCTAGAATCTCAGTGTGGTTGTTGCTTCTTCTGGTTGCTTAGTCCTAACTTTGTGGTCTCCTAGTTGAATTCCGTGACATTTATAGAAATTATGCACTTGGCCAGCTCTTCCCAGGTATGGGGTTAGGGGACACCCCATGCCGGAGGCATTGTCCCTAGCTTGGGGGGTGCTGGGAGGCTTGGCAGGCTTCCAGCCGTTCCTCTATTTCCCCTTGAACTCTAGGCCTTTCTTGGGTGCCAGCTCAGGTGTCCTGAAGTGGATTCCAGGTGGACTCTTTTAGGGGTCCTCAGGCTTCCCCCCTCCTTACTCTAGGGAGGAGGAGCATGGGGAGGGGCCGGGCAGATATCTGGCTTCTGGTTCCTTGATCCTGGAGGCCAGCTCTTTCCAGGTATGGTGTTAGGGGACACCCCATGCCGTAGGCATTCTCCCTAGCTTGAAGGGAGGCTTAGCAGGCCTCCAGCCGTTCCCTTATTTCTCCCCTTTTCTCCAGGCCTTCCCTGGTTTCCGGCCCAGGTGGACTCTATAGTGGTCCTCAGGCTTTCCCCTTTCTCTCCCTACAGTAGGGAGGACACATGGGGAGGAGGGCAGGCCGATACAGAACTAGTGTATGTTGGGACATTCACTGGTAATTTTTTTCCCCATTGGTCTCATTTCAAAAACCACACAGCTAGCGCCCCCACGCATACCATATAATTTAAACTAAAAATGAGAGGAAGGACTCTCAGGCTGGGAAGAGACAAGTACTCTTTTCCTACTTGTTTACTCTCAGCGGCCTCTTGCCTCTTCTTTCATTTTGTAACTGTGTTTGCTACCATACTAGGTTTCTGATTAGTTCCCACTCAAATGCATTTCCCTATATTGAACTGCGGGGAGTCATTTTGCTGATTCCAAAAGAATAAATCACAGACCAAAGTGGTATCCAGGATTCATCATCCTCCTCCCGACTATTTCTAATGACATAAAAGGGACATGCAATCTCCTTTGAATATTGTAGATATATTCCCTCAACCGCTATAACTATTATTGAATATCCCCTTAAACGGTGACAATTGTGTCCACTGTCTTAAGTTAGATTGTTCATTTTCCCCACTTTTTATCTTTTTTTCTCTTTGTGCACTGTTCAGTAAGGAATTTTGGTGAAAGAGTCCCTCAGTTTAATGCTTATGTTTGAACCAGGTCACAGAGCTTGTTAGACTTATTCTTGTGGCCCCCTTAAGTGCTGATAATACCATGTAGCATTATTTCTTGTTTGCATAGGCACATTAAAATGGAAAATACTATACATACAAATAAGTTATTATCTAATAGAGATAGGAACACACAAATTTTGTGGTGCAATGGAATCTTACACCCTGAACATTGACATGATGACCTGGCACAGGCCTCAGAGGTTTGGGCATTCTCCATCCACCCCTGAACCAGGGAAGCCATCTATGTAACATCCAAAGTTGTCTATGACATCACCTGGAATCAAGGAACCAGGGAAGACCTTACTGCTGCTCTGACATCGATTTACTCAAAAGAGTCTTCCCTTAACACTGAGAAGATTTAAATAACAACAACAATGACCTGCGTACTGGACAGGGCTTTCTGCATTGCACTTAATTTTTGAGTTGAAATTAGATGACGCTCCGCACCATCCTGACTTCAGTGTAGGATATACAGATTCCATGATCTTCAATACAGAAACATGACCAACAACAGAGACTGTGTGAAAAATAAAACTGTACTGGCACTACAGACAATGACCTGGATTGGACAAACCAGTTTGCCTGAAGCCTAGAATTGGTCTTAAGTCAGGAAACTTCAACAGTAGGATCTTCTTGTACTTAGGCCAAGGTTTTTCCTTTCCATGTCTCTCATACTTTGGTGGGTCTATACAAACAATAATTGCCACTCGTTTTTACTATGCTCCTTTGACTCTAAATCTTTAAAAAAAAAATTTTGAGGTTGACTTGAACTAATATGCAAGTGCATGGAAATGTAAAAAACTACTATGTCTTCAAGTTTAAGGAGTTACATAAATTTTATGGCTTTAGATTGCTTTGTGTACCTCTAGGAAAATTTATAATGTACTGCAATCTGGGGGTCTTGGAGGACAAAATAATTGTACATGGGTTCTGTTTTATCATTCTTTGATTGTAAGTTTAAAATTGGGGTGTCAGCAGGGGGATTTCTTCTGAGAATTTGTCCTTCCACTGTAACTTTATCTTTTTTGTGTGTGTGTGGTTTTTGGGTCACACCCGGCAGTGCTCAGGGGTTACTCCTGGCTCCATGCTCAGAAATTGCTCCTGTCAGGCATGGGGGACCATATGGGATGCTGGGATTCGAACTGATGACCTTCTGCATGAAAGGCAAATGCCTTACCTCCATGCTATCTCTCCGGCCCCTGTAACTTTATCTTGTCCTCTTTCTTTGGATCATTGTTCACATGGAATTAAAAATAAAAAATTAAAAAAATAAAGAAATTATGCACTAATCTGTTTAAACTAGCTAGGTTGAGTCTATTATTAATCAGGACCTCTTCCATGTGTGCAGTCAATAAAATGGTCTATATCTTCCTTTCTGTCTTCTCCAGTGTTACCAAAAGATCAGACAAGACTTCATGATGCTGAATGATGATTTTGGTGAAGCATCTAAGACCTCATTAGGGAAAGTTTAAGGAATCTAGATTGCAATCCAAGATGCGTAGAAGAAAAAGGAGTGTATTTACAGAAACCAAGAGTTCAGGTAACCCTGACAACTCTCAGCTCTGGACAAAGAATTCACTCCAGTTTTATGTCTTTTTTATTTTATAATAATATATTTAAGCACCATGATTGCAAACATGTATGTAGTTGGGTTTTAGTTATAGATAAGAGCACCCCCTTCAGGGCCAGGCAATGGTGCAGCGATAGGGCATTTGCCTTGCAGGTGGCTGACTCAGGATGGACTGAGGTTTGATCCCTCAGCATCCCATATGATCCCCCAAGCCAGGAGCGATTTCTGAGTGCATAGCCAGGAGTAACCTCTGAGCGTAATCGGGTGTGGCCCCCCAAAATAAAAAAGAGCACCCCCTTAACCAGTGTAACCTTCCCACCACCAATGCCCCCATCTCTCTCCTCCCCAAACTTCTGCCTGTATTTGAGACAGGCATTCTATTTCTCTCACTCATTATCATTGTCATGATATTGTTAATGTAGTTATTTCTTTAACTGCACTCACCACTCTTTGTGGTAAGCATATCATGAGCTGGTCCTTCTAGCCCTCATCTCTATTGTCTCTGGGTATTATTACATTAATGTTTTTTTTTTAATTTCACAGATGAGTGAGACTATTCTGTGTCTATCTCTCTCCCTCTGACTTATTTCCTTCAACATAATAGTTTCCAAGTCAATCCATGTATAGGAAAATTTTATGACTTTATTTTTTCTGATGGCTGTATTTCCATTGTGTACTACAGTTTCTTTAGCCACTCATCTGTTGAAGGGTATCTGTGTTGTTTCCAGATTCTGGCAATTGTAAATAGCATTGCAATGAATATAGGTGTGCAGAAAGCATTTTTGTATTATATTTTTGTGTTCTTAGGGTATATCCTAGGAATGGTATAGCTGGACCATATGGGAGCTCAATGTCCAGCTTTTTGAGGAATCTTCATATTGTTTTCCAGAAAGGCTGGACTAGACAGAATTCCCACCAGCAGTAAATGAGAGTTCCTTTCTCCCGTTATCCCTGCCAGTACTGATTGTTCTTGTGTTTTTTGTGATGTCTGCCAGTCTATGTGGTGAGAAATGGTACCACATTGTTGTTTTGATTTGTATCTCCCTGATGATTACTGGTGTTGAGCATTTTTTCATGTGTCTTTTGGCCATCTGTATTTTTTCTTTGTCTGTTTCTTCTCAGCATTTTTGATGGGGTTAGAAGTTTTTTCTTAGTAAGTTCTGTTAGTAACTTGTGTTTTTATGTCTTTAAACTCAAAAACAATTAAGGAAAGAAAAAAAAAAAAGAAAGAAAGCCAGCTTACATAAGCTAAATTGCAATTAAGGCAGTGTCTTTGAAGAAGAAAGCATTTTGCACTGAATTGTTTTCCTTCAGTTTCTATGCCCAGGTAATTTGGAACTTTCTTATGTTAGAAATTCTTCATTACTTTCTTCATGCCTCTTATTCCTGTAAATCTCTTCCAGTTTCCCTCATATTCCCAAATTGTCATCAATTTTTTTCACAACTTAAGCCTAAATTTAAAAAAATTGCCACCCTGGTGCAATTTCTGGAATTACCGTGCTGTCAAAGCACTAGAAGGATTGAGAGAGCATCATAGAGTATGGCCAAAATAACTGGACTATATAAACCAAAAAGTAAGACATTTTAAACTGAATGTACTTCTGTAAATTTACTTAGTAAAAAGTTTAAAATAAGTTGTGTCAATTATTTATATTTTTAATTAAAATTTTTTATTTGGATTTTAATATCACGTTTCAATGCCCATAATTGTTGCCCTCAAAAGATATTTTTAAGTAGTTGCATTTCTTTTTTAGTTTATTTCTAGACCTTCTAATGTATATGACAGCTTTAAAAGCTGATACTCTTCTGAATAAATAGGCTTATGTGGTATTTTTTAAATCAAGTTACATATTAAAACAGTGACTAAGAAGCTATGGACTCATTGAACCACACAAATTGTTATTCAATAAATAAATAATTGGGGAAGGGGTAAAATGAAAGTGTTAAAAAAAAGTTAGGACATCTTTTATGCTTTGAAATGGACTATAAGATTTTGGGACTAGAGGCAGATGAGAGTAAGATAGTTCTTACGTGTTACAAAAAGAATTTGAAGTCCAAACAAGATTTGCCCATCATAGAAAAAGGACAATTCCTCTCACCCAATTCTTAACCAGAAACTTAGGAATTGTTCTTCATACTGTCCCCCTCTCCCTCTTCATAACTGATGCTTCACCAGACTTCATTCCAGCCCCAACATATTTGTTAAATTCCTCCAAATCTTTCTAAGTCTCTGGCATGCATTTCCTGCTAAGCAGCACCTCATGTCTAGATGATAACAATAGCCTCTAAACCAGGCCCCTATTATCTTGCAAACTTTTCAAAAAGTCCTTTGCCCCAAAGCAGCCAGAACTATGCATTGCAGAAAACCACACCGAGCCCCATACTATACCTAAGTCTGTCCATCTACCTCACCAAAATCATGTCATCCTAGCTTCCTCCACCAGGCTCCATCATAGCCTCTTTCCAATTTGTCCTTGCACCAAGCTCCTCCTTTCCCCAGATTCTTCCCTAGAGATCTTCTTACCTGTCTGGACTAGCCTCCTTTGACTTTTTGCAGAACTAACTCTCTGCCCTCCCTGCTGGCACCTTGCTATCTGGATGGTGTCATCCCTCTCAGAAGGCCACAGGGAATATTCCTACTGGAATAGTCATGATTTGTAATTATATACTTAAGTTCCCTATCTCCCACATCAAACTTTAATCTTCTCGAAAGTTAGGCTCTTCACAATAGGTTTCCTAGGACCTCATAATACCTAGCAGGTCCTTGTGCATATTCATTTCAAATTCTGGAAAGCTACAGGGATCACTTAGAATATTCATTGCCGAAGATTTACAGTAATCCAACGATGAGGGGTCAAAGTTATCAATGAAACTCCAATTGACAGACACCTGACCAAACTGGGGGAAAAAACAGTAACTTTGTGGTTGTCTTCATTCATCAATTGGCACAACAAATACAGGTAAAGTTTCTTAAAAAAA
Source organism: Suncus etruscus (assembly GCF_024139225.1). Classification (NCBI taxonomy): domain Eukaryota; kingdom Metazoa; phylum Chordata; class Mammalia; order Eulipotyphla; family Soricidae; genus Suncus; species Suncus etruscus. Next base: position 48,414,590 of record NC_064851.1, read on the forward strand.
TATCACTTGCAGTGAGAAGCCAAAAACAGCTTGCATTATTTACTGACATTGAAGATAATATAGCCACAGTCCCAATTTCACTGTATACCCACCAGAACCATGTGCAAGAATGTTCTACACAGCACTGTTCTTAACCACAAACTCAAAACAACCTGATATCCACTAACATTAGACTAGAGAAATAAAGTGTGGCTTTTCAAACTGTGTGGTTCCATAGAGAGAGAGAACTTTAAAGAGGATAAAATTAAACACTGTTGGGCCAAAGAAACAGCTTGGTGGGCTGGAGTGCATGCTTTGCAAGCAGGAGGTCTGGTTTCCATCCTAGCACCCCATGATCTCCTGACCACCTCTAACACCAGGTTACAATCAACCCTTGAACACTGTTAGGTGTGGTCTCCAAACAACACAAAACAAAAAAATTAAACTATGGTGTTTAAGGATACCTGATTAAATGTCTGACTAAATGCAAAAGCATCCATCATAAGAAGGGGCAGGAAAGTAATTGCCAAAAAATTAGGATAATAGTTACCTTTGGGGAGAAAGGGAGTTTGAGGGGGGTCTTTACAAAGCAGTTTTAACGTTGTTTTTCTTGCCAAGATTATAGCTACAATTGAACTGTCATTTAAAGAATATGCATACAAGCCAGAAAGATAATATAGCAGGTAGAGTCCTTTTCTTGCATGTTGCTGACCTGGGTACAATCCCTGATACCCCATGTGATCTACTGAGCCCACCAGAACTGCAGAGCTATGAGAAAATTGACTACTGCAATATTTCTTGGCCTCAGTTGATCCCTTTCCTTTTTTTTTTTTTTTTTTTTTTTGGTTTTTGGGCCACACCCAGTAACGCTCAGGGGTTACTCCTGGCTATGTGCTCAGAAGTTGCTCCTGGCTTGGGGAACCATATGGAACACCAGGGGATCGAACCGCAATCTGTCCAAGGCTAGCGCAGGCAAGGCAGGTACCTTACCTTTAGCGCCACCGCCTGGCCCCTGATCCCTTTTCTTAATTTAATTTTACTTTTTTGTGGGCAGCAGTTTAGGACCTCACTTTTCATAACTTTTTATAAAGAAACTGTAAGTTAATTGTTGAGGTCATTGCTAGTTGATTGTTACATGCCAAGAGTCATCATTTTTTATATCTTTAGTAAGCACCTTGATTAAAGACATTATTGTAGTTGGGTATCAATCATATAAAGAACACCCCTCTTCACCTGTGCAACATTCCCATCACCAATGTCTCCCATTTCCCTCCTCCCCACCCCCACTCTGCCTCTATTGGAGACAGGCATTCTACTTCTCTCATTCATTAACATTGCTATGATAGTTGTCTAACAACACTCATCACTCTTTGTGGTGAGCTTCATATCATGAGCTAGTACTTCCAGCCCTCATCTCTATTGTCTCTGGGCATTGTTACAATAATGTCTTTTATTTTTCAAAACCCATAGATGAATGAGACTAAACTGTGTCTCTCCTTTTGAAGAAGAGCCATCGTTTTTGATGTATGATATCAAAAAGTAGGTGGGTGCACTCTTAGGCTAGAGCCACAGTTCAGTATATAGAGTCTTTTCCTTCACATGGCTGATCCAGGTTCAATTCCAAGATCCAATATGATCAATGAGGACTGTCAGTAGTAATCGATTACTTCTCTCTCTCTCTCTCTCTCTCTCTCTCTCTCTCTCTCTCTCTCTCTCTCTCTCTCTCTCTCTCTCTCTCTCTCTCTCTCTCTCTCTCTCTCTCTCTCTCTCTCTCACACACACACACACACACACACACAGCAGAAACAGAAAAGGGTGACTTAAAAGTAGCACCACACTGGGGCCGGAGAGATAGCATGGAGGTAAGGCGTTTGCCTTTCATGCAGGAGGTCATCGGTTCGAATCCCGGCGCCCCATATGGTCCCCTGTGCCTGCCAGGAGCAATTTCTGAGCCTGGAGCCAGGAGTAACCCCTGAGCACTGCCAGGTGTGACCCAAAAACCAAAAAAAAAAAAAAAAAAAAAAAGTAGCACCACAGCCGGGGCTGGTGCCATGGCACTAGAGGTAAGGTATATGCCTCGTCAGCGATAGCCTAGGATGGATCGCAGTTCGATCCCCCGGCGTCCCATATGGTCCCCCAAGCCAGGAGCGACTTCTGAGCGCATAGCCAGGAGTAACCCCTGAGCGTCACTGGGTGTAGCCCAAAAAGAAAAGAAAAAAAAAGTAGCACAGTCATGGAGTGGGAGCGGTGACGCAATCGGTAGGGTGTTTGCCTTATACATGCTAACCTAGGCAGGACTGTGGTTTGATCCCGGGCGTCCCATATGGTCCCCCAAGCCAGGAGCGTTTGCCAGGAGCGATTTCTGAGCACATAGCCAGGAGTAAAAATAAATAAATAAATAAATAAATAAATAAATAAATAAATAAATAAAAACCAAACAAACAAAAAAGAAAAACAAAAGAAAAAAAACTTAACAAAAAAAGTAGTACAGCCAATACTGTGCTTGCCTTTCATATGGGTAATCTAGGTTGATTCCCTGGTGTCCTGCTTGGATCCCCAAGTCTGCCAAGAATGATACCTGAGTGCAGAGCCAAGAGTAACCTCTGAGCATCGCTGAGTGTGCCTAATCTTCAAAAAACTAAAACAAACAGAAAAAGTAGGTCCACTACTTTTACATTACCTATAATAGCTCCTATTCACTATAATTACTTCCTGCTGAAAAGGTTCTTAGGTGCTCGCTTCAGCAGCACATATACTAAAATTTGAATGAAAAGGCGTGGTACAGAGAGATTGCATGGAGGTAGAGTGTTTTTGTCTGGCATGCAGAAGGACGGTGGTTCAAATCCCAGCATCTCATATAATCCCCCGAGCCTGCCAGGAGCCATTTCTGAGCTTAGAGCCAGGAGGAACCCCTGAGCGCCGCCAGGTGTCACCTAAAAAAAGAGAATGAAAAGGCGCTTAGGAGACATATGTAGAAAATGCAAGATGCAGTCATTTCCTATAGTAAACCCTACAAGGCTTCTCGCTAGGTAGCAGCTTCTGGGCCCTAAACATTTCCAGAAGCACTCTCCATCCTCAGAACACTGTGATCTGATGTTGGGTTTATGCTTAATTTTTGCAGCAGTCTATTCTAAGTGCTAAAGACACTAGTGAAAACTCTTAGCCTAAACTAGTGAAATAAACCCATTCACCAGATAGTCAATATTAGGTCCTAGTGCTACTCACTAAAGAAGCCTGTGTTGCATTGGATTTGTTGGTTGGTTTGCATTTAAAACTCAAAAATATATATTTGTATGCAGTAAATTCTTCCCTTTCTTTATAGCCTGCTCCCCTTCTAGGACACTATGAATTTTTGAGAACCTATGCTAAGGATTCTTCCTATGTTGACTGAAGCCAGAGTGTTTGTTTGAGGAACATCTGGAATCCCTATCCTTCTTTTCCCTGGGCCCTTCAGGCAACTTTATCTAAAAAGGCCCTACTCAGATGGTGCACTTACCCCTATGAGCTCACCCATAACCATTACCCTGACCAAAGCTTCCCAACCCCCATAGTTTCCTTGAATCTGATCAGTTCTTTCCAAGTTTTTAACCTTCAACCTCCCATCCACACTCCCCAGAGCAAAAAGAAGCCACAGCATAAAACTACAGCATGAAACTCAGGATTGGCTTTGAGGACAACAACATCAAAGGGCATATGACTGAATTTGAAAAGCTTGTGGAGGAAAAAAAAATGTATTATAAATATATAGGCACAACCTCTTACCACATTTTCTAGGGAGCTTAAATTAAAAAACAAATTATACACACAAAACCGGAAAAACTGCAACTTTGTGGGTGGTATCAAGGAAAAAACAGAGCCAGGAGGGAAGAAAAGGATTTTCCTTTCTTCTCTATCAATAAATAGAGCCCTTAAGCAAATTGCTTGATTTTCAGCTTCTGCATTTCTCTAAGGAAGTATTTGGATTTACCAACAATTCCTTACAACTCAAATAGTTTTTAAATTTATGTACACAAACTGTTCAGATTATATCATATATCAGATGAGGAGCAGAAACCCAACTTCAAGATTTAGCTGCACTCCTTGCTCTGCTCATCTTCTTCTGGGTCAGCTGTATTAAAGGCCCAATAGTGCCTACTGAGTTCCAGTTCAATCTGCTTGCCCAGAGCAACAGTGCACCCAGAAATCTACTCTTCAGTCTGTGCAAATGATCATGTATGCTGTCAATAGTTTCTTGTCGCTTTCCTGACTTATATTCTCTTCACAAAAAGAAGCTGTATAGGGACCAAAGCGATGGCACAGTAGTAGGGCATTTGCCTTGCACGCAGCTGATTCAGGATGGACCATGGTTCGATCCCTCGGTGTTCCATATGGTCCCCCAAGCCAGGAGCGATTTCTGAGAGCATAGCCAGTAGTAACCCCTGAAAGTCCCAGGGTGTGAATCCCCCAAAAAAGCTGTATAAATAAGTTGCATAGTAAGAACAAACAACTAGAGTTGAAGAAATGTAAATTTATCTGGAAAATTCCATCTGAAGAGAAAGATAATCAAACCCTACAAAGCTGTTATAGTTTGGTCTCAAATTTGACCCCAAAATTCCTAGAAGCCAAAAAGAAAGAAAAGCAGGCCTGAAGATACACATGGGAAAAGAAAGTTTGAGAAGATAAAAACCAGTGCTTTCAGGCCATGCAACTTCCCTGTGCTCAGGTCTTAGAATATGAATCTCTTCAATCAGAAATAAAAAGCAGAATGAACTTTGTATCTAAGTATCTGCCCTGCAGTGAAATTAATTTTCACCAGTTCTTACAAAATCTTTCTGTAGCTAGAAAGTCAAGTGACACTGAGAGCCCAAGGAAGAGTGGAGGCTGCTTGAAAAGTCCTGGGTAGAGTGCTCTGATGCTGTGAGGGTAGTTAGGCAGTCCTTTTTGAAAAAGGTGTCATTTGAGAAGAGTCTCGGAGAAAATAAGAATCAACTCCAAAATCTCTGGACAAAGCCTTCCAGGCAGTGAGAACAGCAAGCTAAGAGCTCTGTGGGAGACCATATTGGCTGGTGTCTTTGAGGAAAAGGAAGCCAGTGTTGATGGAGCGGGGTATGTGCAATGAACAGTGACTAGGAGTTGGGGTCAGGACTGTACAGACTTAGAGGGCTGTGTGGAGAGTCTTGGTAAGTGTGGTCAGCAAAAACTTTGGCTATCACTGTAGATGAGAATTCTTTGAAGGTTTCCAAGTGCCCCATGACTTGATCCTATTGATGTGTATCGATGAAATAACCCCTGCAGCTTTTTCTTACTAATACTAGAAGGCAGGAATAGAACCAGAAAATCTCCTCCATCATTGTTGGAGCATTTTTTGCCCAGCCCAAAACTTTCTTAAGGGGGTTATAGGCCTGAGCATCAACACCTTCTTTTGTTTCAATATATTTACATCACATAAAACCTAACCTCAGCTCCAAATGCCAGAATTCCAAGAGATCTAAATGGATTTTTAGTTTGCTTTTGTTTTAGTAATTGAGAATATTTTTCAGAGACCCTAGGAGAAATAGTAAGACCCAAAGTAACCCACCTGAGCCTGCTTCAACAAGTGCAGATTTACTTCTAAGACAGTGATATGCTGGAAAATATCTGCCCAGAGTAATTGCAAGTACAGCACTCACACTTAGTGGTTATATATAGTAGGTGGTCTAGAAACTAGGGCGCAGGAAGCCAGTAACTGCTGTAAAAATCTTTAAAAAAATTTTTTTCAATTTTTCTTCTTCCTTTTTTCTCCCAAATTCTTTCAAATCTGCACAATGTCCAGGCATAAAAAATAAAAATATGGAAACAAGAGAAAGTTCAAAGGATAAGGCACTTGCCTTCTACACTCCCAACTTGGTTCAATCCCAGACAATGCTAGGAGCAATCCCTGAGTACATTGCCAGGAGTAAGCACTAAGTACCATAGGTATAAATAACTCCCAAATACACATGTATATATTATATACATATGTATTTTAAAACCAGTAAAATTATTGGACGTTTCCAGGGTGTGGCCATTCTTAAGTATTTGTTGTTGGTTTCCCAGTATATATAAAATACTAGAACAAAAGAGGTATTTTGTCCTAGGGGATAAACAAAAATCATTCTATAAAAGGCAAAAATTGGCTTATTCCTTAAGTCCAGAGTAAGTTTGTTGAATTTGATTGTGTCTGGCACAGTTACAATCAAGTACAAAGTAGACATTTTTGTATTGGTGATCTATCTCTTTGCTTCATAAGGCTTCCATACAAAGTCTCACAAACTGAATAGAGTTCAAGGACAGACAGAGGGATAGTACAAAGGATAAGGCACTTGCAGTGCCCATGACCTACTTCAGTTTGATCCCAAGCACTGGATATGATCTTCTTAGCACCACCAAGAATGAAACCTGAGACCTTGTGAGTAAGCACCATAGCTTCTTTTTTCTCACTGTTAAGGAAACTTGAGGGCTGAAATGAAAATATCAATTGGGTTGTGCTTCCTCCAGATGTTCCAGAGTAGAGGGTATTGTGCTTGTCATTCCAGTCTTTCCTTTATCTTCATGTGAGTTCCTCCTCCTTTTCCTTCCAGAGTGTCTTTCATAAGGATAACTCATTGAACTTAGGATTCATCCTAAAATTCAGAATACTCTCTTTCCAGAAAACCTCACTTAACCATATATACAAAAAGTCTCTTTATAATTAAGGTAGAAATTGGGGGCTAGAGTGATAGTATAGCAGGTAAGTTGCTTGCTTTGCATGTGGCTAACCCAGGTTTAATCCTAGCATTTTACATGATCCTCAAAGCCTGCCAGGAATGTAGAATCAAAAGTAACCCCTGAGCATCTCCAGGTTTGACCCAAAAACATACCAAAAAATATGACAATCAAGGTAACAATATAGGACATGATCTTCCTTTTGAGACGTCACCATTCAATCCTACCAAGGGCTTCTGGAGACAATAAGAATAAGCGATCTCTATGACAGGAAAGAAGCTTAGAAGAAACCATTCAGAATTAGGACAGGGGCAAAGAGTTAGGACAGTGTATAAAGTATTTGTAATGAGTGTAGCCCACCTATATTTCCTCCAGGGTAACCAATTGGTTCCCTGAACACCACCAGGAATAATCCTTGATCACAGAGCCAGGAGTAAACCATAAGCACAACTAGATGTGGCCCAACAAGCAATACACAGAATTAAGAGAGGCCACCAGGACAGAAAGCAAGATTTAGATGGAGTTTTAAGGAGCTATAGAAGCAACATGACCACCCATTAAGGATATAACTGCAGCAGGGAGATAATGGTTGGTATAATACAGCAGTTTCCAATCCTGACTATGCATTTGAATCACCTATGAACTTTTCCCAAAATATTAAAAGTCAGTCCCTTCCCTTCAAGATTCTGATTTACTGGGATTGAATTCGTGCCAGGGCATTAGTACTTTTTTAATGATGCCCAGGGGATTGTAATGCACAGTTCAGGTGGTAGAACACTAGCAGATGCAAGAGAATGAGGTCAGGTTTAGTGACCTGGGTTCCCTGTAACCCCAACCCTCAACTCAGGCTCACACTGAACAAGTAATTTCACATTTTATGTAGGAACGTGGGTGTGGGATCACAGATAAGAGCCAAGGTTTCCTTTTACAGTGCTAGTTAAGCACTCTCTTCACATTATTATTTTCATTTTACTCCTGCTGCTAGGTCAGTGAGGCCTGCTATGAATACACTCCTAATTTTGCTTTCCATCTTCCTCTGCACAACTTGTACTACACAACTTCACTAGACCTAACTAGTGGTTTACATCAACACAGGTTCTTAACAATTAATGAAACCTGTTTTGAGGCTACAGAAGAGCCATGAATTCATTTGAATGAGCCAGCTAAAGACATTTGTATTTTTTTTTTTCAGAGCATTTCTCAAATAGCTACTACAGTAATTCTAGGACCCAGCACTCCATCCATGTCAGACATGCTATTTCTCTATTTCATCCCTCTAAGTACTCTTTATCCTGGGATCTAAATTTTGCTGTGGAGAAAAAAATTGTGAGCCTCTTCAACATTTTGAAAAAAAAAAAATCAACCTCCAGTTATGTGTTGCAATTATTACTCATTCCTATGACCCAGATATTTTATTGTCTACTTAAAACATTTATGGGAGTATCTTGCTATATGTATAATGTCTCCAAGTACTAAATTAAGTACATTTTAAAATCTTCTGCTTTAGTCTTCTTCCTCTCTCAAGCAGGAAGCTGTACTTGTTACAGGTCCTCAAATGCTGATCAGACAGAGCATAGATTCATGCAAGCTCCCTGTGCCCCATGGGAAGTAAATAAGAAATTATAATCAGCATGCAAATAACATTCTCTAAGTGATCACTGATCATGGCCAAGGAGGTCTTCTAGTAGAAAGTGATCCTACAATCTTTCCTAGATATTCCAAACATCAAAATTTAAATAAAAAACTGAGTTACTTTGGGATGGGATTATCAGCTCAAGATTTGGGAGTTGACAGAAAATTAAAAACAAAATATAATAGAACACTGTTTATGATAGAGATGTGGTAGCAATATAGGTTGCTTGGGGTTGGCATAAAGTTTGGGTGAAGTTTTTTCAAATGTTCTGAGACTACAGTGAAATGTTGAGGTCTAAAGCTTTATTCACTCTAAATTCAAGTCAAAGAGACAGGAAACAAACCTCAGAAATAACTATGACATGATAAAAATTATTGTGTGACAGAAAAGTATTGAACCAGAATATGAGAAATCTACTTCCTCATTACTAATTATTCCATCTTAAACAATTAGTTATATATAGTATTTCCAGGGCCCAGGTTTTCTCTGCTATAAATGAGGAAAATAAATTACAATGTTATTTAAATGGCTTTCTACATCAATCTTCAGTGTGTGTGTGTGTGTGTGTGTGTGTGTGTGTGTGTGTGTGTGTGTGTGTGTGTGTGTGTTGGACATCCTATGTCTGTCTAATCTGTATTGTATATAATGCCTGTCTGTGTTGTATGTAGTCCCGGTTATATATAACCCTTCCTTTCTTCCCCCTCCCCCGATCTCCTGCTTACCACTTTACAATTCCTTTTCTATCCTCTTACCCCTAGTCTGTTATTTCTCCCTATTTAACCCTCTTTACCCTCAGTTCTTAACTCCTCAGAAACTGGAATGTCCCCCTTACCCCAACTACAGCAGGCTCCCAAAGCAAAAGGAACACCTTCCAGTCCATCTTGCCTTGGCCCAGGAAGAAGTTGCCAAAATTTACATAGAGGTAAAATAAGAAAATTGGAAGTCCCTTTGAAATCTCTCCCCTTGTGTTTTATAGCTAGATCCTCTTTGAGTCCTGTCAGATCTTTTGGACCTCTAGTACCTTGTGACTTTCCGCCTCAAACTGCCCTATACCAAGATCTTGCCATTTCTTCCCTGGTACCCTACTATAGTTTAATAATGATCCATCCCACCTTTATCTTCTCTAGCATTTTCCTTTCCCCAAGTGTAAGTGTATTTTCTAAAAGTAAATGTAATCATACTTCCCTACTATAGAAACCTTTCATGGGTTTCAAAGGATAAAGAGAGATCTACTTTAATAAAAGTTTTCATTTGTGGCTCTTCATAGTCTGGTTTATATGTCTCTCTTTGTCTCTTTCTTTTTCATTCTCATCAGGCTCAGCTGGTCTACTGGATCTAGTTTTCTTAATTCAGATATCTCTTCACATCCTCAGAGCCATCTGATTCTCATCCCAGGGTCTTTGACATGTGGTTTTATCTGCCTGAATTAGTCTTAACTTATGTGCTTCCCCCAGTAAGCCAACCCATACTAAGTTATGGGTAGAGAAGATAGTGAGTAGAGAGTTTGTCTTGCATACCAACAATGTGGGTTTGATCCCTAGTGTCTCATATGGTTACCTGAGCCCCATCAGGAGAGATCCCTGAGCACAGAGGTAGGAGTAAGACCTGACCATCAATAGGTATGGCCCTAAAAGAAGAACAACTGAATATCTCCAAACCACTTAACTTTGATAATCCACTTATCCCTCATATCTCAGTACTAATATTCCTTCCTCAGCTGAACTGAATTTTATTTGCTAAGTAAATTTATGTAACACCACAGCTATCTCTCCAAAACATTTCTTCTTTGTAATTCTACACATCTTCACTCTATAATTATATGTTAATTTCTTTAATAAAATAAGTAGCATCTATTGTCTGGATCATAACTCCTGTATCATAAATCCCGTATCCATTTTGTGATCACTTATATTCATAGTTTCTAAATATGTGTCTGGCATACTCAATAAATATATGCTGCAATAATGGATGAAGGAATGAGTTTATAGGCATAGACAGGCCACAACCAGTGATGCTCAGTGGTTACTATTTTCACTCAGGAATTACTCTTAGTAGTGGTTGGGGGGCCATATGAGATGCTGAGAATTTAATTCAAGTCAGCTACATACCTGCTGTACTCTCTCTCAGCCCCCTATATGTTTTAATCTAAGATATATATTTTGGGGGCCAGAGTGGTAACATAGCAGTAGGGCATTTGCCTTGCATGCAGCTTCCCAGAACAGAGCTGGGTTCAATCGCCAGCGTCCCATGCCTTTCACAGCTTGGTTTATATCTTGTTCAAAAAAAGAGTGAGTCTGGGGCGAGAGCAATAGCACAGTGTAGGGACAGACCTGAGTTCAATCCTTAGCATCCCAAAAGGTACCTGGAGCTTACCAGGTATGACCTCTGAGCACATAGCCAGGAATAATCCCTGAGGATCACCAGATGTGACCCACCCCAATAAAGTATTTTGAATGTTTAGAATTATAAACCAAAATAGTTTGCAGTTGTTACTCTGCTTGTGAGATCTTACAGTGAATTTTTTCATTTCACCTTCCAAGTATTTCAGTACTTTTATTTCTGTTTAAAGTTTTCTCATTTCCACTCTTATCTATAGGTGGCTGATGTTAGTTGTATTCTCAGAACTTCCATCTTCTTTTATTTCCATTAATCATTGTGACCTTTGTACTGTGGTTGTGTCTTTAATGTGTTGTGTGGTTAGGCTTCTTGACTAGATAAAATGTACTCTCTCTACAGCCCCCTATATGTTTTAATCCAAGATATATATTTTGGGGGCCAGAGTGGTAACACAGCAGTAGAGCATTTGCCTTGCATGCTCAGGACAGAACTGGGTTCATTCGCCAGCCAGAGAGCAAATCATAGCAGCCACACCCTTTTAGTGCAAAAAATTCAAAATTCAAAATGGCCCTTTTGGTTCCAAAAGCTTCCCACTATCACCACACCTGTTGATCTCTGGTCTTGCCTGTGTCAAGACCATGCTTTTCTCTGGGTGCAAAAATCATAGTTCAAAATGCAGCCTGAGCCTGGGTTGCCTGGGAAGGGGCAGGCAAAAGGATACTCGCAAGCAGAGATACTCACGGTCACTGTAGTCATCTCCTAACTTGCTCTCTTTCATTAGCTGCACCACCACAATTGCCCATATGGCCAAATTGCAGAGCCTTCCTTCCTTCCTTAGCCTCACCCCTTCAGCACTCCCTTTGCACTAATGTCTGCATTCTGTGAGATCAGCTGTGTAGATGTGCTTGTGCTGTGCTCCACAGCTCCCAACCACACCTTGATACCAAGTCAGGGTGCCACTCCCTAACAGTCTCCTGGTTCTGGCAACACCACTCTCCATCCTCACTATCACTAGCTATAGTTGGCTGTCTCATAGCCACACCACGGCCTCTGCTTATATGGCCAAATCATGGGGCCCTCCTGCCTCTCTTAGCCTTGCCCCTGCTGCACTCCCTCAACACTAATGTCTATGTTCTGAAAATTCACCCATGCAGATAGTCCTATGCCATCCTCCACTGATCCCAGCCCTGCTACAGGACCAAGTCAGGGCATTACTCACTGCCATATTCTCCCTTTGTTTTTGAGACCACCCTTAGCAGTGCTCAGGGCTTACTCCTGTCTCTGTGCTCAGGGATTACTCCTGGTGATGATCAGGGAACCATGTGGGTAATAGTAATCAAAATCAGGTAGGGTGCAAGGCAAGCACACTACTTGCTGTACTAACAGTCCAATTATTGCTCCTGCCTTTGAAAAAAATTAGCAAATAAAATAATACCCACAGCATTTGTTTTTGTTTTTGTCTTGGAGCTACACCCATAAGTACTCAAAGGTGTGCACTTACTTAGCAGAGTAGAAGCACCCACAGGTACAGGCCTCTGCAGGTACATTGTAACTTGAAGTCTTTGAGCCATCTCTGCCACTCAGGAAAGAGATTGTTGCTCTTCTGCACAGTTTTCTAATGTTAAATTTATATTATGGCATACACCTCTATGAGAAGATAAGGCCAGAGCAATGTACAGTGGGTAGAGTATTTGCCTTATATGTGACCAACTTGGGTCAATTCCTGGCATCCCATATGTTTCCCCAAGGGAGTGATCCCTAAATACAGAGGCAGAAATATACCTTTCAGAGATGAGTGTGGCCCCAAAACCCAAATAAACCAAATAAATAAATAAGGTTGGAGGGAGCAGTTTATTGAACATCAAAAATTACTGCTGAAAATGAGACAAATCCGAGTGAATAATCCTAATATTTTATTCAAGACTGCTTCTAGAACTATTCATTCCTCAGCAATTCTATCTCTCTGAGAGCAGAGGTAAAAGAAGGATTGAGCCACAGAAAGCCCTTTGACAAAGAAATGCAACTACTGGTAGTTGGAAGTTGGATGAGCATGTTTGCAGTAATTTGAATAGACAAGAGCAAAAGCTATCTGACAGAGTGATAAACTTTATGAGTTAGTTTCTCAGATCGAACATGTGCTCTGTGCAGAATCTTTATACTGAAAGTTTCATCTTTCAACTGTCAGGAAAAGAAAGTGTCATGATTTTACAAAGAGAAAGAATAGTTAACTATGCCAAAATCAAGCACAGCAGGATCACTTTTGACTCCAAAACCTACATTCTGAATCACTATGACAATCCATGCACCTCAATAAATAATATGCATCACTCATTCCATACAAAGGGAATTTGCTCAAGACCAACATTTCCTTCCTGTCAAACATTGCACTCTTTGCCTTTACTGGTTCTTTAATATTGGCATTGAGAGCTATGCCAATTATTTGACAGTCAGTTGACCAAACACAGGATAGAGTGGCAGAGTTCTATGTGCCTTTGATGGAGACTTCCAAATGAGCATTCCATGTAGCCAAATGTTCAGTGGAAAACAGGACAAACATATCTCCCTGGTGTCTCATGAAAAGTGGCTGTTCTGCCCCATCTTGCATACTATTTTCATTTGTTTATTTTAGGGGCTACAAGTGGCACTCCAGGATGAGTCCTGGCTCTATGCTCAAAAATCATTCCTGGCAGGCTTGAGGGACCATATGGGGTGCCAGGGGTCAAACCTGGGTAAGCCCATGTGCAAGGCAAACACCTATGCTATTGCTCTAGCCCCTGCGTACAATCATAAGACATATAATTACAATGACTTCTGACATCATGTAACTATTAACCGAGTTGCAAAGAAATTTCCTGAAATATCTGGTACAATGAAACACTTTAGAAAAAGTTTCTAAGGGTTGGAGCATATTCTTTGTAAGCAAAAGGCCCATTAGTATCACATATGTTCCCTGAGTACTGCTTAAGTAACTCTCAAGAAGCCCACTAAGAGTAACCCCCTGAGAACTCACCAAGTATGACCCAAGCCCCCAAATAAATAAACAAACAAAGCCTCCCACTTCTATTTTATCATAAGGACAAAATTGTACCATTTAGCACTTTGATCCATGAAATTATTTCCTCTCCAACAAAGAAAAATGCTAAAATAACCTTCCTTTTATAGACTTGGAGCAGTAAACAAACTTATTTTTATGGGACTTGTTATATATACAAAGTGAATTTGAACCATTAGCTCCCCTATCCTTTTGAGAAGGTATAGTAATTACTTTTTAAAATATTAATGCATTGGGGGGCTGGAGAGATAGCATGGAGGTAGGGTGTTTGCCTTGCATGCAGAAGGACAGTGGTTCGAATCCCAGCATCCCATATGGTCCCCCGAGCCTGCCAGGAGCGATTTCTGAGCATAGAGCCAGTTGTAACCCCTGAGCACTGCCGGGTGTGACCCCCCCCAAATATTAATGCATTAAAGTCACAGCAATTAAAATTTTGCTTAAAAATTCCTTTAAAATATTTATGTCTAATTTATCAGGGTCCTCATTTCTTCTTTTGTAATTGATCAAGGACTCTACCTTGATTTTAGATCTTGTGTAAGGCTCATTGCTAAATAAAAAAGCCATCTGCCTTCTAATCCCTTTTAAAACTACGTAACTATTCAATGAAATTTAAGAGACAATTGTGTCAAATTTAAGAACAACTGTTTAGGTGGAATGTGGGTATCTCTTCCCCCAACTTCTTATTTATCCCACCTGAATGATCAGAACCACCCACACCTGAATTGGGCGGGTAGAGGAGTCTGTATGGGGGGGATAGAGGGATTAAGTAGAACAGTTAGAGAGAAGTGTGGCAGAAGCGAGAATCAGCAGCAAGATTCAGCAGTGAAATTTAGCATCAGATTCAGCATTGGATTCACTATCAGCAATTCAGCATCAGAGTCAGTAGCAGCAAAGAAGTAGCAGCAAAGAAGCAGCATCAGCAGTAGCATCAGCAAGGGGAGTGAGTCAGCAAGGAAGCCTGGAGAAGCAGCTGAGACACAAGGATGCTCTGCTTCACTCTATGGCCACACATTCCTTCTAGTCAGTGAACCACACCACAAACATTACATTACATATATGACTAACCATACACATTAAAAACACAGCCACACTGAAAAGGTCACTATGGGAAAGCAACACAGAACCCCACCGTGTTTATTGAAATAAGATGGAAGCTCTGAAAACCCAATTAGTATTAGTCACCTACATAGCCTCTCTGATAAAAATGTTAGAAAATGTTGAGAATGATCAAAGAACTCGAAGGAACCATGGAACAGATAGCCAATAAGACTCAAGAGAGTATGAGAATAGTATGAGAAAACATAAACAAAAAATGACATGGTCTAGAATGATCATACAGTAGAGAGGATATTTGCCTTGCATGCAGTTGACCCAGGTTTGATCTGCAGAATTCCATATGGGTTCCCCAAGACTGCCAGGAGTAACTTCTAAATGCAGAGCCTGGAGAAACTCCTGAATGCTGCCCAGTGTTTTCTCAAAAAAAAAAAAAAAAAGACAAAACTGAAAAATTTGGTAGGCAAAATGAAAAACCCACTAAAAAACTTCACCAGCAGAGTCACAGCTAATAAGGACAGAATTAGAAAGGTTGACAATGAAGTACAAGATGTCTAGAGATGTCTCTAGACCACAACAGAAGATGGAAAAGAGTCTGAAAATAAGTGAATAGAAAATGGAAAATATCCTCTCCCAAGTCCTGACAGGAATGATTCCTGAGAGCAGAGCCAAAAGTAATCCCTAAATACTAATGTATGGTCCTCAAACCAAAACCAAAACAACAACAAAAGAACAATTTTGACTGTAGCCTCCTTCATTTAAATGACTAGTCTTCTTTTCTGCAGGTCCAAGGACTTCCTTTCATCAAATGCCCAACTGAAGACTAACTCAGTTGTGAAGTGGTTCATGATCTTTCACCACTATGAAATGAAGTGGTTATTACTGTAACATAAACTACTGCTTACAATAAATAATAACTACTGACTCATGAAGACTCAGATTCATGGGGAATTGTAGTTTATGAATTAACTCGGCTATCATCAGTACTCTCATTTGATTATATTGTGGTGCCAAATTATATCACCTACTCAGGCAGCACTGATTTGTGATGAAAGAGGTAGGTTCTTTAACAAAGTAGGTTAAACTATGATTTTTAAAGGAATAAATAATTTAAGCTGTTGTTTTTTTCTCTGACCTAAAGAAACAAGAGTTCCTTATGTTCAGCCATAACAGATTAAGAAACAATGCAAAAAATAAAATTTACAAACTATACAGACTTGTATGTAAAGCTATATAAAGGACCATGAAAACAACTGGGGGGGTATAAAGTTTTTTTTTAACTGACTTATCATTTTTTAACTGACAAAAGTATGGAATTTTAGTGTATAATTGTCACCAGAGAACTTCAATGCCATCCCCTCTCCTCCTCCTTCCCCTTTCTTTCAAATCTCCCTCCCCTAATTTTTCCCTATGGAAACTACTATAACTCTTGAGTCTAGGAGTTTTCTTGCTGTTTTGTACCAATTTGCTTTAGTAAATTCATAATAAATTTGCTTTAGTAATTCATATCCCACATCTGAGTGAAACCATCCTATAAATGTTCATTACTTTCTTATTTCTCATAACATAGTCACCACAAGATATATCCATTTTTTGAACAGGACATAATTCAATCTCCCTCTTTTCTTAAAATTTCAGAGTAGTATTCCATTGAATATATATACACATCATAGTCTCTCTAACCGTTCATCTGTGGGTAGGCATCTAAGTTGATTACATGCTTTGGCCATTTAAATAAAACTGCTATGAACATAGGGGATAAAAATATCCTGTTTGTTGGATGCTCTCTGTAATGCTGTTCCTTAAAAGCCTGGCAGATGGAACCCCTATAGAACCATTTATTCCAGGGGACCTCGTAGAGCAATTATTCCAAAGATTCTCCTTGAGACTGAAAGCTTCAGAGACGCCACCACACCAGAGATGAAGGATAGCACTAATCTTTCATGATTAGTGACTCCTAATTGGCTTTGACCTCACAGAGAACTCTAGTAAAAGGAGATGAAACATATCAGCACTGTTGCTCCAGGAGCATTTCTAAGACCTAGAGTTCATGCTTTTCTTCTCCCAAGTGCCTTACCTACCCCCCAGGCTGTTCCTCTTCTATGTCCTGTTACCCTTCAGGTATCCCAGTTCTTAGTTTCTATATAGGCATTGTTGAAAGAAAATAAAGTGTCTGGTCATCAGCCTGGGACCCATTCTTTCTAGGTCATCAGCCAGGGGCAATGTCCTCAGTCCCCAGATGCACTGAGGGAATGGAAGTTGATCCTTGTTGGCTGACAAGATTGGCACACTATCAAATCATGTTTCCATGCCTGATGATAAATAATTTTCATTTAAATGTTGTATCATATTAAATTTCTGTTTTTAATATTTTTTTAAAAAACGGTATTATTTTCTATAGCAGATCTCTTCTAATTTACACAACCAATGATGCACCAGAACTACCTTTTCCTTCACACCTCTGCAAATACCTCCTATTTCTAATCATTTGAATAAAGGCCAATAATAAGTAAAGCTAAACATTTTCATATGTGTGTGAACCATTTGTTCTTCAGTAAAAAAAATATCTATTTATGACTCTTGCCATTTTAAAATTTGGTTGGATGAAAGAGGTTCAATAGGACTTTCCAGATTCTCAATCCCTTCCCACAAAGAAAGTTTGATTATGTGCTTTTCTCTAGTACACAAGCAACATTATCAAATATAGAGCACATTCTAGAATACGAAATAAGTGTTGATAACATCATGAATGTTGAAATCAAATTGAGTATCTTTTAAGTCACAATGCAATAAAAGTTGGCATTAACATTGGAAGGATAGCTAGGAAGAACTCAAACATTGGAAACTGAATATTATGCTGATATTTATTGGGTCACTGAGAAAAATCAGAGAAAAAAGTTAGATTTTTTGTAAACAAATTTTGTAAACAAATGTGTTATCAAACACATAAGGCACAAATAAAGCTGTATTAAGAAAATAAAATATGGGCCTGTGTGGGGAGCCCAACTGATGGAACCTAGAACAAAGGTGCCTCAGAAATCCCTGACCTTGTTACCCACGTGACCAGAGGCACCCATGCCCTGAGGACAAAGGAAATAAACAAATACTAAAGTAAATTCAAAGCAGCTCAATACAACCAGCCAGAAAGAAAATTATAAAGCAACTTGCCCTTGTGTTAGCAAAAGATTAATATGATTACAGCTGATGTTTTATTTATGCTTGCTGAGTAAAATTTGTAAGACCCTGTTTGGATCTTGTGCTTTCAGTATAAACATGTGCTCAGGTCTACCTTTTTACCCCTCCCTATTACCTGCCCCCAGCTTATGCTAATGAGTGCTTGCAATTGTAATTGGTGGAAAACCTGTAACACCCCCTGATGTATTTCGTCCTTAAAAGCTGATCTCCCCCGGCAATAAACCCCTTTTGAATAGCATGCGTTGTCTTGAGGATTTTTCTTACTAACTTCTTAAGTTTTCTTCACAGATCGGACCTGCTTGAGTAAACCCACAAATTACTAGCGACCCTCATTTCCACGCCCCCGCGGGTTGGGGGTCCCCCACCGAAGATTACAGGCCCGGAGAGATAGCACAGCGGCGTTTGCCTTGCAAGCAGCCGATCCAGGACCTAAGGTGGTTAGTTCGAATCCTGGTGTCCCATATGGTCCCCCGTGCCTGCCAGGAGCTATTTCTGAGCAGACAGCCAGGAGTAACCCCTGAGCGCTGCCGGGTGTGGCCCAAAAACAAAAACAAAAACAAAAAAGAAAATAAAATATTTAGATCATAGCAATAGTACAACAGATAGGGCACTTTGCTTTGCATGTGACTGACCCAGGATCCATCCTCAGTATCCTGTCTGGTTCCCTGAAACCACCAGGAGTGATCCCTGAGCACAGAACCTGGAGTAAGCCCTGAGCACAGCTTGTTGTGTCCCAAACCTAAAAAAGAAAGAAATACTTATATCAGAAAACAAGAAAAGACTCAAATTATCTAACCTCACAGTTTACAAAAATAGGAAAAGAACAAATAAAACCTAGCATTTATAGAAAAAAAAGAAAAAGTGAAAATTCAGGTCGAGAAAAGCAATAGAAATAAAAATGACAATACAAAAATCAGTGAAAACAAGACCTATGTTTTTGAACATATAAACAAGATTGACAAACTTTTAGATAGATTCATAAAAAAGAGGGCATTCCTCAAATATGATCAGAAATTAAAAGGAAGAAGTTAAAATAGACATTACAGAAGTACAAAAGGTTTTAAGAGACTGCAGTCAATTACTCTACACTACTAGATTGGAGACTCTGGATGAATGGGTTCATTTTTAGATTCTTACAACCTCTCAAGACTGAGTCAAGGAAAAGAGAAAAACAGGAAAATTAGAAATAAGAAAAAAAATTAAAATTCCCCAAAGCTAAAGCACAGATTCAGATTAGCTTATTATTGAATTCCACAAAAGTTTCAAAGAACCTATAATCTATCCTCGAGTCCTTCCCCAAAAAAATGAAGAAGCAAGAAATCTTTCTAAACAATTTATGGTCTAATATTATTCTCATTAAAAATTCAGACAGAAACATTTACACGAATACAAACAAAACACACATACACACAGACCACCACCATCAAGAATCCCACAGGCCTATATTCCTAAAAAAACATTAGTACAAAAAATAAAAAAGATCTTAGTGAACCAAATTCCACAATATATTAAAGATTGAACATTGTAACCAGATGAGATTTAATCAGGGGTGCAAGGATGATTCAATAGGTACAGATCAATTAGTGTGAATGTACATATCAACAAAAGCAAGATAAAAAAATTATATGATCATATCAATAGATACAGAGAAAAATTTGTAATGATTTAACATTTTTATTTTTTATTATTTTATTTTATTTTATTTTGGTTTTTGGGTTACACCCGGCAGTGCTCAGTCAGGGGTTACTCCTGGCTCTACTCTCAGAAATCACTCCTGGCAGGCTTGGGGGACCATATGGGATGCCAGGATTTGAACCACTGTCCTTCTACATGCAAGGCAAACACTCTACCTCCATGCTATCTTTCTTTTATCTTTTTTTGCTATCTTTTATCTTTTTTTATTATTTTATTTAAAAACTTATTATTTTGTTTTTTAATAATTTTTCTTCATTTTTTTGAAGAGCTCTCAACAATTTGGTATATAAGGAATTTATTTCTACATAGTAAAGGTTCTATACAACAAACACAAAATTAACATCATGTTCAATGACAAAAACTAAAAGGTTTTTCTCTAAAATCAGACAAGAATGTCTACTATTAACACTGTTATTCAGTATACTATTGGAAATGCTAGCAACGTGAATAGAAGCATTGCAGATGGGTGAGAAATGGCAGAGCTGCAGATATTACTAGTGGAAGAGATTTTGTCTGGCAAGAGGGTGTTGATAAAGAGTTACCAGACCCTGACCCAGGTAATGGACTACTGTGAAAACAACTACAGGTAGGCAAGAGAAAAGCTTTAGAATTCTTAACAACCCAATCTCTACCTAGTTTTGCATATCAAATAAATGCACTGGCCAAAATGTACTCCAGTTGCTGGATATCCAAGCATCTCCACTTAGAAGAATGGAGTCTTCTATCCATTATATTTTTTAGACTGTGGAGAGAAAGTGGCTCAAAAAGAGATTTTGGCACTTTCTATAGCAACTTATATAGTCACTGTTTACAACTGATTATACTTTATATGCTTACATATTGTTAGATTTATGACAAGTTTAAATATTCTAGGGGTGCAGATATTTTATGAATCATGTTTAGACTGTACCATTATATGTTCAATGCAACCTGGCTACTAATGATATGTCAAATTAATATTAAAATCAGAAAACTTAAAAAGCTGGTGCTGATCATACTTTCATTTAGACTGTCATTCTTCAAATATACTTTTTTTTTTTTTATTGGTTTTTGAGCCACACCTGGCAGTGCTCAGGGGTTACTCCAGGCTGTCTGCTCAGAAATAGCTCCTGGCAGGCACGGGGGACCATATGGGACACCGGGATTCGAACCAACCACCTTTGGTCCTGGATCAGCTGCTTGCAAGGCAAACACCGCTGTGCTATCTCTCCGGGCCCTCAAATATACTTTTAAAGCATGCATACAATTTTATGTAATGAAGCATACTAAAAAATCCAATATGCTTCTAATTTGTGTAGTAACTACTTGGAATATTTGTACTGAAGTCTTTTGAAATAAACTGAGTCTCTAAGTTCTTCATTTGAAACAACAGTTATCTGAAATGTTGCAATTTGTATATAAGTGTTTGTTGTTTTTTTTGTTTTTGTTTTTGGTTTTGGTTTTTTTTTTTTTTTTTTGGTTTTTGGGCCACACCCGGCTTTGCTCAGGGGTTACTCCTGGCTGTCTGCTCAGAAATAGCTCCTGGCAGGCACGGGGGACCATATGGGACACCGGGATTTGAACCAACCACCGTAGGTCCTGGATTGGCTGCTTGCAAAGCAAACACCGCTGTGCTATCTCTCCGGGCCCGTATATAAGTGTTTTAATAAGTGGATTTACATGAAAAAAATTTCCAATCACAAATATATAAGTGAGCCAGAGGTTTTCGTCCTTTCTTTCACTGGTTTGCTTTTAAAATAGAATAAATGATACTGATTTATTGCAGAAAAAAAGTTAGAGCATAATTATTTGTAAATGATATGGCATTAACATATAAAACCCTAAAGATTTTACTAAAGACTACTGAAATCATAAATAAGATCTACAAAATCAACATACAATATTTTTCATTTCTATATGTAAATGCTGAATTAAAAGGCAATTTTTATTAAATTTCCATTTATAATCGCATTTAAAAAGTCAATTACGGGGCCAGAGCATAGAACAATGGTGCAGCGGCAGGACATTTGCCTTGCATGCGGCTAATCTATGACAGACCTCGCTTGAATCCCCGAAGATCCCATATGGTCCCCCAAACCAGGAGCAATTTCTGTGCGCATAGGCAGAAGTAACCCCTGAGTGTCACTGGTTGTGCCCTCACCCCTCAAAGAAAGTCAATTATATCAAGTATTTAACAAATGAATTAACTAAAACTCAGCTTAAGTGAGTTGAAATGCTTGGCTAAATGCATGTCAGTATTAACAGAATTAGAAGAAAATCCAAGGAGACCTAAGCATATTCTCTGTATTGACATAACCATCCTAATCAAAGCATTATATAGATTTAATAAAAATTTTTTACCAAAATTCTAGGGCAGGGGTGGCAAACACACGGCTCCCAAACCGCATGCGGCTCCTGGCCAAAATGAATGCGGCTCTTTGCCTCTTATCATTATTTGGTATACTGTGGCTCTTTGCCAAGTTTGGATTTTGTACTGCTGCTTCTGAAGAGGGAACTCTGAGGAGAGATCTCTGAGCATAGTCCCGCCCCCAGGCAGCGTCCTCCCGTCTCCCATCCCTCAGAAACAACTGCAGGGCCAGCGAGCAGGGGGGACTCCTGTCACAAATGATGGGTCACATCTTGTCGTGAGTTCTTAGTGTGGAGGACGCAGCACACCCTCACCATCACTGCAGGATTTTTACCCTCACTCAAAATGGCAAAATGCAATATGTGTTTAATATATTATTTTTAAAATTATATGCTTTTGTGTGAGTGTTTGTCTGTTTTGGCAGGTCACTGCATGGTGTGGCTCTCTGACTGTCACAGTTTAAAATGTTGGCTCTTTGTGTCGAATTTGTTTGCCACCCCTGTTCTAGGGAATTATTCAAAGACTTAGATTAAATATTACTAATATTTGTACTGGAATGCAAAACTCTCCAAATAGCCAAAGCAATTTTGAGGAAAAAAGATGAAAAGTTTACATTTGTGACAACTACTATAAAGTTATAGTAATTTGGGGCCAGAGAGATAGCACAGTGGTAGGGTTTTTGTCTTGCATTTGGCCAATCCCAGATGGACCCTTGTTCGATTCCCGGCATTCCATATGGTTTCCAGAGCCTTCCAAGAATAATTTCTGCAGGCAGAGCCAGGACTAACCCCTGAGCACCACTGGGTATGACCCAAACTCAAAAAAAAAAAAAAAAAAAAAAAAGCTATAGTAATTTAAATAAAACCAAACTCTAAGATCTATTAAATAGAATTAAGAATGTAGAGATAAACTATCAGATATATTCTCAGTACATTTTATGCCTTCCAGAGAAGCCAAGAACATAAAAGGATGGTTTATTCAACAAATGGAGCTGGGAAAATTGATTAGCTACACTACATGCAAATGAATAAAATGGAACCATTAATTTACACTATACAATAAAAAGGTTAATTTAAAAATGTATTAGACTTTGTTGCTTTACCTGAATTCATAAAATACATAAACATGAAAGATTACATAATACTGCTTCAGTGGATTGTCAGTTATTCTACTCCATTGTCAAGAAAAACAAAAGTAAAATAAACAAATGGCATTATATTGAACTTAAGGCTTGAGCAATAATACATCAAGTAGTGAATCTGTCTTGCATGTAGCCAAATGGTTGATCCTTGATATCTCACATGGTGTATGGAGCCTGAATTATTAAATTGATAAGAACAAATACTACACTTGATATTAGCCAAAAGGCCGAGAAGCGATCGGAGCCTGAATTATACCAGGAGTAATTCTTGAGCACAGATCTAGGAGTAACCTTTGAGCACCATGAGGTATGACCAAAAATACTAAAAACAAACAAACAAAAAAAAAACCCCTAGGACTTTCTGCTATGAAAGAAACTATTTTTTGTTTTGTTTTGTTTTTGTTTTGTTTTCGTTTGGGGGCCACACCCGGTGATGCTCAGGGGTACTCCTGGCTATGCACTCAGAAATCGCTCTTGGCTTGGGGGACCATATGGGACTCCCGGGGATCAAACTGTACTCTGTCCTGGATCAGCACATGCAAGGCAAATGCCCTATGGTTTGCGCCACCACACCGGCCCAGAAAAAAAACTATCATTTTTAAAGATATACTACTAAATGGTAGATAATATTCACACAAGACACAATAGGCTAATATTTAAGACAACTGATAAACAAAATTCAGTAATAGGAAAACAAACAAAAATTATAGGGAGATGATTTAAATAGACACATCTTCCAAGAAGATATATGAACAAACAACACATGAAAAAATATCATCATCAATGATTATTAGGCAAATGTCACTTCATGCCCATGAGAATGGTCTATATGAAAAAGCAAGAAACCTATGCTTGTGGGTATGTGGAGACATAGGAATCTCCATTCACTATTAGAGGAAATGTAAATGAAGGGAATGTGAACTATATTTGTCTTCATAGAAAACAGCCCAGAAATTTTGCAAACAAGACAAAAAAGTAAAAGTAAGACTGCCTTATATTCTAGCAATTCCACTCCTAGGCATCCCAAAGAGTTCAAACACACTTAATCAAAACTTTGTGTATACACCTGTGTTCATTGCAGTGCTGTTTACAATAGTCAAGATCTAGAAAAAGGTCAAGTGCCCAAAGACAGATAGCAGAATAAAGAAGTTGTTCTATGCTACATACAATAGACTACTCAGACATAAGAAAAGATGAAACTAGACTTTTTTCCCTTACAGCACGGATGGATCTATGTTGTGCCATGTTAGATTAAAACATCTGAAAGAGAAATGTACGGTGTATAAAAAATACAAAGCAAAGAAATATAAACTGTTAGTGACTACTGACCACAAGACCAAAGTTAGCAGAGGTGAAAGGATTGGACTCAATTTTTTTAATGGTTTTTTTGGGCCACACCCGGCAGCTCTCAGGAACTACTCCTGGCTCTCTGCTCAGAAATCACTCCTGGCAGGCTCAGGGGACCATATGAGATGCCAGGATTCGAACCACCATTGGTTCTAGGTTGGCTGCTTGCAAGGCAAATGCCCTACCACTGTGCTACTCTCCGACCCTTGGACTCAATTTTTAAGAGTTGCAAAACCTTATTTATATGCTATGTTCTAATTTCCAGTTCCTCTGAGTGCAAAGTCACTTAGAAATAGACTCATTGCAAATATAATAAGTTTAATTGAGATAATAGCAAAGACGGGCTCCTAATCTCTGATGAGTAATGTCTTTAGAAGAGAAGAGACACGTAGGGAAATGACAGGTGAAGCAACCAAAGAACAAAAGGATTGTCCGCTATCACTGAAGTTAGAAATCAGATTCCTCCTCAGAACTCTTAGAGGGAACCAACACTCTCAGTGACTTGATTTGAGAGTTCTAGCTCCCAAAACTGTGAGAAAATAATTTTCTATTTTAAACCATCTCTGTGTGATATTTTGTTATGACAGTCCTAGAGAACAAATATGCACATAAAATGAGAAAGCATTTCAATATATCTGTAAAATTAATAAAATTTGTCTAACAAACAACTTATTAAAATCTTTTTTAAGTTTTCTTTTCAGATTTATTGAAGTATAATTAACAAATAAAAATTGTAAAATATTTTAAATGACCAGTATACAAACTGGTCATTTAATGTATGTGGACAAGGTGAAATATTCCCCTACTGAGTTCATATGCTCATCTCCTTACTACTGGCACACCTCAGTGATGTTGAGGGTTTGCTTTCAGATAAGTACAATAAAGCGAATCATACTATGCTTTTGGTTTCACTGTGTTTATAAAAATTATTTACATTATAATATAATCTATAAAGCATACAATTATATGTTAAAATGTACAATCATTAATTAAATGTAACACAAACACAAAGTGAGTACAGACTGTCAGAAGAATGTTACAGAAGTCAAAAGAATATATTTGCTCAATACAAGGTTGTCACAAATCTTCCAGGAAGCACAGTAAAAAGAAGTACAATAAAATTATGTTCCTGTGGTCAACATCTTCTGCACTATATCTGCAAATTTTAATCATCTTAAATGAAACCACCCAGGACCAGAAAGTGTGTAACTTTGTACCCTTCCACTAGCAACTACCTAGCTCCTCTAATCCTTGGCAATCAATTTTCTCCTCTTTTTCTAGAAATCTGACTCATTTACAAAAATTCTATATAAAGTAATGTCATATAGTACTGCCTTTAGTATATTCTACTTAGCAGAATGGCACTCAGCTTTATCCGTGATGTTGCAAATGATACAATTTCCTTTCCTTTAAAGTTAAAGAATCTAGAATTAAGCATCAGGTTCTAAAGCCTTGACACTGGAGAGACACAGGTCTGGAAGCAAACATCGATCTAGAAAATAACACACACACACACACACACACACACACACACACACACAAAATACAACACAACACACATAGAGTGAGAAACAGATTCAGGAATTCCAACATATCGGCCTTCATCCCTAAAAAGCAGCAAGCTCTGTGGGAAATCCGGAAACACAAGAAACACAAGAAAGTGTTTTCCTGGAATTTCGAGTATTTATTAGGAAGGAACAGACCACACCAGGAGATGAGATTAGGTAATCTAAACACCAATACAAGGGGCTACATTCAAAGATGTTTCCAACCAATGAGTAACAAGATGTATACTGAGTGGGATGGGATCTGATTAACCATACAGAATACATTTAAGTCTAAGGCAAGGGTTGTACTTTTATATTTTATTGATCCATCACTACATTAATGGGCACTTTAGTTGTTTCCATACTTTGGCTATTTAATTGTGAATAATGCTGCAATGACAGGTGAACACGGACATCTTGTCAAGATAATATTCGGGTTATATTCCCAGCATGGACCATAAAGCAATTTCATCTGAAATTTCTAAAGACCCTTTGTAATGTTACTCATAGTGACAAAACAGTTTACCTCCCCAACCAACAGTATTCAAGAGCTCCTTTTTCTACATTATCTTACTCACTGTCTCTTGAAGTTTTGATGATAGCCATTCTAACATAATGTCTTGCTTTAGTCTTGATTTGCCTTTTTAACAATGTTCATTTTTTTGTTTTTAGGGTTTTTTTTTTCTCTGTGATTCATCAAATGAACCTCTAGCTAGATGAACATTCCATGGCACTACTGACATCATGGCTTCGTGGCCACCAATATTATCTCAATATTATTGTCTAGGACTAAGCAGCCTCCAGAATTGCTTTTGCATTTTCCTTGCTTCTAAAGATCAATTCCTCCTCTGTCAAGAAATGATGACAATCTCATCAAAAGTTCTGTTTCAACTGTGCTTCATGTTTTCTGCTTTTTCTTATCTCCTAGAAATTCAAAGGCTTTGCTGATTCAGCTCAGTTTGTACTCTGTTCTAGACTTGACGTTCACTGTATAACTCATTCCTTCCAAGATGACACTATCTTGGCAATGTCACTGCCAACCATTTGGGGGAACAAGCCTGGTGGGAGCCAATAAAATGGGCCAGGG
This sequence comes from Suncus etruscus, assembly GCF_024139225.1. Taxonomy (NCBI): domain Eukaryota; kingdom Metazoa; phylum Chordata; class Mammalia; order Eulipotyphla; family Soricidae; genus Suncus; species Suncus etruscus. The sequence goes on from NC_064851.1 coordinate 48,441,705, forward strand.
AGGTGTGACATTTACTTTCTCAACTAATACACATTGATTTATTTTAGGATTATGTAGGTGGCATGTTGGAAGTGACTAATGTATAATGAACTTGAACCAAAGACCCTCACAGAAATTGTCCTTAGCTGATTGCTGAGTTTAGGTATACAGAAAGAAAGGGTTTTAACATTTTATCATTTAATCAGAACCTTATAAAAATAAATGGCATCTTAGGTGATGCCTAACAATCCAAACTTTCAAACCTAAAACTAAACTAAAATTTTGTTACCTGCTTCAGCAAAGTTTTAAAGCTAGGTTACTAAACAGACTCAAGGTATCATAATTAAAATATTTATCCAACATTTTACACAAAACATCTTAGGTATAAGTTCACATGCAACTCAATATTCATGGAAGGAAATTCAGGGCTCTCAGTCAAAAACTGGAAAAAATTTAACATATTAGTTTTATATATATATATTTCATACTTACTGTTTTTCTTGTCCTTTGTAAATTTTTATGATTTTACAACTTGAAAAAGATATAAAATGTCTAATTCCTCTCCAAATAGTGCCTTCAAAACTTTTACAAGGGCTTTAATAAAATTAAAAATGCTATTCCCTTATCAATCCCTAAATTATCAATCTTTCTATGTGTGCCATGGTATAAAATATTGAAAAGCACTAGAAACACCAGGAGAGAGACTATTAAGAAATTAGTAAAGCTAAGAATAATTAATGACTGCAGAAGTATGTGCATGGGAGGCAGCAAGTAAGCTCTACCCAGCACAGACACCAAGAAAGACTTGTCTTTTCTATCTATATCCTTGCTACTTCCTCCTAACAGCTTTTCAGTAAGAAAGAGAACTTGCTGCTCAGATTCAAGCCAGTTCTTTACAATATTGCTGGTGACATGGTCTACAACTTATCTCAGATTTTTCAACTAAATTAAAATCCCAGTCCCTAGATCTCAAAAATACATTACAGAAAGTGGACATTTTGATCCAGGTATTCACAGAGCAAAGATAAAGAGAAAATATAAAGAGAAGATGGCTGTCTCGAAGCCAAAGCAGAAAGAGTTCAAACTATCTTGGCAGAAACCTTGGTCTCAGACTTTTGGTTTCCAAGAATGTGAGAAAAATAATTTCTGTTGTTTAAACCACCCAGTCTGTGGAACTTTTTTCTGGCAGCTGTGACCAACTACTGCAAATGTGAAATGGAAGGTGTCATGTGCGGGGTGGGTGAGTGGCAGACCTAAGGCTCAGATCCCAGACTTATCCACACAAACCACAGTTCTCCATTGAAATGGGCTAGATTTACTAGAGGCCCTTAGGTTCTCTCTGTGACCCTGTTAGAAAATAAAAGCACAGATGTAATCTTATCTAGGTCTTTTTCTTCAGTCTATGTGGGGAGTTTCCCACAAACACCATGGAAGGCATGAGTGCATATAGGAGGATCTAGAGTCACTACCAACTCTAACCCAGGCCCCAAAAGGTGGCACAAGAACAAAATCTAAAGACAAATCTTGAAAGATGGAGTGATAGCACAGAGGGTGGGGCACTTGCCCCACTGCTTGCAGTGGATCCAGTTTCTAACTCTAGCATCACATATGGTCCTCTGAGCACTGCCAGGAGTGACCCCTGAGCATCACTGGGTGATACCCAAACAAAACAAAATAAAACCTAACTTACCTTGCTGGTTTTGTATCAGACAACTCTTTTCACTCATACACAGAGGGTGCGACCCCAAGTCTGAATCATGCAGCTAACATAAAGTGTTGGTCTTGTACCTTCCCCCCATGTTAAGTAGGGCATGAGTTGCAGCAAATGTCAATTATTAGGGCAGCACTACTTGTCTAAAAAAGGCTGTTTGGGGGATATTTATATTTAATGTCTTTAAGTCTTTCAGGTATTGTTAGCACCTTGGGGTCATTTGTCTTACCTGCTTGCTTGTAAAAGCTTCTAACCAGTCAGCTTGGGTTAAAAAAACTTCTTCCCACAGTTTTTTTGTTTCGTTAGTTTTGGGGCCACACCAGATGGTGCTCAGGGGTTACTCCTGGCTCTGCCCTCAGAAATCGCTCCTGGCAGTCTTGGGGGATTGAACCTGGCTCTGTCCCAGGTCAGTGGCATGCAAGGCAAATGCTCTACCACTGTGCTATCACTTCGCCCCTCCTTCCCACAGTTTAAAACTGCCCAGGACAGTTCAGTTCTTATCACATTCTTCATTGGCAAGGTTGCCCTGGCAGTTTCCTGTCAGAAAAACTCACCAGAGAGAGTCTTCAGTTGGACATTAGCTGAAAGAGTAAGCAGCCCCATTCACATTTTGTGGCATGATTCCCACACATACTTGTCCCTGCTTCTGCCTGTTTAGAGATAGATGTTCTCTCTGAATGCCATATAAAGTGACTCCTTGTGACTCAGTCTTGGTCTGGGGATTCAGGGATTTAGACTCTGATTTATGACATTCCAAGTTCCACCAGACACCTTTGCTTCCACTATAACTTTATTAATTTCACAAGCCTGTTGACTTCTTAGTTGCTGATTTTTTTTAACCAATCCTCATGCTATTATTCCTGAGCATCTTGTAGTGTAATTAAATTATTCACTCAATCTGTGTTGTAACAACTATTCACTTTTAGATATATTTCCCTACCACCACAGATCCAATCCCTCCCAAATCTCTAATGCTAGAAGTTGGTTTGGCTTGTGGGTAGCCTCCTAACAAGAAAGTGGATGAAGATGTGTAGTCATTTTAGAACTGTAATTCCTACAATGAACCAAATTGCTTTATATAACTTGGACATTCCTTTGGAATGACCTCATCAAAGATGAGTCCAGTTACTGACAATATTCAAGAGTGAGGTCCTAATCTTTCTTTTTTGAGTGAGACAAGTCACACCTGATAGTGTTCAAGGATTACTCCTGGTTCTGAACTCAGGAATCACTCAGGCAATGCTTGGGGAATCATATGTGGTGCCAGGGATCAAACCCAGGTTGGCTGTAAGGCAAACCCCCTACCTACTGTGTTATTACTGCAGCCTCAGCCCTAAACTTTTGAAAGATGAAGAAATATGTCATTGGGACATGCAGCTGTTCATCTAAATATTCCACCTGCCAGAGATGCTGGGAAATGGAGAGTTGGGGTAGCAGGGTGAGAAAGGAAGGACCTTTGCACCCACTTGTCAGGGACAGTAGAGAGAACAAAGAAGGGGGAGGAGTGTGTGCCTGTACAAGGATAAGAAATAAGAGTAACAACCTTGGGCCGGAGAGATAGCATGAAGGTAAGGCATTTGCCTTTCATGCAGAAGGTCATTGGTTCGAATCCCGGCATCCCATATGGTCCCCCAAGCCTGTCAGGAGTGATTTCTGAGTATGGTGCCAGGAGTAACCCCTGAGCTTGGCCGGATGTGACCCAAAAACAAAAACAAAAAACAAAAACAAAACAAAAAATAAAAGAAAGAAAAAGAAAAAGAGTAACAACCTTATCTAAAGTCCTATAGATACTCAGTAAAAGCAAAGTATCAGGGAAAACACTGCCCAGGAACAGATTTAATGGTGTCTATATGTTCTGTTTTCAGACCTGTTTAAAAGACCTCTTTAAATAAACTCCTCACCAAGAATATTTTACCCAGTAAGACTACCATTCAGTTTTGAAGGAAAGATACACAACTTAACAGATAAACAAAGCTCGGGAACTTTACAGGCTGTAAACCAACATTAAAAGAAAAACTAAAGGGTCTACTTTAAAGCAAAACAGACCCCACAAACAAACCAAATTTCTACATAAAGATGGCACAAAATCCCATAAAAATCATCTTTCTCATTGGTAACAGACTAAGTACACCAGTTAAGAGACACAGAAATGGCAATCCAAAGGCTTCCCAAAACATAAGCCCACCCATATGGATTCACTAGTGAATTCTTTCAAACCTTAGAGGACCTACTTTCAAATATTTTCAATCTCTTCTAAGAAACTGAAGAAAGAGCAACATTCCCAAATAGTTTTTATGAAGTTAATATCACTGTGACACCAAAAACAAACAGGAGCATAACAAAAAAGAGAGAGAGAAATATAGGCTAATATTCTTGTTGAACACAGATGCAAAGATTCCGGCAGTGCTCAGGGTTTACTCCTGGCTCCACACTCAGAAATTGCTCCTGGCAGGCTCGGGGGACCATATGGGATGCCAAGATTTGAACCACTGACCTTCTGCATGAAAGGTAAACGCCTTACCTCTATGCTATCTCTCCAGCCCCAGATGCAAAGATTCTTAACAAAAATACTAGCAAATAGAATACCACAGCTCATCAAGAAGGATAGGATTCATTCCAAAAAAGCAAGGATGACTTAATATATTCAAATCAATCAATCTAATATACCATATCAATAAATAAAAATCATACAATCATATATTATTAATAGATGTAGTGAACACATTTGACAATGTCCAGCACCCATTCATGATAAAAATATTCTCAACAATATGAGAATTGAAGGAACTTTCCTCAATATAGTCAAAGACATCTACCATAAACTGACTGCAATCATTATACTCAATGGGGAAAAACTAAGTCTTTCCTCTAAGATCTGGGACAAGACAGGTTGCTCCTACTCAGCACTTCTATTCAATACAGTTCTGGAAGTACTTGCCATAGTAGTAGTAGTGGTAGTCAACTTAATTAAAGAGGTGAAGGATCTATACAAAGCAAACCTCAAAACACTGATTCAAGACATAAAAGAAGGGAGCTGAAGAGATAGCACAGTTGTAGGTGTTTGCCTTGCACACAGCTGATCCAGGACAGATGGTGGTTTGAATCCTGGCATCCTATATGGTCCCCCACCCCACCTGGCAGGAACAATGGTGTGATCCAAAAACTACAACAACAACAACAACAACAAAAAAACAAAAGATGACACAAAGGGGACCGGAGAGATAGCATGGAGGTAAGGCATTTGCCTTTCAAGCAGAAGGTCGGTGGTTCAAATTCCGCATCTCATATGGTCCCCCGAGCCTGCCAGGAGCGATTTCTGAGTATAGAGCCAGGAGTAAACCCTAAGCACTGCTAGATGTGACCCAAAAACAAAAACAAAACAAAACAAAAAAACCGATGTCACAAAGAAATGGAGACATATATCCTGCTATGGATTTGGAGAATTAACATAATTAAAATGGCAATACTTCCCAAAGTATGGTAGAGATTTAATACAATTCCTATAAGAATATTCATAACATTTTTCAAAGAAGTGAATCAAACACTCCTGAAATTGATCTGGAACAATAAATGTCTATGAATAGCTAAAGCAATCCTTGGTGAAAAGAAGATGGGAGGCATCACTTTCCCCAACTTTAAACTGTACTATATAGCAGTAGTCATTAAAACAGCATGGTACTAGAATAAAGTCAGACCCTCAGATTAATGAAACAGACTTGAATATTCTGAGATTGACTTGAAGATGTACAATTAACTTTTGATAAAGGGGCAAGAAATACAAAGTGGCACAAGGAAAGCCTCTACAACAAATGGTTCTGAAAAAACTGGTCAGCTACACGCAAAAAAAAAAAGTGAAATCAGACTTCTCTTTAACACTGTGCACAAAAGTCAAATCAAAATGGAATAACAATCTTAATATCAGACTTGAAACCATTAGGTACATAGAAGAAAATGTAGGCAGAACACTCCATGACATTAAAGCTGAAGGCATCTTCAGGGTAAAACACTCTTGGCCAAGTAAGTGCAAGCAAAGATTAAAAAAAAAAAAAAAAAGTGGAACTACAGTAAACTGAGACGTTTGTGTACCTCAAAGGAAATGGTGACTAGGATACAGAGACGACCCACTAAATGAGAAAAACTGTTCACCCAAAATCCATCTGATAAGGTGATAATAACTAAGATATAAAGGCACTGGTTGAACTCAGCAAAAAAAAAAAAAAAAAAGACATCTAATCCCATCCAAAAATGAGAAGAAATGAATGTACATTTCCTCAAAGAAGAAATATAGACAGCCAAAGGCACATTAAAAATTGTTACACATTTGGGGCCGGAAAGGTGGTGCAAGCGGTAAGGCCTTGTGCGCACTAGCCTAGGATGAACCATGGCTCCATCCCCCAAGCCAGGAGCGATTTCTGAGAGCGTAGCTAGGAGTAACCCCTGAGCGTCACTGGGTGTGGCTGAAAAAAAAACAAAAACAAACAAAAAAAATTGTTCCACATCAGTAATCATCAGGGAGATGCAAATCAAAACAACAATGAGATATTATCTCACACCACAAAGACTTGGACACATCATAAGAACAAGAACAACCAGTGCTGGTGCAGCTGTGGAAAGAAAAGGACTCTCATTTACTACTGATGAGAATGTAGACCGGTCCACATTTTTGGGAAGACAATATATTTAAGATATTCCTTAAAAAACTGGAATTTGAGCTTCCATGCAACCCAACAATATAGCTCATGGGAATATACCCAAGGTGTCCCAAAACACAATGCAGAAAAGTTATCTGCACTCCAATGTTCATATAACACTATTTATAATAGCCAGAATCTAGAAACAATCTAAGTGTATGGGAAGAAATAAGTGAATAAACAATGATATACAATGGAATAATATTCAGATAACAGGAAAAATTAAGTCATGAAATTTGTTTATACATGGATGCATACAGAGAGTATTATGCTGAATGGAATGTGTCAGAGGGAGAGAGATAGACATAGAATAATCTCACTTATTTGTAGGATATAAGAAAAATAAAAGTATAATAAAATAAAATAAAATAAAAGAGAAAGAAGTTAAATGCCTGTCCGAGAGACAAGCCAGGGTGGAGGGAAGGTGGGAAGGAAACAGGAGACATAGGTGATGGGAACTTTTCTCAGATGAAGGGTTGTGTACATTGTAAGACTAAAACCTTATCATGAACAACTTAGTAATCGTGGGTTTAAATGAAAGAAAAGAAGTAATACAATAGATAAATAAAAGACCTTTTTAGTTGGCTCTCTTTGGTACTATGAATGTCTCAGTTAAGGCCTTTACAAAACCCCCAATTTTGCAATTACTTCTTTGGGGATGACTCTCTATGTACCAGTTCACTAACAAGAACCCTGTTCTCAAGGCCACTGACCATTATCACCTGAATGCCCTTTATCATTTTGTATGTTTACTAGAGCTGAGTTGAAGCCAGAAAACTTCAAAATTCACGATGGTTTAGCAGCCAAATGTGAATGAGATTGGGCAGCACTGCAATTGTTTCTGCAGAAAAAGATGAGGTGTCCACCACTTTGCAGGTGTGGAGACAGCCAGTCTGTTAGAAATTCCACCCTTGTGGAAAGTATCTGAGAAAAGCCAGTGGGTCCCTGCAGAAGAGCTGGCCCTTGAAAGAAACACACCCTGGGACCACTTCTAGTATATGGGGGGGGGGGCACACCTGGTGACACTCAGGGGGTTACTCCTGGCTATGCGCTCAGAAATCGCTCCTGACTTGGGGAACCATATGGGGGGATCGAACTGTGGTCCATTCTGGGTCAGCAGCATGCAAGGCAATCACCCTAACCCTGCACCATCTCTCCGGCCCCAGACCATACGCCGTGTGGCAGCAGTGGGATACAACCCCATGCCATCGAAATGACTGGAGCCTAAATCCAGCACCTTAGACTACTCGGCTACCCTACCTCTCACTTCTAGCATCTTAAAAGGGATATTTGATCCAAAGCTGCTGAGGTTCCAGAATCTCTGACAAGAGTCCCCTGGGTTTGTGTTTGTAATTTGCAGTTTCTAAAGGAGTCTTCCTAAAGACTGGAAAACTAGTTTGAAAGACTGTGCTTTGCAGGGGCCCCAGCTTTGTCTGTAGCACTGTGTGGTCTCACTGCTGCTGTGACCAAAAGCAAGGAAGTAAGAACTCTAAATCTAGATGTCTTCCATTCCCAGATTGAATTGGCTTTAGAGCCCACGGAACCTGGGTCCACCACTACTTATAAGCCTGAACTATACTCAAGCTTGGAGACAAATGGACTGAGCCTTCAGTTTCATTACGGCATGCAAGCTCTCCCCATCCTGGGATTTTTGCCACAAAATGGGTGTGCATACCTACCAACTTTACCTCGTGATCCATTTAAATGACTTCTCTTTCGCCTTCAAGCCCTTCATCTCCTCCCTTCACCTTTCTCTTTAATGTTCCAGACAATTTATGCCCTTTCTTTTTCACACCACAGCCAAGTTTATAACAGGGTATGAAAAAGGACCATTGGGGTCAGAGTGGATAGATGCTTGCTTTGCCAACCCAGATTAAATTTCCCATATGGTCTCCAGAAATAATTCCTGGGTACAGAACTGGAGTATATCCTGAGCATCATTGGTGTATATCATCCCCCCCCCCTTTTTTTTTTTGGTTTTTTGGGCCACATCCATTTGATGCTCAGGGGTTACTCCTGGCTAAGCACTCAGAAATTGCCCCTGGCTTGGGGGACCATATGAGACGCCAGGGGATCGAACCGTGGTCCTACCTTGGCTAGCGCTTGCAAGGCAGACACTTTACCTCTAGTGCACCTCACCGGTCTTTATTTCTCCCCTCATTAAAAAAGGCAAAGAAAAGGGACCTTTGATTCAACACCAAAATACAATATTCCCGAGGAAAATAGTTATAGGTTTATTTTACCAGTTATGATGACTAGGATTCATATTCAGCTAATATTCATTCATTCAAGAGTTTTATTCTAAAACCAGTTGTTATGAAACAACTTCTTAGACCAGCCCAATTCACAAGACTGCCCAATATACTAGTGATCATTACATAATATATCTCGAACAGAAACACTCTGAAAACTCAATGGCCTTATTCAAGAATGATATCATCTTTGTGTTGTTTTGCATAGCACACACACATAGTCTCATAGGAGGAGGTCAACAAAAAAGTTTGGCTTCATTTGAAGACCTGAACTATTTAAATCAATTCTTGATAGGTTTTTGTTGTTGTTGTTTGTTTTGGTTTGGTTTTTGAGTAACACCCGGCAGCACTCAGGGGTTACTCCTGGCTCTGCTCAGAAATCACTCCTGGCATGCATCGGGGGAACATATGGGATGCCGGGATTCGAATCACCATCCTTCTGCATGCAAGGCAAATGCCTTACCGCTGTGCTATCTCTCCGGCCCCTTCTTGATAGATTTTAGACAAATATCTTCACCCTTTTTTCTTGCTTCTGAAATTTGCAATCCCAGGGAAAAGAGCTAACTCAGTGCCCTCAACTATGCAAGCAAGATGCTCAGGTTCATTCCAGGATCACCACTAAGAGCTATGCAAAACAACAACAACAACAACAAGAGCTATGCAAAACAACAACAACAACAACGACAACTACATACACCCAGCCAGCCAAACAAACAAAATCAAGCCTTATGCTGTCCCTTGGTTTGGATGTGGCCCTCAAACCAAGCCAAAGCATAATGCCCTTCTGCAAACAGCACTTCCAAACGTGGAGAAGAGAAGGGAAAGGCTACTTTACAGGCTATTCAGTTCAGTTGTAGGTACAATGGTCCTCCCGCATGTCCAAGAATGACCCCTGAGCATAAAGCCAGGGCTAATCCTGAGCTGGCTTCTTCTAGGGTGCAGTTCAGCTCTCCCAGGCCCTAAACAAAATTAAAAATAACGAAGCACCATTCGTTATTTTGGTGTATGCATTGTGTGAAACAGTCTACCCAGCATGTTTGTAATGGTAAAATGTTAAGCCCATAGCAAGCTTGCTCCTGGAAAAAAAAAAAAAAAGCCTTTTCATTTACAGAATACTTCTACAGGCTTCACAGCACTTCGGTCTCCCCAGTAGCCCTGACTTGCCTCATTTGGGAAAGGCAGCGTGGGTTGGGGGGCATTTGGGTGACATCCCCCCCAAACCACAATAATTGGAAGGGGGGTGTTGAGCAGAAATCAATGAACGATTCCTCTGCCAGCTACTAATCTTGGTTTCCAAAGGACTCCACCTTGTTCCCCGAAGTAGCAGCTTTTGAGGGACTTTTGGCGCAGAAAGGACCCCAAAGCACCTAAATCCAGGTGCTCTGCAGGGTCCCCACATCACCCTCAAGGCTCAGTCTACCAGCCTAAAGCTCTGGGCACTCGGGCGCCCTTAGGGACGCGCGTGGGACAAAGCCTGGGGAGAAGCCCCGCAAGAGGTGCTCTTCTGAAGGCGCACTGCGTTGGTGTGTGTGTGTGTGTGTGTGTGTGTGTGTGTGTGTGTGTGTGTGTGTGTGTGTGTGTGTGTGTGTGTGTGTGTGTGTGTGTGTGTGTGTGTGCTTTTCGGCTCTCTGCACCTCCAGTCAGCGCAGGGGCCAGGCTCGGGGTTCAGACTTGACCCTGGGGTGGGTGTGCTGGGGTTCGGGGCTGGAGGGGCCACGCAGGCGGTGTCCCCAGCCGAGGGCGCGCTGCGGGGGGGGCACCCCGGGGGTGGTCCTAGGGCGCGTGGGGGGGCCGGGGGCGGGCCAGCGCGTGTCCCCCCGGGCCCGGCCTCACACCCCCCTCCGTCCCGGCGGTGCTGCCCGGGCGGCGCGCTCACGTGACCCTGACAGGTCCTGCCTCTGGCGCGGCGGGACCACCCACGCCGAGGGCCATGGCACAGCCGCATAGAAGCCGCCTTGTGATCGTGCGTCCGCGCCGCTCGCCGCCCGCCGCGGCCGCCCCGCGCCGCCTCGCGCTCTCCGCGCCTTTTGTAGCGGCGCCGGGGCCGGAGCAGGGGCTGGGGACAGGACACCCGGGTCGCCGCAGCGGGGAGACAAAGAGGACCGACCGGCCGCCACCCGGCTGGGCTGGGGGAGCCGCGGGAAGACGCAGCGCCGCGGGCCAGCCCGGGGGGGCGCGGGGTCCGGCGGGGTCCATGTGAACCCTGCGCCCACGTCCACGCCTGCGGCTCCGCGCTCCGGGTGAGGCTCGACGGCCGGCTATGGTGAGTGAGTGAGTGAGTGCGGCGGCCGCGCGGGTGTGCGGAGCCCGGCATCGGGGGTGGGGGCCGCGCCTCCGGGGATCCCGGGTCCGGGGCTCCCTGGCGATATCTGCGTTTCTGGGAGGGAGTCCTGCCTAGTCTGGCCAGGAGTTGCATCTCCGGCGGCGGGGTTTGCGTCTCTGGGGTTTGCTGCTAGGGCTGCGTCTCTAGAGTCCGGGGGGTCCGGAGTTCTGGGAAGGTGCTGCAGAGCCTCGGGCTACCCAAGCTGGCTCCCTCCAGGCTGGGAATGTGGGGGTGGGGTCTGGGTGCGGCGGCGGCCGGGCACAGCTACTACGGGGGTACTCTGGCACCGGAGGGCGTGTAGCCCTAATTTCACTCCTGGAAGGGTTCTGTGTGATGGAGGCTGGCCCGCCGTTGGTTGGCACCGAGCTAAGGGTAATAGGACTGCTTCGGGCCGGGTGACAGCCCGGGAAGAGCGGGGGGGGGGGACCCTGCGGGACATCACGTTATTCTTGGAGCGCTGCGAGAGGAATGGGTGCGCTGCTGCGACTCTTACCCTGTTTCTTTGCAGCCCGCCTTGGGGAGCGAGACCCCCCCCTTCCCTCCGCCGGTGGCCCAGAGAATGCGTCTCCCCATATCTGGGCCCCACAGACTCCCTTGAAGTGCAAAGGGGCCAGGAAAGCGCGTTGAGTGCGGGTGCAGCAGCCCGCACTCAATGACACAGGTGTGTTCACCGTAGGCGGTTTGCACGGCTATGGGTCCCTGAAGTGGAAACCGCTGGAGCAGACCCCTGCACACCCCTGCACACACTCAGAGGTGCCTCTGGGGTGCTCTGTGCAGGCATAGAAGTTCCTGTCAAAAGCAACTGCTAGGGCAACGGTGCGGAGTCTAAAAGACCCAGGTCCCTCTCTGGATTCAAAACTGCACACCTCTCCCAGCGGCTCTATGTGGGGGGTACCTGATTTGGGAGATAAGACTATCTCTCCCCCTTGAGTCTCCCTATCCTATGTGGGCAACGTGGGGAAGTGTGGACAGAAGTTAGAATCAGCCAAAGCTGGCTCTGGGATTGGCTCTTTGGGGTGTCCAGCTACTACAACCGCCCCCTTGTTGCATGTGTATGTTGTTATTGTCTGTTCTGTTTTTATTTTTTTGGCTCCAGTGGTTGACATGCGATTAATTGCTTCCACAAAGACAGACAAGACTGCTTGGTGTCATCCTTTTGTTACTGTAACATTATTTCTGGGCAGGACCTCCGGATAAATAGTTGCCTCAGGTGTTTTGTGTATCCATGTTGTAAAACAACAGGCTTTCAATCGTGAGTTTGTGTGTTCCACTTGTCACCAGCTGCCTTCCACAGGGCTGCTAAAATTCACTTGGCCCAGATCCTTTTATAGTATCAGGTTGGACCTAGGTGAACCCTAATAAGCCCCTCCTCAATTTGAGGGTATTAGAACCTCATTTCAAGTGCACTGAAACATTCACCCCAAATTTGACAATATTCTAGTCACTATCTAATGAGCTATTTGAATGGAAGTCAGCACCATTTGGAATTATTTTGTGAAAAAAAAAAATCCAAGCTGTTTTTACAAATAGAAAAACTAATGAGGCAGATCAGTATGGATTTAAAATATGTCTTCCCCATTTTTTATCTTAATCTTTCACTTACTCTCACCACACACACACACACACACACACACACACACACACACACCTTTTATTTTCTCCGGTCTCTGCCAGTGTATAAAGCCCTATTGAGACATGTAGGCGTGATGTGTAAACCGGATTAGCAGTATGAAAGAAAGACACACAATAAGCTGGAATTGTTTTACTTCCCTTTCATTTCTCATGCCTATATCTCTAATAAATTTGTTGCTCCAGCAGTGGGTCAAAGGGATCATGTTGCTCAGCTTCTTTTTCATGCAATGGCAGAGATCACTGAAGTGAATGGTGAGCTTTCTGCCAAGTGCAAAGCCTGATATAGTAAATGAAGAGATGGAGATGAAGCATATGAGCAAGGGGAAAGAAACTACAAAGTCTGGGTCTTTTTCAGACTCCATCTCTACCATTAGAATAAAGTATCTAAAAGGAGATTTTTGAAAGGAAGAAGTCAACATGAGTGGATGCTAAAAGTTTTCTTTCAAGTAGGATCTGAATATTTTCTTTGTAGTTGTTGACATTCACAGCAAGAGAATGCCAATAGCTTTGGCACTGCATAACATCTAGTTCTGCTTTCAAGCTAGTATTTGAACCCAAAGCAATAAATGTGGGGGTTTCTGGGACCTTTTCGAAACCTCTTCACTCTGCCATTACCTCCATGTCCCCTCCCAAGCTCCCAAGCTCCAAACATGCCAGTACTCCGGTTTGTGCTGGAGACCACTCATTTACTCTTTTGTGAAATTGGGAGCAGCTTCCCATTAAAGGAGATCAGGGATAATTAGCAGCATTATTTTGACAAGCTGACTAGAGCTGTTCCCCTTCTTCCAGTCCTTGGGGGTGCTGGGGGTGGGGTGGATGGGAAGGGAAAGAAACAAGATGAAAGAGAGGTAGAGGGTGTTTAGAAGGAGGTGGTCATGCTTAGGAATTTTACATTCTGTAGCTACTAAATCTTTTCCCCTTGCCCTTCTCATATTGCTTATGAACTCATTTTCTACCATCACTTAAAGAGGTAAATGTAAAAGCTGACAATGAGAAAATAAGGCCTTCTTATTCTTAGGGAGCCAAGAAGATGGGGCGCACAGTGCCATGCTAACTAGAATTGAGTCAAGATTCTTCTCCAAGGTACCTGCTTAGCACTGCCCAGGATCTGGCCATTCATTCATCCTGTAGGCTAAGCTTAGCCCCATCCATAATAGATTATCATATCAAATCATATCATATCAAAGCCCCATCCACATCCTATCACCAGAAAGAAATAGAATGGGAGTTAATGTTGTTTGTGAATCTCTGCTTGGTGTGTGGAAGAGTATTAAACTCATTGCATGTGGTCCCAGGTTGAAACTACTAGAATATATTTACCCCATTATTCATTTATACTCCACAAAAAGATGATTAGATTTCAAAGTGATTTGATTCATTCTGAGTAAATCTCTCCATGGCTTCTCATTTCTCCTCCAAGTCTACTAGCTCCCATACTTGCTTATCGCTGGAATGTCCACACAGAAGGCAGATGTTTTATTTCAGTGTCATCATTTGAACGATTGGATATCGCATTAGTGATATGTATGGTGTGATGATGTGTATTTGAATTATTAGAACAGAGAATGGAGGGAATACTAAGGAATCATATTTTAAGAGTTTAAGAAATCTGTTTTGAAAACTACGCACTTCAGTGAGGTCTTAGATTATGAAGAGATCAATATGACCACTAAGACACTGAGAACGGAAAAGGTAAAAGAAACTTGGCAGTTATTCCAAAGAGGGCCAGAAACTCCTACTGGTGGAAAATGCTCAATTGCTCACTTGGTAACTCTTGGAGGTGGTGGGGGACACCAAAACTGCTAAGGACTTGAGCTAACATCTCCAGGAACCTTGCCTCCTTCCCCAGGCAGCTTTATCTTAGGGCTAGGGAATTCTTTTGGTTCCTTTGGTTAACAAACCCGGTGAGGTGCAGCAGTCCCCCTGCACAGGGCATGCATATTAAAGCTGACAATGCTTACAAATGTAAATAAGGGCAGATTGATTAGGAACAACATTATCGCTGGGAATGTACCACTCGCATGCATCAGCAATGAGGCAAATTGGGGGCAGCCTCAGTCCTGACCACCCAAGTTGAGTAGGCTTTTAGACTGGTTCCTCTTCCCTTTCTTAAAACGTTACAGAAACAAGACCAATTAGATCCTCAAAGTAATTCATCTCTGTGTATGAAGAAAGCAGACCACAGGGGAAGTGACTAGTGGGGGTGGGGAGATTAAGATAGCGCCTTTTTAGAGCCCAGACTGGTGATTGCGTCCTGGAACCCACCGGAGAATTTACAGGCCTGCCTGGTCCATTGTTTGAGATGCTGAAAAGTTAACCTAGTCAAAGGTGGGTGGGGGGTCCCGGGGTGTTGTTGAAAACGCCGGAGATCAAAGTTGAAAACGTTCAGGAATGAAGTCAAACCGGGAGAAAGAGTTGGATTGGTAAGAGCTTTGCCATCGAATGTAAAAACAGCTCCAGTCCCTAGAAGCGCGTCTGCATGAGGCAGTGGCGAGGAACCAGTTAGCCTAAGATGTCATTTCAGGGCTCCACAGTTAAATCGCTTTAATGAACTATAAAACAAACAAACAAACAAACTACACACACAACACAATGAACTTGGGTTAAAAATGTAAGATTTCTTTCCAAAACACTAAAGAAACTTGAAAAGACAAATATAGCATCTGTCTAAGGTTACTTGTCCAAGGTTACCTTGTCATTACAGCACGCCTCAGATATAACAATTAAGCAAGCAAACAAACAAAAACTATGGGTACCACTTCCAAGTCTTAAAAAGCTCGAGGGGCCAGCAGGAAAGGATTTGACTGAAATATCCGGGCTGTTTGTCAAACACAATAAAAAAAAGGCCAGGATTTTGCTCACAAACTAAACTTGCAGCGAGTGGAGTCCAGTCTCGCCGAGCCCAGGTTCAAGAAGGCAGCAGTGTCATTTGAACTGTGTGCCATTGGGCTTCCCTCTGGGCTGCTGCAAAGCAAAAGCAGCCTGTCCCGGCGCAGCACAGGGTCACGTGGCCCTTCGGAGCTCGGGGCTTTGGGGTTTCCGCGCCGCTCAGTCCTCGGGTCCCTTGCCCGATCTCGGGGACGCCGCTGACACTAAGTGCTCTTTGTCTCCATCCCACAGACCCATTGCCCCGTCCGGGACCCTGGGTGCGCAGGACCCGCTGGGGCCTCGGGCCGCAGCGCCTCCCAGTGCAAGTTGAGGGGGGAGAAAACTCGCGGGATGGTGGCGAGGCTTGGGTGAGAAGGGCGGGCGGGAGGAGGAAAGCCAAGGGCCTGAGGAGAGTTAAGGTGGGCCCAAATGAGGAGGAAGGAAGGAGGGAGGGAGGGAAGGAGGGAGAGAGGGAGGGAGGAAGGAAGGAAGGAAGGAAGGAAGGAAGGAAGGAAGGAAGGAAGGAAGGAAGGAAGGAAGGAAGGAAGGAAGGAAGGAGGGAGGGAGAGAGGGAGGGAGGGAGAAAGAAAGGAAGGGGAGGAATGAAGAAAGTAAAGAAGGGCAGAATGCATGGAGAGAAGGAAGGAAGGAAGAAAAGTAGGAAGGAGGGAGAGAGGAAGGAGGGAGAGAGGGAGGGAGGAAGGAAGGAAGGAGGGAGGGAGGGAGAAAGAAAGGAAGGGGAGGAATGAAGGAAGTAAAGAAGGGAAGAATGCATGGAGAGAAGGAAGGAAGGAAGAAAAGTAGGAAAGAGGGAAGGAGGGAAGGAAAGGAGAGGAGTCATGAAAAGGAAGGAAGGAAAGGAGGCATGGGGAGAAGGAAGAAAAGGAGGAAGTAAAGGAAGGAGGGAAGGAGGCATGGAGAGAAGGAAGAAAAGAAGAAAGGAAGGAAAGAAGACATGAAGAAAAGAAGGAAGGGAAGGAGACATGGAGAGAAGGAAGTAAGAAGGAAAGGAAGGAGGGAAGGAGGCATGGAGGAAAGGAAGAAAAGGAGGGAGGGAAGGAAGAAGGGAAGGAGGTATGGAGAGAAGGAAGAAAAGGAAAGGAAGAAGGGAAGGAGGCATGGAAAGAAGAAAGGAAGGAGGCATGGAGAGAAGGAAGAAAAAGGAAGAAAAGGGATGGAGAGAAGGAAGAAAAGGAAGTAGGGGAGGAAGGAAGAAGGGAAGGAGACATGGAGAGAAGGAAGAAAGGAAGGAGGCATGGAGAGAAGGAAGAAAAGGAAAAAAGGAGGAAGAAAAGAAGGAAGGAGGAATGGAAACAAGGAAGAAAAGGATGGAAGGAAGGAGGGAGGGAAGGAAGAAGGAAGGAAGGAAAGGAGGAAACGGAGGAAGGAAAGAAGGAAGGAAGGAGGGAGGGAGGGAGGGAAGGAGGGAGGAGACAGAGGGAGGGGACGGCGGGAGCCGCGTGGGCAACCCGGGTGGCCGGCGCTCGCAGCTGCAGTCACCCGGCCGAGCCTCCGCCGCTGCGGCTGAATGGGAAGGAGCCCGCGGCCGCCATTGGCCGGCCGCTGGTCTGGCACGCGCTCATTGGCCGACGTCAGGGGACCGGACCGCCTCCAGGAATGTACTACGGCGCGTCGGGCACGTCCGTCGGCACCGGCGGGGTGCGCTCCTCGCCTGGGCTCCCGGGAGGCCGCGCCTGAGACGTGGAGCCCACGGGGCGCCGAGGAGCGCGCCCACCGCCCTAGCTGTTCCACTGGGCCGCGCGGAGCCGGAGCTTAGGCGCTTAGCGCAGTCCCGAGTCCCCCCAAATTCCCGGGAGCGCGCCCGGCGCCCGCCAGTCCTGGGTCACGTGGTCGCGCGGGTCCCGCCTTCTCCCCGCTCCTCCCCTCCCCTCTGTCTGGGTTTTTCTTTTCTTTATTTTCTTCTTTTCTTCCTTTCCATTCCCTCTCCTTCCCCTTTATCAAGCCTTTCCCCCCTTTCTTTCAGTGAAGGCACACCGGGTGCATTTTAAAGCCCACCACCACCACCACGTTTCACTGTTGCTTGCTGCCGCCGATCCCTTACTTAGTTCAGCCCCGTTTCTTTTTTTCTTTTCTTTCTTTTAAGGGGAAAAATTAAAATTTCTAAGATGAACAGAAGAGAGGATCTGTAGATCTGGCATCTAACTTAAAGAGCAACTGCATAACCTGCAAAAGTAAAAATCCAACTCCACGGTCCAAAAGAGTCTCTTTAAAAATCCAAAGCGGAGCTGGTGTAGACAGTTGCCAGTGCCAGATCCATCTCTGAAAAGAGTCTCGTGTTTTCTTCCCCAATGGGAAGCAAACTCCTGGATGACACTGGCTTCAGTGTCCGGACAAATCCTCGCATCAGTGCACAGCTTGTTTAGAATGAATCTAATAGTATTCACTCCTCGTCACACTCTTAGGAAGCATAATAGAAGACTCACCGGTTTAGGGTTTAAAAAAAAAAAAACAGGAGGCCCTGTCTTATAAGAAATAATTTTTTTTTCTGGTTATTAAAAATATATTTTTTAATGTCACATGAAAATTCGAATAAAAGTGTTTCTTCTACCTCCACGAGATTGTTTCAGTGTCTGGAATATCAGTGAAAAGTGCCACGGTGGGGGGTTGATAAGGGGCGAGGGGGGGTTTAGCTGGAGGGAGCAAGTATTTTTAAGGGTGGCTTTTCCCAATCGCCCTGACTTTGGGACTTTAACTTTTCATTTTGTTTATCTTACTGCTGGGCGTTGTTTCGAAAAGTCTAAGTCTTCTCCTTAGTTAAAAAAGAAAAAAAAAGGAGGAGGAGGAAAGAAAAAAAGAAAGAAAGAAAAAAAATCTGGCACAGACTGGCGCACTATCGAACACCCTGTCATTATTGGTGCAGGCCTGGGAATTCAAGCCGGACCTCCCAGTATTCGCTGCAGCTTGAGGCCAAGGTGCTCTGAAAGGATTTTCTTTGAGGAATTTCAGAAACTGGTTAAGCGCTTTAAAAAAATAAATAACTTACACACACACGAACTTTCCCTTCTGGGTAGATGTGTGTGTGTGTGTGTGTGTGTGTGTGTGTGTGTGTGTGTGTGTGTGTGTGTGTGTGTGTGTGTGTGTGTGTGTGTGTGTGAGTGAGTGAGTGAGTGAGTGAGTGAGAGACGCAAAAGGCGCCTTACAAAAAAAAAAGAAGACACAGTTAAAAAAGAAAAGGAATCAGGGGTGGTGGTGGTGGTGGTGGTGGGGGAGAGCATTCCTTAATGGAAGGCTTGCTTGCGAGAAGCCTGGCGCTCCTAGGCTCCCCCTCCCTCCCACCCCCCCTAAGCCGGGGACGCACACTGGGGGTTGCCTACCTGGGTGGTCCCTCGACTTTGGTGAGCTGTTGCTAAGCAGCTAATAATAGTCATGTTTGCTGAGTAATTTCTGCCCTGGGCGAGCCAATCGCGTCGCGGGCAGCCGGGCCATCTGACAGCCCCGGGGGCGGGCGCTGCAGCCCTTTTCTCTTTCGCTCGCTCTCCCCCGCCGCCCCCTCCCCTCCTCCTCTTTCTCCAAATGGAGAGAGTTCTTTTTTTTCTTCTTCCATCTCCCTCTATTGAATCAAGGAGCTGCTGCGGCCGCCGCTGCCCGCTCGCTGCACACACACACGCACACACGCACACACACACAGCGCCGTGCCCAGGTCTGCGGGAGCGAGAGCGGCGGCGCGCGGTAACGGGGCAGAATGGTCCCGCGAGGCGGCGAGGACCCCGAGAAAGCCGCCGCGTCCGGGACCGAGCCGCAGTCCGAAGCCCAGCCGCAGCCCGAAGCCCAGTCGCAGCCGCAGCCGCAGCCGCAGCCGCGCGCTCGGGCACCGCCGCTGCCTCCGCTACCGCCAGCTCCAGCCGCAGCGGGAGCCCCCACGCCGGCGGCCGGGCTCGGGCGACACTGAGCCCCGCCGGGCAGCGGCGGCTCCACCGCGCGCGCGCTGGCCTGGCGAGGAGGAGGAGGAGGAGGACTCGAGCCGGCCGGCGGGGCTTGGCCGGCGCCTGCTGAAGCGAAGGGGTCCCGGGAGCGCGGGGCGGGGGGCGGCAGGGGGAGCTTCGGGGCGGCGGAGGGACGACGGGCCGCTCTTCTGCGCGCCGAGCTGGATGTGGGCAGCGGCGGCCGCACGGACCTCGGGAGCCCCGCGCGATGTGGCAATGGAAGGCGCTTGGTCTGACTCTCCGGCAGCAGCAGCAGCGGCCGCGGCGGCCGAGGCAGCGACGCCCGCCGAGTGAGCAGCAGCAGCAGCAGCAGCAGCAGCAGGTCTGTCAGCCCGAGCCCCAGCGTCCAGAGCCGGCGGCCAGCAGCGTCCTCGCCCTCGGAGCGCCCGGGCGCGTGGGGAGCCCGCAGCCGCGGCAGCGCGCCGGCTTGCCGGGGAAGCCTCGGTTCCCGCGGGGTCGCCGGCGGAGGCGGCGGCGGCGACAACATGGCCTCGGCGGCTAGCGCTGCCCGGCCCCTGGAGCGCGGCGGCGGCGGCGGCAGCAGCGGCAGCAGCAGCCAGGCCCCCGGCCGGCCGGCGGGCGGCAGCGGGCGACGCAGAAGGACCGCGGGGGTGCGCCTCGGTGCCGCCGCCGCCGCCGCCGCCGCGCTGGACCCGGACTATCTGCACCGGCCCAGCTACTGCGACGCCGCCTTCGCTCTGCAGCAGATTTCCAAGGTGCATTTCCCATTCTCTCCTTTTCCTCCTCCTCCTCCTCCTCTTCTAGCCCTCCTCTTCCTCTCTGCACTCGCCCCCCGCCGCACACAGCTCTCCTGGCCGAGGAGACAAGTGGGCATGGAGAAAAAAAATCATCAAAACCTTTTTCTTTGATCTGGGAAGGAAAGGGCTGTGTGAGATCCGCAGGGGGTAGAGGGTGAGGGTGTGTGTGTGTGTGTGTGTGTGTGTGTGTGTGTGTGTGTGTGCACGCGCGCCCTCCCCGGCTTGCCTTTCCGGAGCACGGGAAAGTGGTCCCCAAGACCCACCACCTCTCCTCCCGGCTCCCCCGGGCGGCCACCCCAATACCCCCCAGCTCCGCCACCTCCGGCTCTCCGGACCCCCCTATTTGCAGTCCTAACCGCCTGTAACGCTGCCACCACATTTCTTAACTTCTTGGAGGGGAAGGCGGAGTAGGGAGAGGCGGAGAGAAGGGGGTGCGGAATAAAGGTGGTTTCCTTTTTTGGCAGCCGGCTTTGCTTTTGTTAAGCATGAAATCTGGGCTCCCTTCGGGGTTCCCGGGCGAAGCGAGCATCTTCCCTCGGTCTCTCGGGTTCCTGAGCCGGCTCTCCTCGGAGCCCGAGGGGAAGGGGACGCTAGTAAACAGATTGCCACCTTAAGCGCGCCGCACGGCTCTCCCCCAGCGGCCGGGCTCATTGTGTTTACGAGGCTGGCTGCAATGTGTGGAATCCGGAGCTAGGCGCGCACCCAGGCTGGGTTGGGGCCCACTTGCGTCGTTCGGCATCGCTGCCGGGAGCCCCCCTGTTCCAAAGGGAGAGCGGGAAGAGACCCGCGCAAGCCGCTCCCTGGCGACCCCAAACTTGGGTGGAAGTCGTCGATGGCCGCCCGCCCGGCTGGCTACCTAATTCTCCGAACGAGCTCACACACCGCGGTGCAAAACGTGGCTCGGCTACCAGCACGTGAAGCGAAGCGTGGGCCGCGGTCACTCTTGTGGGACCGCGGTGTGATGCGATGCGATGCGATGCGATGCGATGCGCGGCTCCCCTCAAGCGCTCGTCCCTGCCTTGGCTGTCCCCGGGAGGAACTCCGGATGGAGCAGCTAGCTAGCTAGCTAGGCCGGTTTTCCGCAATGGGGCTGCTTCCTCGCCTGGGTCCAGTAGTCCTGCCCTTGCCAGGTCTGCTGCAAACAGTGGATGCTTTTTTGTGTCTGCCCGTCCCTGTGGCCTCCTTCCACACACACACACACATTGGGGGTCCATACAGACACACATTGGGGGGACGCCCCTGAAGTATCCCCTAGCACTGATCCCACGGTGCTGCCGGGCTTTGATTTGCAAGCCCTGCGACCCCTCACTAGGGCTCCCCCCGCCTTCCAGCACAGGGTCCCGGGTTCCCGGCCTGCGCTCATTCTCCTTGTGTGTGCTTCGTCCCCAGGGGAAGGCCACTGGCCGGAAAGCGCCGCTGTGGCTGAGAGCGAAGTTTCAGAGACTCTTATTTAACCTGGGCTGCTACATTCAGAGGAACTGCGGCAAGTTCCTGGTGGTGGGCCTCCTGATCTTCGGGGCCTTCGCCGTGGGGCTGAAGGCGGCGAATCTGGAGACCAACGTGGAGGAGCTGTGGGTGGAAGGTAAGGAAGGACGCCCCCAGCCCCCAACCGTCGGGATCCGAGGGGCCGGGGAGGGTGGATTTGTTGGAAACGCTGGGCCCCGCGCCAGGCTGCCCCACAAAAGCCGTGCTGTGAAGCACTTGGGGCGGGCGCGGGAGCCGGGCCCCACCGCGGGCGGACGGACGCGGACAGACCTCGCTCGGCTCGGCTCGGCTCGGCTCAACTAGCCCGCCCGCCCGGGGGCCGGCTCGGGCCCCGAGTGGCTGCCGGAGGCCGCGCGCCGCCCCCTCGCCTCTTCCGCTGCGCCTCCCCCCTCCCCACCCACCGCGTCCAAAGGGCTAGGAGGGGGGCGCCGGGGGCGGGGCCTGGCGCGGGATGGGGTTTGGGGGGGCGCAGGGTGGGGGGTGGGAGGTCGGAAGGGGCCGCCCCTCGCCGGGAGGAGCGTGCGCAGCCCTGCGGAGGCGGCCGTGTGTGTGGTCCTGTTTTTTGGACCGCTTTCAACTGCTGAGGAAAAAAACATTTGTCTCTAGGTACAAAAGGGGGGGTCGACTGACTGGGGGGGAGAAGCGCTTGAAAAAAAAAAAAAAGCCCAGGAAAGCACAGGCTTGGAACCAGCATGTTTGCAAAGTAGATGAATGTTTCCTTGCGGGTGGGGTGGGGTGGGGTGGGGGCGTCCTCTGTGGGATTATTCGCTGGTGGGTGAGTGGGTGGGTGGCGGCCAGGATGCTGTTTGCAAGCTGGGTGGGGTGGGGTGGGGTGGAAGTTGGGGTTTGGAAGGATCCTTCGCAGTGAGGGGTCCCAGGGCTTCCAGAGGTCTTCAGGCCTGCCTTTGTACACTAGTCCTCAATTTTGGGGGTTCCTACAGTCTTTTTCTATAAAGCCCTTGTGAATTTGAAGTAGGCCCCACTTTCTCCATCCTCGTTGGAACCCGTTTACATTCTTTTGGTGATACTGCTTATTGAATATTGGGGTGTCTTGTGTGGGCCTTTTTTTCTTTTCCTTGTTGCTGTTGGCAGTTTATTACTGATTTCTTTGCAAAGTGACAGTCTTATTACATAGAAACATAACTCATCAACATTACTACAAGTATCTCTTAAGCAGTGGAAAAGAAGAAAGCAGGTCATGATGTAGATATTGCCACCAAAATATCTGGAATATTTCTGTTTTCTTTTTTTTGTTTTTTTTTTGGTGGTTTTTGGGTCACACCCGGCAGTGCTCAGGGGTTATTCCTGGCTCCATGCTCAGAAATTGCTCCTGGCAGGCATGGGGGACCATATGGGACGCCTGGATTCGAACCGATGACCTTCTGCATGAAAGGCAAACGCCTTACCTCCATGCTATCTCTCCGGCCCCTGGAATATTTCTAATGAAAACTAAGATAAACTTTAGAAACCTAAAATGTATTGATGTAATTGCTTCAGTCACCCCGTAGCCGGTGCCCTAGAGTTTAGCTTGCAGAATGTTTTGCTGTTTTTTTTTTCTTATTTGTGAAGATTCGGCTTGCAAGTATATAGTAGAGTCTTTTGTTAATAAATGACTGTTTGGGGGCCCGGATAGTATGGAGGGTGAGGCATCTGTCTTGCATGTGGCTGGCCAGGCTTTGATCCTCAGCTTCCCATTATGGTACCCAGAGCCCACCAGGAGTGATTCCTGAGTGCCATGCCAAGAGCATCTCTGGGTGTGGCCCCCAAAACAGACAAACCAAACAAAGAAAAAAGTGACCTTTGACTAGTCACAATAATAGGACAGCGGGTAGGATGGTTGGCTTGCATGTGATTGACCTGGGTTCAAGCTCCACCACCCCAAATGGTACCCTAAGCAGTATCATCAGTGATCCCTGAGCATCAATGGGCGTGGCCTAAAACAAACAAACAAAAATGACTGAAATAATTGCCCAAATGAAAACAGAAAACATAATTGTCTTAAGTAACTTGATATTAATACAAAAATGTCTTTTGGATTGAATTCACATGCTAATTTACCTGAGCTCAGTGCTTCAATGCCTTTGTTAGGAAAAGAAGGCAATTTGGTGGGTTCTTCTGTTACACCTGGCAACAATGCTCCTGAGCACCTCAAGTGCCTATCACTGTCCTTGGATATTCTTGGTGACAGTGAAGTGTGCAGCTCTCTGTGCTGGAATTCAGACACAGAAACTTGGAGCACTGAATGAAATTGTACTGAATTTGAGATCCCAGGTAAAGTGGGCTGTGAAAGTTCAGTGGGAAAATGAGCAATGATGACAACAAAGGCTACCAGGCTGCCAAATTATAATATCTGGGATGAGAAGTAGCAAGATTTCCGAATTAGGGCTGCATGCTCAGACATGTGAATGTGCATCGTCTCAGAACCTAGGGCTGTATTTTGGGTGAATGAAGACATCTACAGATGTGGGGCCTGCACAGGTGATAGGACCCAATTAGAGTTGAGTGGCTTATGCTCCTGCCTCTGTCCATGTTGACGACTGCCCACGTAGGTCAAGATAAGGAGAAGGATGACAAAAGAAATCGGTTCATTTTTGAGCAAGATTTTTTAGTAGACTGTTGATGAATTTGAGACGTCATTTATTTTGGTAATCAGGCATGTTTCTAGAAGCAATTAAGTTTCCACATTGCCTGTGTCCAACTCTTATGAAAGGAGAAGTCAAGAGTGGCACATGGAAAGGAGTCCTTGTCCCACTTCTGGCCTCTGAGCTTCTTCCACTGTTATGTTTTGTCACTTTCAGTGTGGTTCATTGGTTCTCTAACCAAATGTTCTTTATATGATACTGTTTTTAACTGTTGAGTAGCAACCATTACAGTTCACAACTCAATAAAGTAGAAAACCAGTGTCCTTATTTTTATAGAATAATGTAATAAAATCATGTATTCATTCTTATAAAATATTTTTACATACGACAATTAATGGCTGACTTGCAAACTGTTTTAATAAGCAAGTAGATGCATCCAGGGAGGCTACCGCACCAGATGTATTACTTAAATTCAGTAAGGAGATTCTTGATTGTCATACAGTGAGTTTTCATCTTCATGTCAGCAATAAGGAGTATGGGCATTTGCATTCAGAATAGAATTCCCTTTTGTTTTAGCATATTGTAGATCAAGAGTAGCAGCTCAAAAATCAAGTCACTTCTCCACTTTATTTAATCTCAAGGAAACTCCTCATTATAGTGAGCAGAAATGTAAGTGTAATATGCATGGGGGTGTTGTACACTCAACAAATCAAGTGAAGAAGTTACATATATTTTTAGTTAAAGAGCATCAGTAGAGGCTGAGTGCTCAAGGGCCAGGTTGATCCCTAAGCACCTCAAAATGTATTCCTCATGCTCCCCAACATTCTTCCCCAGGACCCCAGCACAATTCAAAAACTAAACCTGGTTAGCTGAGCGTGGCAAAGCATGGATCCTGAACCCTCCTTAAACATTGTTTAGGAGTTATGTCTCAGAAGAAAAACAACTTCAAAAGAAAAATATAAGATTTTAGGGGGAAGGTCAATTTGGAAAAATGTTCTTTCTCCTTTAATTAAAAAATGTCTTGAGGACCATTTTACATTGGGGAGGGCAGATGTTTTGTATGTGGTCAACCCAGGTTCAATTTCTGGTATCCCATATGGTCCCCCAAGCACCTCCGGGGTGACACCTGACCATTGCCAGGTGTTCTCCCCTGGAAAAAACATAAAAAAAAATTAAGCATTAAAACAGAGACATTAAAAATACATTAAACATTAAAACACAAACATTAAAAGGGATGAGATGGGCTGTCATGCACAGTCATATGGCCATAGGAAATAGAATCACACTCACAATAGAATATATACTCCTGTGTATGATTTCAACTACCTCTTTCTGAGCCAGCCAACAAGTTAAATGCATCTATCTTTGATTTTTTGACTTAGCTACATTAAGTGGGAAAATGTGCTTGACTTTACAAATCAAGTCATTATAAAGATCAATAAAGTTAAGACAGTTTCCAGTATGTTGGGAATTGGGAGGGCAGGAAGGACTGGTTGGTTGCAAGTTCAGTACAGGGGTATAGCAGTGCCTGGGATTATTCAGGCCAGCCCTAGAATGTTCAGAGTTTCCCAGGTGGCAGCCTGGTAGCCTTTGTGCCGAGCTCATTCTGAGACTCCCATTTTTATGACATTGGTAATAAGACTTGGGTGTCTGGGACTGGAGTGATAGTACAGTGGTTGAACTATTTGCCATGCATGCAGCTGATCTGGGTTCAAATCAAGTCCTCAAGCATTGCCATGAATAATCCCTGAGTGCAGAAGTAATTTTTGAATAATATTTTCAATTAAAAAATGTCAAGATATATAATTTTCGTAACTGGACTTAGCAGGTTGGTGAAAGAAAATGTAAAATGCTGCAGTGGACATTTGGCATGGTTGGTATATATACCCATGGCAGTTGGTTGAGAGATGATGAATTATTGAAAATGCTTTTTCCTTCAGTATATGCTCAGTGCATTCCTGTCCTGGCAGGGAGATGTTGGGTAAAGGCCTCAGGGTCCCTGCCCTCCACAACCCCTATCTAAAAATATGTGAGACAGGGGTATTACAGGTTAAAACTATGTAGCCCCAGAATATGGTCTGTGGAGGATTGCTGACCTTCCATGCGGTTGAGAGCGTGCTTGAGGGTGCCTTAAGGCTGGAAGGTCAGCCTTATGTCTGAAAGGAGGCGGTATGGCTGCTGCTGCTCTTGCTGGCCTCTCTAGTGACTCTTAGTGCTGTTGAGCCTGGGGCTTACTTAGTGCAGGGAGCAGTGCTTGTATGCAATCTTGCTATTTCCGTCTTAGGTTTTTTTTTTTTTTTTTGGTTTTGGCTTTTGGGTCACACCTGGCAAAGTTCAGAGGTTATTCCTGGCTCTTTGCTCAGAAATCACTCCTGGCAGGCTTGGGGGACTATATGGGATGCCTGGAATTGAACTGGATTGACCGCATGCAAGACAAACACCCTACTGCTATGCTATTGCTCTGGCCCCTCCCTCTTGGTTTTCTTTGTGTTTCTCATCCTCTCATTTTTGAAGCCCTTACTCCAACCCTTTCTGTTTGTCTAGATTTCTCAGTGATATAGTGATGGTTTAACATTTGATTTTTCTCTTTGAACTGTTTAGTTATTTATTTTTCTTTTTTCCAATTCCCGTTATTTTTTTACTTTTCATGGTTGTGCTATATATTCTAATAGGTATTCTTCAGGTAGTATAGTATTTCATAAATATTCCTTTTAACACACCCAAATAATGGTAGAACTTACAGCACATTTTATCACTCTGTTCATCACTCAGACTTTTGATAAAACTGGTTTTTAGTTTTTATTTTTTTATTATCTTTATTTAAGCACCATGATTACAAAAATGTTTGTAGTTGGGTTTCAGTTATAAAAAAGAATACTCCCCCACTTCAACAGTGCAACATTCCCACCACCAAAGCCCCTATCTCCCTCCCCCCCCCCCAACCTGTATTCGAGACAGGCATTCTATTTATCTCACTCACCACCATTGTCAAGATAGTTGTCAGTGTAGTTATTTCTATAACTGCACTCACCACTCTGGTAAGCTTCATACCATGGGCCAATCTTTCCAGCCTATTGTCTATTTCATATCGATCGTCTCTGGGTATTATTACAATATTGTCTTTTATTTTTCTTAAATCCCACAGATGAGTGAGACTATTCTGTGTGTGTCTCTCTCTCCCTCTGACTTATTTCACTCAGCATAATAGTTTCCATGTCCATCCATGTATAGGAATGTATTGTTTAGGTTTTTTTCTTTTATTACTTTTGTTGTTTAGTCCCTGGCTTCCTTGACTTCAAAGGGCCAGGCTTTGAAATGAACTCATACTGCCTTATTGCTCAGTTATTAATGCCTCTGAAGACCAGAATATTCTGAAGACCAGAATAAATGGGGGAGGACCCAAGTTATAGATTTAATTTGGGGGATTTTTGGGAGAATAGGGTGAAGCCACACCCCTACTCTTAGCTCTGTACTCAGGGATGAACCCTGGTGGGGCTTGGGATCCCACATGTGATGCTTACGTAGGATCAGTCACATGCAAGGCAAGTGCTTCAAGCTCTGTACTCTATCATTTAACTTTCTAAGAGTTATGTTAAAAAAAATATATGTTTGATTGCATATGCTTCCAAGTTTGTACTTTGCTAACATTATATCTTCTACAGCTTTAGCTGGCACTCACTGTTTTTTTTCACTGTTGGCACCTGGGTATCCCAGGCTGGGTCGTTCGCAGTGAAGCTATTTGGCAGTGTCCTAGATGCCAGTAGTATTCTCCCACTTGGAAGCATCAAAAATGCTTCTCATCACTGCTTGATGTGTGTGTTAGAGAGATGTGTAGACTAGGCCCATTTGACAGTTTCTAGAGATTCGGATGTTAAGATTGTTGCTGTGTGGTACAGATGGGAACCTTCATTTTAATAGAGTATGCCCATTTCCTACCTTTGCTGATCCAAATGACTAATTTTGTTTCATGCTAATAATTCAATATGATGATTTTTCCATAAAATGATACTGAATATCAAATGCCATGGCAGTAGAGAGGGGGCTAGAAATAGACACAAGGAAAGCCATGGAAAAAAACAAAATACATTGTATTTGAATAGTTTGTTTTCTGGACTCCCCCCACCCCCACCCCTGGTGTCTTAACTGCAGAAAGACTGTTGCTCTTCAGACACAGTCTGCTGTGCAGTTTTTTAGCAAGAATGTGACTGTGAAAACAAGCTCTGCTAGACTGTTCATGTGGAAATCACGGAGCTTCCTGGAAACCCTCCCAGTACTTCACATTAGCTCTTTGGTGGTCCTCCACCCTGAGTGTGGCTCTCACTGCCCACTCTCCCCTCAGGGCCCTTCCAGAGCAGAACCCCTGGCAGCTGAAGCATGCTGCCCCAGGGCTTTGCTCCCACTGCAGGGCCCTCACCACCTCCACTGCTCTGGACTTTTTCCAGATGCATTGTCAGAGGGGGGTGCACTTCTTTTCTACTCTTGTTTCCCACCCAGTTTTTCAAATGAAGGGCACAACTTAGCAGGACACAGTCATGCATACATAGCCAGGGAGAAGCACTTGAGTGGGGGTTTTCTTTTTTTCATATTTGGAAAAAGTCATTGACAATAATTGCTTTAAAATGACAGAAAGTGGGGCCGGAGAGATAGCATGGAGATAAGGCGTTTGCCTTTCATGCAGAAGGTCATCAGTTCGAATCCGGCTTCCCATATGGTCCCCGTGCCTGCCAGGAGCAATTTCTGAGCATGGAGCCAGGAGTTTCCCCTGAGCACTGCCGGGTGTGATCCAAAAACCACAAAAAAAAAAGTAAAAAACAAAAATGACAGAAAGTCCCAGTGCCTGGCCAATGCGCTGCCAGCCCAGAAGATCACCCCAGACTCTTGCTAGCTTCTCTTGGCCTGCTGAGAAGAGCAGTTTAGGGTCTAGTGGGGGTACTGAGGTGTCTGAGCAGTGCTTGTCCTGTCCTGGTGATGACTTCCAACTGGAGGATCCACTTGTTTGGCCTATTCTCCATAGCTGATGAAAGATCAGCACTGGGCAAGAGTGGAAACCATCAGGTGTGCACAGTGCCATATTTGTATTTTCTCGGGTTCACCTTTAAATTTTCCTAGGGTTTGCCCTTGCGGTGACCCTGAGGCCTGGGCAACTCAACTGGTCTGACTCCCTCCCCTCCTGCACTGGGGAGGCCCTGATTTCTCCCCTTGACATCATCACACCTCTGCCTAGTTTTTGTATCCGAAGAGTTGTCTTTTTTTACTGGGTGGGGAGTGTGTGTGCATGAGTGCAAGAGCATATGAGCAAGTGTGAGCTTGTGAATGTGTTTTTGAGCATATATATGCATATGCGTGTAAACGTGAGTGCGTGGGTACAAGAGCATGTGAGGAAATATGTGACTGTATGAGCGCATGTGTATATATGTGTGAATATGAATGCATGTGCATATGTGAGTATGTCTGGTTTTAAAGTATTTTTTAAAGGAAGTATGGAAATACCTTTATCTTAAAAGAGACCAAATTTCATAGAGGGTATTTTGGAGAAATAAATAGAATTTTAGTTCATCACTCTTTGTTGTCATTTTGGGTGGCCATGGTTAGTCACATGCAGGACACTGTATTTTAAACCCTCATTCTCTCTAGTCCCCCTTTCTCTTTTTTTCTGAACCATACCCAGTGGTACTTGGGAAGTTTGGTGCTTTGTGCTTCTAAATCCTATCAGTGCTTAGGGTATTGAAGTGGTCTCAGGAATCAAATCCAGAGCTCCTATATGCAAAGCATGTGTGAGAGATTTCCTAAGTGATCACTCTGTAGGATTGTGTTTTCATGTTACTATGACCTCTGCCTGTCAGTGGCTTCCTGAACTCTTTGCTCTTTCTCTCCCCTTTTCCTTCCATCCACTTCCAAACTACCCAGGAAATTTGCTTCCAGGGGATCTAGCATGAAATTTGAAATGGCCTTAAGTCTGTTTGATTGCAAGTATCGGCAAGAAAGTAGAAAATGTATTATTTTAAGTCATCTGTGTTGCCATTACTAGTTTCTATTTGCATTCTTAAATTCTTCTCTGGGTGAGGGAACTTGGGGAATATCTTCAGATAATCCCAAGAGGGAATGACCCTTGGGACGTCTCTCCCCAGTCATGTGTTTATAACAGACATTTGGAGATAACCTAGAACTCATTGACAGGTGGGGTGGGAAATAAATCTTGGTTCACCTTCTTAGATATGTGAGATCTGGAGAAATACATAGACCAGTTCTGAGATGGTAAGTGAAAAGTAAACCTTTTTCATGGCTGTCATTGGCCAAGATGTGACTCTTACCAGAATTAAAGAGAACAGGAATCTTGCTTACAAAGGGAAAGGACCACTGTCCATATCCAGATGTGTGCTGGCACCCTGAAAAATGGTGTACCAACCTGAACGGGACTAGTGATACCCTAGTGACAAAGCATCTTATTCAGAAAAGGAATCTCAACTTTATTGGATTTTCAGTCAGAACTTTCCTAAGGCCACCAAAATAGAACCATTTTTATTATTGTTCTTAGCACTCAAATTCTGAATTTCTATTTTGGATGCTATATGATAGTACTGTTAATAATGTTAAATATATTTCCCTCTCAAATTTGATTTAAGTTTTTGCTGTTTCTATGTTAATTTGTTTTTCTTAAACCCATGATATCATATGTCTAAGTTTGACCAAAGTAATTAGCTTACAGATCAATAGGCTGCTGCCATTGTGGAGTTACTTGACAATTGTAGGGACATTTGGGAATTTGGTGCACAGAAAAATGCATTTTCTCTTCAGTCCTTTCAAAACTAGGAGTGTCCTGTGGCATTTGGGGATTAGAGCACGGCTATCACAATTCTGTGTGGGCGAACTCAATGGTAAGTGGTCAGGTATGTGCTGTTGAGTGACAAACCTGCTGCTGAAGAAATTTCTCATTGAGGCTGGATTTTTTAATCCAGAAATCAAGTGAGAGTTGACTTCAGCAGTCCACACTACATGTGGCTGCCCCTAAAGCACTGAATGAAGGCAAGGCTGGTGAGTTGTGAGCCGCTATCCTGCTAAACAAGTCTAAATTTATTCAACCTTTAGACTAAATGGAAATAAATGGCAAGCAGTCTTTCCCAGTTGATTAACTTATTCATCTAGTGATGGAACAGATATGAAAGTGAAAGGATCTACAACTGAGCCTTTCCCCCCTTAAATCCTGGCTTCGGGGCTCCTGACCCATACTCCCAGATTTTTTTTTTTTTTGGTCACACCTGGCAGCGCTCAGGGGATACTCCTGGCTCTATGCTCAGAAATCACTCAGGGGACCATAAGGGATGCCGGGGATTTGAATCACCGACCTTCTGCATGCAAGGCAAACACCTTACCTCCATGCTATCTCTCTGGCCCCAATACTCCCAGATCTTACCACCTGGTCAAGTACTGCTGTGTACAGGCAGGACCCTCTCCCCGATTCAAGAATTGGAGGATGGGACCAAAACAATAGTACAGCGAGGAGGGCACTTGTCTTGCATTCAGCTGATCCAAATTCACCTGTGGATCCCTAAGCACTGTCAGGTGGGACCCTCCAAGCAAAAAAAGAGGGGGACATGTAGGCTAATAGGAAGAAAGCTGGGGTCTTCACAGCAGTAGTTTAAGATAACCATGTACTTTGCCCTCTATTGTCCTTTAGACTGGAAAGGAGAGGTCAGCTTCCTTGGGGACCCCCTCCCTTCTCTTCTGAGAAAGCCCCATTGGGTCAGGCCCTTTTGTTTGTGAATCAAAGATGAGTCACTATGCCTTGTGGTATTGTAGAGTTTTAAGTGCTCTTCGAGGTCTGTCTCAGCTTCTAGTGTTAAAGCATTTCAGCTTTTTTGGGGCAATCATTTGGAGAATAAAAAGTAGCCTGGTGTTCCAGTGCCCCTTCTGGTGCTGTCCCTGCATCTGGCAAGTCTCAGTGCCTGGGCCTTCACTCAGGCCACGCTACACCAGCAGTGCCTAGTACTGGCACCACTCAGGTCCAGGCCACGAAAAATGAATTAGAAGGCATTTCAGAAAAAGGGGATTTACACTTAGATTTGGGGCATTAGCCAAGTAACCCAACAACATTTTGATTTATACAACATATTTTATAGAGTGATATCTGGTAAACATTGCTTGAAGACACTAACGAAAAAGCAGAAATTTTGAGATTTAAAAAATATACAGACTTCTTGATACTCTCTTTTTCTTTCCCACTGCTTAACTCTTTCGGATTCTCCATTCCTTTCCCCCCTTATTTTCTGATCGTCTTTGCTCCTTTAGTGGAAAAGTAAGAAAAATTAACAAAATATATGTAAACATCACCTTATGTCCTTTCAAGTATCTAAGGGAGAAGATAACATAAAGAGTCTCCATCACTGTAAGAAATTTTCGATTATTTGATTTTTCTCCTTTGGTATATTATGATGATACATCTTTAAAAATGATAAGTACAATATCATTTTAGTTCACACATGATCCAGAAAGGGGGGAAAGCACATTTAATACCTTGCTCAATTGCAGACAAAGCTTGCCATCTGAGAGAATTGGGATTAGGGCTAAATATCTATTAACTGCTCTTTCTAGACATTTGTGGAATGGGATGACCCTATTTTTCCTTTTTTTTTTTTTAATAGGCTACAGTTTCACATGGCTCCCCAAAGAAATCTCCCCCCTTTTGTTTCCCACACCAATTGATTTATCATTTTGCTTGCAAGCAGATTCAGAATGTTAGGGCAAGAACACACTCACTTTTTTCTCGTAACTTTTTTGTTGCGGACTGAAACCAGTTGACTTGAATAAATTTTTCTGAGGTCTGAATGTAGCCAGCAACGTGGAAAAATCTTGCCATTCAGGGCTGTCTGAATGTACATTTCAGCCACACAGTAAGCTGCATTGGTAGGCACTGGACTGCTAAATACAACCATTTTTCGCTGCAGCGCGTTGGACAGGTGATTAGCATAATTAGCTATACATATGGTAATACTGAGTGTGTTAATGCCAGCTGCGGTGTAAAATTTATGTCAGGGCTCTGCAGGGCTGTGCGAGACCATTGTCTTCCAATGCAGGTCAGGCCGCCAGAGCTTACCTCCTTTTCTCTTTCTGGTGAATACACCAAACAGAAGAGAAAGACAGAGAAATATAACAGATAAGGCTTTGATGGAACAGCCCAGTTCTGTGCAAGAGAGAATATTCTGTGAAACACACACACACACACTGGCACTTGCACGCGCATACTAGTGCGCATGCGCACATGCACACAGAGTTGCAGAAATTTCATGACTTTCTACAAATTGTGTTTACTTGTACAAAATCAAAGTTGTCTGGTCACTGCAAGAGAGGTGACCAGCAAAGAGGGGCTTGAGTGGATGAAGGGGCATGGGAGAATCATGTTTGGAGACTGCATTTTTTCCCAAAAGAAGCTAAGAGTTGTATTTCTCTGTTATCTTCTGCACCCTCTACTCCTTTTGTCTACTCCACATGAAGGGGGTGGACCCTGCTGGAAAGGGTAAAGTTTTTATTTTTGGGGGAACAAGAAATCGGTTTCTCTTGAGGTGTTATTTTTTACTCTGAATGTCAGAAAGCCCCAATAGTTAGCCCCAAGTTTCTTTTTATGGATTTAGTAAAGGATTTGAAGCTTTTTGGCGTGTTTTTCTGGGGCAGCTGGACCAACCATTCTATCCTTCCACCTGTCTCTAGATCAGTGATATTCTTTAGAGCTTGGAAAATAATCACAGTGTCCTTGTACAGAAGGAGGCAACCGTCATTCCAGGTTCATGGCCTGGGAAATACAACCTTGGGGGATTTATTGCTATACTGAGTTCCTGTGGTGTGTTTTTTGTTTAAGTCAGGGTTTTCTGCTACCTCCCCCCCCCTCCCCCGTCCTTTTTTTTTGGTTGGTGGCTTTAAGATGTGCTGATGATGAGACTTCCTACTGATCCAAAGTGTTCTTTTGCATTCATTGGCCCTGAGTCCAGCTCACCCAGATGGCAACAAATGACTATGCATCTCTATGCAGGACATCCTGTATTCTGCAACTCAGGTGAGCAGAGAAGGTGCATGCTTGAGGCAGATGGGACCATGCTGGTTCAAGGGCCTCAGCAGGTGTCCTTCCCCTCCAGAGCAATGAATCACTGTGGGGAGTAACCCCATTCTAGGACCTGAGGAATATAGAGTAGAGAGGGCTATAGTCAGGGCCAAGAGACTGGGTCTAGATCTGCTTTTTGCTTTTCTTTGTCTTTTTGTTCAGACCTGGCTTAGAATTTCTACCGTCCAAAACTACACACTGGTCTGGGCTTCTTAGGTCCTTCCTCATGGACCTTCACCTGCTGCTTTTGGTGATCTGTGGCCATGGTCATGCCCTGGGCAGATTGTGCACCCTGGTCAGGGTGAGTGCACTCTGTCCTGCCCTGTAGGCAGCTGGGGTCCTCAGCAGGCTCGCCCCAGCCCTAGGCTAGCAGGACAGGGTAGGGTCTCCTTGGGGACAGGTGAATCTGTACTTCGAGCCATAGGCAGAACTCAGCCTGACTTGATGTTGTACAACAGCTCCAGGACAGCCACTCAGAGGAAACTACCCTGGAGGGAACAGATGGTTCCAGCAAACAGGTGGCATGGGGGCTTGTGGCGGGCAAGTTTGAGCCCCCAGATTTTCTCATGGGCCTGGCATCCTCAGGGAGGGCAGAGATGTGCCCTGCTCCTCCCTGGTGGGGGAGGGCTGCAGATCAGACTCATTTTGTGGAGGCAAATTCTCTCTGGGCTATTTGATTTTAGCATTTTCCCATGGCAACATTCGAGGCCACAATCCCACACGAAGAAAAACAGCTCAGAAGCTTAAGCAGCAGTTGGCTAGTCATGAATAAAAGAGATGGTGGAAGAGTAGCTAAAATTCACAGCCACATGAGTTTTCAGCCAATTGCCCAAATTAGCAAATCTTTCTCTTTTTTTTTTTTATTTTAGAAAGTGCTAATAATTTGCAGTTACTCTTTTTTTTTTTAATCACCTTCACAGTAATGAATCTCAGCATTAACTAAAAGGGGGGAATCTCTTGAGGCTTTTAGATAATTCATGGGATTAATCAAATGCAAATGCTACACTTGCATATATACACACACTCCATTTTCCTAATTGGACTCTGAGTGGGTACTTTTCAGACTGAAAGGGTCATTTGTTTTGACTGATTGACTTTTGTAGGCTTTGGGAAGAATTAATATCTGAGACAGATACTGCCTGCTCCCAGAGCTCTGTACTGTAGTTGTTTCTCACTAACAACCCCTGCACCAAGGTGCCCTTGTGCTTGGAGCTCTGAGGTACTGCTCAGCAGGCAGTATCTCCTGAGGTATCTTGAACGTTTCTGGGAAAAACTTTACTTTATCATCTTTAAGTGGATCTCACTCCGCTTTCTTTGATTTTTTGGCACTATTGCCACAGACCTTTTGTGAAGTTTCATGCAAAAGCTGTGCCTTCTCAGGCTACAGGCACCAGCCAGAGTGGACATGCCTGTATGTCTAGTCTTGGCTTCCATGCCAAGACCCCTTCCCTTGGTCCTGGGATGGAACCAAGTCCCACTTCTGCAGAGCCTCTACTTGTTGGAAAGCCATGATGTAAGGTGATGTGATAAGATGTAGAGAGGGAAGAACCAGAGCTTGAAGAAGAGATTCTGAGGCCAAAGTATTACACACAGCTAACATGGTTCGATGGATCTGGGCTTTGACACTCCCCGCAAAAGAAAGGATTTCTTTTAAACAACTGATGCACATGGGGGTTCTCCCCCCTCTTCCTCCCCTTGCCCCTTTCAGAGAATTGGTTTAAATGGCAGATTTCTGGAAAACAAGATAGCAAAACAAGAAAACTGCATCTCAGTAGTGAAAACTGGGAGCAGCTTTGATATTATTGAGCTTTCAAAGTACCATTTTCAGGAAGAGGCAACTGTTGGTGCTCAAGCTTACTCCTGGTTCTTTGCTTAGGGATCACTACTACCTTTGCTCAGGGGATAATTTGGGATACCAGAGGTCAAACCTGGGTCAGCCACTTGCAACACAAATACTCAAACTCAATTTACCTGGGGGCTGCAGGAGGCAAAGTTGGGGTGATCCTTGAGTGCAAGTCAGTAGTAAGCCTTGAACATTGGGGGGTGTGACCCAAACAACTAAAACAAAACAAAACAAAAAAGATTCCTCTAGGGCAGGGCCACAAAATGTTGTACGGAGGGCCGTTTGCAGCTCTCGGGCCTCGAGTTTGAGACCCTGGCTCCACCAGCTTTACTATAGCTCTGGCACCCAAAAAGTACATTTTTTATTTTATAACGTATCTCAAAGAAAGCTTAGAATAAAAATTATACAAGTTCCCTGACATTCCATATGGTCTTCCAAGCCTGCCAAAAGTGGGTTTTGGCACATTCAGGGAATGCACAATCAGGAATAAACTCTGAGCACTGACAGGTGTGCCCCCCTCCAAAAAAAAAAAAAAAAAACCCTCTTCATTCCTGGCCCTATCCTCAGCACAGAAGCCCCTAGGCTCTAAACTGATAGGCCATTTCTGGCATCTCTTAGCAAGTACCCTTAGATACCTGTTGCTCTTTAACACCTTGATGCCACTGCATGTCACCAGTGGCTCACATGTGAGCATGGTTTAATTCATACAAATTGCAGCAGCACTGACATCTGAGTTTGGTTTGGTTTGGTTTGGTTTTTTGGGCCACACCCGTTTGCTCAGGGGTTACTCCTGGCTAAAAGTTCAAAAATTGCCCCTCGCTTGGGGGGACTATATAGGATGCTGGGGGATCGAACCGCGTCCTTCCTTGGCTAGCGCTTGCTTACCTCTAGTGCCACTTCACATCTGTGTTTTTTTGTGTTTTTTTTTTTTTGTTTTGTTTTTGGTTTTTGGGCCACACCCGGTGACGCTCAGGGGTTACTCCTGGCTATACACTCAGAAGTCGCTCCTGGCTTGGGGGACCCTATGGGACCCCGGGGGATCGAACCGCGGTCCGTCCAAGGCTAGCGCAGGCAAGGCAGACACCTTACCTATAGCGCCACCGCCCGGCTCCCAGACATCTGTGTTTTAAAGAGGTATTCTCAGTGCTGATTTCATGTTTCATACTGAAGGAATAAATTAAGTGATGTCTGCTTAGTTCACGATTAAGGATCTGGTATATCTTATGTACATTGTTCGTCTTTATACCATCTTAAGAAATTGATTGGGGATCACACATAGCAGTGCTTAAGGGTTGCTCCTGGGCCAGTTCTGAGTTTTCTGGTGTGACTCCCATAGGTTCAGGGGACTGTGTTGTATCAGAATGGAACACAAGACTATCTGCACACAAAGCCCCAACTTCATTCCTTTGAATTAGCGCTTTGGTCCCAGCAATAGGATTTTTTAAAATCCCACTTTACAGAAGTCATTGGGGTTCCATTGTCTCAAAGATACCCCAAAAATCTTTGTGGGGCTAGAACCCAAGTCTTTGTTTTCTTGCTTCCTGTTGAGGAAGTTTGCCCTGACATACTGAGGCCTGGGCAGCATATTAGCAAACCAGGAGAGAGAGAAAGGCCACAGCCAGATAGCACCACTGGTTTGAGAGTTAGAGGTCCCAGTTTCCTGTGGCAATGTTTCTCAGTCCTGTTGAAGGATTTTGCTCTTAAGTTTGTGGCCCATGGCTGGCAGTGCCCAGGAGTTGTTCTTTACTGCTGCAGAGAGAGCCTGGTGGCACTAAGGTCCAAAGACAAATGCAGATCGAGAATCGTTTAGCTCCTGGACTATTGGTACTCTGAGCCCAAAGATGTTATTTTTGTTGCTTAAAAACTCCCCCTCCACCATCCCCCACTCCCGAATTCAGGAACATGCTTTATAAAAACTAACATGCCTACAGTAACTGTTACAGGCAGGCAGTTTTTCAGTTCCACATCCACCACCAGCATCCTGCCATTTCTCATGGCCTGGTCTGCTCCCCTCACACCACTTTGCCAAGTTTTTGAGAAGAACTTTATTAGAGTTTGGTCACAGGTTTATAATAGTGCTTATAGCTTGGTGTCGATTGTAACCTCACAATCCACAGAACCCTTAATCTGTGATCCCTGCCACCTCCCATCTACCTCTCAATCTTGTAATCTGAGTTATGTAATTCAGGATCAAGGGTTTGCTGTCATTTGAAATCATCCATTCCCTCACCTTGTTTCTCTGTGTACCACAGATGGGGATTTATTCCTCTAACTTACTTAAGAGAGGACTGGCTCTAGTTCCATCGAGTTGTAACAAACCATGAATATATCTTGTCTTGTGACTGCTTAGTATTGTGTGTATGTATACATACCATGGCTTCTCCAGCCACTGATCTATCCTTGGATGTTTGCAATGTTTCCATACTCTGGTTATTGTACTAAGTACTTCAACAAACATGGGTGTGCCTGTCTTTTCAAGTGAGTGTTTTTGCATTTGGAGTTTGGGGTAGAAACCAAGAAGTGGGATCGCTGGGTCATTTGAAAATGCTATTTTTCTGAGAAATTTCCTTTGACAAAGGCTGTTGTTCATAGAGGTTTGTTGTAATTCTGTTGTTAAAGTTGCTGCATTTGGAAGAAGGAAAAGAACAGAATAGGATTTCAGAATATGAGAATAAAACATGCTATTTTTTGCATATAGCTTATTTGTCACCCAGAACCTAGTAATTACTTTTATCTTAGTTTCCCCCTTTTTATTACTTGTCTTTAATTATGCTCATTCCAGAAAAATTAAGAAGTTGTAAATAGATTAGTCTCCAATATAAACAGGTAACTACTTTCTATAAACCATCATATCCTTCCAGTAACTGCCCATACATGACTGAGTAGACTTATGGGCACATCACAAACAGTGGATCTTACTGCTCATTCTGTCCAGTAATAAAAATGATGTACTGCCTTTTGGTAAGGTTAGATTATTTTTTAAAAATTATTCAAGAAGAAATGAGACAGATCTGGAGTAAATACCCTGCCCTACAATGCAGCTCTCATTTCCTGTTCTTTAACAGCAGATTGTGTGGGCTTTATCCCAGTGCATGCAAGATAATTTCCAGCTTCAGACTGTCTCACTCAACTGTGATTTAGTGTGGACATTTGCTGGAATAGCATAAGTCAGATCAGCTCTTTTCAGAGGGGTCTGTTTCTGGTAGATGGTTCCAGAGAGTGATTTGCCTGGAAATAGTGACATCAGGCTCTGGGAACATAGTGTAGTTTATGATACAGATAAACCTGAGAAAGAGTAGAGTAGGTTCACCCTGCAACCCCATGGATGACATAATAGTGCTTTCATGCTGTTGTAGCTGCCTTTGCCTACTTCTCCCTGCAGCAGGCCAAATCAGAGGGCTTTGCAGTTTTGCAGCACCCAGTGCAGGTCCCATCTATCCATTAATGCTACTATCACCATCCAGAATTCCTTCAGGGTATTTGTCTAGCCAGAATATTCACTTGTGTAGTTTCTTCACTGGCCTGTGCACTTTGTGTATCGGAGACTATATTAGTCTCATCTACCACAATCACTCAAACTTAAAACATCACCCTTGAGTCTGCATAAGCAATCTAACTTGGAGCTGCTGAATCAGTTTGCACAAGCATTGATGCTGGTTATAGCGATATACTTAAGTCAGAGTAAAAAGAGTCCACCTCATAGGTGAAGTATATTTGAAGGACTCAAAAAAGGGGACAATGATTGATTGATGAATTGGTAGAATACACTCTTGGAGGCTGAGCCTTTAAACTTTAGATCTCTATTCTAGTGTTTTATTCTCTGCTCTTTTTTTTTTTTTTTTTTTGTGGTTTTTGGGTCACACCCGGCAGTGCTCAGGGGTTATTCCTGGCTCCAGGCTCAGAAATTGCTCCTGGCAGGCACGGGAGGACCATATATGGGACGCCGGGATTCGAACCGATGACCTCCTGCATGAGAGGCAAACGCCTTACCTCCATGCTATCTCTCCGGCCCCGCTCTGCTCTTTTCTAACTCTAGCTAGTCTTGTCTTGGTTAAACCTAATGGTCACATTAGCAAAAATCATACTTAGCATATTTCAAAGATGCGGTAGAGTGGAAAGGTTTGCAATTCTGGATTTAAAACACATTAAAGTGTATGTTATTTGATGTATTTAAAATTATACAATAGTCACATTATGAAGTCCCTGGGGGTAGTTTTACATTTTTAAAAAATAGCATAATTTCAAAGATGAGGGACTTATGCATCAAATAGTTGATCCATTAAAAGGTTTGTCCAGAAGAATGTGGTCATTCTCACTCGCATTTGATTTTTATTTTGTTTGCATGTCTCTTTTCTCTGCTTTATATTGTTTGTTTTGCCTCTTGGTTTTCATCATCTGACATTTTCAACTTCAGTAAAGATAAAGGAAGCCTTCATTCTTTATTTCAATGCCTAAAAAGGTAGAAATACATAGATTTAAGGCATTGATGTTGGGTAGCAACAGAAAAAGATTGTTTGGAAGGCCAAAGAGGTATCTCTAGGAGGTGTCTCCAGGGCCCGAGGCCACGCATTGCTCCAAAGTGGAGGACCCAGCACTGTGGGGGAGTTTCTGGTCTGGAGTACCTGTGATTTTCGGAAGTAATCATCTGACAACTGGCTTTTTAGCCTCAAATAGCCTCTATCTCTAGCAGCTGTGGGTGAATCGTGGGACCACAGGGGATGCCAGAAATCAAACCTGGGTCCATCCCATGTCACCAGTGTGCAAGGCAAATACCCTATCGCTGTCCTATCACTCTGGCCCCTTCAGGACACCTTAACACTCTTTGGGAAAGCTTATTGCATTATGTAATTTTATCTGCTGTTGCCACTTTGGCCATTTTACTGGCTTGATCGCCAGATCACCAGGGAGTTTTTCTAAATTTTCTGAGTTGAATGCTTAGAAATAACTCCCTCCTCCCTGTCCCCTTTTTCTCTGGTATCTGGCATCTGCTCACCTTAGATGTGTCATCCTGTGAGCCTAGGCACCTCTCCTGTTTTTCTTTTTTTTAGTTTTGGGCTACATCCAGCAGTATTCAGAGTTTACTCTGGCTTGAGGTCAGGAATCACTCCTGGTAGGGCTCCAGGAGCTGTATGGGATGCAAGGAATTGAACCCTGGTCAGCTGCATGCTAGGAATATGCCCAATTCACTGTACTATCACTCCAGCCCCAGAACTTGTTTCTTATGCCGGGCATTAATTGCTTTCTATCCTGCCTCTTCTAGAACATGCCAACAACCTTGCCCCTTCCCGGTACTTACCTGCCCAAACCAAATGTTTGTCTCCAGATACTAATCTTGAAGACAGAGGATTCCTCCTGGCTATAGATCACCGGATCATAAATGGGTTCCATTCTGATAAACTGTAGCTGATAGCCTGCTTTTCAGGAATGACTTTACAAACCATTGAGATTCTGGGTGGTGGGATGTCTCTCTCTTCCCTTTTCCTCCTTCTCTCTCCTCCCTGTCTCTTCCTTTTCTCTTCCTTTCTCTCTTCCTGCTCAGCCCTATACAGCCTGCTGCCCAAGACCTCATTTGTTGTCCTGTACCGCCACTTTCCCATTCAGACTTGTGCCCTAGCAAATTGGTCCTGCCAGCCTCCCAGCCAGAGCAGCAACCTCCTTTGTTTTATCTAAAAAACATAATCTAAAGATTGGAGTGCTAATACAGCAGGTAGGTCACTTGCTTTGCCTGGGTTCAATCCCCAGTATCCCTGGAGATAAGCCCTAAGCACCACTAGATATAGTCCAGAAAGCAAGCAAACAGTAACCATAATGCACAATTCAAGTGCAGCAGACTCTGGGTCATCTAGAGAGATGGCACTTAGCTGTCCTGGCTGCTGACCAGGTAGGGCTGAGAGGTACCCTTGAAGGCTGTGGCTAACGTATTATGTTTCTCTCCAGTGAGATTTTCTTGTGCACTGATGACCATAAATCAGATTATTATATCACCTCCTGACTAGTGTGTAGCAAAAGACACATTTGCCAGATCCTGTTTCTTTTTTTCTTTCTTCTTTCTTTTCCTTTCTTATTTTTCTTTAACAGTAGAAACACTTCCATATAATCTTTGCACATTATTCAGGAAGAAGAGTGTAAATTGAAACTGGTTATCTTTAAATGTGCTATAAGAGCACATTGTTGTACTAGGGTGCTTGGTCTGGTCTAAAGGCAGTGTCTCCGTTTTTTCTCATTGCAAGCTGATGTTAGGAGTGCAGGAGGCATTTTGCTGTTAGTGTAACCTGACAGTGTACCATATGATGGTATGGTCCCTCATGGGTCTAGGGAAGTAGGATTTTGTATGTACGCTGTGAATAAGAGTTGGCATTGCTCATGGCAGGAAGTGGTTACTGAAACTGCAGACATCCATTTTCCCAATGCACTATCATGTATCCTGTCCATCTTCATAATATCACAATGTGAGCCTGTGAGAATTTTATTAATGTGAATTAAATTCTGTACCAATTATCAGTTGGTGGACGAGTGAGTCGAGAATTAAATTACACTCGCCAGAAGATTGGAGAAGAGGCAATGTTCAATCCTCAACTCATGATTCAAACTCCAAAAGAGGAAGGTGCCAACATTCTGACGACGGAGGCACTTCAGCAGCACCTGGACTCAGCACTCCAGGCCAGCAGGGTCCATGTATATATGTACAACAGGTAAGGGGGCCCTGGGAATACACCTAGGCAGTGTATTTAACAGGTTCACTAGATATGTAGCCTTTGACAAATCTAGATTTGTTCTTTGTTAACCAAGCAAATGCCTTATTTTGTAGTGTGTGTGTGTGTGTGTGTGTGTGTGTGTGTGTGTGTGTGCGTGTGTGTTTTGTCTAGTATATTGGCAGATGTGTATAATTCTTCAGGCAGCACTATTCTGAAAATGTTTTCTTGCTTTAAAGTATTCCTGAATGAGTACAGTGGTAATGATCTTTAGTCAACTTAAATCTTAAAACCAGGGGCCGGGCGGTGGCGCTGGAGGTAAGGTGCCTGCCTTGCCTGCGCTAGCCTAGGACGGACCGCGGTTCGATCCCCCGGCGTCCCATATGGTCCCCCAAGAAGCCAGGAGCAACTTCTGAGTGCATAGCCAGGAGTAACCCCTGAGCGTCACAGGGTGTGGCCCAAAAACCAAAAAAAAAAATAAAATCTTAAAACCATTGTGGAAAGAAGCAAGTTGCATTCTTTGTTCTCATTACAGATATTGATGGTTGGGTGTTTGTCACAAAAGCAAATAGAACACCTAGAGGCACTAGTGATTTTTGCCCAGAGGTAGATGGAATAGGGCAGATTCACACACACTTTACAGATACCACCCTTTAGATTTGTACTTAAATTCAATAAAGTTGTAGGAATAGTCATTAAATAAATAAAATTTAATAACATTTTTAACGTAAAGTCATTAAACAGATTCTGGACAAAACTTCTATTCATTTTTCTTATATAAACTAAGGACAGGAATAGCATTTTGTACTCTAGTATTTAAATCAAAGATGACATTTGAAGCCTTGACTGATAAAATTGATGAATTATGCTAACTCTTCTTCCTGAAAAGTTCTAAATAATCTGTGTTGATGCTATGAAGAATAAAAATGTGCTGTTTGTAGATGGGCTCATGGGTCACTGAATGGATAGATGAGTAGATGAATTGGTGGAATGAGGGCTGGATTGAAGGTTGATAATGTAGGTCTTG
The DNA here is from genome assembly GCF_024139225.1 of Suncus etruscus. Classification (NCBI taxonomy): domain Eukaryota; kingdom Metazoa; phylum Chordata; class Mammalia; order Eulipotyphla; family Soricidae; genus Suncus; species Suncus etruscus. The sequence continues at coordinate 48,485,582 of NC_064851.1, forward strand.
TTTTCAAAGCTGACTGACATTCTAGTTACAAGAGGAAGGACAACAGTGCACATAACCATATACCAAGTCAAACAAGGCAATTCCCACTTCATGTCAGATGTCAAGTAGGAGCTCTGACCAGTAGTACTCAGTAATATGAGCAATACTCAGAGCAATGTTTTCAACCTTTCTAGGGCCTCTGGTAGAAATTGGTCATGAGGGTGGTTGAAGACCAATGCTCAAGAGCTCAGGTGGCAGTAGCCAAGAGGACTTGCTGAAAAGGTGGCATTTTATCAGTGGTCACAAGGATGGAAATGCTCCACAGGGAAGATCACTCTTTGGATGACTGGATAAATAGAGCAGTTTAGAGGGAGATCTTTTTGGTGGGAAGAAGTGGGGTAGTAGTAGTTGGGGGACTCTAAGATGCAATGGATGGAACTGGGTCTCCTGCATGCATGATAGAACCTGGTCTCCCACATGCAAGCTCAAATTCTGCCATGAGCTCTTGGCCCCTAAGGGAAAATTTTTCTATTTGTTCTCTTCTCTTGGATGGTCCATCCTTAGCTTTTTTCCAATTTCTTTTCTTCCCCTTAAATCAGGATCCTCCCTAATGCAATCAAAGCGACTAACCTTGCATAGCACTCTTCTGAAGATACCAGAATTCTCCATCAAAGGAGTTATTGACCAGTACTTGGTATCATTTTCAGAGGACATGAATAGAAAACTAAAATAAGAACTCAATTTTTTTTTGGTTTTGGGCCACACCTGGTGATGCTCAGGGGTTACACCGGCTATGCACTCAGAAATCACCCCTGGTTTAAGGAACCATATGGGATGCCTGGAGATCGAACTGGATCCATCCTAGGCTAGCACAGGCAAGGCAGATGCCTTACCGCTTATGCCACCATTCCGGTCCCATGAATTCAATTTTTTTTGACAGAATTTCCAGCAGGAAGGTTTTCTTGAAACACTGATAAGGGCATTATCGGCTCATAAAAATAAGCCAGCAGTATTTTCCCACTGTATATACATTCATATATTATAGACCTTAGTAATTTAGACTCCTTGTTTTGAATTTTTAATAATTTAGTTCTGAATTATCTGCCCTGAAGTTGGTTAACATATGTAGAAAAGCAGATTAATGGTATGTAGATTATTGGGTGAGCACTTGAGAAAAGAAAAATGTTTTTTAAGTACTTTGGTGTAGTGTTCATTTATGTAAATACCCTGTGTGTAAATTACAGTTTGATATTATCCCTTCATTCAAGCAAGCTTGTTGGGTCTCTATTTGACAAAAACTCTCCTTCCTTGAGCAGATACTCAACAGTGATAGAAATTGAGGTCCTCATTTATATATAATATGTAGTTTTGATTTTAACACGGATTTCCTTTCATATGCTGAGAACTTTTACCTCTTGTTTTTAGGCAATGGAAATTGGAACATTTGTGTTACAAATCTGGAGAACTTATCACAGAGACAGGCTACATGGATCAGGTGTGTTTGTTGTCATTTGCTAAAAATTCATAAACACCCAACTGTGTGTGTTAGGCTAATTTGTGACCTATTCTCTTTGCATTTGACAGATAATAGAATATCTTTACCCTTGCCTAATTATTACACCTTTGGACTGCTTTTGGGAGGGTGCAAAGCTACAATCTGGGACAGCATATTTACTGTAAGTATGTCATCTTGTTTTCTGATGTCTGTGATTTTTGAACTTTAGCAGATAACTGCATTATGATTTATTCCGTTTCAGTTTTGTGTAAGAAATTAAAACATTGAAATCCCATGGTCATTTTTTGAGTGAATAGTTAAGGAAAGAAGCATCAGCAGAATGTTTCTCCTCTTCAAAAAAAAGTTCTGTAGCCATCATTAAATTTCATTCACTTTTACCAATCTATTTAAATGCAAATATAATGCAAATTGTCTCCTAAGTATGTGTGATATTTAAGTCTTTAAAACCTCCGGAAGTTTTGTAGGGTCAGTGCTCTGATCTTGGTTTTTGTTTGATTTTTTTTTTTTAAGAAGAGAGTACATGTCAGAACTAAATATTTGAGTTAAAGTTCAAGTCTATTCTATATAGTAAAAAGCTAACCCTTTTTTGGAATCACATTAACAAGACCTAAAGATGAAGTCTTCTATCTTTCAAGATCGTCACAGAATCTGCAACACAGTTTAGTGGTTGTATGTAATGAACACCATGTCACTTAAAGAATCATTGTTAATCACTATAGACATTTTCAGTTCATTATGCAAGAGCTAGTGCTTGGGTTATTGTTTCTCTCCTAGCATGCATATATCTGCAAAAGCAATTTGCAGTGGCCATACCCTGACCTTAAGGGTGCAGTTTTAGATGGGAAATAAGGGGTTTTGTGTTTTCTGGTTGAGAGATTCTGAATAATGACTTCAGCCTGGTTAAGCAGCTACAGTGTGGTTGGAACCACATAACAGGCAGCCAAAAGCCTTTCTGGTCTGTCAACAGCACAAATTCAAAAGTGAGTGTGGGGGAAGTGTCCTTGATGGCCTTGGTGGCCAAGGCAAGTGGGGCTCTGTGGGGTCGACTGCCAATGTGTCACAGCAATGACAGAAGTATGGGATTACGAAAGGTAATGGAGATTAAATATTTTGATCAGTGACACTTATGAAGCATTTATTAGGCTGATAAGTGCTAATTTTACCCTCATTTTCTCCCTATTATTTTGTGTCTCAGCAGTAACCATTGGCTAACTTTGGTTATAGGTATAAATTATGGCATCTGGCAAATAAAGCGTCTTTACTCTATCATCATTTGTAAGTTTGTCTTCCTTCTGTGTTCCTGAGCACATCTAGGTTTATCATGTAAATGTGCCAGAAAGGGGCATTTGTTCTCTGTGCCATACTACAGAGTTGTGACATTCCCAAAAAGCTTCATGCAGTGTGGCTGCAATCTTGTTATTTCACTAAGGGTTTGGAAGCTTCGTTTCTCATCTCACTCCCTAATTTCTTTCACAGAGGTAAGCCCCCTTTGCAGTGGACAAACTTTGACCCCTTGGAATTCCTGGAAGAGTTAAAGAAAATAAATTATCAAGTGGACAGCTGGGAAGAAATGCTGAATAAGGCTGAAGTTGGTCATGGTTACATGGACCGGCCCTGTCTCAATCCGACTGATCCAGACTGTCCAGCCACAGCTCCCAACAAAAACACAACCAAAGTAAGTACGGTCATCAGTTCTTCTCTAGAGGAGCAGAGAAAGAGACTTAGTGGTTTGTCCCATTTTTGATTCTGATCTTTTCATTTTTTTAAGATTTTGTTCCTTGCAATGGTCTTTTGTTTGTTTATTTGTTTGTTTTGGGTTTTTTCCCTCCCTATAATACTAAGTTTGTTTATGGAGCTAAATTTTGCTGTAAGATTTGCCATACTCCTCTCATTAGCCTTGTTATAAGTGTTCTCTTGGAAACAAACAGGCCCTTAATGCACTGAATTTTAACAAGGCATGTGACCTGCCTACTAATCCCTGTAATTATGTGGCTGTCTTTCTGTTTCAGCCCCTTGATATGGCTGTTGTTTTGAATGGTGGATGTCATGGATTATCCAGAAAGTATATGCACTGGCAGGAGGAACTGATTGTGGGTGGCACTGTCAAGAACAGCGCTGGAAAGCTGGTCAGGTAATCCTGCATGCAGGACAATGGTGGCTTCCCACTTCTGTCCCTTTCTGAGAAGCAACTACCCTTTTGACATTTGCACATTTGTTTGTATCAAAACTTCACTGTTGTCTTAGCTCACTATCCAGTTTTAAGGGATATTAGTAGGCCAGGCCACTGCACTTTATCACTTTAGCACTTGAGGTGATGTGACTAGGCAAGAAACGAAACATTGGTTGTAATGTCTAGAGCTAGATGTTGTTGGCTAAAAGAGTGGTAAGGACCAACCTTGTAGCTAGCCACTGGGCAATGCCTTTTCCCTGTTGTGATAACAAGAAGCCTATTAGTTACATTTGGGGTGTATCTGTGAAAGGTCTGTAAGATCATATCTGGATCATAGTCCATTGGCTATTCTGCTCTTGGAAACTTGTGCTCTAGGGTGGAGAGACTAGATGAAAATAAGAGTGTATGAAGGGGTTCTCACTGCAGGGGATTGCATCTGGGATCCTAACAGTGTCCTTTATGCCACTATCACCACACAGAGCCCAGGCCCTGCAAACCATGTTTCAGCTCATGACCCCCAAGCAGATGTATGAACATTTCAAGGGCTATGATTCCGTCTCACACATCAACTGGAATGAGGACAAGGCAGCTGCCATCCTGGAGGCGTGGCAGAGGACATACATGGAGGTAAATCAGGGCCTTTGTGTGCCCCACGTGTTTGTTTTTGTTTTGGGGCCACACAAGTCAGTGTGCAGGGGTTACTCCTGGCTCTATACTCATGAGTGTCTCCTATGGAATGCCAGAGATTAAACTCAGGTTGGCCACATGCAAGGCAAGCACCCTACTAGCTGTACTATTGCTCCAGTTCTTTTTAATCTGGATATAAATTCCTCAATACAAAAGACTTCTAATAACCTTTAAAAAAACAACCTTGATTTTCACTAGGCTTTATTTTTAAAAGGTTATAAACTCAGTGGACTAGAAACTTCCCCCTTCTCCTTGGTGGTGAAAATGTTCAGATATCCAAGTGGTGCTGATTTTAAGTGGGAAGTCCTGACATAGTCCAAGTAGCCAGCCCTTAACCTCAGAGCTCAGGCGTAATAACAGTGTTTAAGAAACAACTTGCTTAGCAGGACACGGCATCTGGAAAACATTAGCAAGGCATGGGCTCCAGTCACAGCTGCAGTCCCCGGCTCTGGTCACATGACAGGAGGTGGCCTTTGTTTCCCAGGCAGTGACCTCCCCTGAGCTGCCTCTGACCTTTTGAAATTGGACAGGAGATGAAGGTGGGAGGGGTATGTGGAGGAGCCGGTTGCTCTGGAATACAGGGAGTTGGTGGGGCACAGATTGGCTGTGGGGTGTACACAGAGTAGCAGAAAGCTGCAAAGAAAGCAGGGGTCACAGAGCTTTCATTGCATTGGGGTCTGTGGCCAGCAGCAGCATGCTTCTATTCCATTAGCAGTAGCCCTCATTGTCATAGACTCATAGTCATCTCTGAGCATCAGTGGTCCAAGGTCCCTAAACCATAAAGAAATTTCCACTCTGAGAAAAATGTGGATTGCGGAGGAGGGAAATGGGGGACACTGGTGGCAGAAAAGTTTCACTGGTGAAGGGTGTTGTCCATTCTATGACTGAAACCCACTATGAACATTTCTATAACCAAGGTGCTTAAATAAATAAAAAGAAAAAAGAAAACTGTGGCCTGGGTTAGTGACCTTATAACTTCAGGGCTTTCTTGTTGAGCTCAATGACACATTGGTTCCATGTGGGGATTTATCCTTGTGGCTTTGCCCACAGGTGGTTCACCAAAGTGTCGCCCCAAACTCCACACAGAAGGTGCTGTCCTTCACCACCACAACCCTTGACGACATCCTGGAGTCCTTCTCCGACGTCAGCGTTATCCGCGTGGCCAGCGGCTACTTGCTGATGGTAACAGCTGATTCATCTTTCCTGGGAGTAGGGGGCTGTGTTTCATTTTGTAGTTTTTACCTTTCCATGATCACGCCTGCTTTTTAACTGCTCTTAACACCCACGTGCACCAAAGACTGAGAGAGCTCAACTTCGTCATGGTTTATAGCGTGGTCATGTGAAGCAATTTCCCCCCCCATTTGCAGTCTGTCCACCTTTGATTTGTATCATTTTGTGTGATGTCTGTAATATAAATTTTTGTTGTTGGATTTCATAAGTTATATCTTTTAATTTGGGGATGATGGGTGGGGGAAAACATTAGAATCCCTACACATTCTAATGTTTGGCTTTGTTTTGTGTCTCCCTCTCCTTTTCTCCCCATCCCCCCCCCACCCATCCCCACTGTTCTGCTTGCAGCTTGCCTATGCCTGTCTAACCATGCTGCGCTGGGACTGCTCCAAGTCCCAGGGTGCCGTGGGGCTGGCAGGCGTCCTGTTGGTTGCACTGTCAGTGGCTGCAGGACTGGGCCTGTGCTCATTGATCGGGATTTCCTTTAATGCTGCAACAACTCAGGTACTAAAGGAACAACCCAGATGGTGTGTGTGGAGATGCGTACTTCCCCAGACATGGTTCTGCCACCTTCCGTTTGTCCCTATCACCTCACTGGCCTTCCAATAGGATTGAGTTCCATCTCTGAGCAGGTTAGATAGATAGCGTAGAGGTCAGTGAATTGTTGATGAGATGGCAGGCATACTTTCCTTACCAGTGGACTTATCACTCATTGTTCTGGCCAAAGTTTGAGTGGACATTTGAGGACTCTGGGGCCCATCTTATTGACTTACTGATGTCACGATTCTTGGGTTGGGGGTAGAGAGTTGCCATGTCATGATTCTTGGGTTGGGAGTAGAGAGTGTCCTGTTAACCTTGACACTAGTTCAAGATTTTGAACCTGGCTCTAGATGACTTAGAGTCCTCATTAGTGAGAGTACTTTTCTAAAAAGGAAAATTTAAAAACATACAAGATGAAAAAGTTTAGACTTCTAGGATTTACTGACAGACTGAATGAACTCCTTCCCGCATGAACTCAGGAAAGTTGCCCTTGGCTCTGTTGATAACGTTTTTATTGAATTAGGACTGGTCAGAATTAGATCTCATCTAATGCCATTGTGTTCTATTTTCACCACAGGTCTTGCCATTTCTTGCTCTTGGCGTTGGTGTAGATGATGTTTTTCTTCTGGCACATGCATTTAGTGAAACAGGACAGAATAAAAGAATCCCTTTTGAGGTAATAAAAAACAGAAAAACTCAGGGGAACAGCCAAAGACCCCTCTCTCACCAAGTAACCATTATCTTTTTTTTTTTTTTTTTTTTTTTTTTGGTTTTTGGGTCACACCTGGCGGTGCTCAGGGGTTACTCCTGGCTGTCTGCTCAGAAATAGCTCCTGGCAGGCACAGGGGACCATATGGGACACCGGGATTTGAACCAACCACCTTTGGTCCTGGATCGGCTGCTTGCAAGGCAAACGCCGCTGTGCTATCTCTCCGGGCCCAGTAACCATTATCTTATACATAAACCATGAACACCAGACTATGTCGAAAGCATTGAATATTTTTCCATTCCCCTTTTTGTGGATAAGACAGAGATACCCCTACATTGTACCTTATGCCAATGACATAGCCCTCTGTTATTCTTTTGTGTTTTTTTTTGTTTTGTTTTTTTTTGTTTGTTTGTTTGTTTTTGGTTTTTGGATCACACCCTGAAGCACTCAGGGGTTACTCCTGGCCCTATGCTCAGAAGTCTCTCCTGGCAGTCTCAGGGGACCATATGGGATGCTGGGATTTGAACCACAGATCTCTGCATGCAAGGCAAACACCTTACCTCCATGCTATATCTCCAGCCCCTGTTATTCTGCTTTTTCACTGACAATGTGAGTTATGCAGCTCTCAGCACTATCATATCTCATCCCCAGGACAGAACCGGGGAATGCCTCAAGCGCACAGGAGCCAGCGTAGCCCTCACATCTATCAGCAATGTCACTGCCTTCTTCATGGCTGCACTGATCCCCATCCCTGCACTCCGGGCCTTCTCCCTCCAGGTGAGTGTCTGGGCTCGAGATCAGGCTGAGGGTGGGCCCTGGTTTAGCATGAGGACTCCTGTCTGCTTTTGTCTGCAAGTGTGCTTTTTTATTTTCCTACTGCCTTGAAATGTGACTGCATGTCTGATCATTGCATGTTTGATCTTCCATGTGATGCCTCTGGAAGCAATGACCTTATAGTCTCTCGGTTTAAAAAGAAAAAAAAATGGGGATAGGGTGGGGCTTCTTACCTCTTTTCCAAGCTTAACAGCTAATGTTGTGACCTCCAGTGTCCCTGAGGCCTGTTGCCTACAAAGTTGCCAGTTGCCTTTTATTTTATCATTAGACCAGAATGATCCATCACCCTGGGGTTCCCAATTTCTCACTCTGGGTAGTCAGCTCTCTTCTGTGGCACATCATGGATCGGATCCAGCCCACTTTTGGGTCAAACTGCAGCTACACTCAATTCAATTTTCATCTTTATTTCTCTACCTCTGGCTGCCCCTCCAGGGCTATATCTTGATTTACCTGAAGCAGCTTTACCAAAAGCAACGGTTTAGTGCAGGCTCACTGACAACAGTGCAGGCACAAAGATGAGCATGAGGCAGAGTCTTAGACTTAGACGGTGCAGTGGGAAAGTGGGCTGCCACTCTCCTCAGCTCTTGAGCTAGATGCCCCTTTCTGTTCTTCTCTGTCCCTCTGGTCTCAGTCAGATGCTCAGGAACAGGCATAATCCCTCTCCCTTTTTCAGAGCTCCGCATTGTTCTGCTTTCATCAGTCAGTGCTTTTACTTGTACACTATCCAGATATCTTTCTGAGGAAGAGCCTGCTTTCGTGGAAGTAGGGGTGCAGCTGTGGGAAGTTTTGGGACAGCCTACTTCAGCTACTAACTATGGTCTCTGGAGTCCAGAAAGCAGTGGAACTGAAGCCAAGATGGGCTTCCTCAAATCTGAAACAGTTTAGGATTTTTATGAAGTTTGTAAAGTAAATTCAAATAATTTTTATTTGTTTCTGGGCCACACCCAGTGATGCTCAGGAGTTACTCCTGGCTATCAAACCTGGCTAGGGGGATTATATGGGACTCTGAGATCGACCAGGTTCGTCCTGGATTGGCTGCGTGTGAGGCAAATGCCCTACCACTGTGCTATCGCTCCGGCCTCGTAAATTCAAATCTTAATGTGTTGGCTGTTGTGAAGTAACATTGAAGAAACATAAACTTTTCCCTTTTGTCTTAAGCTATGAGGATGTGTAATTAATAAGACAACTTGTATTTAAAAGAAATGACTTTTAGTGTTACTTTTTAAATTGTTAAAATTGCCAACTTACCAAGGGAGCAAAAAAATAAATAAAACAATAGATTTCCATTTATATTTTTGTCAACATGTTTTAACTTTAAGCCTTTGTTTTCGAATCTGTTTCTATTAATTAGAGATTAGTAATTAGTAAGACCTGAGCAACTAATGATCCTCCTACATTTGAGAAACTTAGTGATGTTTACTGGTTAGCATATAATGCAACATCAGAAAGTTGGGGGTTTTTTTGTGTTTTTTTTTTTTTTTGTTTTGTTTTGTTTTTGTTTTTGAGTCACACCCAGCGGCACTCGGGTTACTCTGGGCTCTGTGCTCAGAAATCGCCCCTGGCAGGCTTGGGGGACCATATGGGATTCCAGGATTCGAACTGCCTTCCATCCTATGTTGGTTGTGTGCAAGACAAATGCCTTACCACTGTGCTATCGCTCCGGCCCCCATCAAAAAATATTTTTGCATTGTACCACTTGAGAGCAAAATTAAGAAATGTCCACTAGATTGCTGGCACACTGAAGCTTGTTGCACAGGCCCCCTGCCCTGCCCTGTGTTCTGCAGGTTGGGCTGTGTAGAAATTACTCCAGAGGCTTCCCAGTGGGTCCTCCCTCTGTGTCTCCTTTTCTGCTTGCCTCTTCTCTACTGTCAGTCTGCTCAGCCTCATGGTCTTTCTTTGACTGTCCCTCTCATTTTCTCCTCTCCTCTCTCAGTAAACACTGATTGATGATTCATCAAGGCATACTCTTCTTTAATGATATCCTATGGAGTGGTGGTCTGAAAAGCTCCATGAATTTTTCTCTCGCCTTTTAGAAAATCCAGTGCACTGTGCTCTTTCAAGGTAAGCACCTTATTGAGATGCAGTGAGTACTGTCCACTCCACAGTTCTGTCTCCAGACACTGGAGTAGCCCTTTATATAACTGAGCTTCCAGAAGTGTCATTTATTAAATAATAGAACAGCCTCCTATGACCCTGGCTCCTCCTCGTCAAAAAGCAAAAACAGGAAGAAATGTAACAGAGTTAAGCACTCTTGGGATCCTTGGAATAGCCACTAGCAATTTTATATCTGTCCTCCTTTCAGTGTATTGACATTTGAAATTAACCACTATACCATTTCTCGCCTTATATGAAATGATTCTGGGTATTCATTTATGTTTAGAGGATTAAGAAGTTCCTTACTTTAAACCTCTAAAGGGTCAAACCCAAGCTAAAACTCAAGCTATTTCTGTACATTTTCCCCAAGGGAATATTTTCTGCTGTGACACTTGAATCAATTTTGTAATATTACCAATATGAATAAAATTTCCCAAAGAAAATATCACAGATTTTCTTGTTGATATCTATCTGTGAAAATACCACACCTTGGCCAGAAAGCCATGACACTCTCACCCGTGAGTCTTGGGGACTATGGCTTTGTTCGTATCTGAACAATATTCCTTCATGCAAACTCCCAGAATGTATTATTGTTCCTAGTCCCTTGGTCAAATCCAAGGTCCCATACAGCTTTGAATTCAGAGCTGCCACGGGCTACACTCTTGGCAGGGAAGGGAGGGAACAGTTTCTTCTAGTGCAGTCATCATTATGACTGACCAAGTCTTAAAGTCTCCTTTTCAAACTGTCACATGATTTTGGTGCCATCCTTGCCTTACTAAGAACACCTTGCTGTTTGTTTTTATTGTATTAATACCTTTTGTTAGTTTCTTGTAAGAAAATGTTCTCCCTATATACTATCTGCCATGGAAAGAAAGGGCTTTTAGGTGGGGTCTGCCACAAACAGATTGTGATTCCCACCACAAAGATAACAAGATCCCCACCACCACCAACACCATGTTCTCCTGTGAGCAAGCTGCTGACTCTGTTCCTCTGGACTAAGGATAGCATTGCTGTTGTGTCCATAACACTCACCCCATGCCCAGCTAGCTGGCTATATATCTTTCATTTCTGCCCTTGTTTTCTGGAATTTTCATTCACTGAGATGGGCCCAGAGCTATCTGCATCCATGGCTTAACAAAAGGAAGATGGAAAGGATCCTCCTGCATTGAAAGTTTCCCCAAAAGTATAGAGGCTTGGGCCTATCAGAGGCTTGAATCTGACCTTAGGGGCCCATAAGGTCAAATTAAAGGTTCTGACCCACCACACTTTTCCCCTTGTATGCTCCCAAGTTGCTGTTGGTTTGAGAGCTAGTTTGGAATTCACTTGATGTGGTAAGGTGAGCTTACTCTGCAGCTTGTGCTCTCTTAGGGATAATGATGTCAGCACAGCAGTAATGCATATCCAGGTTGCTGCAGGAACCAAACCTGACCCCCTCCTACATTGTCCATTTCCTCCCTGGTTCTGCTAAATCCCTGCACAGTGGTGTATCCACCACTACATAAAGGCAAACCCCTCGTTCATATATGTATAGACATGTTTACTCCCTAGATGAGACCTGCTCAGTATCAGTGCATAAGATAAGTGCATATGTGGCACCAGGGATGAAATCTTAGGCTGTTACTGGTAAAGCAGTGCATCTCTGGTTCCATGAAAAAAATAACTATCACTGCAAGTAGAGGAGTAAGCTGGTATATATAGTCTTGAAGGTTTCACAAGAAACTCATTGTTCTAGAACCTTGGCTTGCTGTCTCACCTGGAGCAGAAATATGGTCATGATGCTGAGCCCTTTGGCATGGTTTGTGATGCAAGGAGGTGTTTTTTTTTTAGAAGTTTTTAGAACTAAGCAAGAAACTCATTTCTAAATTTCGGGCAGCGTTGGGCTGATTTCTTGGTTACTTTGCATTCCACTTGTCTCTTTTTTGTTGCCCTGCTTCTATCTCTGCCTCTCTGAACTGACAGCCTGTGTTGACTTTCCCCTATTAACGGCCCAACTGTGTAATTTTTACTAGGTCAGCGGGAGATTTGCCAAGGCACTGCAGCATTTAGCCCCATGTTTATTCTAGGTTATAGAGTGACTTTTGAATCTGTACTTACTTATTCTGCATACTATAATCACACACAAGAATTTCTTTTTGCTTAACTCTCCTTGACCTTTGCTGTTCTGAGCAGCCCCAGAGGCTGCTCCGGGGGCTATGTGGAATGTGCCTTTTAAAAACCTCAGGGGACATGTTTGAGTTTTTATTTCATGTTTGAAAGGTGACATTTGGATATAATTGGTCCTTTCATATATGAATCCTCTCAGTAGAAAATCAGAGCTGCATGAACTCTAAGAAATGTTGAGAGGGAAATGTTCCTTTCTGTCTTAAATTCAAACATCTAAGTATCTAACTTTGTCAGTTTGCTATCAGTTACTGGCAAGATGCTAGTTGAGCTCCTCTGGGTTCATGATATTACCAGAAAAAGAAAGGGTCAGGGTGAAGGCCACCTGCTGTGTTCAGAGACTGTCTTAGTGATGAAAGAAGTAAAGTAATGGGTGATTTGAATATTGATTTTAGGTGTGGATATTTCAGTAAGAGAGTAGAAAAAGGACTGGGTCAATAGTACAACAAGTAAGGAATTTGTCTTGCATGCAACTGACTCAGGTTCAATTCTCAGCATCCCATATGGTCCCCTGAACCCACCAGGAGTGATTCCTGAACACAGACCAGGAGTCACCACCAGATGTGGCCCAAAAAATAAAAAAAGAAGAAAGTAATTTGCTGCATTTACCCTGATTTTTTTTTCCCCCAGGCAGTTACTTCCTGGGCTTGTGGTACATATGTTGCTAACCTTGGGTTTTGTTTGGTTTTGTTTTGTTTTCCCCTTTCTGCTCCTAGGCGGCTGTGGTTGTGGTGTTCAATTTTGCTATGGTTCTACTCATTTTTCCTGCCATTCTCAGCATGGATTTGTATCGACGTGAGGACAGAAGATTGGATATTTTCTGCTGTTTTACAAGGTACATTTTCTGGCTGCACAGTTTTGCACATTGTTCTGTGCAAAATTGTGTTTGGGAAACTTGAGTCTGTTTATTTCAGAAGGGGATTCAGGGACTAGGCTGGATGAGTACTGGAGGCCTGAGAGATGCACAGAGGAGTCTGCCCTGGGGAGACGGGGGGGGGGGGGGGGGAGGGCACTTGGCCTTCCTATTCTCATGAGCATCTTTCAGGCCACCAGTATCATTAAGACACAGCTCTCAGATTAGCGTAGTTTGAAAGTTGAAAACCAGTCATCTAGAGAAAAGCAGAGCCCACTAAATGTTCTTTTTGGAATTATACTTTGAAGAAGTTCATTTGTTTCTAATAAGCTTCATTGTATTTATTTTAATTTGGGGGAGGTGTATTTGGACCACACCTGGCCATGCTCAGGTTTTACTCCTGGCTCTGTGCTCAGGGATCACTCTTGGTGGTTCTCAGTGGACCAGATGGGAATCTGGGGGTCAAACTCACATGTAAGACAAGCACCCTTCCCACTGTACCATTAATCCAGTCCAAACTGGCTTCATTTTGCAAACCAGACTCAGATTTGCCCCCACCCCTCATTTGTTCTTCTTTGACTTCTTCCTGTTGATTTGTGCCCTAAAGTGGGTGATGCGTGTGGAATTTCTCATTTTTGCCCCAAGTTTAGAGATCTCTTGAAATGGGTCTGCCCAGAACAGAAGCCCCGAATCCTTGTTGGAATATAACAGCCAGCCTCTCCTCCTTTCAGCCCCTGCGTCAACAGGGTGATTCAGGTGGAGCCTCAGGCCTACACAGAGACGCAGGAGAGCAACTGCTATCCACCTCCACCCCCGTATAGTAGTCACAGCTTTGCACATGAGACACAGATCACCATGCAGTCAACTGTGCAGCTGCGCACCGAGTATGACCCCCGCACGCATGTGTACTACACCACAGCTGAGCCATGCTCCGAGATCTCTGTGCAGCCCGTCACCCTCACACAGGACACACTCAGCTGCCAGAGCCCCGAGAGCACTAGCTCTACTCGGGACCTTCTGTCCCAGTGCTCGGACGCCAGCCTGCACTGCCTGGAGCCGCCCTGCACCAAGTGGACTCTCTCCTCCTTCGCTGAGAAGCACTATGCCCCTTTCCTTCTGAAACCAAAGGCCAAGGTGAGCCAGCCAGAACCTCCTTCTCAGCAGTGGAAAATGGCTGTGGGTGTGTCTGGAATTTCTTTGTCCTTGGGCTTCTCCATATCTTCCTCAAAAGTCACCTACCCAGGCACGCCACACTTGCCTTGTATGTTTCTGACCTGGATTCTATTCCCAGCATCTCATGTGGTCCCCCAGGTCTTGCCAAAAGTAATTCCTGAGTGCAGGAGTAACCACTGAGCATCAGTGGGTGTGGCCCAAAAGCAACAAACCAAGTCACCCTGGTGTGCTCGAGGGGCTTTCTTCATGAGCTCAGCTTCCTTGGGAGGATGAGCAAGCGTCTTCAGAGAAGCTACTTCTATTGGGTGGGCTGATGAACCATCTGCAGAGCTTCTCTCGCTTCAGCTTAGCTCCTTCCATTTTAAAGTTCTTTGGGAGAAATGTGCCAATTCTGATTTCATGGTGTTCCCCATGGGGAATTTCCCTGGCATTGGTGGTTTCCAGTGTGCCAAGTTTGTAGGCCAGTGCTGATCTGCTCATGGGCCACAGAGATTCGAGAGAGCCAGTCTTCATGTGGTTCGAGGACAGATGTGAAGCAGAAGTCCTGTTCCTGAGTCTGATGGTCTCTTGATCTGTTGCAGGTGGTGGTGATCTTCCTTTTTCTGGGCTTGCTGAGTGTCAGCCTTTACGGAACCACCAGAGTTCGAGATGGGCTGGACCTCACTGATATCGTGCCCCGAGAGACCAGAGAGTATGATTTTATTGCTGCACAATTCAGATACTTTTCTTTCTACAACATGTATATAGTCACCCAAAAAGCTGACTACCCGAACATCCAGCACTTGCTCTATGATCTTCACAAGAGCTTCAGTGATGTGAAGTACGTCATGCTGGAAGAAGATAAACAGCTCCCCAAAATGTGGCTGCACTACTTCAGAGACTGGCTGCAGGGTAAGATACTCTGCTCTCCGTGCAGAGATGCCAAGGGCTCCTCACTCCATTGTAAGGGAAGCACTAACGTGTTCCGTTCGCTTCTCAATGTTGCCTAATATTATTGCCATGCCTCTCTTAAAGGAAGCCTCCCAAATCTTACTTTTCCCTATCAAATCATTGAACAGGTGGAGTAAAGGCCAAAGGACCTTGCGTGTAAATTTCTGCATGCATGTGCTGAAATGATGAAGTGCTTTGCCTTAGCTGGTACATAGTTTGGTGAGCATGTAGGGTCACAGTATAGTTTCCAGGCCAGCTCACCACCAAGTCACAGCTTGCTTCACCAGACAATTTTTGTTTCAATTTGTAAAAACACTTGAAAATTCCACGCTCCAAACCCCTTTGAATTTACATAGAAAGGAAACTTTCGATACCTATTCACATTATTTCATAAGCAGTCAAATCCTATTGTAAAACATGTTCCTTGCCTTCTTAGCTTGCTCTAAGAAGCTTTTCTTGGACATGGTAGCTCTTGAAGGATGTTTAAATTTACACTAATCAATGCTGACAGAATATGGATGTATTCCCGTGATTCCAAAACATCTTATTCATTCTGTGTTGATACATACAAGGTGAAGTGTAGAATTGAGATATTTATTCAATTCAAGCAAAAATGCTTCTACTAAGATACCCCAATAAATATGCCCCAATATTTTTGGCTTTAGTTATCCAACTGATCATCTTAATTTCCTAATTAGGTTTGTTTAAACACAGACTCTATTACTTTTAATTTATCTTGAAGCAATATATTTGTACATAAAGAGGAAGTAGTCATTTTCCCTTTGAGTTGGCATAAAACAGAAGAGTTCAGTAGTTTCTGGCCTTGATATGTGCTCCTAGAATGTTATTCATTCATGTGTGCCAAATTTTATCTTTATTTCTGTTTTGAGTAAGGCAAAGAGAGCATCATGACTTTAATACTTTTTTTTTTCAAGTATGCTCCTGAGATCTACTTGAAATTGCTCCAAATAAGATTTTGTACAGTAATTGGTGAAGCAGTGATTTTCAGATAACGAGTCAAAAGATCAGACAGTTGAGAGATTCCCTGCTTTCATTTTCCCCACTTGGCCAAAGACATGCAAATAACTTGCCAGGAATGACAAAGATCGGCAGTGCCTTCCAGTGTCCAAGCAAAGGAGGGTCATTGTAGGGCGATTCCAGTGTCTTCAACCATTCCTTTGGCTGTTCAATATGGCCTGTTAGGCTGGGTTTGGGGAGGGGCAAGGGGCATTGTCCCTAGGCAGAGCTGAGGACTAGACCTTTTATAGGATATTATAAATTATTCCTATGCTTTCATGCCTTTAAGGACCTAAAGCAGTTGGACTTCCATGCAAATCATGTTTTGGTTGCTAAGTGAATTACACCCACCTAAGACCAGCTAAGATTCATTCATGGTGTGAGTTGGGATCCCATGTAGTCCAAGAACTCTGCCTCAGTCTTAAAAGGTCCAGCAGAATCTGGAGCCCAGAATGGCTATATGTGGGTCTTGACTACCTAGACAATTCTCAGGCACACTGAGTGATTGATTGGTTTTTTTGTTCTTTTTTTTTTCTTTGAGCATAAATCACGTTTGGAAGTTCAGTTACCCAGAATCAGCTTTATGCAGTTTGTAAGTGCCAGGTCAGATTCTTATTGGTTTTGAATGGTAATTTCATACTGTTAACATGTGGTCTTTATTTCAGTTCTTTTCAGCTATTTTAGTTAATCAAAATATTCAAAAATTGGCCTGGATGCCATCTGTACACATATACACAGATATGGTGAAAGTTCGAGATAAAATCTTTGCTGTGTCATGTACAAGTATTGCTTGTTTACATTTTACTCTGAATTATTCAGTGAAAGAGATGAACAATTGTTTTTTAGGGCTCTATATCTAGGAAAAATGGGTGTGTGTGTGTGTATGCAGGTGGTGACTTACGGGGCAGTGAACAAAGTCCCTGTCTGTCCCTTGTCTTGTGTCCGTCTAGGTTAGACCACTGTTACTTGAATTGCTTGGGAAGTCATCAGAAAGAAAAATGCCAATTAGGAAAGAATTTAATATTTTCATGAACTCAATGCCTGATTCACACTCACATTGCAGTTCTAGCAGACCAAGTAAAATGTGGTGGCCAGCAGCCAGGATCCATTGAATGAAACAGCCACTAGGATTGGCCTCCCAGAGTGGTTCTATCTTTCTGTCTCTTGCAGTATTTCCAGACTAGTAGCCATCCAATCCCCTTCATGCCCTAAGTATATTCCCAGTGGCCACAGTGACACTCATGGAACCAAATGGTGAGGGCACAGTATGAGATTAGAGAACCCTGTAGTATGCCAGGAAATTGCAGGAAGGAGATGAGACTCTGCAAAAAGCTGACAGACAACAACCTGGTGCATAAACACTAACACTATGTTTGAATTTTGGAGACCTCTCTGAGTTGCCAGGCAGCCCCAGCCACTCTTTTTCTCTGCCCTCCTCCTTTGGCTTTGCTATCTATGTCCAGGTTGGTCTGAGAACTGCTTAGGTTTACAGTTTAGACTAGGGGGTCCTCAAACTTTTTAAACAGGGGGCCAGTTCACTGTCTTTCAGATTATAGTAAAAACAAAAATTATGAACAAATTTCTATGTACACTGCATATATCTTATTTAGAAGTGAAGAAACAAAATGGAAATAAATACAATATGTGGCCCACGGGCCATAGTTTCAAAACCCCTGGACCATCCATCGGCCTGGTTGTCTGTCACCCATTGTCTTTACCCTTCTAAGGTAAAGACTTTATACTTTTTTTAAAGTGTACCCTTTACATTTTCATTCTCTGAGAAGATGACTCGTCATCTTGACTGTCCTACACATTGTCAGTGTGATATGGGTAAAATCACTCTGTAGGATCTATAGGTAGGTAGGTCATGGCGGAAAAAGTTAAGGACCATACCAGTCATAGCAAGGTGAACATTCTACTATAATGAGCATAATAAATAGTCTAGGCCTTTGTTTTATGATGGGGGAGCTGTTTTTGTTTTGCTTTTTGTTTTTATCAAAACAAAAGAAATAGCTTCAGTTAATGAAGCAGCAGCTGTTGGCTGTAGCTTGATGAGTGCAGGCCTTCTCACCGAACAGCAGTGTGAGTCCAGGGCACCTGAGAATCCAGGGTGCCCGTTCCTCAGTTCAGTGATTTGTATGAGAACAGTGTCCACAGCAGTGGATCATGCTGTTTAAAGAGGCATACAGAGAAAATGGGCTTTATTCCTCCCACCCCGTTATCAACCCCAGGAGTGCCACATCTCACCAGGCCTGTGCAGCTTGGGTGCTTTCTTTAGCTTCTGGCCTTGCAGATTCTTCTTGGGAGAGAGGGTAATAGGGAAGGGGGTTGCCAAGGAGAGATTGCACCAGGGCCCCATGAGCTGCATCCAGTGCACCCATCTCCAGCTGTGACCATGGTTTTGATTACAGAGACCAAGCACAGCTGTGTGTGGTGGGCTCTGGCGCGCCCAACCCCCCCCCCAAAGCTCGAAAGCGTTTTTCTTTCCCCTCCCCAGGTTTGCGGTTTGTCATCTGTTCTCACAGAGCCCCTTGTATTGCCTGTGGCTTCCTGTTCTCAATCTGATCCAAATTTCCCCTCTGAGGTATTTCCCTGCACACACACACACACTCAGAGGCACACTCACGTTCTCTTGCCCTCACCCGCCCTTTTCTGTGGCAGGGTGGTAAAGAGGAAGAGAGCAGCGGAGAGTGAAGAGGTGTTGGCTGTGATCTTTACACAACCTGGCAGCTGAACCCACAGCTTGTATTAGCTCCACAAGTCAAACAGATGGAACAAATTGACAGAATCATGTTCACTCGCCCCAGGCTGGAGAAGCAGCTGAGTTGCTGTTTGAAGTTGGGAGTTTGAGTGAGAAAGAGAGTCCCTGGCGGAATTTCTGCTCGCCTTGAAGCTACCATGGTGTAGCATGCCATGGGATCGTGAAAGGGTTAATGGGCATGGTACTCCTCACGCTCCAGCCGTGTCTCTCTCTCTTTCTCTCTCTCTCACTCTCTCACTCTCACTCTCACTCTCATTCTCTCACACACATACACACACACATAAAGGGGAGTTCTTTTTCTAAGGTGAAACATGCATATTTATTTCAAGACAAAAGCATGTCCCCCTTTCTACCTTTGAAGCAACAGTTCTTAGCCACCTAAAGTTCATTTATGAAGAACGTACTAGTATCACTTAGCCTTCCAGTCAAAGTGAACCGCACACCCCACTGCCATGCGGGCCATCCTCCACACACCCCTTCAGGACCAGGCTGATTCTGGTTCAGAGTGATAATTGGTCTTTTGCATTTGCTTTTTTTTTATTTTTTTAGGACTTCAGGATGCATTTGACAGTGACTGGGAAACTGGGAAAATTATGCCGAACAATTACAAAAATGGATCAGATGACGGGGTCCTTGCCTACAAACTCCTGGTGCAAACTGGCAGCCGTGATAAGCCCATCGACACCAGTCAGGTACTCACTGCCTATCTTGGAGGACTTGGGAGTTGTTGAGCAGAGCATTGGGGTCTCTGCCATGTGGAAGACTGTTGGAACTATAGTCACAAACTGCAGTTTTGCACACCCCATACATGGGTGGTACAAACACACTGTGTTAGCTCCAGTTTCTTTCATTACATCAAGAGCTTACAAGCAAGCCAGAGAGGGCCTCTAAGTTCATCTGTGAAGTTGGGTTCTTCAGAACATTTGCCAAAACAAAATACAACTGAGGCAATGCAGGCTTTTTCAGATGTGGAAAGTTTGGTGTTATATTGTTTTCTTTCTAAATCTCTTCATTGTTTTCATGTTGCTATTGATTATATGTAAGCCAGGGAAAATGACTGTATTGGGTGGTAGTCAATTAGAATGAGCAGAATTTGGGGCCGGCGAGGTGGCGCTAGAAGTAAGGTGTCTGCCTTGCAAGCACCAGCCAAGGAAGGACCACGGTTCGATTCCCCTGGCGACCCATATGGTTCCCCCAAGCCAGGGGCAATTTCTGAGTGCTTAACCAGGAGTAACCCCTGAGCATCAAATGGGTGTGGCCCGAAAAACCAAAAAAAGGAAAAAAAAAAAAGAGCAGAATTTGGTTGGCTGGGTTAGGAGATTGAAGAAACTACCATAAAGATAAAGGGTTTGAGTTACATTTACCTTAGAGCTAGAAAAAAAAGACAAATCTGTCCTGACTGAGGTGGACAGACAGACATGCAGTGCATAGAATCTGAACATATTCATCCTTTTGCTCATTCTCCTAAGATGAGCTGCTGCTTTTTGCTAATCATATTCTCCAGCTAGATTTGTATCTTCTGGGGCAAAGGCATTCCAGAATATTCTATCTGATTCCTCTGAAGTGGTGAGTGTGTTCACACAAATGTTTCTAGCACTGCTGTTAGCCTTCCCAAAAGCAGTTTCCTCTCTGTCCTTGTAGCTTACTTGCTTCACCTTTGGCAGAAAATAGTCATTAATGATCTTCCCAGCAGTACTGTTACCACCACCAGCCCTTTCTTGCTAATTTTAAGTATAAGTCTACTAAGTATATGGTTGATAGCTGTTCTGAAGGGTGACCTGATGCTTTCTGACCATGGATGACCAGTGTTGGTTGTGACAGGATATGGACAGAAGAGCTGGTCTGAGGGATAGGCTGGTATGCTTGGGAACTGGGTGGGGTAGATGTGATTGACTCGCATCCTGAACAACAGCATCATCTCTACCAAGGTGGGAGAAAACCACTGAACAGAGAGGGCACTGTACTTTGTTAGTCCAGGCATACAGTTGTTACGTGTCCTATGGATTAACTGAATCCAGATTCCTGAAATTTCTTTCTCTCACTCTCCCCCTGTCTCTTTCTTCACTCTTTATTAATTGTATCACTGGTGTCTTTTTTTTTTCTTTAAAACACTAAAAGTGTTGGAACCAGGCCTGAATATAAAGTAAACAGGAAAGAGTGTGTGTGTGTGTGTGTGTGTGTGTGTGTGTGTGTGTGTGTGTGTGTGTGTGTGTGTGTGTGTGTGTGTACGTACGTACGTACGTACAGACCTCTACTTTAGAGGGAAATAGTGACTGACCATATGCAGTTCTGACATCCTGACTATAACTGTCCTTAGAAATCAGAAAAGCGACTCCAGGTATGCAGGTTCTTTCCACTCTTTGGCACTGAACATTTTTTTAAATCAGGTCATAGGAGGCTAGTGTTAGCAAAATTTATACAGATGTTGTTTTATTTTTATAGCTCTCCTCCATTTACTGGGTGGCATTTCCTTCAGTGTTAACAACAGAGGTTAACTGCACACAGACGTGTATGGGGATTCTTGCCAGGTTTTCCCCCATTCCCCTCCTATAAATATGTTTCTCCAGATTGTTCATTCTCCGCCTTGGCTGCAGAATGTCTCTTAGCATTCAGCTTTAATTAGTTCAATCAATTCCCAGGCCATCTGCAAAACCGTGTGTTATAAACACACCAATTATTGCATCCTCTGATAAGTGCATTTTGAAAGAGACCAAAGGTGCTCGGATGGGATTTTCTGTAGTTTCAAACCACAGGGATTCTATTCTTTGTTGCAAATGCCAGAGTAAAGTCCTGCTTTTCTCTTGGCACTGTTGACTCCAAGCTTGATTCTTAAAGCCCCTGTTCTCCCATTTTACAGTTGACGAAGCAGCGCCTGGTGGACGCAAATGGTATCATTAATCCCAGTGCTTTCTACATCTACCTGACTGCATGGGTCAGCAACGACCCTGTGGCCTACGCTGCCTCCCAGGCCAACATCCGGCCTCACCGCCCAGAGTGGGTCCATGACAAAGCTGACTACATGCCAGAGACCAGGCTGAGAAGTAGGTATTGCCCTGTCTAGATCTGCAAATACAGGGAGGCGTTTTCTCTGTTCTTCAGTTTGGCCACATCCCTCAACTTTTGAAACTACCCAGAGTTCCAAAATGTAAACAGAAGAACAGATTTCTTTTAGCTTAAAACGCCTGGAGACAGATGAGGGTGCATAATGGAAAATGCCCCCGATTTTGTCACACTGAGAAATAGTGTCCAGTGTCCGCTGGTAGCTTCAAGTCTGCATTGTCTCCAGGCATCTCTCGATTGCCAGCTGTTCCCTGTGAAAGGTGGGGACTCTTTCAGGTTGGATGTTGTTTCAGTATTGTAGAGTTTAATTACTTGGTATTATGTGTTTATCTTAGTCTTTGTCAGCAGTGGCGTTGAAGGAATTTTTTGGCAATTGGATTATTCTGAGACACCACCAAGCACCTGTACTCTGTCAAAACTGTTTAAACTGGTGTAGAAAAATCTATATACAACAGTGTGCTCTTCCTTTCTCCTCTCAGCTCCGATTTTGAAAGGTGGCCCTGTGTGGATTTAATCTGCATATATATTAGAGTTATTAGTAGTTTTCTCCTTTGGATATTTAGACCAATGGAGGATGTGAAACAGAAGAAAGACAGGATGGCTGGGGAGCAAGTGCTTCTCTGTATCTAAACCCCAGAGCCTGTGGCAAGCAGCCAAGGCTTGTCTTAATGAAAATTTATAGTTGAGATTATAATAGGGCAAATCATGTTTAGCTTGTCGCCTGAATGACCCCGAAGGATCTGGAATACAGCAGCACTAACTAAATGCTTGTTGTGTAAGGATCCTTCCCCTGCTGTTGACGACTTAGCATCGCATTAGAAAAGAAATGAGGAAGATTTGTGTTAGATCCCTAAAAGGATAAGAAAGTTAAGCGTTTTTCATAGGAGAGCATGAATTTAAACTTATTTTGTTCTCAAAAGTAGGGAAGTTAAACTTCTGTCACTGGAACAACAACAAAAAAGTTCCACAATTTTATTTATATAAGTAGGTTAGACTAGTTACAGAATCTATTCCTAGAAGATTAAAATCAAAGACTAAATAAATACCCAAATCACAGACTTCTCTCCCCCTCCAAAAAAAAGGAAAGGAAGATGGATTATTGTTTAAATATATAGAATTAGGCCAAGGGATGTGATTTAGTGGTAGATCACATGCCTTATATGGATGAAATCCAGGGTTTAATCCCCTGCACCACAAAAAAAAAAAAAAAATTAGAAGGGAGTTGAGGAATGGAGCAAAGTGATAGATCAATTTTGTGAGCAAATCCAGAGTTTTTATATGTGGGAGGTCCAAGTTTGATAACCAAGCACTCCTGGAAGCATCACCTAAACTCTGCCAGTTTTGCCTCCCCAATTCCTTAAAATCAAATTAAGAATTCGAAGACCCAAATATCATCATCTATAGCGTATTTTGTTTATGTTTAAAAGCACACAGAAAGTAAGACTAGTAAAGATTTCTTTCTCTGCCCTAGGCAGTCATAGAGACTAGAGAGCTGATTCAGCCACAGTGGGATTAGCCCTAGTCTCTTCTTTGCCTGTGTTGTGTCCATCTGTTTCTCTAGTATTGTAGGCAACCCTTTAACCTGTGACCTCTTCTTCTTGTTTATCTGTGCAGTCCCAGCAGCAGAGCCCATCGAGTATGCCCAGTTCCCTTTCTACCTCAATGGCTTGCGTGACACCTCAGACTTTGTAGAAGCGATTGAGAAAGTCCGAACCATCTGCAACAACTACACAAGCCTGGGGCTGTCCAGCTACCCCAATGGCTACCCCTTCCTCTTCTGGGAACAGTACATCGGCCTCCGCCACTGGCTTCTTCTGTCCATCAGCGTGGTGCTGGCCTGCACATTTCTGGTCTGTGCAGTCTTCCTCCTGAACCCCTGGACAGCTGGAATCATTGTGAGTTTACTCTGAGGGTCTTTGTGGAAGTCAAATTCCTTTCAGTATAGCTCTTTCTGTAGCCAGGAAGTTTTGTTTATGTCTGGGCCTCAGGAGGAGGGTATAGATTGCATCATTCCATACTCTATTTATTCTACTGGAGGTGGTGAGGCTTATGGGGAGGTGGAAGCTTTAATGTCCTTAGCCTGGTGTCCCCTTAAGTATTTATGGTAGGTAAGATAGGTTTTTAAACATACATTTCATTCAGGTGTTATTTATGCTTACATTCCAGACCCAGGACATTGATGGTTCTTCTAAATAAAAAGAGAATTCAAGACAGTAAAGTACAGATAAAATGGTTTTGCATATTGTGTGTCTTTTAACTCTTGGGGAAATGAAAAACTGGTATTGCTAACCTACTTTGGGCACCTTACTTCAAGTATAATGCTGTCAACTTTGCAGAAAGTTTCATGTAGAGGTAGTATTTAACTTATGTGAGCTGTGGTATAGCCTTCAAAATGCCAAAATTATAAAAACAGAGATCATGTCTTGTTTCTGTTCTGTGAGTCTGTGCAGCAGGCACATTAAAAGGTAAATGTTTAGTCTGTAGCCGTTTTCATGGTCCTTAAGCAATTGATGCTGTCCATCTTTCATAGCTTATTAACAGAGAGCAAAAGGAACTTCTGTCATCCTTCCCTTCCCCTCCACCACCACTGCTACTACCCTGCTACAAAAAACCAACTCTCTCTTTTTTAAAATCTATATTGACTTTATGATTTTATTTGTCTTTGCCCTCCTTTGGCTCAGAAAACTAAAGTCTACTGCCCAGGTTTTGTTTCCATCTCCCAGCAGATTTTTACAGGGCAGAAGAAAAAATCAGAGCTTGTCCTTGGGCTTAACTGTTCACTTTGTCCACCTAAGCTGCTCCACATTTCTGTACTGAAGGGGCTGTAACCTGACCTGCCATCAGCTAACCAGCTCCCAGTTTACTTTGTTCCCAAGTCACCCGCAGGCCCTCTGTCTCCAAACAAAAGCAAAGCAACTTCTTTCTCTGCCAAAGAACTCTCGTTCACACTGTCCTCTCAGCTTTCTTGAAGATGGAGAGTGGTGATTGGCTGGTTGTGTTTTGAGCTTCCAACTAAAAAAAAGTTTATTTGTTTTTGTTTTTTGTTGTGTTTTTTTTTTTGTTTTTCACCATTTTTCTCTTCCCAGGATATACTCTTAATCACACTTCATGCAGGCATTATTGCATCACCACACCCATCCCACAAGTTCTCCCACCTCACAACCCCACTCCCACGTAAGCTCAGTTCTATAGACTGAGCTTGGTGACTTTGAACAACCTATTCTTAAAAACCAGAACTAGGAGGCTAGAGAGATAGCACAGCAGTAGGGCTTTTAGCTTGCATGTGGCTGACCTAGGATGGATGGTGGTTCAATTCCCAGCATCCCATCTGGTCCCCAGAGCCTCCCAGGAGCAATTTCTGAGCTCAGAGGCAGGAGTAACCCCTGAGCACCCCTGGGTATGACCCAAAGCAACAACAACAACAGAACTAGAAGAAATAACTACTTTTTTTAGGGGGGGGGCACACCCGTTTTATGCTCAGGGATTACTCCTGGCTAAGCACTCAGAAATCGCCCCTGGCTTGGAGGGACCATATGGGATGCCGGGGGATCGAACCACGGTCCTCCCTTGGCTAGCACTTGCAAGGCAGACACCTTACCTCTAGCGCCACCTCACTGCCCCTGAAATAACTACTTTTAGCCTAGTTTAAATTTATAGTTGGTGAGGCTTTCATGCTAAAGAGATTCTTCACAAACGATTCTATTGGAGAAGTTTGGGGAAAAATAGTGCCTTCTACAGCCTCCAGAAGTCATAGCTATTCAAGGCCATGCCCAGATTGTAATAGGGTCCTTGTGTTTCTCAGCATTAATGTCAACTGTGACCTTGTTCATGCCATGCCATTCTGCCCTGTGTTCCCATGGATAGTTTTTGTGCCCAGCACTCACCCATGTGTCTTCTTCAAGGTGACAGTCCTGGCGCTGATGACAGTGGAGCTCTTTGGCATGATGGGCCTCATCGGAATCAAGCTGAGTGCCGTGCCCGTTGTTATCCTCGTTGCTTCCGTTGGCATTGGAGTGGAATTCACCGTGCATGTGGCCCTGGTAGGGAACTACTTGGCTCTATCTTTGGAAAGTCCAAAAGCCAGGCTTCCTCTTGCACTTTTAGATACCAGGCCAGAAACTTTTGCACTATACACATTTATCAAGTCACAGCCATTCCCTGGCAAAGCTGGAACTGGCTGACTGTATTTCTGGCCTAGGAGGTGAGATTCAGCTGAACTGCAGACAGTACTATAGTGAACCTCTCCTTTGGTGTCAGCAATAACATCCCCACACAGCCTACAGCCATTGGTTTGTCTCTGATAAACATGCGGGGTGTACAGATCCATTCAATTTTTTAAACCACAGTAATGAAGCAAGGATAAAATAAGACCACACTCTCAGGCTTAGTGAGGGTGGAATAATTGGGTTGAGGTGTGTTGGCAGCTGTGGACATGCCCTGAGGCTTGTGAGCAAAGGCTTGGTTGCCCTTGCCAGAATGCTGACCCCCCACAAGTGCCCACCCAGCTCTTTGCCCTTCTTGCCGCCAGTTCTCTGACAGCACCAAGTGTGAGAACAGCATTGCATTAAGAATTTCTCCCTGTCTCTTTCCAGTTGTGTGAATACTTGAAGCTTTGGGAGGAGTCTTGCATCCAAGAGACAAACCCTTTGTACACATTTATCTAGATTTGGATTCAAAGGCCTCATAGCAATGTGCGAATTTTGTTCTATTTTCAGTGTGCCTGAGTTCTTGGGTGATGGGTAGCACTTGGTAAATATTTATTGGCTGAATGAATGGCTGCTATTTGGACTGCCTAGCTGGAAATCTGGCACTGGATTTGGGTCAAGTTGCTTTTAGTCTTGCTTTTGCAATCTCTGGTGTCAATTGCCTTTGAACTAGGGCACATGGAAATGGCATATCTACACAGAGGCAAATGTTACCCTTTACCTTTTGTATTCTTCCACGGGGAGTCTTTCTTACTAAGCTATTTTAATGCAACTAGGAGATGTAAGAACTTGGACTGGCAAGTAAGTGTACAGGGGGTAAGGCTCTTGCCTTGTTTGTGGCAAAGCCTGATTTATTCTCAGAAGTCCATGATCCCCTGAGTACCAGTAGGAGTAGGAGCAACCCCCTGAGTATAGAACCAGGAGTATAGCCCTCAAGCATGGTTCATTTGGGCCCAAATAATCTCTGGTTCCAATCCCAAATTTGTAAAAATAGGTATTTGAGAAAAAATGTTTTTTGAGATTATCTTCTTTATCCTCACCTCCTGAAGTATTAAAGTAAAAGCTGAAACTGTAAAAAAAGGTTTGGTTGTTTTAATTTGGGGGCATCTTCCACGCTTCTTAGCCCAAGTAAGCTGCAAGGAGAGAGATCATGTTTTTCTAGGGGAGCTCATTGTCCTAGAGGTTAGAGACCATAAACATAGTCTTCATTTCTTCAAAGAAAGAAAAGCTTTGCTTTGAGTTAAGCATCTCCTTGTCATCTTCTTCTGATGCATATTTAAGAAACTACATTTTCTGGTGACTTGCATTGCAAACAAGAGTGTTCTTGCCTATTATCTTTTTTAACAAAATGCCAGTCACAGCCTTTGAACTCTAGTGAAGAGGCAGGTGTCTGCACTTAGAATGGTATGAGCATAAAATCAGTTGATGACTGGGAAATGAGGAATGTCCCACTATTTAAGCTGGACCTAATTCTAGAATCTCAGGAGGATGGGAAGGCATTTGCTTTACACAGCTGACCCGAGCTAAATCTTTGGCATACCATATTGACTCCTAGTACCCTGCCAGAAGTGATTTGTGAGTTCAGAGCTAGGAATCCCTAAGCACCATTGGGTGTGACCAAAAAAAATTTTTTTTTCTTTGGACTCTCAGGAGGCTCAAGAGTTGCCCTGTCTTTTGGAGTGCTCCATGCTGTGGACCCCATCCTCACCAGTCACAGACATTGTTCTCCCTTCTCCTGCATATGATTATCCATAAAGGAACAATTACTGGGCCAAAGCAACAGTACAACTAGTAGGGCACTTGCCTTGCACACCTAGATTTGATTTCTGGCATCCTGTAGGGTCCCCCAAACCTTGCTAGGAGTGATCTCTGATCCCAAAACCACGAGTAAAACCCGAGCACTGCTGGGTGTGGCCCAAAAACAAAAAGAAAAAAGAATTTTAGGATACAAAGATTTTGGGAATGAGTTCAGAGTTTCCAACAGACTGGATTTCAACTTACAGTCATGTATTTTTCTTGTAATGCCTTCCTGATTCTGAGCTGTTCCACACATGCATTTCATGTGAACACAGTTGACAGAATTTCAAACCTTGGCATGATTATGAGGAGCTGTGGATTAACTCTTAGTTGCACAAGGTCCTATACAAGTTGAGAAAAGTCATTTGGAAGGAAGACCTTGATCTTAAAATAGTCTGGCAAAGCACTGCCCTAGAGGTTTCTCATGAGATGTTAGAAGGCCATAGTAGTCGGGAGATAAAGCAGGGACTGCTCTACTCATTTCTGTATACTTTTGACTTTGCCTTTAAATGACAGGTCAATGTGCTCTGTCTGGGTGCTTCTGCTCTTTGAGATTGACATTAACAGCCAATCTCAAGAACAGGTCATTTTAGCATCAGCCTAAGCTTAGCTAGTTGAGTTTCATTTGCTTTGCTGAACAGGAAAATAGGAGTTTTAAACTGACAGAAAGTGTAGTTGACAGCATTGAAGACAATGATCCACCAGAAGTCAAGTCCAGGAACTTATGGTCCCCACTCTTTCTTTGCACAGGCCTTCCTAACAGCCATTGGTGACAAGAATTGCAGGGCCATGCTTGCCCTAGAGCACATGTTTGCACCTGTCCTCGATGGGGCCGTCTCTACTCTGCTGGGAGTGCTCATGCTTGCTGGCTCAGAGTTTGACTTCATTGTCAGGTGAGGAATGGGGGTATTTCGTTAAGAAACTTGTACATCTTTGTTCCTGGGATGCACACTCTGGGTCTTCTACACCTGCTATGCTGCAGCATGTTTGATTGTCTCTTGTCTCTTCTTTCTGTACTTCAATAACTCATGAAAAAAAAAAAAAGTCCTGGTCTAGGTATGTGTTGCAAAGTGCTTACCACCATCTGTCACTTCCCTTCAAAAGTTGATCAGCTCAGAGAAGTGGTAGCAGGTAAAGCCACCTGGTAGGGACTGTTTTGAAGAAGAAAGATGTAAGTAGGATATGGGCTGAGCACAAGGTTACTTCACAAGCCAGATCCTGATACCCAGGAAGTGATGACTGTGGTTCTAGTCAGAGACCAAATTCCAAGCTTTTAGTTCTCCTTTACGACTCTAGAAAGTCAAACTTACCAGTAATTAAAATAGTCACCTAGATCATTGCAAGAGAAGAAAATGTAGCTACATTTGGTGTTCTACTTCCCACTAAGATATAGAAAAATTTTTTTAAAGGGTGGTTGAAAATTTATTGTGACTCCAAAGCAGACATCAGATAAAAGCAATTTTCAAAGAGTATGTCTTACCCATGCATGGGTCTTTTTTTTTTTTTTTTAAGATATAGGAAATTTAATGTTTGATTTTTGTGTCACATTTTGGAAAATGGGGCCTAATCTGGATATCTTAATTGGATCCAGGCAAATAGTTTTAGGAGATTTAAGTAAGAATGTAACTATGTGAGAATAATAAAGGAACAAGTTATTTTTTTTTTAATAAGAAGTTGGTAGAGCTGAGAATGTAACTCAGCAATAGAGCACTTGCCTTGCATGTTTGAGGTCCTGAGCGCTATGCCCAGCCATTAAAAAAAGGAAAGATGCCTGCCTTACTTCCTGCCTGCCTGCCTGCCTTCCTGCCTGCCTGCCTGCCTTCCTTCCTTCCTTCCTCCCTCCCTCCCTCCCTCCCTCCCTCCCTCCCTCCCTCCCTTCCTTCCTTCCTCCTTCCTCCCTCCCTCCCTCCCTCCCTTCCCTTCGTCCCCTCAGTTTCACGTCCAGGGACCCTAAAAAACAAAAAAAAAGAAAAGAAAAGAAAAAAGGAAAGATAATTTTCTCCTCAGAAAAAGAAGTTTATTTTCTCCAAATAGCCTCCATAGCTTTGTGAAGCTTTTTCTGAGCAGTGACAGCTATTTTTGTGGGCAGGGTATAGGGTGATATCAGAATTGTTGATTGTTGAGATTTAGAATAATGGAGCAGGGACAAGATGGTTTGGCATGCCCATTCTAAGATCAGCAGCAAAAACACTCCTACTCTTTATGTGTGTCTCTGTGATAGGACTTTCCTTTTCAGGTTAAAAATGGAGAGATTGTTTTATTTAGAACTTTAATTTTCAGGTTAAACTATTTTTTTCTGTTTTGGGCTAGAGAGATAGATAGTACAGTGGGTAAAGATAATACAGCCTTGCACACATCTTACCCAGGCTCATCCCCAGCACCAGTTAGGGTCCCTTGGGTTCTGCCAGGAGTGATCCCGGAGTGCAGCCAGGTGTAGCCCAGAACAGAATAAAAGGAATTACATTTTTTGTCAAACTTTTTATGCTTTTTGAGCCTCACCCAGCAGTGTCAGGAGTTATTCCTGACTTCACACTCAGGAACCACTCCTGGCTGACTTGGGGAACATATGGGATGCCAGGGATCAAACGAAGTATGCTGTATGCAAGGCAAATAAGTGCTTTACCTACCTACTGGTGTTTGACTAATTTTGTCAGTTTTTTAGAGTCAGCGATCGTGCAACATAACCTATTAGGCAGCTCACCATCCTGGTGATTTTACCTTCTAGAATGTGTGTTATAGTATGGGCCAGTGAGTCTCAAAATGTCACTTTTGCCTGAATCTTGGGAAGCTCTCTGAAACCTGGATGTTTTTTGGCCTATAAGTGTTCTCCACTTCTGACCACCAATTAGCAAGCCTACAAGCCATTCTTGTCTGCCCCATTCAGATAGCTCTATGCTCAGATCAGGTCAGGGTTTGAACCTGGCTTGTATTAGAAGCTCTTGCTTTGTTTTGGTCTTCTCCTGGTCATTTAAGTATTTGTTTCTGTATGGTATAAAGCAATAGGATTTCTTTTGTGCTGTTTCTCATTCAACACATATCCATCAGGCATATCCTAAGTGCAGTTGTGCACAGCACCAAGTACAATATGCCCTGCCCCCCAAACATAACTTAGGATCTATAGAATCTATCTTGCAGTTCCCAAGCCGCTTAAAGCCATTGAGAGATACAGATTGTGGTGGGATATCTGAGGGCCTAAGTGCTCCCCTTGGAGAATCCCAAGTCAGCCAGGGAGAGGCTTCAGATAGAACAGCAAGGCAGAACCACAGACCTCTCATTTAACATGTCACTTCTTATTCTCTCTGCGGCATATCAGGGTTTTTGTTTTAAGCACTTAAAAGGGCTCCACATTTTCTGGAACTGGATGGATTAGCCTGATAAAGTCCTCTCTGGGGTTAACTAAATGAGCAGACTTATATACTCGGCACCATCAGAAACCTAATTGGTGTGTTTATGCTTCGATTAGATGGATGGGATGCAAATGTCTTAATGCTGCTGCTGATATATGCCTCCACTGAAAATTCCAGCAGTTTACATTAGAGCAAGACATTGACCGCTTGGTCTTTGTTAATGCAGCTCAGAAGTTTCTAATGTTTACAATAGCTGTGAGGTATTTGTATTTTTATAGGGATTCTCTCTCCTTTCATCTCATGTCCAAATATATAGACATGGCAGAGTGTGGTGCCTGCTTCATTTTATGATCAAGACGACCATTAACAGATATGTCACCCTTTCCCTCTCTCTCTCTTCTCAACATCTTGGGCCCTCTTCTGCCCTAGCCATTTGCAGCAAAATCGCAGTAGAATTTGTTAGAGAAAAGCTCTGCTTGTACAGAGCTGCTCCCACCATCTGTGTGGAGGGTCGGCTGACAGGTTTACCTTGGTATTCATGAAGGATCCCAGACCTTAGCCTTCAATGGTGGGAAAGCAGGGCCACTTGTGTGCTCTTCTCTTCTTCATGGTGCTGTGGCCTTTATGTTTGAATTGGCTGACGCAAAACAAGAGTATTCAGAGTTGCTAAATTGTTCAACAAAAGATTGGCCTGCAGAGCAGCTCCTGCATTGTGGACCTCCCTCCCCTGAAAATGCCCCAGCAACCATAGAATGGGAAGCGCTTTTTTTGTTGTTGTTGCAGAAAACTGGTTCCTGTGTTCTGAAAAAGGTTGCAGTTGGAGCTATTTTGTAAAAATGGAACTCACAGAATTCTGGGCAGAAAGTTGTGATTAATGAAAGCCCAGGGAAAGCCTTACCTGATCTGCTGGAGACTTAATTAGAGCTTCTGCTCTGAGATGCAGAAGCATTTCACAGTGGATTAGCTGCCTGCAGAAGTGGGCTGCTTTTCCTCCTGGGCTAAATTGTTTAAATTCTACACCCTTCACTTCATTTGTTTGCTTCTACTGGGTTTTCATGGACAGGGCCCCCTTGTATTGTGTGTGCTTTCAGTCTGCTCAGCCATTCAGTTTGCATTCCATATTTTTGTGTTTGTGTTAACACATTCATAAATAACATTACATGCTTTGAGATTTCAGCAAATTAACGAACTAATTTTTTTTCTTCCCTTTATGAGCTAACACTTTGGGTGATGGAATGTAGTCCTCAAAGTCAAAAGGTTGGAAAAAAAAATCTAATCTTATGCTGAATTTGAAGTGGCTTTTCACCAGCCTCTCCGTGTTGTGGGTTTTGTTGATGTGGGGTTTTGATTTGCTGCAGATTTTGCACCCAGGAAGGGAGGCAGACTATACTTTTGTGATGGTAAATGTTCTGTTTTTCTTTTCAAGGTATTTCTTTGCTGTCCTCGCCATCCTGACGATCCTGGGTGTTCTTAATGGACTGGTTTTACTTCCAGTCCTTTTGTCCTTCTTTGGACCATATCCTGAGGTCAGTGCCAGGTGTATTGCTCAGTGCAAAGGCTCCCTGATTGCTGTGTCCCTGGTGTCAATTTTAATTTAGATATGGCCACATTTGACTTACTTTCTTAATAACGACAAATTAACCTCATTTAATAGTTAAGAGGGTTGGCTTTTTTGGTGGTTTGGAAAAGGCTTGGTTGTTTTGGGATGCTTGAGGACCATTAGGGTAGTTATGGTGGTTCTCAGGGATTTCATGAAATGCCAAGAATCCAGAGCCTTTAAGTTTGTGGCACTAGTCCACCATTCTGAGCCTCAGATCCTGGTTGTATTTCATTGGTCTTTATTTGGATCAATGCATGTTAACCCAAGTTTTACAGATCTGCAGATCTGTATCAGTTAAATACTTGCTGTCTTGACCAGGAGCGAAGAGAACTTAGCTCACTTGCAAAGAGTGTGAGGAAAGGGTATTTCTCTGGATCTTTCTATGAGATCTCAGGGTCCTTGAAGGTGATGGTGGTGGATAAGGAAAGGGTCGGGGGGCAGGGTAGCATCCCCTGAATTGTGTGGTGACCTGAAAATGCTGAGAGAGAAGTGAGAACGGCTAACATGGTCTCCCTTCCACAGGTGTCTCCAGCAAGTGGACTGAATCGGCTCCCTACCCCATCCCCAGAGCCGCCCGCCAGCATGGTCCGGTTTGCTGTGCCCCCAGGTCATGCCCACACAGGTTCTGATTCCTCAGACTCTGAGTACAGCTCTCAGACCACAGTGTCAGGCATCAGTGAAGAGCTTCGACAGCACCAGATGCAGCAGGACACTAGGTGCCCAACCCACCAAGTGATTGTAGAAGCCACAGAAAACCCCGTCTTTGCCCGCTCCACCGTAAGTGCCTCATACCTAGTGCACAAATGAGGGCAGAGTAGGCCCCAGTAGGCCCTGCCAACACTTCTGCTATCCCTCCTAAGTGGGTAAAAAGCCCCATGCCCACTGCTCCAAGCTCACAGAGCACAAAAGAAAAAACCCACTTTTGGACAGCGCATTTTAAAATGTGCTGCTCTTCCTGTGGCCAACAGGAGGGAGTTTTCCTTCTCAGTCTGTCCCTTTGGAGCAGAGCCTGGCTATTACTGTCAAAGACTTTGATGGCAACTTCTGGGTGGCTGAGAACCTGCCTTGGGTGCTTATCTGGCCACCCTCTGGGAACACGCTTATCCCAACCCAGGAGGTTGTGTCTGCTGTGCCTCAGGGCCAGTCAGTGACTCATGGCCCAGAGTGCAGTATACAGAGAAGATCAGGAGGATCCTGAGACATGATCTTCCACTTAAGGACTCCTGTGTTCCTCCAGGAAATGGGTGGCCCAGGCCAAAGTGCCTGGTCTTCCTTGAATTTTCCTCTTTTTCTGCCTGCCCACCCCACCCCCACCCCCTGTGATGATGCCTGCTGTGCTGCAGTGTGAATCTGATTTTGTCCAGCGGGAGCCTCAAAATAGGTACAAGCTGAACGACTTTGAAGTTGGTCACGGTCCTTTTGATTGATGTGGCCGCTGCACTGTTGCCTGCTTTGTACAGAGACCCAGAAAACAGATTCCTAACAACCAGACACAGCCCTGCTGCCCCAGAACTTCCTGAAGCAGTGGCCGGGTTTTTTTCTGTTCACTAAGACAGTGGGCACATGTCCCCAACGGGTTGCTGTAACCCAGGGAGTGTTTTTAAATGTCAGTGGCTGCTGAACTCCACAGCATGGGTACAAACTCTTACTATACCCCACATTCAGATCAGCCAGGACTGTGTGTTTCGTGTTCAGAGAGGCAGGTGTCCAAGAGGGGATGTGCTCACACACACACAGCCCTGCACACATTTGGGAACAAAACCTGAGAACATCCAAATAAGGCTTCTGTAGGGAGATGCTGAGAGAATGGAGGGCCCCAGTAGCTCCCCAGGGCCTTTTCCCAGTTCTTGGTGGGATTGATTGAGCCTTTATTAAAAAGAGAGGTATGTGGGTGGTCAGGCATAAGCTCAGCCAAGACGAAAAGGTTGGAAGCAGGCAGCGATGCCAACTGCGGTGAGCTGCCATCCGTCCTGACCTGCCCATTCTCTCTGCAGGTGGTCCATCCCGAAGGAAGGCAGCGCACGCTCCCCAACCCTGCACCTCACGCCCCCCTGGACTCAGGAGTTCCACCACCTGGACGAACAGGCCAGCATCCCCGGAGGGAGCCCCCCCAGGAAGGCTTACGTCCTCCCCCTTACCAGCCACGAAGAGACGCTTTTGAGATTCCTCCTGAGAGGTCTTCAGCCCCAGGCCCCCAGGGAGCCCGTTCCCACAGTACTCGGCACCCAGCATTCACTGCCAGGGGTAGCAACATGCCTGGCTACTGCCAGCCCATCACCACGGTGACAGCCTCAGCATCTGTGACAGTGGCTGTGCACCCACCCGGCCCTGTGCCTGGGTCCAGCTGGAAGCCCCGAGGGGGGCTTTGTACCAGCTACGAGGACTACCCTGAAGCTGGCCCTGGGCTTTTCGACGACCCTCATGTGCCTTTGAATGTACGCTGTGAGAGGAGGACTTCTAAGATCGAAGTCATCGAGCTGCAGGATGTGGAGTGTGAGGAGACGGCCCGGGGCAGCAGCTCCAGCTGAGGTGTGCAGTGGGTGATGATGGGAAGGAAGCCCTGGGCCCCTGTGTGGCCTTGTAGAGTTCCAAACAAGGCTAATAACTCCATGCTCCTTCATCCATACTGGGTCTGTTCCCTGGCAGGGTTCATGGAATTTAAGCAAAGGGTATCTGGGCTAGGCACACAGAGCTCCATATATGTGTGCTGGTGGCAGATAAACCCAGGATGTCCTCGCAACCCCCGCATCTCCTACCATCTTGAGTCATTTTAAATCGAGGCTCATGTCGCTGCTACCTGTGTGATTCCCTTCATTTGCTTTTTTCAGGTTGAGTAAAATTGGAAGCAAAGAGGCCAAAGATGGGAAGTCCCTCCCCCACCTCCTTCCAGAACTGCTTGAAGAGAAGCGTTGGGAGTTCGTGCCCATCTGGCTGCACCAGAAGAGCAGTGTATTGTTACTGTAACCAATTGTATCATTTTGTGAGATATTTCTATAAATATTTAAGAGGTGTACACATCTGTAATATAGGAGTGATGTAAAGTAGTGGGGCCCCTCCCTGTTTGTACAGTGGTCGAGTGCCACAACCAAGCTTAATTTACTCGTAAATTTCAGCATATGTTGCTGCTGCTTAAATATTGTATAATTTACCTGTATAATTCTATGCAAATATTGCTTATGTAATAGGATTCTTTTGTAAAGGATTTTTTTTTTTGGTTTAAAATATTTTAAATTTGCATATCACAACCTGTGGTAGTCTGAAATGTTACTCTTAACTTCCAAACACGCTATGCGTGATAATTTTGTGGTTTTTTTAATGAGCAGACATGAAGAAAGCATGTTAATCCCAGTGGCTTTTCTAGGTATAGTCCCAGGCAATTCTCCTACTTGGCTACGTGTGTAGACATGTGTGTGACTTCCCAGTGTTACTGTAATGTGATTTTCATTTTTGCTTTTGCTTTTCACTTTTGTGACCTTTGCAGGATTGTGACCTTGTCAGGCAGGAGGAATCTGGATTTCTTGATGGCTTTGTTAGAGGGCTTGCCCTCAGCAGCGCTTTCTCCTTTTGTCAGACCCCCTTCGAATCCAGATCATCTCTCAGAATCACTGCCATCTAGTACCCACCTTTTGCCTCAGAAGATAGTTCCTTCTCTTGGGTCTTTGTAGTGGCCATTGGAACCTCAGGGTATAGATGTCTTTTTTGTTGTGTAGTGGAGAGTTCAGTCATGCTTAGCTGTGATGCCGAGCCAGGCTGTGAGCTGAGTGAATACTGAGTGAAGTAGTCAACCCTCACTGTACCTTCTTCATGACTGATATGCCCAGACACTCCACACTACCCCGTTCTACCACCAGGTCTCAGAGTGGGTTGGGAATAGTTTGGAGACAATGATGCTGCCTTAGGTAGACATCCTGGTTTCATAGGTGATGTTCTAGTCCCTTTTCTTGAAATCTCCCTTCTTTGAATTGCATAATTGGTGAGACTTTCTGGATTTGTTTTCAATTTCTTTAAAAATGAATAACGGGACTCCAGCATGGTGAGTGGGAGCTGGAAGTTGTCCTAGAGTGAGCCCCAGAGGCCACTTCCAGCACATGTACATGCTTGGTGCGGTCTGCACCATCTTGCTAAGTTAGCCTCCCTCCCTTTGTTTCTTACCTTCCCATGTGAGCTGATCTCAGAGCAGAGAGAGAGTTCACTGCACACTTTCAGAGGGCCAACGAGAATGTGGAGGTAGATCTCACAACCAGGATTTTTTTGGTGATATTTTTACATTTTGCTTCTTAATCTTAAAACATCTTGCTCTAAGGCTTGGACTCACTCACCTCTTGGCCAGAGACCAGCTTTCCAGGAAGCTCTTGGCAAGTAGAGTAAGCTACTGTTGAGCACATAGGACAGCCCCATGGAAAATATATGTCACATAGAAAATTGTTATGAAAAGGCTTCAGTCCCCAAAATTTCTCACAGCACAGTGACCTCAGAACCTGTGACTCACCAGCACTGTAAGATGCTCATTGAATCCAACATGGTGTGTGTTCACATGCCAGCCCCTGGTGTCTGCTACTGCAGGTGCCTGTCAGCCCTGCTGCTGTTCTCCACAGCATCCAGCTCTGCTCAGAAAACATAGGTCTGTATTCAGGGGTGAGGTGACACAGGCTCCGAGACCACCTCTCTGTCTTGGCTCTGACTCATTCACTCTTCTTCTGAGCTCGGAGCCTGTGGTGCTCCATTGTTTGCTTTCAACAGGAGTCATAGCAGCCCAGGGAGAATTTGGGGACTTGGCAGGCAACTAAAATCTCTTTCTTAAATAGTTGTATTGTGTCTGTCTTGTTTATTTGGATGTCTTAATTTTTTTTTAAATTTGTTGCTGATATTTATAATTTTGTATCATAAGAATGTTTTCCTACAGTATTTGTCATGCCAGTTTATAACAAAAATGCAGGGATTTTATTTCTATTGGAAACACTTTTACAACTATGTTTTGAACAGAAGTTTTATTTGTATAGAGTGCTTACTAATGTTAAATAGTTCAGAGTATATAACATTTCCATTAAGTACTCATGGTAGGATTTAGTGTAGGAGTTTAAAGGAAATCAAACTGGGTCTCATTGTCTGCCGTATTTGGCGGAAATGGGTTTGTATCATTTCAGTTACAAAGATAAAAGTATGCCATATAATTTATTTATATGAAAATTTATTTTTGTAGTGTACATAGTAGTCATCAAGTCTTTTGACAGAAGTATATTTTTAAAGAATTTATATGTGATGAATCCATAATGTCTGGAATTTTGCTGAGACATGCATGGGGCGGCACGCTTTTCATTGTCAAGTACATCAAGAGAAAGAAAATGTCTAACAGTGTTAAGAGAGTATGATCGAGTGAATATTCATGCGATTATAAAATGTCTATTAGTTACCATTCGTGACCTAGTGTGGTTCTTATTTTAAAACTTGGAAAGCAGAAATGTACAAACTCTCTGAATATTAATGTTTAAACACTGATAGAAATTCTAACATGAATAAAAAATAATATAACGTGTTGGCTATGCCTTTGTTTATAGAATTTCTTAAAACAATTATGAAGGCAGTATGTCTGGCTATTTTAACTCCTTTTCTTATGTGGTGCCTAGTTAGGGGGAATATTGTAAAGATAAACTCAGGGACTATCAAATGAGGGCGTCATATTTAATAATTGATAATTCAGGTTTGATTGAACTTCATTCAGAATTTTTGAGTATTTATGGTGTACTAAACCTTCAACATAGCCAAGGAGAAAAATAAAACTCTGAATTTTACCCCATTTTACAGCTGAAATGTCATTTTCTCTAAGTATATGGCCAGCCAATCATACCCTTGGGGGCTACCCCCTAATCCTGTAATGATTGATCAGGAGTCCACATGCCCAGTCACATGCAGGTTGCCACTACTTTAAACAGTGGCAACACAGCCTGGATGGCATGCAGAATCTCAAATACTAACGACCTTTGTACGTTTGCCAACCCATCTACAGATCAGGTTATCTTAGGTCACTGGTGTTGATGAGCCCAGGATGGGCAGTGCCGCCCTCACACATACACACCCCGCTCTACCCCTTTGGAAGCCTGCTAGGAAATCCAAATCCTTGATGTTTCTTGGCAGGAGAGTTGAGACCCCACCTTAGTGAGCTGTCCTGGCGGTGCTAATGCATGAGCAGAGGTAATACAAAATTCCTTCCAGCTGAACATAGCCCTAGTTCTATAATTTGATTCAGACTTCACAGTCGATGAAGGCCAGATCTGGAAACAACATAGAGATTCCCAACTACTCTGTGTGGTCTTTTCCTAAAAACACATGTTCCTCTGTGGGAAAGTACAGAGACCCAGGAGCTCTGCACTTGTGTCTGGGAGTGAAGTGTAAGAAAGGATGCCCATGGTATTGGCTGGATCCTGCTTCCCATCTTCCAGTGAAAAGGATCTAGTTCACAGATTCTTAGTGGAACTACTTGTTTGAAAAGGATAATTGATGCCCGACAACAAGGGTGGTGATGAGGTATGGAGCAAAAGAATAAGAGTTACCTCCATGAGAATGGCAACAGCCTCAGGGCCCACACCTAATTCTGTCAGCTGCAGACTTGTGGTGTTTAAACACTGTATACATGTTTAGACATGAATAACAAAAATTATGAGTTTATGGGGCCAGAGCAATAAGACAGCAGGAAGCCATTTGCCTTGCATGCAACCAACCTGGTTTTGATCCCCGACACCCCATATGGTCCCCTGAGCACTGCCAGGAGTGATCTCTGAGTGCAAAGCATCTCTGCGAGCTGCTCAAGAAAACAGCATTGCCAGGAACGTTCCCCCAAAAGTGAGCTCATGAGATCTGTGCTTCTGAGTACCACTTTGAATGTAATAGTCAACTCTGACCATGTCATAATACATTTGATAACAGTGTCTAGGAAAATTAATCCAAATGAATAATTATAAACTAATTTTTATACCTTTTGCTATGATCAGTGATCTTTCTTACGTTCCTTCAGTGGTAAGTTTATACTTTTTTTTTTAAGTCATGCCTGGCAGTGTTTAGGGCTTGCTTCTCACTGCAGTCAGGGATCTCTTAGCAGACCTCAAAGACCAAGGAATGAATCAGATTGGTTGCAAGCAAGTCACATGCCCTACTCATCGATTACCACCCAAGCCTTTTAGAAGAGCTTTATGCTGCCAAATTACCTTTACCATCTGATTATATATTCAGTGTAAATTACATCTTTTTTTTTTTTTTTTTTGGTTTTTGGGTCACACCCAGCTCCCGGCAGGCTCGGGGGACCATATGAGATGCTGGGATTTGAACCACCATCCATCTGTGTGCAAGGCAAATGCCCTACCATTGTGCTTTCTCTCTGGACCCTAATTACATCTATTTAAGTTTATTTTTCATATTGGTTTAGAAGAACATTTCATCAGATTTATATCCCCAAATTTATCATATTTATTCAGAACTTAAGCATAGACCCCTTTTTTTATTTTGCACAACAAGCAGACCTAGTCAACAGCTTTGAGAATATTGTATGCTATATATTTTAGCAGCAGTGATGTTGATATACAGGCAGGTGTTTCATTATTAGTAACTGGTAATTGATGTAGAAGTGGAGATAGTTAAGTAATCATGAAAAAAGAATAATTGCCATGGGCCAGAGCGGTGGCGCAGCAGTAGGGCTTTTGCCTTGCATGAGGCTGACCTAGGACGTACCATGGTTTGGTCCCCCAGGGCCCCCTATAGTCCCCTAAGTCAGGAGCGATTTCTGAGCACATAGCCAGGAGTAATCCCTGAGCACAGTTGGGTGTGGCCCAAAACCAAACCAAAACAACAAAAGAATAATGGCCAGGTTTGAATTACTTTTAATAAGGTTAGACCTATTGAGAATATATCTCAGACATAAATCTTAATAAAGAAGCTGAAGAATGAAAAAAGAGACAAAGACCTGCAAAAAGAAAGTAATAGCAACATAAGAATTTTAAAGGGGGGCCAGAGAGATAGCACAGCGGTAAGGCATTTGCCTTAGATGCAGAAGGACAGTGGTTTGAATCCCGGCATCCCATATGGTCCCCTGAGCCTACCAGGAGCAATTTCTGAGCGTAGAGCCAGGAATAACAAACAAACAAACCAAAAAAGAATTTTAAAGGGATCAGAGTTCATGTATGGATTAAGGTAAACATTTTGCATGCTGCTGACCCTTGTTCAGTTCCTGCCACCACATAACCGTCTGAGGCATCATGCGTGCAGACTGTTCATGGCTGAGTAGGGTGTGAGTATCCTCAGTAGTTCAAGGCCTGAGCAGCACTGAATTCTCACACCCTTATATTGAACCTAAGGCCATTGAGACAATCACTGGGAAGGTTCACTAATCCTCATCCCACCCCCTGTTCCATCACACACACAACTCAAGAGAAATAATATTCACTTCAGAGAGGATCCAAAAGGAAAAGAGAAAAGAGGGCCAGAATTTTTATTTGAGGAAGTAGTGACTGAGCAGTTCCCAAAACTGAAAAAGTAGTTAGACATCCAGTTCTAGGAATCTTAGAGTTCCAAACAAAATAAACTACAACCACGCGTACCAAGACACAATATAAAGAAAGTGGCAAAAATCTAAGGTAGAGATTCCTAAAAGCAGCAAGAGAAAATCAAAAAGTCCATATAAAGGACTGGCCATTCCTAAAAGCAGCAAGAGAAAATCAAAAAGTCCATATAAAGGACTGGCCATTAGACTACTGG
Source organism: Suncus etruscus (assembly GCF_024139225.1). Taxonomy (NCBI): domain Eukaryota; kingdom Metazoa; phylum Chordata; class Mammalia; order Eulipotyphla; family Soricidae; genus Suncus; species Suncus etruscus. The sequence goes on from NC_064851.1 coordinate 48,526,986, forward strand.
CCATTAGATTTCACTACAGAGAATTCCACAGGCCAGCAAGGAGTGGCACAGCATAATCACATGAATAGAAAAGACCTCCAGCAAACCATTCTTTTATCTGTGCTCAATTATAACAGCTTTAAAGGAGAAATAGGATTTGGTGGCAAAAGTATAGTTATATTTGTCACTAAACCCACCCTACCCCAAAAAATGCTTAAGGAAAATAAACTTCACTTGAAAGTAGTAAGACACCCCAAAAACATAAAATATGGGAGAAATGGGGCTTAATAATGACTTTTAAATTAATTCAAGAGTTGCTTGCTTTCAAGTTAATATAAGATTATAATCCACAGGGAAATCTTGAGGAAAGAAAAATAACAAGGGGCTGGAGAAGTAGTACAGAGGTTAAGGTGTTTGCCTTGCCTGTGAACATCCTTGTTCAACCCCATGTACCACATATTGTCACTACCCAAGCACCATGAGGAGTGATTCTTGAGCACATACCCAAGAGTAAGCTCTGAGCCCTACAAGGAGTGGCCCTAACACACACACACACACACACACACACACACACACACACACACAAATGAAAACAGTCCAAATATACACAAAAGGCAAATATCAATGGATAAGAGGAGAAAACAAGTACAAAATGAGACATTGAAATAATACCTAGAATACACATACCCAAATATGACAATACATAATCAATAATTTCACTAAAAAATTAAAGTTAAACAATAAATGGAGTGGTAGGATGGATTACAATATATAATCCAATCTGCCATGTACATAAGATCCACATGCACACAAATGAAAAACATAAACTCCAAAGTTGTCAATTATATAGGTAAATGATATCCTGATATATATAGGAATTACTGATGTATCAGATAAATTAACTTCCAGCCAAAAAGGATATGAGATGGAATTAGACATTATATTATGATTAATTGTGTGAGTCATGAAGATTTTAACATTCACAGAGAAAATACTCAAAGGGACATATATATAATTACATATATGTGATACTATGATAACCATTGATATCAACCAGACAGAGAATCAGCAAGGAACTATCAACCTTAAATAGAGACTTAAAGTAAAAGGACCAAATTAACATGTATGGAGTCCTCCAGCATACCACTCCCAAAAAGCCAAGTACACATGAAATGTAGTTGGGACACAAAACAAGTATGAAGGAAAACATAGCAGCTACTTATTCCAATTTCTCTATCAACTAGAAAGCAACCATTGAAAGAAAGATGGTAAAAATCTCAAATACTTGGAGATTAAATAACATGCTCTTAAATAGCTATTGGGCCATTGAGAAAATCAAAAGAGGGAAATGGTATATTTGTACATTTCTGGAAATGAGAATGAAGAAATGAGCTGTCAGAATGTATGAAACATGGGAAAACTTAAGTTTCCAAATTACTAAAAGGTAAATTCATAACAATACATGTTTATATCAGGAAGAAGAAAAGACTCAAATAATCAAAAGCTCAGGACCAAATGTTTTGTGGGAGGGTGTTTTGTTTTTGGTTTTGTTTAGGCCACACCTGACAGTGCTTAGGAATTACTCCTGGCTCTGCACTCAAAAATTACTCCTAGCATATGGGATACCAGGGATTCAATCCAGGTCAGCTGGGTGTGAGGCAAACACCCTACAGCTTTGCTATTGCTCCAGTCCGTAGGACCAAATAGTTTTATAAGGAAGTTCTACCAGCATTGAAAGATAAGAAAAAAACTGGGGCTGGAGCTCTAGCAAATGACTGTAGCAGGCAACCTTTTTTTCAACTGAGCCAAATCTCACCAAAACCATGATTGAAATTTATTTTGAGAGCCACATTTTTTAAATCAAAAATACATAGGATGGTACACTGTTTTTAGTTTTAATAAGTTTTTATTGATAATATTCTGCATGCAAGTATCCACATAGTCGGGAGGATACAAATAACACAACTAATAAAACAAAAACTTTAGAACGATATTATTTATCGATATTATTAAATTCCATAAAATTGCCTTCTAATGTAGAGAAAATTACATCCTGACAATGACTGACAAAGTCACAAATACTAATGTGAACATTGGCCTTGCATTTCCTTGGATAGTTTGAATATATCAGGTTTGTATGTTGTTTTTAATTTTAGGCACGATTCCAGGTTTTCATCGATGAGACGATTTCTCAATTTACTCTTGATAAAATTCATGCTTTAAAATGAATGTCCACCTAAATATGTAGACCCGAACAAGAAAGAACAGTAAACGCTAGCTTTTTTAGTTGATTATGAGTCAGGAATACTATTCCAGGTATTAACAATTAACATATCTTCCTTCTCCAGTTCTTTCAAAGCAGACCACTTGTGCTGTGAACTAAATTCACATTTGTGTTTCTCCAATCTTTCTAAATTAGCATAAAAGTAACAGACATTCCATCTCATACCAGTAAAAAGGGCAATTGAAAAACCTTGGAGAGAGGCCGGAGAGATAGCATGGGTAAGGTGTTTGCCTTTCATGCAGAAGTTTATTGGTTCAAATCCCAGCATCCCATATGGTCCCCCGAGCCTGCCAGTAGCGATTTCTGAGTGTGGAGCCAGGAGTAACCCCTGAGGGCTGCCGAGTGTGACCCAAAAACAAAACAAAACAAAACAAAACAAAAAAAGAAGAAAAGAAAAAAAAGAAAAACCTTGGAGAGATGTAGTGAAAATGGAAACCTCATTCACTTTTGGTAAAATTGTTGTCATTCAGACTCTATGGAAAACAGTATGGTAAATTTTCATGAAATTTAAAGTAGAACTCTGATATAACAAATGATTCCATCCCTTGACATCTATACCAAAATGTCAAAAAGATGCATGCAGACCTATGTTCTTTGTAGCCCTGTTTAAAATCACCAATATTAAGAAACAACCTAAGTAGCTAACAACAGATAATGGATGAAAGAATTGTGGTATACACACAATGAAATACTACTCATTTGTAGGAAACAAAATAATCCTATCTTTTACTATAACTTAGGTGGAACTTGGAGATGTCAAGATAAATTATTCAGGGGAAGAAGGAAAATGTTGGATGATCTCACTCATCAGTGGTATATAAAGAAACAAAGAAAGGGAATAGATAGTGATGAATGAAAACAGCAGATCTGAGACCTGGCAACAGAACTAAGGTTATCAAAGGTTGAGAGAAGAATAAGGGTGGTGGGGATACAGAAGTATGGGGAAACAATTCTTACCTTATTGTAAAATGAAAGGGAAAAAGGGTATTTTTTTTAAATTAAAAAAATTTAACTGGCCGGAGTGGTGGCACAAGTGGTAGGGAGTTTGTCTTGCAAGCACTGACCTAGGATGGACCATAGTTCAATCCCCCAGCGTCCCATATGGTCCCCCAAGCCAGAAGTAATTTCTGAGCACATAGCCAGGAGTAACCCCTGAGAGTCACCAGGTGTGGCCCAAAAAGTAAAAAAAAAATTTTTTTTAACCATTTTTATTTAGATACCATGATTAGGTACTTTTTATGCATACTTTTCTTTTTTGTTTTGTTTTGTTTTTTGGGTCTCAACCAGCGGTGCTCCTGGGCTACTCCTGGCTTTGTGCTCAGAAGTCACTCCTGGCAGCGTCAGGGGACTATATGGGATACTGGGATTCAAACCACGTAGGTCCTGGACCAGATGCGTGCAAGGCAAATGCCCTACCACTGTGCTATCTCTCCGACCTTTGTACATTTCTTTATTTTCCACAGTTACAAAGTTGTTCATGTTTGAATTTCAGTCATACAATATACAATTTCATCAGTACATATTTCCACCACCTATTCCCCCATTTTCCTTCCTGCCCCCCTCCATGTCCTCTCCTTCTCCCTTGCCTGCCTCTGTGGCAGACATTTTTCTTCTCTCTCTCTCTCTTTGTGTGTGTGTGTGTCTCTCTCTCTCTCATAAAAGTTAAGTTATTTTAAGAAATATGCACTATGCACTTGTATGACTTTGAAATACTGTTGTACTAGCCAAGAGGTAGACCACCCAAGTACCATATGGATAAAGAAGATGGCAGGTATGCCTATTTTGCCTGAGTTCAATACTTAGCACCGCATTGTACCACCAGCACTCTGGATAGGGACCCTCTGAAAGAAAAAATAAAAATTATAAGGAATGTGTTACACAAACTGAAAGAGAAGGGAATTCAAGTCAAGTATATGAAAAGATGAAATATAGCTAACTGTAATAATATGGATGAAACCAGAGGAGGTAATACTAAGTAAAATAAATCAGGAGAAAGACAAATACCAAATCATCTCACTTTTACATAAAATATAAAGTAAGAAAGCAAAGGGGCAACAGGTCAAATGAAAGTAAACCCTTGGAATCTGACACAGAAGAAAGATTTTATGCAAGAGGAAAGAGGGAGAGAGATAAAGGTTCAAAACAGGGCACGGGATATTGGTATTTTGGTGTTGAATATGATATAGTAACAAGTGTTAGGCCATGTGAAGATGTAAAGATCCTTAAACAGAGATCCTTAGATCAAATTTGTGAGCTTGATTTTTTGTTTGTTTGTTTTGGGGCCATACCCAGTTATGCTGGATTACTTCTGGCTCTGCAATTAAAGCTCACTCCTGGAGGGCTTGGGGCAACATATGGGATGCCCAGGATCAACCCTTAGTAGGCCACAAGCAAAGCAAACACCTTAGATTTTTTTTTAAATAAGTCAACAATGAAATAAATAAAAAGAAAGGGAGTGTGTAATAAGAACTTGTTTTATTTTTATAAAGAGAAGGTAATGGGGAAAAATTGATGAGCAAGTTCTGACTGGAGAGTTATTATATAATAATGAGGATTGCAAGCATTAAGCTCAAGCTAAGATGCCAAGAAAATAATCTTTGTAATTACAAAGTTCAATAGTAGTACGAGTAACTGGACAGATGCTGAAAGTCTCTTTGCAGCAAGATGAGAAGCAAGATGAGGTAGAAACTAGTAAGCATGAGGTTCTTCATTGTGGATTGAGAACGAGCAGCTAGCCATTAGGGCAAGCATTGTCAGAGGTCCCTATGTGAAGCTGGTACTGTGAAAATACCAAAGCACAATTCAAATAACAAAAGAATCGTTAAAATGAGGTTGAGGTATAAAAAGGTGCAGTGTACTAAAATATCAAGAAATGGGTCAAAGTACCAGAGTGATAACACAGCAGGTAGAATGCTTGCCTTGTACCTATTTTAGATCACTCTAAGCAAAAATACCATGAGTATCTGCATGATCCTGTGCTCACAGAGCATGTCTGTACTAAAGGCCAACAGATGTAATGGGGTAAGCCATTAGCAAACGTCTGAATTATCCTTTTGATTACACTTAAATTCCGAAGGCTAATTGACTAAAATGTTTCTCCTCCTTAATTAAAAATATTCATATGTGAAGCCAGATTTGCATTTCATAAGATAGTTTTCATTTCATGATTGAAATCTCATAGTTCATTTACTAATGGTCTCTAATGGCCTATAATCATAAGGTAGACACAATTAAGGGGAGATTTTCAAAGCGTCTGTAAGGGAGGATGCCTGAATTTATGAATTATTCTTCCACTGCTAAGAGTACAGCCAGTGTTCATCTTGAACTACCACACACACACACCACACACACACACACACACACACACACTTTATGTATGTATGTACTTGCCCAAACACACCCATATGAGTAAGAATCCTGGCCTGTTTGCTTTGATATCTTATGAATTTCCTTCTCTAATCTCTCATTCTCTCTCCACAAAAGGTTTGTCCTCTTTTCCTGTTTCAGTCTGGCATCAGTAAAAGTATTCCCCAAAGACGAATACTACCGGTGGAGCCCCAACCAGGATAGCAGTGATATTACCAATAAAATAATTTCTTGTTCAGTATGTTTCAGGCCATGAGTGTTCTCGCCAAAGATATCCAATAAAATGACCATGACCCAAAGTAATAAAACAAAATAATAGACCTAAAGTAAAGAGGACAGAGCACTAAAAACAGGAGAGTTAGTTAGTGCAGGGGGTAAGGTTGCCTTACACACAGCCAATCCTGAGTCAATCCCCAGCACTGCGTATGAATCCCTTAAATTCTGCCAGAAGTGATCCCTAAGAGCATATTCAGGAGTGTTCCAACAACCCAAACAAAAAAAAAAGAAGGAAAAGGAGACAATGAGAAAGGATTACAATATATAAAGACAATTAAACAAAAGAAACAACATAGAATGGGGCCAGAGCAGTGGCACAAGCAGTAGGGCATTTGCATTGCACGTGCTAACCTAGGACAAACTGCGGTTCAATCCCCGGGAGTCCCATATGGTCTCCAAAGCCAGGAGTGATTTCTCAGCACATAGCCAGGAGTAACCCCTGAGCATCACCATATGCTTAAAACAAAACAACAACAACAAAAAGAAACAACAGAGTTGGAAGAATAGAAGTAAATTAAGAGAGAAGAAATGGCAATGCCTGGCTTTGAAAACCCTTCAGCACACACCAAAGTAACCTTCTGGGAATGGTGTTGTTCTGAAACCAGTGTAGAAAGACAGATATAAGATCTTAATAATTTCTTTGTTTTACATATTTTTCCTCTTTCCTTCACTTTCCAACCAGAATTGTACAGGTAATATAAGGCACTTGCTGTGCATGTGGCTTTATGACCAATCCTGGGTCAGTTCTCAGCATAGCTCTGAGCACTACCAAAGGTCACTTTTGAGCACAGAGCCAAAAGATTCTGCTGAGTACCACTTGGTGTGGCCCAACCCTTCCATACTTAGAGTTCCTAAATTGCAAATGCAATCCTTCCTCCCTACCCTACTACAACAAATTCTATCTGCCCTTTCTCCCTCTCTTGTAGCCTCTAGAATCCCCTAATAGCCTATGTATTTTTGCAATTTTATGTATGCCTTTGTTGCACTACAAGATTGTGAATCTCTGTGAATACAGATTTTGACTGTGGCACTTATTACCATAGTCCTAAGGGCTAGACAGAACTTAGAACACAAAACTCAACTTAGTTCATTTTTTTTTAAATTTATATTCAAAGTTACCATTTAAAACTATTATACTAAGTAGACCAAGATCCCGGTTTTGTTTGTTTGTTTTGAGGAGGACACACCTACTGATGCTCAGGTATTACTCCTAATTCTACACTCAGTAATTACTCCTGGCAGCGCTCGGGGGACAATACCGGGTGCTGAGCTCAGTAAACACTGCTACTAAAAAGATGTGGCAGTCCTGAGGCAAAGAAATGCCATCCTCTAGCAAATACTGCTGGTATGCACTACAACCAGTGCATAGGTGCCTCAACTGAAGAGGGTCACCCCCGTGAACATGAGTGTAGTTTGTAACTAAGAGAGTTCAAACCTCACTGACTACAGTAGCCAAGAATGAGAGCATTATAATCTGCTGTGCCACCTCCAGCAAGTACCAGATCCCAAAACGTGTGAGCCATACTCCAACATGTTTGCAAACTTTGGCCATCAGAACAGCATATAAACAACAATGGGGGGTGCCTGCTTTGCCCATGGGGACTGATCCAAGTTCAATTCTCTGACATTACTTATTGTCCCCTGATCCCAACCAGGAGTGATCTCTGAGCACAGAGCCAGGAAAAAGCCCTGAGCAAAGTGGATCTGGCCCCCAAATAAAAACACAAAAATAAGAACAGAAGAAAAAAGAGGGTTGAAAAAGAAAATAACGATACCAGAGATTGCTGTGCATCTGAGAGTAAGAGCTAGTGATGGGGCATTTGCCTTTCACGAAGCTCATTCAGGACAGATGGTGGTTTAAATCCCGGCATCCCATATGGTCCCCCATATCTGCCAGGAGCCATTTCTGAGAGCAGAGCCAGGAGTAACCCGAGTCCCATTGGGTGTGACCCCCCCCCCAAAAAAAAAGTTATTTCTAAAGAGCCTCAAGTAGACAGCACAGAGGATAGGGCATTTACCTTGCATGCAGCTGAACTGGGTTAGACCCTCTCATTCCATATGGTGCCCCAAGCACTGCTAGAAATGATTCCTTAGCTCAGAGCCAGGAGAAACCCCTGAGCATCACAAGGTTTGGCCCCAAAACCAAAAAAGAAAAGTAATTTCTAATCCTATAAAATATATGTAAATAACATAGAACTTTTATTTTTCTTTGGTTTTATTATGATAATTTTATTACTACCATATCCATTTCTCTCATTCTGAACACTCCTCTCTCTGGAAGTTTCAATTTTGTTGTCAATATAATACTTACTATTTTGTTTAATCCATTTATCATTTCCCCCTCATTTGCACACATAGGTTACATTGGTTATATTACTCAGTATGTCTTTCTCTTTCTAGTTCACTGTCTTAGTAACTTGGTGTTTCTTTTATTTTGCTGCAAGTGGCAAAACTTGAGCCTTTTTATAAAAAGCTGAATTCTATTCAATTGCATATACATACATTTTCTTTAACCTATCAGTTACCTATGCTCACTTCTGTTTTCATATCTTAGCTTTTGTAAATAACCTTGTATAGTGTATTGAATGTAACCGTTGGAAATGGTTTTCATATTCTTTGGATAGGCACTCAAGCAAGATTGCTGAATCATACAGTAGTTTTATTTTTAATTTCTTGTAGAAGGGCCTTACTGTTTTCCAAAATGATTGTACCAATTTACCTCCCATGGATAGAGTAAAATAGAACATTTTTCTCCACATTCCTATTGTCCATCACTTGTTAGCAAGCCAGTACATGTTCTCCATTTTTATATAAGCCATTCTCATACAGGTGTGAGACAGTATCTCATTGTGGTTTGGATTTGCATTTCACTAATAAGTGATTGTCATCATCTTTTCATGTGCAGGTAGGCCATCTGTATGACCTCTTGGAAGAAATGTCTATTTAAATCTTCATTCTATTTTTAAAAAATTGGTTTGGATTTTTCAGTTGCTGTTGATTTTAATAAGATTTTTGTATATAAGAACTTGGGATGTTTGTAATGTTGATGGTAAGGCCTAAAAATGCAGAATATACTAATATCTTCTTTCATTCAGTGAACTGTTTGGTCATTCTGATAGTGTTTTAATTTGCTGTATTGAAGTTTTTCTTTGGGGATTTCCCAGTTTTCTTGGGAGTCAAAAAATATTCACAGTGGTACAAGACGACCAATTGAGTGGACCTGCTGGTTAGAGACACAGGACCATCATTGCTAGAAGCCACCAGAGCTCCAACCTACAGTAGTTAGGGGATCATGCAGTGTTCTCCAGCTCTTTGAGCAATCATCTATCCGCTTCTCTGCAAAGCTTAATGCTTGCTTTTGTTTTCATTTTCCTTGCCATTTGGTGAAGTTCTCAAAGACACCTCTAAAACTAATATCATGATACATTTTATCTATGTTATCTTCTACACAAATGATAATTTTCCACCCACATCCAGAACTTTAATCTATTTTAAATTTGGTTTTGTATATGCCATTAGTTTCACTCTTTTGCATATGATTGTCCAGTTTTCCCATTTGTTGAAGAGATTTTTCCTTCTCCATTGTGAGACCATAAGTTCTTTGTCATAGGTGTTGGGTTTATTTTCAGTCATTAATTCTATTCCATTGATATGGTTTCTATTTAAGTGCCAAAATCTAGTTTTCAGTACTATCACATTATAATATAGTTTGATATGGGTAGCATAAAACCTACAATTTTTTCTTTTTTCTCAATTGATTTAAATTCCAGGGTCTTTTATAATTCCATATAAATTAATAATTTTTTGTTCTACCTCCTTAAAAATATCTGTCTTTTAATACACACTTCATTAAACCTTTATACTCCTTTTAGTAATTGTATGAGTTGACTATAATTGTTCTCCACATTAAGAAAATTAAATATGCTCATTTCTTATTCTCTTGATCTGTGTGTAGTTTTCATTACATATGCCTTTCATTATATAGGCTAAATTTCTATCTATATGTTTAATTCTTTCATTCATTATAAACAGATTATTTGTTAAATTTTTGTTCTTTTTGCTGATTGTGTATATGCAGGAATGAAAATTGGGTTTGCATATTGATTTTGAAAACTGGCATATTACTGTATTTTTCTATTGTTTCTTTTAGTCTTTTTGTGGAACTTTTTGGGTTTTCCACAGATATATCATCTGAATTCCTTTCATTTTTGTTTTCTTTCTTTCATAATTGTATTATCTACTTTATTTTTGTATGTTATTTCTATTTAACATTTTAAAAATACCGTATTTGCCGGCATATAAGATGACCCTTCACCCATGAAAAACTTCCTAAAAGTCTTAAAAGTAAGTTACTTCTTAAAAGTAAGAGGGGTGCGGATCACTCATCCCTGAAGCTGGAACAAGTTTCAGCATGTCGTATACCAGCATATAATATGACTCCCGACTTTTAGGAAGTTTTTCATGGGTTGAAGGGTCGTCTTAAACGCTGGCAAATATGGTATTATAACTCATTATTTACTAAGTTATTAATAATTTTTGACATACAATGTTCCAGCACCAATCCCATCATCAGTGTCAATTTTCTTCTACCAGTATACTATTGTGTATACATACCGCATCTTCATAATAGTTCATCTATCATTGGTTTTGTGGCCTGGAGCTAATACCAAGAAGTGGGAGTGCTGGGTTATGTGGAAGCTCAATTCTTAGTTTGCTGAGAACTCTACATATTGTTAATTATAAGAAATGAATCAAATAAAATTCTTTTTTTATATTTTATCTTATTGAAACAATGTGATCAACAGAATCCTTCATAGTTGAATTTGAGTTACACAATGAGTCAGGGCCCTTCCCATTGCCAGTGTCAACCTTCCTTCACAAATGGCCCCGGAATGTATCCTATACCATCACCCTTTGCCCCTGGCCTGCCAATATAGCACGTCCCTTTAAGTTTAGAATGTTAAATTTTAGGTCCCTTGATTATATTATGATTGACTTTGGTTTGGCTATTTAGTTCTATCTTTATTTATTTCCTCACCAAGGCATCTGAGAACACTTGGCCTTTCCTTGATCTTTTCTTCTCAGTTTTATAGAAAAATGTGGGAATATGTGGTAAAATAAAGTAATTGTGTCCCAAGGTTCTATAAAAAAAAGTGGGCACCCAAATTAAAAGATAAGAAATTTTAAAAATTCAATAAAAAAAAGTGGGCACCCAAATTAAAAGATAAGAAATTTTAAAAATTCAATTAACAGGGGCCGGAAAGGTGGCGCTACAGGTTAGGTGTCTGCCTTGCAAGCAGATGGACCGCGGTTCGATCCCCCGGTGTCCCATATGGTTCCCCCAAGCCAGGGGTGATTTCTGAGCACATAGCCAGGAGTAACCCCTGAGCGTCAAACGGGTGTGGCCCAAAAACAAAACAAAAAAAAAATTCAATTAACAAAAAGAAAAAGTGTGTGTGGCAGGTTTTGTTGTTTGTTTGCATAGGCACAGCAAAACATGGGGAAATAGGGACCGGAGAGATAGCATGGAGGTAAGGCGTTTGCCTTTCATACAGTAGGTCATTGGTTCAAATCCTGGCATCCCATATGGTCCCCCGAGCCTGCAAGGAGCGATTTCTGAACTCTGAGCCAGGAGTAACCCCTGAGCTCTGCCAGGTGTGACCCAAAAAACAAACAAACAAACAAAATACATGGGAAATAGAAAAGAAAACCTTTTGGTCTAATAAGAGGGAGATCTTACATTGAAGCATCCTGGCATAAGACCAACTACAGGCTCCAGGAATACTAAGTTGTCTATACCCAAAGTCTTTCTCTGTGGTCACAAGAAAAGTTCTTCACAGTCACAATTGTCATGGTCAGATTTTTGTGGTTGTGCTTGGCGCCTATGTCAAAGTCAGGTGACATATAGTATATTCTAGTTTTAGCTCATCGTTAGGTAGCAATGCAGGGAACAGTTTCCTGAATGCAAGTTATTGCTGTTACCAAGTCACCAGGGTGTCAAATAAACCCATTCTGGAGCAAATCTATGCCAGGCAGCATTAGGGCTGTTGTTGGTAGATGACCGATTTCTGGTGCTGGTGTAGAAAACCAAGCTATTTTCAAAGAGGTGATATGTTCAGGGATGAATGGCCAATCTTCGATCTTCTGAAACCTAAGGTACTATGACAAATGTTCAGAGTTTAAGGCAATATAAAATGTATGTGTTCCTATTCCTATTAGATAAGAACTTGTTTCCACATATAAGATTTCCCCATTTTGACATTATAAAAGGCTGCTGCTTTGCTCCCTGCCTGGATTATTGCTTTCCTGAGTGAGGCAACCAAGACAACACCAGCAAACATAATCTCTTTAGGCCCATCACAAAAGTAGGCTGTCTCTGCACACAAAGGGTGGAGTCAGAAAGCACAACCACAGAGCAAAGCAGAGTGGATGTGCCCATCTTTTAGCCCATGAACACAACCATACCATAGTAAAAATCACACTACAATCATGACAATGGGGAAACAATACAGGACAACAGCATGCATAGAGAATGAAGATGGCAGCTCTGGTGACCTAAAAAGTACCAACCACCTAGTTAGCCTCTCAGATAAGGAGCTTAGTGTAGAAATATGGAGAATGTTCATAGAACTCAAAGAAAGCATATACTGAGCTGAATAGACCACAAAGGTAGAAATCAGAAAACTTCAAATTGAAATAACAGAACTGAAAAAATTGGTACGTGAAATGAAAACATCATTGGAAAATCTCTCTAACCAAGTAACAACAGCCAAATCAGTGAGCTGGAAGATGAGATGCATAACAGCTCCAAAACAAAACAAAACAAAACAAAACAAACAAAAAAAAAACAGAAGAAATTGTAAACATGCCTTAAAGCAAATGATCACACAATGGAAAAATACTCATAAAATGTGAACAAATAAAAATAGAAGTGATTGATAATTTCAACAGAAACTATAAGTATCATTGAAGTCCCAAAGTACCAGGAAGAAAATCCCCAGGAAGAATCAACAGCCAAGGACATCATTACAGAAAAACTTCCAGAGCTAAAGATGGCATGAAACCAAATCCTGAATGCCCAAAGAGTACCAGCTAAAAGAGATCCAAGGAAAAGTATCCCAAGACACATGCTAGTCACAATGATGAATCCCACAGATAAGAATAAAATACTGAAAGCAGCAAGATCAAAAAGGGAAATTACATTCAAAGAAGCTCCTTAAGACTTACAGCAGACCTGTCACAAGAAATCCTCAAGGTCACTAACGAATTCTTTCAAACCTTTCTAGAGGAACTACTACCAGTCCTTTTCATGCTCTTTTATGAACTTGAAAAATCAGAAACACTCCCAAATAGCTTTTATGAAGCTAACATCACCCTAATACCAAAATCAGACAGAGATGCTGCAAGAAAAGAAAACTACAGACCAATAACCCTGATGAACAGAGATGCGATGATCCTCAACAAAATTCTCGCCAATAGGATCCAGAGCCTCTTTAAGAAAGTCATACACCACAACCAAGTACATCCCATTCCAGGAATGCAAGGATAATATAACATATCAAAAATTAAAAACCATATAGTCATATCAATAGATGCAGAGAAAACATTTAATAAGTTCCAACACCCATTCTTAATAAAAAAAATGTCTGACCAAGACAGAAATGGAAGGAACATTTTTCAATTTAGTCAAGGCCATCCACCACAAACCAATGGAAAATATTATTCTCAATGGAGATAAACTAAAAGCCTTTCCTCTAAAATCTGGTACAAGACAAGGCTGCAGGGCCGGAGAGATAGCATGGAGGTAGGACATTTGCCTTGCATGCAGAAGGATGGTGGTTCGAATCCCGGCATCCCATAGGGTCCCCCGAGCCTGCCAGAAGCGATTTCTGAGCGTAGAGCTAAGAGTAACCCCTGAGTGCTGCCGGGTGTGACCCCAAAATAAGACAAGGCTGCCCTCTCTCACCACTCCTATTTAACATAGTGCTGAAAGTTATTGTCATAGCGATTAGGCAAGAAAATAATATCAAGAGCATCTAGATAGGAAAGGAAGAAGTTAAGGTCTCACTGTTTGCAGATGTTATGATACTATATTTAGGAAACCCTAAAGAATCTACCCAAAAGCTTCTAGAAACAATAGATTCATATAGAAAAGTGACAGGCTACAAAATAAACACGAAAAAAATCAATGGCCTTCTTGTACACCAGTTATGATAGAGAAAAATTGGACATTAATAAATTTCATTCACATTAGTTTCACAAAAATTCAAATATCTTGGAGTCAACTTAACTAAAGATGTGAAGGACCTATACAAAGAAAGCTACAAAAGCCTGCTTCAAGAAATAAAAGAGGATACATGGAAATGGAGACACATACCTTGCTCATTGATTAGGAGGATTAACAGCATCAAAATGGCAATATTTCCCTAAGCATTATACAGATTTAATGCAATCCCACTAAGGATACCTGTGACATTCTTCAAAGAAGTGAATCAAACACTCCTGAAATTTATTTGGAATAGTAAACACCTGCTAATAGCTAGAACAATCATTGGAAAAAGGAATGGGAGGCATCATGTTCCCCAACTTTAAATTGTATTAAAAGCTATAGTCATTAATACAGTATGGTATTAAAATAAAGACAGACCATCAGATCAGTGGAATAGACTTGGGTATTCAGAGAATGATCCCCAGACATACAATCAATTAGTCTTTGATAAAGGGGCAATAAATGCAAAATGGA